>NC_091118.1:54198968-54918968 GCF_040183065.1 Periplaneta americana
AATAGACTGTGCCAGTACTATTTCGCATTGTCTGTAATGAGGCGATATTAGCGATCCTAGTGGTTAGCAACTATCTATGGATGCATATTTACTATGTATTGAGCTTCGTGACTGTATATACTAAACTGTGCTATGATCGTGATTGCGTGAATAATGTAAGTATACCGGTATGTGGATTCATACAGTAACAATGAAGTAGAAAGTTCACCATTTATTAAATCTCTTATAAACTAAATTATAAACTTATAGAAGGTTTTATTTACAATTGGTTGTTAATATACAGTACTAGCCACCGGCGTGGCTCAGTCGGTTAAGGCGCTTGCCTGCCGCTCTGAAGTTGCGTTCGGGCGCGGGTTTGATCCCCGCTTGGGCTGATTACCTGGTTGGGTTTTTTCCGAGGTTTTCCCCAACCGTAATGTGAATGCAAGGTAATCTATGGCGAATCCTCGGCTTCATCTCGCCAAATATCATCTCGCTATCACCAATCTCATCGACGCTAAATAACCTAGTAGTTGATACAGCGTCGTAAAATAACCAACTAAAATAAAAAAAATATACAGTACTAGGTACTATCAATTTCTACCAAGGAAGTAACTATTGACATTTGTTATTTTCAAACATGTAAAATTGTCTCTTACTCAAAACTGTGTAAATTATAATATAACTAGTGGCTTGTGCAGCAAATGCTGCAAACTAAGTTCATTAGACGTTCAAATAAAAATTTTTCAGATTTATTTTCAATGAAGAATACCAGACTTTTGAAAGTTATTTGCTTCCATAATAATGAAACATACTCTCTCTGAATGTTTTTTATGCCAAATACTTTTTCTTGAACTTATCCACCTTCAGTTTTTGAGTTTCAACGCGAAAAAGCAAGTAACAATTTCAGGACGATCAGTGGGTTTTTCATGCGGGAGTAAAGCAACAGCTATTTCAGGTCATTGTGGATTGTAAGTGAAAGTTAAAAAAATAGCCAGGTTTGCTATGCTTTCGAACAATAGATATAGCATCTTGGTATAGCTTGAAATGTAGAGTGTAAAATCATTTTATCCTGCTTAGAGATCTTGCTGAAATGATCGGAAGACTACAAAATTTTGTAGGCCTCTTATTTTATCAGTAAGTAATACCTTTTGATCTTTCCTTAGGAACTGTATTTTTGCGCTCTCTCGAGCCAATACTGAAGAGAATGATGTATATAAATATCTACACCATACCACCATTAAGTATATGAAAAAGACCCAACCCCACTTGATTAATAACTATAAAAATATTTCAATTTTAATAAAAATATTATCTTATATAAGTTTTGTAGTTATATACTACATAGCCGTCACTCAATAAATTATAAAAATGAAGATCTAATTTCATATATTCTCTACATCTACTTATATCATCCAAAACGTTTCACTTTCATATCATCAATATAGCATTAATATGTATAATTAATGAAAAATAGTCGCATCATGACATTAACTATAACAATATTTCATTTCTAATGGTAATAATGTCATCAAACCACCTCATGTTTTGCAGATTTTAATATCAAATACACAGCTATACTCAGAAGATTACACACCGCAGAATCAGAATTGTAAATTATTTTAGCAAGTCTTGAAGATTTTAATAACCAATTGAATTTGAACTCTAAATATGTCAGCAATCCTGCAAGTCATGGCCTTCGTGTAATAATCTATTGTTTTATTTGTTTTATTCAAAACTGACGAAAGATGGATTTTGGAAAATAGGAAAATGATGTATGAAAATTGACATTTCCCTGAAAACTACTATTTTTCTGAAAAACTTTGGGTTCCAAGCTTCAAAATGAAGGGTTATTCATTAAAATCCGTTCGGCCGTTTTTCAGTAATTTTCATTACCAGTTCAAACAGAAACAGGAAACAGAAAACGGATGTAGGTAAATTCTCATTTTTAAATAGAACTATGAATGATTGGAATGACCTACCTGCAGCGGTCTTTGAGGGCTGTCCTTCCTTAAGGAGATTCAAGAAAAATTTAAAAAGTTGTGTATAAAGTGCAAATTAAAATTAAGGTGACATTCAACATTTAATTTTTTAAGTTGACATGTATTTATCTAGCCTGACGAGTTTACTTCCTTGGTTTGAATTGTAAATTATTTAAAAATAGCGTGTAAGAGGGCCTTAGACTAGAAATGTTTAGTTTAAATGTAGTTCTGTTTATAAGTATGCATAAGGATGCAATTATTTGACTTATTTGAACTGTTGTATCAGTGAAGCGAGGTGAGTCAGTGAAGTTATGGTTTTACAGTGCAGTGAACAGTTCCGATCAGTGATAATTTATAGCGTCATGAAATGTGTTCTATAGTGTCAGTGAAATGAGTTACAGAGTGTCAGTGAAATGTGTGCTAAAGTGTCAGTGAAATGCGTCATAGTGCCACTACAGGGAATGAGATGAGAGTAAAGTGAAAGACTATTGAAACTTATGTAGGACCTATACATAATTATGTAGGTTGTGTTGTAAAATTAGGTGTTTTATTTTATGTTTTATTATTACTGTGTTAAATTGTATTGTATATTCTTATTGTATTGTGTATAAAATTGTATATGTGTTGTAAGTTGTATTATGTATTGTAAATTTTATTGTGTATTGTTAATATTGTATATACCACTGCCACCGGGTGCTTGCCCACTTGCAGTGTAAATAAATACATACATACATACATACATACATACATACATACATACATACATACATACATACATACATACATACATACATACATACATACATACATACATACATACAAATTATATATATATATGTAAGTATGTTCTGAAATTTTAATCCTACTTTTATTTCTTTTGTAGAATATTTTGGATAAAAATTAATTTCATAGTTTCATTTTCATTTTCATTTTCTCTGTATAATAATTGTGGGAGAAAGAAGTGTGATACTACAAATCCGTTTTATGAGATTTTCTCAGAAATATATACGTTTTGAGCACTTCTAAAACAGAATATATATATATATATATATATATATATATATATATATATTCTCGGCATCCCGCCTCTCTCTCTCTGTCCGTCCGCCAGTTGTTTAGTCTCTATACAGTTATTATTATAAGTAAAGTTTCTTTTTAAGTAGGTTATTTTACGACTCTGTATCAAAATCTCAAATTATTTAGCGTCTGAATGAGATGAAGGTGATAATGCCGGTGAAATAATATTATAGGCAAATTCAATTAATAAAGATTCTCAGGAATTGAATTGAATCACGGCTAAAATGTTATGATATCGGTCTAAAACGTGGAATTTAACACCTCAATAAGTAAGGAGATCGGAAGGTTTAGATATGAGAGTTTTACGACCTACGCTATATCACAGTAAGTAGTAAATGACTTGATGACTGTACATGGGAATGCTATAAACTTGTAAGCAATATAATAAAGAAACCAAAGTAGGTCATACGATTGAAGCGTGTAATGAAAATAAACATGCAGCTTTCCGCACAATGACACACAGATTAATTAATATACCAATGAACTATGACAACTACACTGAATGACTAAGTACAATAACATATATAGCATAAGAAAACGGATATAACCCTAACATAATAGACACACTAATAAAAAAGGCAAAACAAAAGCAGAACAAACCAACACGAGAATAAATTAATACTCGTACATAACATTAACATATCACAACAATAATAATAATAATAATAATAATAATAAATTTATATTAACAAAAGCCGCCCTAAATAAGGATTCGATAGCTCGGCCTGCTAATCAATTCACAAAGAACAATCATTAAAAACTATTATGTGACAATTTGAAAGAAAAAAAAATACAAAATAGTAACTTCATTCAGAAAACTAAAATATGAGACAGCATATAAAACAAATAATACAACACAGAAATATCTAACTAATCACATCAAACATACAAATAAATATAATTAAACTGGAGTTTACAAATTAAAATACAATAGCGGCCCAGATTTTTACATAGGACAGTCACGAAGATTCTTTCAAACAAGATACAATGAACGCATTAAAGCTATAACTAAATCCTACATCACATCAAATTACCCAGAACATATTACCCCAGATCGCATATAGATTGCTCATTCCGTGTTAAAATCGGTTGCACTTTGAAGAGAACAACTGCCAGGATCGCCACCCGTCCGCCGTAAACAAACACGAGATGGCAGCACAGTCGCTAATGAAATTCAAATGGGAGTTATGACATGACTCCTTTTGTAACAACTAGATGGCAGCATAGTAAACCTGACAAAAGTTGTTACCGTCAAAACCTATAACGCCGAGCAATCTGTGTATATAAAAAATGTTTATGTTTTATTTAACGACGCTCGCAACTGCCGAGATTATATCAGCGTCACCGGTGTGTCGGAAATTTTTGTCCCGCAGGAGTTCTTTTAAATGTCAGTAAATCTACTGACATGAGCCTGTCGCATTTAAGCACACTTAAATGCCATCGACCTGGCCCGAGATCGAACTCGCAATCTCGGGCATAGAAGGCCAGAGCTATATTTACTCTGCCAACCAGGCCGACTCTGGGTATATATGATCTTGGATATTACCAACAACAATCACGATTACATTAACATAGAAACAGTCCGCAGTTAAACATATTAAAACAATACGAAATATACAAAAATACAAAAACACGCCCTCAGCATATACTTAATATACAATTACAATTCAATACCCATACGTTATTTGATACTATAATACATGACACGAAAAAACACGTAGTTCGAAAGACACTGAAGATGATATCATACCGGTGTCGAAACTGGACCCGTCTGTTATAAGGTACATAACCTATTTAAAATTTCAACTCAGTTTTAAGTATTAAACAAGTGTTAATGTGAACAAGAAATAATTATATATATTTTATATATTTTTCCTATTAATAATAGGACGAAGATATTACTTCACATGTAGATCATGATATATGCAATAACCTTGCATAAAATTTCATGTAATTATATATAATAGATTTAAAATTATGAGGAAAATAGTTTGAAAATTTTAAGTTTTGGAGAACGAGCGACAAATTTACCAAGATGCGGTACTATCTAATACTCTCCTGCTGTATGTTTTGGCCATAAGTTAGAAACTAACAGAGATATTTAGAAAATTCTTTCACAGACAAAAAAAAAAAGCAATTTTATACTAAAGATTTTAGACGAATAAAAAATATTTTTTGGATCAGTTACGCTGGTTATATACCCTTAATGAAGTATGCACTTCAGTGAGAGGCGTAACTTATAGGCTACAGAAGATAGCCGGAGTGTAGTTAGCACTAAGAATATAGCTGCGTATTTAGTTAGAATTTTTGTGTAAATAGGAGTTTAAAATACTCAAATACCAACTATATCACAGTTTTAAAAACTGACATGCATAAAAATATTGATAAAAAGCATACACAATTGGCAGATGGAATTGAAAATCATTTAAGGGTAGTTTTAAAACTGAAAAGACAAAATATGACACTTTTAACTTTTAATTCAATTAAATTTACCGCTTTTTCTCTATCAGAATATATATAGTTTAATAAAGTTATCATTTACACCATTTAAATATATTTTGAAGCATGTTAGACTACATATCACTAATAATAAAATTTATCTTTATTACTGTTTCTCTCAAAATGACGTTTCGTAATCTTCGATGTTCCTTTCTTTCAGAAATCATAAGTCAAATTTGATTCAAATTTTACACAGATTCTTATTATACAGTATTACACCAAGTAACGAACATTCACATTGATATGTCTTAAGACTCCTTCATACTGCATGTTAAATATTCTGAAAACGTACTTATTTTATTTTGGAATGGAAATGTTAAACATTGCAAAGAATTTTTATATGATGGTAATATAGAAATGAGATTCTCTGTTTCATAGATTCTCTAACACACGTGTGGAAAAATATTCATACTTCTGTCTCTGATAGTTATTGAGGAAAGGAACATTAAACACCAATGTTTTGAGTTACCGAAAAAAAAAACATAATTTAAAGAATTCATCAATAGCCTACAGCTAAACAATTCACCCAATCAGAATTAAATTCATGTGTCATATGCAAGACACGCATATTTTTGGAAAATTTTGGTCACTAACTTTTCAGTTTAGTCATTTCAGTTTTTAACCTCCCCTTAAATTTGGAATATAAATTTTTAGGTACAGTTTGATTCTCTGATAACCATATTATTATAACAACTCAGAAGATAAGCTATGTTAAGATATGTTAAAGATGAGATAACATATGTTAAAGAAGATAAGACATGTTAAACAATATAAGTAAGAATTTTATTTTAATTTGAAACTGTCCATTTCAAAAACAAAAGTAATTGCCTTCAGAGGCTTCGATCTTATCCGGAAGAAAGCAGTAGTTAAAAGTAAACTTTACAAAAAATTATTAATAAATTGAAAGACGGAATCTTTACGTCATCATACTTATAAGATGAAGATTTTTAGTGGTGAAATAAACAAAGCAGTAAAGAAAGCAAGTCATGAAACTCTTTTCAAACGTTACAAGGTGTCTGCTTTGTTTTTATTAATTTTACACCGTTACAAAACAACGTGAAAAAAGAATGCAGATACCTTAGATTTAATTCTTATGAAATACTGGAGACTGTAGACTTTAAGATAAATATCCGAATGAAGAAATTAGAGCAGTAAGTAGACCCATACTTAAACTAATGGACGGAATAGAAAAAGACGAAGAAAATCGACTACATCGCGTTAACAAAACGAGAGAATTTAGTATGAGTAAAGAAATTACTAATTTTTGTTAGTAAAAGTATTAGGCCTATAGGTAGACCAATGAAACGTTGAATAGAACAGTTTAACTTTTATCTGAGACAGTAAAGAGGTTTAATGGTTGACTCCATGAAAAATGATTATGAGGGTGATTAGTGTAGTAATGCATGAGTGTATTTAAAATAAGTCATTAACAGAAAATAAAACACGTGAGCATTACCACAGTGATTATTCTATGTAAGTGCTGGTACATCAATAATAACCAAAAGTGTGATATGTTCGATTTCTAAATGTGTTGTGAGTTTATCAAGCACAGAGGTTGCTTTTAATGCTACTACAAAGAAATGATATAACCTAAAGTCAATTTCTAGAAAAAATCGGAAATATTTCATATACTTTCTCTCTTTGTCTAAAAGAACCTCATCTGTGCCACATATATTTTTAAAGATGAACGTTTTGAAAGCATTTCGTTGGCAAAGAATAACAAATAATATTCATAGGACTTCATGGAAAAATTTTATTTAGTCTTTGTAGAAGTTCTGTGTGTTAATGCTTTATAGAGACATTTCATTCGTCAATTATCAGTAACAATCACTAGACAAATAACCATTCTTGAAAGCGGTCTTAGCAATAATTTTAAAACAATAAACTAGCTAAAACTTAATATAACCTCTATGTAGTTAAATCTGTCAAGGTTGTGCTGAGAAATGACATTTTTACGCTTATTGGACATAATAATAGTAATTTTCCACCATGTTTATGACACGGCATAAGAAATAAGCAAACTTTTATGACAACAAGCAGCACGTCACTGCTTTTCCCCTCAACCTACAAAATATTGCGCAGCGAATACACACGCTCTCGGCGGACACACGGATACGCTTGCAGCCGAGTTGCAGATCAATGTCTTAAGCAGTCACCTTGCGCAATGTTGACGACTTGAGGAAGTGACCAAACTTCTAAATATGTAGTATTTGTTCAAAACAATAACGACAAGATTGAAGACCGAAAAGGATGACAGAAAAAAAAATTTCGAAAATAAAGAAGATGTGTTGATTATGATAACGATGATGAGGATGAAGGTGAAAGTGAAGATTAAGATGAAGGTGAAAATGGAAATGAAGATGAACGTGAAGGTGATATATGAAGATAATGAGAGTGAACATAAAAGTGAAAGTGAATATGTTGTGAAGGTGAAGGTAGAAGAGATGAAGGTGAATATGATGAAGTTGAAGGTGGAGGTGAAGATTAATACTAAAAAAAGCTGAAGGTGAAAAGATGATGAAGTTGAAGATGGAGGTGAAGATAAATATTTAAAAGAAGCTGAAGGTGAAGGTAAACATTAATTTGAGGGCAATCATAAAGGTGAAGATGAAGATGTTGACCTACATAAAGTAAAGTAAAAGTCAAGGAGGTGAATTGGAGGTGAGGGTGAACATGGAGATGTAGATGAAAATGAAGGTGAAGGTGAAGATGAATATTAAGAATAATCTGAAAGTGAAGATAAAGATTAAGTTGAAGGCAAGAATGAAAAGAAAAGTGAAGAAGGTGAATGGAAGGGACGATGAAGGAAAAAAGTGAAGGTGAACATGGAGTGTAGATGAAGATGAAGGTGAAAATGAATATAAAGGCGGATGTGAAGGTGAAGATTAATATGAAGATGACGGTGAAGGTGAACATAAAGATGAAGGTGAAGAAGTAGATGAAGTTAAGTTGAAGGTGAAAATGAATATAAAGGCGGATGTGAAGGTGAAGATTAATATCAAGATGGATGTGAAGGTGAACATAAAGATGAAGGTGAAGAAATAGATGAAGTGAAGTCGAAGGTGGAAATGAATATAAAGGCGGATGTGAAGGTGAAGATTAATATGAAGATGACAGTGAAGGTGAACATAAAGATGAAGGTGAAGAAATAGATGAAGTGAAGTCGAAGGTGGAAATGAATATAAAGGCGGATGTGAAGGTGAAGATTAATATGAAGATGACGGTGAAGATGAACATAAAGATGAAGGTGAAGAAATAGATGAAGTGAAGTCGAAGGTGGAAATGAATATAAAGGCGGATGTGAAGGTGAAGATTAATATGAAGATGACAGTGAAGGTGAACATAAAGATGAAGGTGAAGAAGTAGATGAAGTTAAGTTGAAGGTGAAAATGAATATAAAGGCGGATGTGGAGGTGGGGATTAAAATGAAGGTGAAGGTGAAGATTAAGATGAATATTAAGGTGAAATTGAAAATTAAGACGGTGAGAACAAAAATGTAGACGAACATGAAGATAAAGGTGAAAGTGAAGGTGATGTACTTAGATGAAAGTGTAGGTGAAGATAATGAAAGCAAATTTTAAAATTATGTAGATGAAGCTGAAGGAAATTAACAAGAAATTGAAGAAAACGATGAAATTAAGATCAAGATGAAAATGAGTGTAAAGAAGAGGCGAAGGTGAAGAGGAATATGAAGGGGATGATGTTTAAATTGAAAATTAATATATTATGATATATATGTATTATAAATTATTTTATAGAATTGTCCCTTGCTTGCCTTTTTGTGGTTCTCTAATACACAGATAAGTAATATATTAAATTTTTACACTGTTTTATATCTGAAGAACTCCATTTCTAAATGCAATACTTGTGTTAAATATTTTGTTAATCGTTATGAATAGTTACTAGGTTAAAATGAAAACTGACGAAGGCAAATTTCTAACTTTGACATAAATTATTTAATTTTGACACTAGTAATCCAATTCAGGAATACAGCTCTTTTGTAAATGCTTTGACATCTGTAGCAGATTAATTCAGTTTGATCCACCTTTCTACAGAAATGGATTTATTCTCTGAATGTTATGCCCACATCAGTTTCTCTTGGATTAGAGGGCATTCTGATATTTCTGAAAAAGAGAGGCCAGACTCACTAACTAAAGAAACTGTACAATAACAGTTAGAATACAGGCACAATTATTTTTTTTTATTATTATTCAAGTATAATCTCAAGAAATACCTAACGGAGAAATAGAATGAACGTTTGTTACTAACTATGGGTACAGTAGTTTATTAAAAGAGAATTGATTATTACTAATATAACTTATCTGAAAGGATTTTTTCAGTATAAATTTCGTATTTAGTCAATTTCTGTTAATGCTTATTTTGTTAATATACTCGATATTTTAAACTACATTAAAGTGTTACAGGGAAGTGTTTACAGTATAAAGAAGCTGAACAGCATATCCTGCACTTTCGCTTTGTGCGTTGTATAATTTTGTAACGCGGTTACATTATACACATTTGACTGGATATAATTTTCAGTATTAACTTCCTTCAAATTATATACTTTCTTATGGCTTTTAGAGAACCGAAAGTTCATTGCCGCCCTCACATAAACCCGCCATCGGTCCCTATTCTCAGCAAGATTAATCCAGTCTTTACCATCATATCCCACCTCCCTCAAATCCATTTTATATTATCCTCCCATCTACGTCCCGGCCTCTCCAAAGGTATTTATATCTACAGCCTCCTGACTAACGCTCTATATACATTTCTGGATTCTACTATACGTGCTACATGCCTTGCCCATCCCAAACGTCTGGATTTAATGTTCCTAATTATGTCAGGTGAAGAATACAATGCGTGCAGTTCTGCGTTGTGTAACCTTCTCCATTCTCTCGTAACTTCATCCCTCTTAGCCCTAAAGATTTTCCTAAGCATCTTATTCTCAAACACCCTAACCTCTGTTCCTCTCTCAAAGTTAGAGTCCAAGTTCCACAATCATACAGAATAACCAGTAATATAACTTTTTTTTTTTATAAATTCTAACTTTCGGCTTTTTTTCAGAGCAGACTGGATGACAAAAGCTTCTCAACCGAATAATAACATGCATTTCCTATATTTATTCTGCGTTTAATTTCCTCTCGAGTATCATTTATATTTGTTACTGTTGCTCCAAGATATATGAATTTTTCCACCTCTTCAAAGGATAATCTTTCAATTTTTATATTTCCATTTTCCTTTAAATTATATAAAAAATTAAATTATATAAAATTATATAATAAGAAACTGTATCATATCGTTTATAAAATGTTACGTATTGGAGAAGCATGTATGTGAAAGTTTATTATGCTATGTTTATTTATTATTATTATTAGCATTTTGATAAAATTTAATGAACCTACACTGATAAGTATTAACAAATATTCGAGTCCCCACTCATTTGATTGCGGCAGTTCAATTTATATATATATATATATATATATATATATATATAAACCCGTGAAATGACATTGCTGCAGCTGATATTGGCGAAGAATTAAAAAAGAAGTGTCCACTTTCACCTACACTGTCTAATGTTTACATTAACGAAGTGATTAAAAATATGCTGATCACATTAAAGGAAATTATAACTATTAGTAGTAACATAAATTTTAATACAGGGTCGTTAAAATATATGGTTGCCGTAACTTGGGATATGGTTCCCGGGCGACAGGTCGATCATCTCCGATAAAATGCTGCCTACAACAGCGGAAGTAGAAATTGATTATGAAACCTACCTTAGAATAGATGTTGAAAGTGTCGTCCTTCCGCTTGATATCACGAGAATATAATTTTGCATCTACTTTACCTGTTGAATATATATTTGTTATTGATTAGTTATAACACTTCATCTATAAACAGAAAAAGGGACAAATAACAAAACAAGGGAAAAACAGATCGGAGTCATGCATAATAAGTTCGTTTACGTGTAAACCTAAGCTCTCACGGAAATAATCGAAGTCTTCCGAAAGGGACTTGCCGTATGGCAGCCGGTAATTTCTATTTGTATCTAAGATTATAGGTATATATGTGTGTTTTATGATTGTTCTATTTATGTTCACTTTAATGAGTTATTAAATTTAATGTACAATTCATACAACCATAATATTGCAATGACTTCTATATTGGACACACTGGGAGATCATTTCAAACGTGTTATAAAGAATATATCACAGCCATAACCAAACTACACCACAATTCAACCTACACAGAACACATCAGAAACTCCAACCACAGCTACAGCAACATAGACAACGACATGAAAATATTACACATCCAGCCAAAAAAAAAGGAGACTTGACACCCTAGAACAATATCAAATTTATAAATATACTGAAACACACTTCCATCACATCCTGAACACTTAACTCAATTTCAAAACACACACCCTTTTCGACACAACATGAATACACCCCACCACAGCCAGCAAGAAACTAGAAGATAGCACGCAATGACAATGAATCACAAGACTTCGAAACTAGTCTAGCAACATAAACTCTAATATTAACACAGTAAAGTAGTAGGAAATTTAATCACTGACATATAAGTGTTAAAAGTGTACATTTGTAGAAAAATGAAGAACCATATTATTGTCTTGTGATACAATAGGAGCTATAATGTAGGTATAATAATAATAATAATAATAATAATAATAATAATAATAATAATAATAATAATAATAATAGTAATAATAATAATAATAATAGTAATAATAATAATAACAATAACAATAAACTTCAAAGTTCTAAGGTTCAGCTTCTTCCAGCGGAATACACTACCAAGTTTCTTAAATACTCAATGTATTCATCTCGCTCCTAATGACAAATATGGTAACCCCTAGGCCACCGAAAACGACAGTACTTTAAATGTAACATAATATATTCACTGGCCTGAAGAGAAAAAAGTTTTCCCAGCCCTGGCCCAACGCAACAGAAAAAAGAACAAAATGCAGACAAAAAAAACTTCATCTTTGTTTAAATATTATAGCGACGTAATTCACCCCTCGAAAGAAAAAAAAGTCACTGTACACTTCGTTCATTTGTTTTTTCTTTAAGCTTAATTCATTCTCCCGGTGTCCTTTCTTCGTATTTCTTGGTATCGAAACGGCATAGTTCTAACAAACACCTCCGTATTTGTTCAGATGTCTACCGAGATGTCAAGTCAGCGTAATTTATAGATGTATCTTTCGACACTCTTCTTTTTCTCTTCCATCTCCCTTCTTCTCTGTTTTATCTGTTACCTCGTTCTCTGTCTTAAACCTCGGTTTAATTTGTTTCTGGTCCCTGCGTCTTCTTTTTTAAACAAGAGGTAGGGAATGTTGCAGGTACGGGGAACCGTTTAAAATCTGTCTACCGCTCTGCGCCTCGCAGCAAATCAGTGGGCAGCTAGGACCGGGTTCTTAAGACAAAGATAATGTGGCTACTTCATCATTAAGTGGCAGACTCTGCATATAATTGGCTTGCGAGCATGGCTACACCAACAAGAAGCCAGCAGTCGGACCTTCGCGGTGAGGACATGCACGAAATTCAGAAGTCCAAGATGGAGAAAGGTGAAGTCAATTAACGTGAGACGGATAAGTGTGATAAGACCAAATGAAATGAAGAAAAGTGTAGTAAATGGGATATGATACGGTAAAGAACTAAGAAGTAAACAAATGTAAAGATTTCTAAGCCAATATTCTGTATTAAATAACATAAAAAATGTGAAATAAGGTTAAACTGCATTGGGCAATGTAAAGTAAGATATTGCCATCAACATCCTTTCCTGTATTAGGCTACGAGTTCTATTAAGATGCGGGGACCAGAAAGAAATTAAACCAAGGTATATAGACATATGATGGTATAAGTTATGAAAAAGGAGAAAAGGAAAATTATTACAATGTAATATAGGGTAAGATAAGATAGTACGAGAGATGGTCAAGTAAGAAATGGAAAAGTATGAGAATTTTATATAAGGTAACATAAGATACTGTGAGAGAGGACCAAGTAAGAAATGGAAAAGTATGAGAATTTCATATAAGGTAACATATAAGATACCATGAGAGATGGTTAAGTAAGAAATGGAAAAGTATGAGAAATTCATATAAGGTAACATATAAGATACCATGAGAGATGATTAAGTAAGAAATGGAAAAGTATGAGAATTTCATATAAGGCAACATATAAGATACTATGAGAGATGGTTAAGTAAGAAATGGAAAAGTATGAGAAATTCATATAAGATACTGTGAGAGATGGCCAAGTAAAAATGGAAAAGTATGAGAATTTCATATAAGGCAACATATAAGATACTATGAGAGATGGTTAAGTAAGAAATGGAAAAGTATGAGAAATTCATATAAGATACTGTGAGAGATGGCCAAGTAAAAATGGAAAAGTATGAGAATTTAATATAAGGTAACATATATACTATGAGAAATGACCAAGTAAGAAAAGAAAAAGTAAGAGAATGTCATATTATAAGGTAAGATAAGATACTATGAGAGATGACCAAATAAGAAAAGAAACGTATGAGAATGTGATAAAGGTTATGTTAAGATAACGAAGTATGAGGTTGTCGTATAAGGTGATATAAGATAATATGAGAGATGACCAAGTAAGAAAAGGCAAAGTATGAGAATGTCATATTATAAGGTAACATAAGATACTATGAGAGATGACCAAGTAAGAAAAGGAAACGTATGAGAATGTCATATGAGGTAATATAAGATACTATGAGAGACGAGCAAATAAGAAATGGAAACGTATGAAAATGACATATTATAAGCTAAAATATGATACTATGAGAGATGACCAAGTAAGTAAAGAAACGTATGAGAATATAGTACATTATGATAAAACCTATACGAGATAACGAAGTAATAAAAGGAAAAGTATGAGATTGTCATATAAGGTAATATAAGATACTATGAGAGATGACCAAGTAAGAGAAGAAAAAAAAGTATGAGAATTTCGTATAACGTAACGTAAGTGAATATCAGGGATGACCAAATAAGAAAAGACATGATAATGTAATGTTAAAAGGTAACATACGAGTAAGATACTAAGAGAGATGGCCAACTAAGAAAAGGGAAAATATGAGAATGTCATGTGAGGTAATATAAGATACTATGAGAGGAGGTCAACTAAGAAAAGGAAAAGTATGGTAATGTCATATAAGGTGATATGAGATACTATGAGAGATGACCAGGTAAGAAAAGGAAAAATATTAGAATGTCATATAAGGTAACGTAAGATACTATGAGAAATGATCAAGTGAGACAAGGTGTATTTTGAGAATGTCATAGAAGGTAACATAATATATTATGGGGAATTACCAAGTAAGATAAGGAAAAGTATAAGAATGCCATATAAGGTAAGATAAGTTACTGTGATACATGGCCAAGTAAGAAAACGGAAAGTGTGATAATGTCATGTAAGGTCAAATACAACAAAATAAGTGTAGGAAAATTTGTGAAAATATAATATAAGGTAACATAAGATAATGTAAGATATAACGAAGTAAGAGAAAAAAAAGTATGAAAATGGTTTATAATATAACAGAATATTTCACGAAATAAAAGAAGGGAAAGTATGAAAATGTTATATAAAGTAACATAAGATAATACAAGATATGACTGATCAAGACAAGGAAAAGGATGATAAACCAATATAAGTTGAAATGTAAAAAAGCATAGAGTAAGAAACGGCTGAATGATATAAGAAAAAGTCTTATAATTTTTGACAATGTATTTTTTATTTTATTGGGTTATTTTACGACGCTGTATCAACATCTAGGTTATTTAGCGTCTGAATGAAATGAAGGTGATAATGCCGGTGAAATAAGTTCGGGGTCCAAAACCGAAAGTTACCCAGCATTTGCTCATATTGGGTTGAGGGAAAACCCCGGAATAACCTCAACCAGGTAACTTGCCCTAACCGGGATTCGAACCCGGGCTACCTGGTTTCGCGGCCAGACGCGCTGACCGTTACTCCACAGGTGTGGACTTGACAATGTAAGTTCTTCTGCAGATGTTAAGGTGATATAAGGCAACGTAAGTAAATGCAAGATATGGCTAAGTAAGAGAAGGAAAACTATAAAAATGCAGTATAAGTTGTATTAATGTATGACAAAGTCATTGAAAAGAATAAAATAATAGAAGGTAATATAAGATAATGTATTACATAACATTGTAACTTAACCGAAGTTGTAATAAGGTAATGAAAAGAAAAAGATATTATGACAAGGAAAGTTGCTGAAAATTTCGTTAGGCAATAATAACATATATATTATTTTAATATACCGAAGTACATATGATGTTTTCCATGCAGATATTCTGCGTCATCGTACTTCGGTACATTAAAATAATATATGTGATGTGTAAATCACTTCGTGATTTAAGACGGCTCTTATTCCGTCGGATCCCGGCCAACTAGTCACTCATAACGAGTGCACCTCCGCACATGTGTGGACATTAGTCCTATGTTCATAGACATCTATGACGTAGTGCAGAGAGCGGCCACCAGAGGGAACCCAAGAGGTAGAACTTAAACTGAGGGGATTTATTTATTTAGTATTAGTATTTATTTATTTAACCTGGTAGAGATAAGGCCGTCAGGCCTTCTCTGCCCCTCTACCAGGAGATTCCAACTACAATATCAACAATAAAATTACAATTCGATCCGACACCGGGATGGGAATCCGGTGTGGCTTTGTGGATAAAGCATCAGCACGTAAAGCTGAAAACCAGGGTTCAAATCCCGGTGCCGGAGAGAATTTTTCTCCGTTCCACTACTCTTTCATCGTAATAATAACATAACATTTCCAGCTTGGGTAAGAATTTATTTCTATTCCACGTACTTAGTGTTTCCACCTTATCTTGTACTTGTTCTCGTCTCCGTGGTGGCCCTGAATCGTACTGACCACACGATCAGGGAGTCCCTCATTGTTGGAGAATCTACTGTTAGTTCTAAGGAAGGTCAACATATACAGAGTGGTAGTGAAATAATCCTGTAATTGAAAGGGACGATAGAATACTTAAAGCAATAGAAAACCTATATTACGTTTTGTGATTAAAGCACATTTAATTAGAAAATTAATTTGGAAGTTTCAGCACTCTGGCAACATCGCTGCTAACACACCATCAACAGAGCTTACTTCGTAACAAATTCTGATTATCTTAAACTATTACACCGTAGATGCATATTAATTATTCACTATTCGTAAATGAATTCAGCACATACAGTATTTGCTTTAAGAAACTTGAAGAGAATGCTTCAAGGTATGTTTACATTCGGAATTGAGACATGTAAAGAAATCGCTAGGAATCTGCACGAACATAGTCTGATAGTATTAATTTGCTAAGAAACTTAAAAATTTACACATTCCGTGCTGTAAGAGAATGCCAATGTAGCCTACAGATACATTTTCTTAAATTTAGTTATTGCAAGTACAAAATAAAGTATTAAAGTATTAAAAGTAAATCATTTTAAGAAGAGGAGGAGGAGGAAGAAGAAGAAGAAAAAGAAGAAGAAGAAGAAGAAGAAGAAGAAGAAGAAGAAGAAGGACAGCACATTACGGACCGCATTACATGCAACATTTTGATTGTATGCTTATAAAGTTTACTTTAAAAAATTATTTCAAAACATAAAGAAAATATTTGCCTAATTTCATTGTGGCTTAAATTATAATAATAATAATAATAATAATAATAATAATAATAATAATAATTATTATTATTATTATTATTATTATTATTATTATTATTATTATTATTATAGTAGTAGTAGTAACCTTCTTCCGATCACGTATTAGCCTGGTGGCCTGTTACGGTCTCACTCCATCGTTTCAGCGAACGGCCCAAAGATCTTGTTCCTAAAGGGGGTAATTTAGTGCTTGGCGTGGTATCCTTGTTCTAGGCATCCTGAGTATATGAGATTTCCATTTACGTCTATAATTTTGAATTTTTTCTAAAATTGGGTCAATATTTAATTCTTTCAAAATATCCACATCTCTCTTCTTGTCTAATCTAGTATAGCCAGCAGTTCTTCTTAAAAACTCCATTTTATTGGCAGTGACTCGGTGTTCATCACATTTACATATGATCGAAGCTTCACTTCCATACTTGAGAACAGGTCTCGGCAAGAGAAGGTTTGAAAATGTTATTAAGTAATGGTATTCTTTGCATAGTTAAAGTAATTCAGTTTTGTACAAATATCTTTCTCTTGCTCATAGCTCAAATGATAACCCAAATATTTAAAACACGAGACCTGTTCTACAGGTTTATTATAAAGGCAAATTTTGCTGCGGAGATGATTTTTTCCGATGAATCCATTTCTTTAGTTCTGTTGTTGTTTAGTCAATTGTCCGAAGAGAGGTCTGAGTCTCATAAGTGATACTATTAAGGCACCACTTATGAGGCAACTAGGCCAGGAGATAATGGGGTAGGGTGGTCAGTTCCTTTCCTCCTCCATTGCATACATCGCTGACTATATACATATGGGTATTAAAACTAGTCAGATTTCAGATGCATAGAAACAATAAATTGTTCTTCCTCTGACAACGTCAAGTGAGATGTACTACCTGATAATAGATATACATATCAGCCAGAACCTCAGTCAGAAATATCACTTACTTACTTACAAATGGCTTTTAAGGAACCCGCAGGTTCATTCCCGCCCTCACATAAGCCCGCCATCGGTCCCTATCCTGTGCAAGATTAATCCAGTCTCTACCATCATATCCCACCTCCCTCAAAACCATTTTTATATTATCCTCCCATATAAGTCTCGGCCTCTTCAAAGGTATTTTTCCCTCCGGTCTTCCAAGTAACACTCTATATGTATTTCTGTATTCGCACATACGTGCTACATGCCCTGCCCATCTCAAACGTCTGGATTTAATGTTCCTAATTATGTCAGGTGAAGAATTCAATGCGTGCAGTCCTGCGTTGTGTAACTTTCTCCATTCTCCTGTAACTCCATCCCTCTCAGCCCCAAATATTTTCCTAAGAACATTATTCTCAAACACTCTTAATCTCTGTTCCTCTGTCAAAGTGAGAGTCCAAGTTTCACAACCATACAAGACAACCGGTAATATAACTGTTTTATAAATTCTAACTTTCAGATTTTTTGACAGCAGACTAGATGACAAAAGCTTCTCATCCGAATAATAACAGGCATTTCTCATATTTATTCTGCATTTAATTTCCTCCCGAGTGTCATTTTTATTTGTTACTGTTGCTCCAAGATATTTGAATTTTTCCACCTCTTCAAAGGATAAATCTCCAATTTTTATATTTCCATTTCTGCTCACGAGACATAATAATATACTTTGTCTTTTCGGGATTTACTTCCAAACCTATCGCTTTAATTGCTTCAAGTAAAATTTCCGTGTTTTCCCTAATCGTTCGTGGATTTTCTCAATCAGAATTATTATTATTATTATTATTATTATTATTATTATTATTATTATTATTATTATTAAAAGCTGAGCAGCATTTTGCACCATCAGCTAGTTTGGATTCTGTTGTTTCACGAGCTAACGCCTCTTAGTTTTAATCTCTTTAACTTTCAATATGTAGTTTTAGTAATTAATCGTCTTGAGAACTGATATTTACCAAAATGTTCGCGGTTTTATTTACTAAATTTCCATCCCGTATTCCTCAGAAATGAGTTGCAATTGGAAAACAGAACGCTGGAGGCCATCTTCAGAATCTGCTAATAATATTACATCATCTGCAAACAGTAATAGGCCTGTAATATAACTTTAAATTTCTATTGAAGTTATAATAATAATAATAATAATAATAATAATAATAATAATAATAATAATAATAGATTTCAACATTCAAGGTTTTTTCCAACATATTTAGATGTATATTTCGCCATACGGTCCTACATGATAAACAAGTAACCTCTATTGTTACCAGTCTGAAGGCCGGTGTTATGGATGTATACAAGAGTTTAGAATAGAGTACTGGAAACCGTTACAATATCCTACGGGCAGAATCGTCCATTATACTACATTATCACTCATTTTCATAGCTGTTTCAGCAATAGCCAGTTGCCGTTTTTGTGACTGCTAAACTTCGTGCGCCTTCATACAGTTCCCACCGGTTCACAGTTTCTCCGTCATGTGTTTATTACATCCCATTTGTTGTATTCTTCCTTACGTTTTTTCCTATTAACTATTTGTACTAACTGAGTTGCTTTTATTATATTCCAATCTTTAGATCTGTATTTTACTTTCTTTTTTCTATTATGGTATTATTTTCATGTTGTTTAGTGTCGATTTGGTTATGTTATTATTTTTTTTGTAATATGTTAATATTCTGTTCTTTAACTTTTTTTAAATTTTCACTGCTTGTATACTTTGTGACTTGGTAAGAGTGTAAGAGAAGGCCCTATGGCCTTAACTCTGCCAGTATAAATAAATAAATTATTAAATTATTTCTTAAAGACTTACATCTCGTAATGAGTCTCAGATCCTGACGTCACAATATAGAGAAGTAAAATAATTTATGTTCCTGCTTTCTGTCTTTCTCTATATACATTTCCCTATCTCTGTCTTTACACATTTTTTATTCCTATAATTTGCCTTTTTTTCACTCGTAATCCTTTATTTCTCCAACTTTCTCTTTTCATAATTTTCTATTACTTCTAAAACTTTTCTTCCATTCTTTCATCTTCATTCATCCTCCATACACTTGCTTCTTTTTCTGTCACTCCTTTTCTATCTTCCTTTCCGTTTTATTCATTACTTTGCTACTTACGCTCTCACCTTCTACTTCCCTAATTATGTCTTTCTCGATTTTCCCTTTGTGTTATTGATCACTTTCTATCTCCCATCGTTCCTTTACTTTCATATTTTTTCATCTCTCGCTTTCAATCCTTTAACTGTGTTTTCTTCTTCTGCTTTCTTATTCTTATTATAATACTTTCATTAATTCAGCCATTCCTTGCATTTTCGACCTTCTCCCATCCTACACTCTGCTTTCATTTATTAATTTATCCTTTCTTACAATAATGCACTTATTCATTCTTGTTTCTTCCCATTTTTTCCTTTTCATTCTATTCATTTCACTCGCTCGCTCACTCACTCACCTACCCAATAACTTGCTCATTCTTATCCAATTGTTTCCCTTTTCCTTTAAACCTTTACATTCCAATTTCCATAAAGTATTAATTTATTGATTTGTTCCTTCTTTTTACTTATTTATGTTATTAATAATTAATTCATTCAGGCTATAAAATCATCTACATTTATATATTTCTTTTTAAGTTTATCGCTTTTCTTTCCTGTCACGTATTTCCTTCTTTGTTCCATCTTACAACTCTTTTCATAATTCTTTCTTTCATATTCTTTCTTTGTTATCATTCTCCAATGTTTCTTTCATTAGTTCTTCATATCTTTCTTCCCATTCTATCTTCAGCCACTCACGGTTTTTTTCTTCTTTTTAATACTTACTTTATTTCCGTTGTTCCTTACATTCAAGTTATTACAGTAGCTTGTAAATTAATGAAAACAACACCGTTTTCTAGATATTTTTAATTTTGTCTCATTGTCAACATTTCTAATCAGCTTGTCTTTCCTTTCCATTTATTTCAGCTGTTTACTGAGTAATTTTTGATAACTGTTAGAGTTCTGTTTTCCAAAATATACAATAACTTTTCGTTGATGTAAATATTTTAAGCTTACCGGTGCCTTTATGAATATCCTTTTAATGTTTAACATGAAAATCACTTCTTGATTTTGGCCGAAAAATATTAAAAATAATGAGACGAGCAATGAAAAAGTGTTCCCTTATCAGGTGGGAAATATATTGTGGTTCTTGTTATGTTCTAAAATCAAACAGGGAAAATCTGCCACCAAAACACACTGAACGTTGTCTGACAATCCCTAAATTCAGATATTTCGTATTTCCCTTTCTATTTACTGGCCAGGACTACAGTAGTAGGTGAGAAATAGAATTCAAAGAATATACCAATGTCATGGTAGAAGAATCCATGTCGAAGCTGAAATCACTTTGGCCAAGAGAAAATGCCATTTTTTCCTTAAAGTCTACCACAATCCTTCATTGAGCAGATTATCTTATTTGTTGTTGTGTGTTAAAGTTTATTTCATACTATAAATTTACGCTAATCAAATACCTATGGAATGGGTTTACAACTTCACATATTTTGTCGCACTATATTAAGTAAATCACGACTTTCTTATCAGAAGATTTGAGTTTAAACGGGCATTAAATAATGTAGAGTTATCTCTAGTCACATCCTTTAATAATCTGGAAACGCTCTGAACCTTGTACCACTCTTGTCCTCAACTACTGTCACGTATATGAAAGCGGAAAGTGCTTTGAATGACCTGTAGAACTTGGTTGGTATGTCAGATTCAAGGCATGTCAACAACGCCTCTTATTCAATAATGAACTTTATTTGCATGCTTAATTACCAACAAAAACATCTATGCTGAAAATAAATAAAGGGTGTCACTGACATGACACAATTTTAGTGTATTCATTACAAAATCCTAATAAAATTACTCCATAAAGGCCTACAAACACACATCATTATTTTTCTGAGTAGCCTATATGACACAGGGATTTAACACTTCTATAACAAACGTATGAATGATAAAGATTGTCTGATATTTTCTCGAATCCGCATTCCCGAACATTCACTTTCCCGAATACAAAATTCTCGAACCCGCATTCCCGAACGTCCATTTTCCCGAATACAAAATTCTCGAATCCGCATTCCCGAACATTCACTTTCCCGAATACAAAATTCTCGAACCCGCATTCCCGAACGTCCATTTTCCCGAATACAAAATTCTCGAATCCGCATTCCCGAACAACCACTTTCCCGAATACAAAATTCTCGAATCCGCATTCCCGAACATCCATTTTTCCGAATACAAAATTCTCGAATCCGCATTCCCGAACATCCATTTTCCCAAATACAAAATTCTCTAAATCCGCATTCCCGAACATCCATTTTCCCGAATGCAAAATTCTCGAATCCACATTCCCGAACATCCATTTTCCCGAATACAAAATTCTCGAATCCACATTCCCGATTTCTTTAATTTCCATTTCACCTATAACACAGTAGTATATATTACCACGCAAATGTACATAGTAAATATAATTATGGTATAATTACACTTTCTCTTTACAAAGTGAAATAATGTCCAAGTGTCCTCAGGTAATCGAGGTGTCTGTTATCGGCTGCATAGGTGTGATAATCCTGCAAGATAATTCGTATTCGTGTTTGAAGTTGTAGCCACTCTCTCTTCGATTGTGCCCTCACTCATCTACCCAATGTGAATTCCGCAATCATGGTCCCCGTATCGCTGTCTTCCTTTTGGAGCTCAGTCAAAGCAGTATAGAAGCTTGGATGGTGTCTCCCAAGTACCACTTGCAGACGATTGTGGAAGCCTTCCGACAGATTTTATTTGTTCGGTGTTCATTATTTAATGTGGAATTGTACTGGTTCCACAATGTCGTATCATATCGAAGAGGTACAGGTCGCCTTCTGCCACGAGCTCCTGTGCCACTGATGTACGTGACATAAAAGTAATCAAATGTTCTGGAATTTCTTGCATAATATATTCGGGAAATTGAATAGTAAATGAAATTCGAGACCGTAGCTTCAGGAAAGTAGCATTCGGAAAAAGGTAGCTTCGGGAAAACGTTCATTCGGGAATGAGGATTCGGGAAAATGGTTGGGAACGAATGAAAATAACTTAGAAATAACTCAATAAGTGGGCCATGTTTAGAAATTAGCAGCCTTTAAAATTTTTAAAACAAGAGAAAATAATTTATGGTTGCTAAGGCAAAAGAACTAAGGACGATACTAGTGAAGTACTTTCTGTGGAGTATAGCATTGTAAGAGGCAGAAACATGGACATTACGAGGAAGTGAACAGAAACGAATAGAAGCATTTGAAATATGAATATGGAGAAGAATAGAGCGTGTAAAGTGGACAGACAGAATAAGAAATGAAGCTGTGTTGGAAAGAGCGGGTGAAGAAAGAATGATGCTGAAACTGATCAGAAAGAGAAAAAAAGGAGTTGGGTGGGTCACTGGCTGAGAAGAAACTGCCTACTGGAGGATGCACTGGAAGGAATGGTGGACGGGAGAAGAGTTTGGGTAGAAGAAGATATCAGATGATAGACGACATTAAGATATATAGATCATATGCGGAGACTAAGAGGAAGGCAGAAAATAGAAAAGATTGGAAAATGCTGGGTTTGCAGTGAAAGATCTGCCCATGGGCAGAACACATGTATGTATGTATGTATGTATGTATGTATGTATGTATGTATGTATGTATGTATGTATGTATGTATGTATGTATGCATGCATGCATGTATGTATGTATGTATGTATGTATGTATGTATGTATGTATGCATGTAAATCAAAACTTGATGTTCTCTTGTTTCACAAATCGTTAAAGCATGCTAATTTCTAAACATGATCCATTACTTAAGTTATTTCTTCAGTGTTCTTACACATAGGATTCCTATGATGTCAAATTCCTATGTCCTATATCCACTAAAACGCACTGTATAATATAGCGCCAAAATTCTTCCTTAATTCCTGGCCTGACTCTTCTTTCAATCGTTAATTACTTTCTCTTACTCATATTTTTTTTTCCATTAAGGTAAATTTAATAGTTAAACTTTGACATTTAATAACATGCTGAACTGAAATTAAAATTTGTACAAAATTCGAACAGGTGACCTTCAATACTTTACCTAACTACGACGAAAAGGAAGAAAAATTACGTAATTAAGGTGAGATCCACGAACACGAAACACATTTTTCGGCTCAAAGGCTATATTTACCCCCCAGTGCTGGGGCTAATGTAACGTAGTACCTTTATGCAGAAAAGAACAGAATACTGTATGGCTGCCCCAGTTAACAGTTGACGAATTTGATTCGCTCCTCCAACAATCGTTTTTACGGCCAACACCTGCAGTCGCGTCACTGTGTCAGTGTGCATCTGGAGATACTTCTGGTACAGTCTGATGCTATATTTAGTCAGTAGGTAATGACTTCAACATTTGCACACTTGTGGCAGGGGTACACTATTAGGGTTTCTGACGCCGGTTACAACCTTTCAGTGATCGTAAAACGTTGTAAAGTGAAAATTCTTACCATAAGGAAGTCCTGTGTGGACCGTATAACACAAAAATGAATTCCCACCTCAAGCGCAAACCCGGAAAAAAATGAGACAAAGGACACAGCTCACACAAAGAACAGCAGTAGTGACCAAGGTGAGGGCAGTAGTAACACAAGAAAATTGACCAACATAAAGAAGCATCGCCAACCGCACTGGAACCTCTAAAGGCAAAGTTTATCGCATAATACTTGAAAATTTGGATCCAGAACGGCGGCATAAAGCACAAGGACATGTGGTGGAAAAGCAGCACCTCAAAGAAGCTTTACTAACCCTAGAAAACCATACTAACACCACCTGGGAGGTGAAAAGTGGCGATGTGTGGTTTCTCTGGATGAGGCATGGATTTATCTAGATGATACAAACAAACCCCGTGCAATTTACTACCATCCAGTGGGCCGAAAGGAGCGCTCCAAATTCATCCGGGAAACAAAGAAAAGTTTTACAAGGAGTTCATGGTGATTGCAGGTTATTGCGCTGAAAGGCAACTTAAGATTCACAGAGTTGCAAAAAATGTAAAGATAAATTCAGCCTATTTCCAAGACAATACCATGGACAAAATTTTTCATGAAGAGACTCCCCGATTTATGGTGAAGAGACCTCAAATGCTTGGATCCACATGGATAAGGCATCCAGTCATACTTCGAGAGCATCCCTTGCCTATTATAACCGGAAATCTGGGGAGATGTGAAGTCATCTCATGCAATATTAATAAACGTTTATAATATACTCCCGTTATAGAATACAAATATATCCGTATAAAATAGTGTTTAATGAATAATATTCTCCGTTTTTTGTGAGCAAGACCGCCTTAAATAGACGGAGTCATCTGTTTTCATTTCATTACAGCCTATTAATCGGAGACGGCGCGGCGGTCCTATCAAAATTTCGCACAGATTAAAACTTATCTGAAATATTTTTTAAAGAAACTTTTGTTATGTAACATTTTTCATGAAAATCGATAATAAGCGAGATATTTCGATTTGTTTAATTCAGGCCCCCTTATAACTCCCCTTTTAAATAAAGTATTTTGAAAGCCATATTAGCCTAAAATCTAAGTTAGAACTTAATTTATATTCCACTTTTCATAGAAATCGGCTCAGCCATTATCGCGTGAAAAGGTAACAAACATCCAGACAGACATACAAACAAAAATTTCAAAAATGCAATCTTCGGTCTCAGGATGGTTAATTATATTGGAAAAGCGAAAATTACCAGAAAAATTTTGGTTACAGATTTATTATTAATATAGATAACAAAAAAGAAAAATAGTAGGAGGAAACGAAATGCAAGAAAGTATACAGTAATACTTAACACTTACAAATGGCTTTTAAGGAACCCGGAGGTTCATTCCCGCCCTCACAAAAGGCAGCCGTTGGCTCCTATCCTGTGCAAGATTAATCCAGTCTCTATCATCATATCCCACCTCCCTCAAATCCATTTTTATATTATCCTCCCATCTACGTCTGGGCCTCCCCAAAGGTCTTTTTTCCTCCGTCCTCCCAACTAATACTCTATAAGCATTTCTGGATTCGCCCATACCTGCTACATGCCCTGCCCATCTCAAACGTCTGGATTTATTGTTCCTAATTATGTTAGGTGAAGTATACAATGCGTGCAGTTCTGCGTTATGTAACTTTCTCCATTCTCCTGTAACTTCATCCCTCTTAGCCCCAAATATTTTCCTAAGAACTTTACTCTCATACACCCTTAATCTCTGTTCCTCTCTCAAAGTGAGAGTCCAAGTTTCACAACCATACAGAACAACCGGTAATATAACTGTTTTATAAATTCTAACTTTCAGATTTTTTGACAGCAGACTAGATGACTAAAGCTTTTCAACCGAATAATAACATGCATTTCCCATATTTATTCTGGTGTCATTTATATTTGTTACTGCTGCTTCAAGATATCTGAATTTCCCCGCCTCTTCGAAGGATAAATCTCCAATTTTTCTATTTCGATTTCGTATGTATACAGTAATAGGGAAATAAAGAAACAAATTATTTTTTTAATAAATTGAAGATTGAGGATATACTCAAATAAACCGTGATAAAATTAATTAACTAATGGCATAAATAAAAATAATAATAAACATATAAAAATATCCGAATCATTGGTGGCGTCGGTGAGAGATAAATGTAAATATTATTGGCCCTTTTTTGTGTTCAACGGCATACTATATCAAAATATTTTGTTCAATATATAAACATTTAAACTGAGCTGCCAGTCCAGTTGTTTTAAACTTATTAAACTTCGCGTATTTTTGTCCTTCTTCAGCTGCGGATCGCAACACAATTTTATTCCCAACAGGTCAATTCATTTGGGGAGTGTAATTCATCTCGATTCGACAATTGAAACCAGTTTCGTCTGCTCTGGCATTTTTATATAAATCCTCTCTATGCGCCATCCCTCATCTTCTTTCCCATTATTAGAAAACTTCCATCAACACAAAATTAATCCATCTCCTCTCTCTGCAGACTCGATCTTCCGAACAACTTTCCAATTTTGAGATGGCGCAGACATATTTTTCTTCTTTGTGCAAACAGTGGAATAAGAGTTTACTTTCTTCTTTTTTTTTAGGGAAGAACTCTTCCGAGAGATGGAGCTCTAATCAATTCCGTGCCTCTCATTTCAATTACAGTTATGGCAGATGAGTTATTCATTCATTTGTAATAAAGGTTCGTCTCCCACAAATATTGCTGACACAAAAATAACTTTTCCTTCATTTTACTTTCTCAATTCGTTTGGAAATATAATCCCCTTAATAGTAGGGAATATTATTTAACTTTCCTTTAAAGACTGGCCGTAAAAGATAAAATTGCAGATGTAAGATGATACAACTGTATGGAAATCACTTTAAGGAAATAGACTTCCAACGTTGGTTGTGAGTCTTTCATGATAATCGCATAAAGTTGAGTTATAAATTAAGGAAAAGGAATACTGATATATTCAGAAGAGACGTAGATAGGATATTTTTCACTGCCAGTTAAAGGGTTAGATACAGCTTACAGCAATACAATTTTGGAAATATTCAACATTTTTCCTCCATTACTGTATCTTGTACAATAATGAGAATTAGAATGTGTAAAACACTGTCCTTCTGCTATACGAAAAAATATTTTTACGATTTAAAAAAATATATTCATCTTGATTACACAACTTTTAACACTTATTTTATTTCTTATATTAAAATTAATTTATTGTTTTTGTAAATGTTGTTGATTAATTTTTTTTAATTATAGTTTCTTTTTACTGTATAGGCTGTATCATTAATTTATAAAAGTAAATTTTTGTCGTACCTTGTGTAATAAAATAAATTATTAATATAGAAATTATCCACCAATAAAGGAATATATAATAAACCTAAAAAACTATAAATATAAAATATACCAACCAATAAAGTTTGAGATGCCAATAAAGTATAAAATGTATCACTTCGAAAAACAAACAACAATAAAAAAACAACAGACCTAGTGAATAAAATAAAAGACAAATATATCCCACTCAGTACAACATTAGCATCTTTCGACATAACTAACCTATACACACATACCCATAAAAGATACACTACAGATACTAGAACAAATGCTCAAAAACAACAACACACCACAAGAACACATTAAAGAAATGATCCACACCACAGACATCATCACAAAAACAAAACTACTTCACATACAGTAACAAATATTACACTCAAACCGAAGGCAAACACATGGGATCACCCATTTCCAGCATGCTAGCAGAAATATTCCTACACCACATAGAACTGACATACATACTAAACAAAGACAACAACAAACACGCAGACATCATATGTTGGCACAGATACGTAGATGACATACTAATACTATATAAAGGAAACAAAAGACAGACACCAAACCTGCATCAACACATAAATGAAATACACCCAAAGCTACACTACACATTAGAAATTGAAAACAACAAATCCATAAATTTTCTAGACATCACAATAACAAAAGTCGACAACAAACACAAATTCAAAGTATACAGAAAACCCGCAACAACAAAACACATACACAACACATCCAACCACCCAACATAACACAAACAAGCTGCATTCCGAACAATGGTACACAGACTACACAACATACCAATGAACCAACATGATTACAAAGAAGAGCTAAACACAATCAAATACATAGAACATAGAACAAGAACATAATACGTAAGACAAAACATAATCTCAAAAAACGTAAGAATACAACACAAACACAATAACACAAAAAATACATCACACTAACATACGAAAACAAAAACACACAAGATTGCAAACTCATTCAAGAAATTAAATTACAACATCGCATACAGAACAAATAATACTCTACAAAAACAACATAAACAACACAAACAAGCAAATACAACCACACAGGCGTATACAAACTCAAATGCAACACCTGCAACAATTTCTACATAGGACAGACAGGCAGATCATTTTGAACATGTTACAAAGAACACATCACAGCCATAACAAAATTACAAAACACCTCCACATATGCAGAACACATCACAAATGCTAACCACGTCTACAGAGACATCAACACAGACATAGAAATTCTACACATCCAACCAAAAAGCCAGAAACTAAACACACTAGAACAATATGAAATATACAGACACACGAAAACACACCCTAATGAAATCTCAACACACAACTCAATTTCAGAACACACACACTCTTTGACTCCACATTACACTACACAAACACACCCCCACAGGAAACAAAACAAGATGACCAAGACCAGCAACGACCAGTTCTGAAGAAGACCAATAACAGGTCGAAACATGTAAACCAAGTACGATAGAATTTAACACGAGAAAGTCATATGATACATATTCCGAAAAAATATTTACATTTTTATTTTCAAAATTCAGTTCACTGTGCAGTGATGAAGCGTTTCCCACATAACTCAAAAACTATCCAACATTCTGTGATGAAATTTTTGAGTGTATTTATGCTTGTCATATCTACAATATGATGCAAGATCACTTCTCTACCTTTGATAGATTGTCTGATAAAAAATTAATTCGTTCAAAAAATGGTCAAATATCAGTATTTTCTTTTAACACAAAATAAAACAAAATATTTATTAAGGAATGTAGTTGAAAGAGTATGATATTGTAAACATGATTTTCAGCAATAAAATAAAAGCGAGAGAACATGAAAAAGTTCATAAGTTTATGAGTTATGAGGGAAACACTTCATCACTGCACAGTGAACTACCACCATTAAGAATTAAAAATATATATATATATATATGTGTGGGTATTATATATATATATAATTTTTTAAATCATTAAAATGTTTTTTTTTTTTTTTTTTTTTTTTTTTTTTTTGCATATAGCAGTAGGACAGTGTTTTACACATATCAATTTTCATTATGGTACAAGATACAGTAATGGAGGAAAAAAAATGTTTAATATTTCCAAAAATTTTACAGCTGTAAGCTGTACCTAACCCCTTAAGCGAGACTTACTAGTGTCTTTTAAACGACTACAAATTTTACACAGGATGAAATAAAACTACTACATAACTTATAACTCTGTATCGAACGAATTACGCAAAACTGCTAACTTAAGATTCGCTGCAGAATTACGTAATTATCACCAGTCTTCACCGAAAAGGTGGTAATTTAAAATTGGCTGTCATTTAATATAATAACCCCATTGTTCTCCTACACGCCCTTCCTTCACCTTATATTTCCCTTGTTCTTCTTGTCCTCTCCTTATTGTCTTATTTCCCTTGCTCTCCTAGGTTTCCCCCTTTCCTCATTGTATTCATATTATTGTCGTTGTATCCCCTTGTTCAGTTTTATTATCCTTATTCTCCTTGTATTAACATTTTTCTCCATGCTTTCTTCTTATTCTTCTTTTCCCGCTTGTTTACTTCGTAGTCCTCATGTTCTCAGGTATTACCCTTGTTCTCCTTGTACTCCCTTTATTCTCATCGTCTGCCACTTGCTCTTTTTGTTCCCTCCATTCTCTTTATATCACCCTTGTTCTCCTTGTATTACCTTTGTCCTCCTTGCATTCCTATTGTTCTCCTTGTCTCCTCTTGTTTTCCCCATTCCTCCTTGAATTTCTATTGTTCTCATTGTATTTCGCTTCTTCTTCATCTTGTATTCCTCTTATTCTCACTATTTCCCTTATTCTCCTTGTTCAACATATATAAATAAGAAATATATACCTTGACCACCAAAGTATTCTCTCCAGCCAGAATCAAATACTCTAATATGATTTGGAACCTAAAAGTAAAAGAGTACTAGATATCCCATTAGTAGAAATATAAGGTATAAATCTTATAGAACCTATAAATCTTGAATACAAATAAAACTTAATAAATATTAATTATAATATCAATATTAATTCTAGAAATTTCTTACCCTAATCAACCACCTAAAAATGTAACCAACGATACTAAAGTCTTTAAATGAAAAGGTAAACAAATTAATAAATGAGTAGGAAAAATAATTCAACTAAGAAAGCTATTCCTCTTGTTCTCCTGATATTCTCCTTTAACTCTTCTTGTTCACGTCTTCCCCTTGTTCTTCCTGTCTTCACAATTCTCTTTATATTCACCTTGTTCTCCTTGTATTCCTTTCATGTTCCTTCCTTGCATCCTCCTTATTTTCCTTACATTGTCATTATACTCCTCGTCTTCCCCTTGTCCTTTTTGCATTCCTCTTTCCTCCTTTTATTTCTGTTATGCTTCCTTGTATTCCCCATACTCTTCTTCTTGCATTCCTCCTATTCTCCATGTATTTCCCTTATTCTCCTTATATTCCCATTGTTCTTATCTTCTCCTTCTTCCTCTTGTCGTCTTCATATTCCTCTCGTTCTCTTGATATTATCCTTGTTCTCGCCTTCCGCTAGCTCTTCTTGTTTCCCCAATTCCCTTTATATTCCCGTGTCATCCTTGTATTCCCTTTGTTCTCCTTGCATCGCCCTTATTCTATTTGTATTCTTATCGTTGTCCTGTCTTCCACTTGTTCTCCTTACATTCCGTTTTTCCTCCTTGTATTCCCATTATTCTTCTTGCTATTCCTGCATTATTCTTGTTCTCCTAGTATTCCCATTGTTCTCCTTATCTTATCCTTGTTCCTTTTGTCTTTCCCTTGTTGTCATGTTCCTCTTGTTCTCCTGGTACTCTTTGTTCGTATCATATTATCCTTGTTCTTGTTTTCCTCATTCCCTTTATATTCACCTTGTTCTCCTTGTATTCCTTTTGTTCTCCTTGTATCCTCCTTATTATCCCTTCATGTCCATTGTGCCCCTTGTCTTCCCCTTGTTTTTCTTGGTTTCTCCTTTGTCTCCTAGTATCCATCTTTTCTTCCTTATATTCTCCTTATTCTCCCTGTATTATTTTTGATCTCATTGTATTCCCTTGTCCTCACTGCCTTCTTTTGGTATTCATTGTATTCTCCTTGTGCTTCTTGAATCCCTTCTTACTCTCCCTGTATTTCTCTTCTTCCGCGCCTTTTCGTCAATACTTTTACGTAAAATACAGAGAATAGTAAACCTATGTCAAACAGATGATTCGATTCTCGCGTAGTTGTACTTAAAACTATGTACTAACTTGTAGATTTTTTCTTCCTAAATTCACAAGCCTAGCATCACTTTAAAACAGGTAAGCTAAAGTTATCACTTCACATCAGAAAAATATAATTATAGGGCCTACATCTTACTATCCCTTTTCATACGACTTCGTTCATGAAGATCGCGTTTTTTATAGCTGCCCAGAACAACACGAGCAGTTAACGCTTAAGCAACGTTGCATAGTTGTGCTGTTAAGACTCAGTCGCTGTTAGTGATGATAATTTAAATATTATATGCGCTCAGACAAAATACTGTATCCACGAAGGAGATTGGACGCATGAACTAAGTCACGTGAAAAGCATTCGTAATAATCCACATTGATTATTCTATTGAGAAAGACATTTCTGTTTCCTAGGTTATTTTCTTGAACTCTTTCTCAAGAAACGTACGGTATATAAATTAAATAATTTATCATCCATAGGAATAACATAGGCCTCGGACTGATATGTTTGGGAAGAAGAGTTATTTTAGTTCCAATATAATATTAAAAAGCAGAACAAAATAATCATATCACTTAGCAACGACTGAATAAACAAAATACGTACTACTCCACGACAACGAGCGAAATATGTGTTGTAATTTGCAAAATTGTAAAGCGTAATATGAGTTCAACTTCGTTTACATCGTCAGTGTGACGTTCAAATGTAGGTTGATAATATCATCGTATCGCAAGTTGAAGAAAGAATCTGTTAACATGCCATACACCGGTGGCCGTAGGCGTGTTATCGAAGCCGAAGCAAGTACCAAGAGGTATCTGAGAATACTATACACAGAAATAGCTGCAGTATGTCATACACATACTTACAAATGGCTTTTACAGAACCCGGAAGTTCATTGCCGCCCTCACACAAGCCCGCCATCGGTTCCTATTCTGAGCAAGATCAATTCAGTCCCTAGCATCATAGCCCGCCTTCCTCAAATTCATTTTAATATTATCCTCCCATCTACGTCTCGGCCTTCCCAAAGGTGTTTTTCCTTCAGCACTTCCACCTAACACTCTATATGCATTTCTGGATTCACCTATACGTGCTACATGCCCTGCCCATCTCAAACATCTGGATTTAATGTTCCTAATTATGTCAGTTGAATATAATGCGTGCAGTTCTCTGTTGTATAACTCTCCTTTAACTTCATCCCTCTTAACACTAAATATGTTCCTAAGGCCATTATTCTTGAACACCCTTAGCCTCTATTCCTCTCTCAAAGCGAGAGTCCAAGTGTCCCAACCATTCAGAACAACCGGTAATAGGCCTATAACTGTTTTATAAACTCAAACTTTCAGATTTTTTGCAAGCAAGATGCATGATAGCTTTTCAAACGAATAATAACAGGCATATCCAATATTTGTTCTGCATTTAATTTCGTCTCGAGTGTCGTTTATATTTGTCACTGCTACTCTATAAAGTATTTGAATTTTTCCACCTTTTCAAAAGAAAAATTTCCAATTTTTATATATATTTTCATAACGTAGGTACTATGTTCTTGTCAAGAGACATAAAATAATCTAATAAAATAACTTACCTACATACATACACAAGTTTTCAGAAATATATGAAACTCTACACCTACTGAATGCAACATAATTAGGCTTTAAGCGATGTGTATGTCCAGAAACGGATCACGTTTTTATACCACAAATGTAACAACATAGGCATGGTGTTCCACCAGAATAGCACACCACGTTATTGAACAAAATATCTATGCACAGCGACTCTTAGAAATTGATGATCTCAAAGCAAAAATTATCTCAGTATTTTACAGTAATTACACCTGAGATGCTAATACCTCGCAAGTATGTGTGTGGGAGAGAGAGAGAGAGAGAGAGAGAGAGAGAGAGAGAGAGAGAGAGAGAGCGAGTGCGTGAGAGAGAGAGGGGGGAGAGCGAGAGAGAGAGAGAGAGTGAGTTTCAAAGTGAAAAGATTTTAGTCGTATAGTTTTGCTAGAAATGAGAAAACATATTTGTGTTAATATGTGTGGTTTCACAACAAAGGAAAGTAAAAGAAAAAATCACAGATCAATCGTGTATTTTTATCTGCAGTAATCTCACTAGAGGTTTTGATTTACTGGAGAAAATCAAAACTCGAGTGGTGTTAATTGACTATTACACGTTTATAAGAAGTGTATAAAGACTCTAGAAAAAATTAAGTTCTCTAATACAATATAATATTAACTGACTTACTAAAATATGCACTAAACTGTCTTGAAAATGTATTATTGTACCACCTCATCAATACAAATATTTCGCTAGATGGCAGTAGTATGTTAGCTCTTCTCTTCTTACCAGTTGTGACAACTATACAATATTCATTGATCTCTATGAACGATTACTAGTCAAGAAGGCTCATTAAAACAGTTGCATTCTACTTCAATTATCAATATATTACATTAAACAATCTCTGATAAGTGACTATCCATAATCTCATGTAGCACAAGCTATAACATAACCTAAATAATATAAAAAAAGATAAATAAAATTATAGAAAAATTTTAATTAAGGATGACGAAATAAACATGAATCATATTAAAGGTTACTTACTTACAAATGCTTTTAAAGAACACGGAGGTTCATTCCTGCCCTCACATAAGCCCGCCATCGCTCCCTATCCTGTGCAAGATTAATCCAGTCTCCATCATCATATCCCACCTCCTCAAATCCATTTTAATATTATCCTCCCATCTACGTCTCGGCCTCCCTGAAGGTCTTTTTCCCTCCGGGCTCTCAACTAACACTGTATATGCAATTCTGGATTCGCCCATACGTGCTACATGCCCTGACCATCTCAAACGTCTGGATTTAATGTTCCTAATTATGTCAGGTGAAGAATACAATGCGTGCAGTTCTGTTTTGTGTAACTTTCTCCATTCTCCTGTAACTTCATCCCTCTTAGCCACAAATATTTTCCTAAGAACCTTATTCTCAAACACCCTTAATCTCTGTTCCTCTCTCAAAGTGGGAGTCCAAGTTTCATAACCATACAGAACAACCGGTAATATAACTGTTTTATAAATTCTAACTTTCAGATGTTTGACAAAAGACTAGATGACAAAAGCTTCGCATAAAACAGCGTGGCCTCTATAACTTACTGATGACAGTGATGTTTATATCTCTAGTGCCGTCATTATTTGTAACACTGGGACACTCATAATCAAGCAAAGGTTACGTTATATTCACCAAACGTAAACAAAACATTTTGAAATAGAAAATAACAAAAGAAACATAATTTAATCATTCAGAATGAGCAAGTGTAAATATAGGAGCAAAAAGTTATTGACTCTGGAAAGTTACTGTCGATTGATATAATCGATTAGGCCTATAGTATGTAGGCCCACTGTAGGCCTATACAGAGTGAACCGTAACTAATTAATTTCAAAGGGTTATTGTTAGAGATTTTGCAAATAAAAATGTTTAATAAAATTTTGTTCGTTTTTGCTTCCTTTTCGAGAAAAAAAATTGTTTTATATGAAATATTTACAGCGTGTTTCGGGAAAGTCATTGATTTAATTCCTAATATGCTTAGTTAATTTAAGAAAGCAGTGTATTATGATAATAAATGACTGAAAAAATAAATTCACTGTGCATATTTGGAATTAAATCAATGGCTTTCCCAAACATGTAATTAAATATTTAATTAAAAAAACATTTTATTTTCTGGAAAAGGAGCAAAAACGAGCAAAATTATGTGAAACTTGTTTGAAATATCACAAAGAACAACCCCCTGAAATTAACGACATTACTTACGGTTCATTCCGTATAGGCATGATATCTTTAAATACGAAGCATGTCATTTCATGTCGCCAGGTAACAATATGTAAATAAACGCATTTAGTGGTTCCTGGCTTTCAAGTTATCGTTATGTTTACGTTTGTTTGAGATTTGAATGAAACAGTACTCACTGAAGGAATATGTCTTCACTGAATTTTGTAGTCGGTTGCGTCGCCCCCGATGTCCGTTGGATCCAGTGAAGGTGGGATGCCTTCAAACTCGGCCGAGTGCGACGGCGGTAAAATTCTTCGTATGGTTTCCTTCGAGAGCTGTGGATCCCGTCTCGTGAATTTGCAGAAAAGAATTCTGTCCTTGATGGAGAGCAGCATTTCAACTATGAATAAAATCTGCAATAGAAAATTTTATTAATATAATGATAGTACTACTTTCAGTTGGTGGCTAGTCTAACATTCCATCTAAAAGTTCTTAAGCTTTTTGTATCGTATCAGTGCAGCAATACCATAGTTAAATATCACATTAATATAAAATACATTTTAATTTAAACAATATTTCTCCACCTTAGTTACCTATTTCAGAGAGTTTGATAACTGAGAATATTTCCAAGAATAATTCTTACAAAAATAAATCATGGAAATAGCTATTTGTGGGTGTATTTTAATTTATTTGAGGCGGTCAGTTCCAAATTTCATAAGTACACCTGACATCACTTTTCGTGAAGCAAGAAAAACTTAAACTTCTTTTTACCAAACTGCAATACTTGAATTGTTTACCGCCAAAATGAAAAAAAAAAAAAAATTAGTAAGAGCAAGTTGAGAAAAAGAAGTTCATGATTTCCTCATATGTTTTAACATAATAATGCATTGAAATATGCATCTAGCAAGTTTTTCTGCAAAAGACAATATATCAAGTTTTGATACGAAATTGTTTGCAAATATGAAGTTTTGTTGCAACATAAAAATAACAGAAAATTGAATCAGGCATTAGTAATGACTAGGGACCGGATTTTTAGATTTTAAAAAAGGCCATTTTAGGTTCTAGGAATAAGTGAAATAGTTTCTTTAGGTTTTATGTGAACTCTGTGAAAGGGGTCATAAAACTGCCAGATACTTGAAAATGTATCCTTATAATTTTTCTTAAAAAATATATTTATTAAGGCAACATTGATCACGAAACTGATCTTTTCAAGAACCAAACCATTTATTAAAATTTATAAGTTTCGAATTTTTCTTCCTTCCCCTAGCATTATTTGTAGTTTGAATAAATTATTGTAACGATTAACATTTTATCTAATATAATTTACCTTGATATAACTGCACAAATTTCAATTTGCAATAGATAAAAGGATTTTTCACAGCTTCATGAAGCTTTAAAATACAGGTTAATCAAAACATTATATTCTGAATCGCTTCTCTTTTGAACTGGACCGTCGGTTTTTAGTACATATATCCGAGTTAACAAGGGTATAAGTGCATCCATTTTGCACTGCAAAATTATAAAAAAATATGTTTACTTCAAGATGTCTCTGAGATCACTTTTGGTCTAAGTCACAACTGTTCAATAACTCCCGTTATCAAAACATCACAAATACATCACACATGACACGACATAACACGTCTATATAATAGTGTACATAATCTGCCAAAGGAACATATTAATGGAAAAACATGAACAATACCTCCAGTTAAAACATCAGTACGTCAAACGACGCAAAAATAGATTCACTACAACACGAAATCATAAAAGAGTACCAAACAATACATGGGGTTTCTGTACGAGACGAGCACATGGTGTTTTCGGGTGGAAAAATTGCATATTAAACGAGATGTATTACTTGAATTTTATTATGTTCAAATTATTATGAGGATTTATATAGTACAAAGATTTTTGTTTTACTCACTATAACAGGTCGAATAACAGTAAAAAGAGGCTATGAAATATAGGTCCTAAACTATCCGTAGGACCGTATTCATAGAAATTCTTAGCGCGGGCTCCCGGTGGATGATCAGCGAACTAACGTTTTACGTATTCATAAACCAGTGTTAGCGATATGATATGATCTAAATCCTGTACAAATAATCAATCGATAGCCGGGGCTAGTTTAGCACGCTCGTAGCGCGGGCTAGCGAAATGTCTATGAATAGCACCCTACGTTACTTAGCTGTCTCTGATCTAACCGACTTTAACCTTGTCACAGTTCTCGCCTGTCACTTAAGGGGAGTGAGTAGTGATTAGGGGTCAAAAATCCGATTTTTTTTCTTTTTTCTTTCAGAAAAAAAGTACAGAACTTGCTTTATATATATAATATATTATATCTCTGGAGATGGCCCTTTAAATGGACTCTTTAAATTTGACGGCAAATATAATTCATACATTTTCTTTTTTTTAAATACCTACACTTTTCCCTACGTTAATATTTTTCAAACTTAAGTGCATTTTTCCTGAAACTACTGAACCTATTTACATGAAATGTTTGCAGTATTTTCTGCAGCCTGCTGACATACAGGTTTATGAATATCATACACATAACACGAGAGGAAAAATGACAAAAATGTTTAATGAAGCTCAACATTTTTTTATTTCACTAAGGGTGAAATATTTAACTAAATTTTGCTTTAGAATTTATAATGTACATTTCTTGATGGTTTATAAAGAGAAAACGTATGAGTGAAAATTGTAGTAAGTAATGTGAGCCTGAAATTTGAGAAGTTTTAGCAAAGTGGGAAAACAATCAGTTAAGGCCTTTCTTTTGCACTTGGATACGAAACTAATTAGTTGTTTTTATACCACTGAATTCAGAATAATTTATTGTATAACCATGGACATTTTTATTTCACTCTGAACACTAAATTGCTAGAAATATTGAACTAAACTTTTGCACTGAAATTCTTTAATTGCACAGGCATCACTACCCACAACCCTTAACTAATCCCTCGCATAACCCAACACAGTTCTCCCCTCTTTTCAGTTAACTATCTCTTCACCTAACTTATTCTAACATCGTATAAGACAGAAGACAGAATAAAAGAACATAAGAGGAACCTGAGGCTCTATTACCCGGAAAAATCTACAGTGGCGCAACACAGCATAGAAAAGGAGCATAAAATACTGTTTGACCACACCAAGGTCATTAACAAATCAAGCCACTACTGGGATCGTACAATCAAGGAGGCCATAGAGATCAAGCTGGAGAAAAACAACTTTAACAGAGAGAGTGGACTGCAGCTCAGTCAGGCATGGACACCGGCCTTGGACCAACTTAGGCCCTCTTACAATCAAGGGCATGAAGATCACGGACAGAGGACGGCAAACGATTCCAACCGGCGGAACAGGGCTCGCCGCCCGCCAAACTTCACACAGGAATCCCGGGAGGGACGGAGCTTACGAGGAATGACAATTCCCGGCCCCGGATTGGCCGATCCGCCAACCAATCCCGTTTCACCTGAGACAGCCTAACATCTATATTACCTTTCGACTTTCTGTTCGGACATCACTTCCCTGAAGATGGCTGCAGAGATAGCAGTCGAAAGCTTGGAGCATTCTATAATCTTAACTCGGCTGATAATCCGCGAAAACATATTAGCGTTATTCTAACAGTGTCACAGTTATCGGTTTTCAATCATTTATCGATTCCCTCACCTAACCCACTCTATCCTTGTCACAGTCTTCGGCCCTCTATCACTTACCTTTCCCTCAACTAACCCACTCTATCCTTGTCACAGTCTTCCCTCTCCTGTCACTTGGTCATCCCCTCACCTAACACAACTCTAACCTTGTCAAAGTCCTCTCCATTTATCACTTAGTTATTCTCTCATCTAATCCACTCTGACCTTGTCACAATCATCAGCCTTCTATCACTCATCAATCCTCTCATATAATTAATCTACTCTAATCTTGTCACAAGTCCTGGGTCTTCTATCACTTAGCTAACCCCTCACTTAACCCACTCTAGACTTGTCATAGTCCCCGGTCTCTTATCACTTACCTAACCTCTCATCTAACCCACTCTAACCTTATCACAGTCATCGGTCTCCTATCACTTGTTTATCCCCTCATCTAATCCATTCCAACTTTATCACAGTCCTTGGTAAAAAAAAAGCGTCATAGCTAAAGGAAGTAGTACCAGTAGACCTACCCAATTTTTAATTGAAGATACAAGGATATTTCTTTACAATTGCGTTACCCCTCACCTAATTCACTCTAACCTCTAACCTGTCACTTGTTTATCCCCTCACCTAAGCCACTCTAACCTTATCACAGTTCTTGGTCTCCTGTCACTTGTTTACTCCCACATCTAATCCACTCTAACCTTATCACAGTCCTTGGTCTCCTGTCACTTGTTTACTCCCACATCTAATCCACTCTAACCTTATCACAGTCCTTGGTCTCCTGTCACTTGTTTATCCCCTCACCTAATCCACTCTAACCTTATCACAGTTCTTGATCTGTCACTTGTTTACTCCCACATCTAATCCATTCTAACCTTATCACAGTCCTTGGTCTCCTATCACATGTTTACTCCCACATCTAATCCACTCTAACCTTATCACAGTCCTTGGTCTCCTGTCACTTGTTTACTCCCACATCTAATCCACTCTAACCTTATCACAGTCCTTGGTCTCCTGTCACTTGTTTACTCCCACATCTAATCCACTCTAACCTTATCACAGTCCTTGGTCTCCTGTCACTTGTTTATCCCCTCACCTAATCCACTCTAACCTTATCACAGTTCTTGATCTGTCACTTGTTTACTCCCACATCTAATCCACTCTAACCTTATCACAGTCCTTGGTCTCCTGTCACTTGTTTATCCCCTCACCTAATCCACTCTAACCTTATCACAGTTCTTGATCTGTCACTTGTTTACTCACACATCTAATCCACTCTAACCTTATCACAGTTCTTGATCTGTCACTTGTTTACTCCCACATCTAATCCACTCTAACCTTATCACAGTCCTTGGTCTCCTGTCACTTGTTTATCCCCTCACCTAATCCACTCTAACCTTATCACAGTTCTTGATCTGTCACTTGTTTACTCCCACATCTAATCCACTCTAACCTTATCACAGTTCTTGATCTGTCACTTGTTTACTCCCACATATAATCCACTCTAACCTTATCACAGTCATTGATCTCCTATCACTTGTTTATTCCCTCATCTAACACACTCTAATCTTGTCACAGTCCTTGATCTCCTGTCACTTGTTTATCCCCTCACCTAAGCCACTCTAACCTTATCATAGTCATTGATCTGCTATCACTTGTTTATTCCCACATCTAATCCACTCTAACCTTATCACAGTTCTTGATCTGTCACTTGTTTACTCCCACATCTAATCCACTCTAACCTTATCACAGTTCTTGATCTGTCACTTGTTTACTCCCACATATAATCCACTCTAACCTTATCACAGTCATTGATCTCCTATCACTTGTTTATTCCCTCATCTAACACACTCTAATCTTGTCACAGTCCTTGATCTCCTGTCACTTGTTTATCCCCTCACCTAAGCCACTCTAACCTTATCATAGTCATTGATCTGCTATCACTTGTTTATTCCCACATCTAATCCACTCTAACCTTATCACAGTCCTTGATCTCCTATCACTTGTTTATTCCCTCATCTAATCCACTCTAACCTTATCACAATCCTTGATCTCCTGTCACTTATTTATCCCCTCACCTAAGCCACTCTAACCTTATCACAGTCATTGATCTCCTATCACTTGTTTATTCCCTCATCTAACACACTCTAATCTTGTCACAGTCCTTGATCTCCTGTCACTTGTCTATCCCCTCATGCGTCCTATTCTCAATATTTTCTAGCCCCTAATTTTCGATTAAAGCACACACATTCAGCTAAACTCTGCTCTAACCTTAGAGAAATTCCGCTGCTCTTGTTTGGAAGCGCGCACGTCGAAAGATTCTTGTAAATTAATCTACCATATCTGCATATCTGCAATCTAACATTAATAAAAAATGTCGAGGACTGTATCACAACGCTGATAACCAAAACGTACAGTGCCAACAACAAGGACTCAAAAGTTACAGTAAACACTCATACGACTCATTTTTATTTATTTTTATGAAGGGCCAAATTTCGTTAATCAAACTGCTAGGAGAAAGATCTTAAGTCATAATCTCCTCATTTGGTGCGAAAATGGATACGAATTAATGACATTTTGCTTTTGGCTTTATAAAATATGTAGTTTGTACTAGGTTAGATTCACAGCTATTGCATTGATAATATCTTATTCTGCAAGGATATGTTTTTGCTACAGTAAGTGCTATTTTACATGTTTTTAAAACATTACATTCCTTCCTTTCATTGCAGTTCCAATGCAAGAAGTTCTTGTAATTGCCCATTGCTGACGTCCGTCATAATGACCAACGTTTTCTTTCGAATTACCGAAGTGGTAACCTAAGAGACATATTTAGGCCTTTACTATTCTCATTACCACTCTTTATACTATAATTGATATGTCTACTGTAATATTTCTTACGTAAGTATATTAATTTACATATTTTAAAAGTACCTGGGAAACTCTGGACATCAAGATTAACCAACTCGCGTGAAGTTCGTCGGTCAAGATTCTCTTCTTCTGCTACATATACTTATTTCTTGTAAATCTTATATATACTTTACGTTCCTTGCACACGCAATTAATCCTAGTCATTGTAAAACACTGTAAAATGAACTTTAATAATAATTATAGCTAATATACTAACAAACCAAGAAGATTACATCACATGAAAAAAAAAACATACGTCACACAACATGACGTAATGTACAGGTATGCCAACAATCAAGGTAGAAAGAAATTTACTCACCCAATTCATCATTGTAAACATACAAGAAATTATAAATGATTACTTATATGAAGAAGGAGTGGCATATTAACAGTTACAAAGCGTGCTTACCTTCATTAAATAACAATATAAATAGTAAATTATGCTATACAGTTATAGTAAGCCTACACTGACATTCAAAGAAGTCTCACCTACGACTTTATGATCGTGTAAACGAATTTTTCAAGCACGGGATTATCAGAACCAAAAATACCGGTATATAAAATTGACAAACTTTGAAAGATATTATTATATTGAATTTTTCTTTGCTCTACCTATCCTTCATCAAACTTTGAAAGAGTTCCGCTAGTTCTCAATAGGTGGCACAATTATTGGGGCGATTTAAAAAGTGTAGGGAAAATGATTATGTAGATTAAGCATAAATTATTTTTATAGTTGACAATATCAGCGGTTTCCAGCCAAACTCAGTGTTGATTTACAATCAGTAGAGTGGTATGAAAAATTGAGTTCTATAATGCGGGTATATTTATGTACGATTGGCGACACTGACTATTATCTACGCCATTTATTCATGGAAGTAATAACTAAAGAAGCCACACTTACACCAACAAATTATCGTTCATTATCGATTAGTCGGATCAGGTATCTTTGAACATCAGTGTATAAGTGATTAATATAATAATAGTGACGTTCAAAGATATATATATATATATATATATATATATATATATATATAATTTTTTTTTCATCGTGTAAGCGAACTTTCTAACCACGGTAAAAGTCAGAAAAAAATATATAATAAATTTACAAACTTTGAAATAGTTCCGCTGGTTCTCAATAGGTGACCCTATTATTGGGACGGATAAAGAATTTGTGAGAATGTTGATGTAGATCAAATACAGTATAAATTATTCTAATAATAGACATTATCAGCGATTTCTCGCTAAATCTAATGTGTTTTTTTTTTCACAATCAATAGACAGGGATGAATTTTTTTATTATATAATACTTTATATTTATGTACTATTGGCGACACTGCCTCTTACCTTCGCCATCTATTCGTAGAAGTAATAACTACAGAAGCGACACTTACATGAACATGTTATCGAACACTATATGACTTACGATTTTATGATCGTGTAAACGAACTTTCCAACCACGGGATCAGTCAGAACCAATGATATAAAACAAATTGACAAATTTTGAAAGAGTTTCGCTAGTTCTCAATAGGTAGCACCATTATTGGGGCGGTTAAAAAGTCTCAGGAAAATGATTATGTAGATCATCATCAGCAACAACAAGGATTGGTCTCAATAGTCCGTTCCTCTTCAAAGGAAATTTTATGGATCTATATACTGGTCTGTCCATCTTATTGGTAGTCTTCCTTGCAGTTTTTTTCTTGTTGGTTTGTATTTATATAATCTGCGTTGATATCTGTTTGCTTCCATTCTTTCAACATGATGGAACCATCGTAATTATTGATAATATTCAATTTTATCCAAGATGTTAAAAATGTTTAATTAAACATAAATTATTCTCACAATTGACAATATCGGCTAAACCGAGTGTTGTTTTACTATCAGCAGAGTGGTATGAAAAAGTGAATTCTATAATTCGGGTATATTTATGTACGATTTGCGACACTGACTGTTATCTTCACCATCTATTCATAGAAGTAATACCTAAAGAAGCCATACTTACACCAACAAATTGTCGATCACTATCGATAAGTAGGGTCAGATATCTTTGAACACCAGTGTATAAGGGTACATACACGTTGGAGCAACGATGAACGATAAAAGAAACGACCTAGCGACGCTTTGGTATTATCAAAGAATCAAATGTTCGTATCGAAGCAACGAGGACGCGGGAAGCGAACATTTTGATTTATCAGTAGGAGATATTCTATACATCCACTTTATGGAGGAAGACTATATATATATATATATATATATATATATATATATATATAGCAAATATCAGGTGCTAGGTTCAAGGTTAATATAACTTAAATACGTGCAAAATTGAACCCGTTTCTCATCCCAAAGCTATTATAAATTCATTGTGATGTGATTGGTTCTTGTGATCACATAACGTATCACGAATAAATACATAACTGATCAGTTTGTCAATATCCATGATAATTAATTTAATATACCGAAATAATCACAAATCGATTAATACTCGGATATGTTGATAACCACAGGTCATTACACAGATTAATATTATCTTAATCAGAGATCATATGAACGACAAGAGCGTAGAAAAACTTACAAATTAAACCAAACCCTTTAATTCTATTAAATATATAATATAATCTAAGTTTAACAGAATAAATACTGAAATCAGAAGTAAACACTGAAATAATGAAACAATTGTCTTTAGAGACAATTAATATTAGGTACCCCCACACAACTGGCTTCATTTATACACCGACGGATCCTTGATCTCCAGAGAACAAGGTGCCGGTGCAGGTGTTACGTGCTGTCTCTTCTCATTTTATACAACTCTTGGATATGGAACAACAAGTTTTGATGGAGAAATCATTGCAATAAGTGAAAGTCTCAAGAATCTTCTATGCCACATCAATAAATTTAAGAATGCAGTTATATTGTCAGACTCCAAAGCAGCTATTCTATCAATCGTCTCTAAACACACACCTTCATCTCAAACAGCAGAAATAACTAAAATGCTCTCTCAATTAATACCACTCAATAAAAGAATTGTATTCCAATGGACACCATCCCATTGTGGAATCCTGGGAAACGAGAATGCGGATGCTTTAGCAAAGAAGGGCAGCACTGCTACTTACAGACCTGTTACTAAATCTACGTATTACTCTGTGAAAAGATTTATTAAATCTACATACTTAGACTTGAAAAAACAAAATTTGATAACACAATCTCAAGGGAAAAAAATGTAACTCTCTGCATCATAATCCACAGTTAATTTCCGATTTACAACGAAAATCGTCTGTAGCTGTATTTAGATTGGCAACAGGCCATGATTGTTTGGCCAAACACCTGCATAGAATTGGAATATATCATTCCCCTAACTGCCCATTGTGCAACTCACACCAAGAAATGGATTCGGAACACCTCAAAATCTGTGCTTTAGTGGCTGACCATGATAATAACTTTGAAAAATATTGGAGTGTCGATGTCAAATGACTTTATTGTCAAACGCCTGGCATTAGAAAACAACAACAAGAGCGAAGAAAATATAACTTTTATTTTTCGTGGCTTTTATCGTTACTCCAATACGTGCACCTCAATGCCAATGCATGCTTCAATTCTCTCTGATATAGCATCGCTGCTTCTTTTATCGTTTATCGTCGCTCCAACGTGTACGTACCCTAAGAAGAAAGTTACACCATGCGAAGAAATGTAGCAGTGTAGTGTAGAAGTTATTCGACAACGTAAATAAAATATTAAAGATTTCTCAGTAAGCTACAATAGTTGTAAACACCACGAAATATAACAAATTATATATGAAAGACGGATGTTACACATTGAAAGTTTCAAAACTTCTATAGTTCCTATAATTCACTTTCTGTGGTACACTCTGGATAGCCTGTGACGTAGTAATCGGTGAACCACGTTTGAATAGTCGGAAAAAATAACGGCAAGTTAAGGACCCTGTAAACGGAAAAAAAATCCTATAAATACATTTAATGATGAATAAAAGCGTAGTACTCCTACAATATGTTCATCCTGAGATAAATTCAGAGAAATCGATTTACATAAAAATCAGAAATATGTATTCTTCTACCATTAAAATGTACATACTTTCTGATTATTATAAGAATACATGTAGGCCTATTATCTATACACACGAAAAATTTACACAATTACCGCTGTATTACATGGTTCCAAATATGTCTAACAGTATGTAAACTCATGAAATAAAATGATGACTCATATTATTATTATTATTATTATTATTATTATTATTATTATTATCATTATTATTATTATTATTATTATTATTATTATTACAGTATAGTAATGGTTATCATCACCGCCTTATATACGGGAGGTCAGGAGTTCGAATTTAGGGGCCGGCTACTTTGATTTAGGTTTCTCGTGTGGTTCCCCAAGTCCGTCCAATCAAATGCTGAGGTAGTATTAATTTAAATGTCAGAGTCCGATTTCTTCCTAATCTTAATCAATCCTTTCCATCACTTCTTACGTACATCTATTATCAGACACTACATCTCACTTGACGATATGTGTCAGAGGAAGAACAATTATTGTTTGTATACATCTGAAGTCTGATTAGTGAAATATGTTTTTAGTTAGCGATGTATGCAGTGAAGGAAGAAAGTAACTGGCCGTCCCACCTCATCATCTTCTGGCTTAGTTGCCTCATGAGTGATGCCTTATTGGTGTCACTTGTGAGGTTCAAAACTGTCTTCGGAAAGTTATTAAACAACAACATCACTTCTCATATATCAAGATATTATCACCTTCATATCACTCAAATGCTAGATAACTATAGCAGCTAATAAAGCGTCGTAAAATAGACCAATTAATGAAATAGAACAATAATTGTTGCATACATCTTTATCCAGTATTTTATGTTGTAATGTGATGTAGAACTACTCAAGTGAAATGTACTGCCTGATAATAGTTGTATAGCTAGAACATCAATTTATTATTATTATTATTATTATTATTATCATTATTATTATTTATTTATTTATTCTGGTGTAGTAGTTAAGGCCATCGGGCCTTCTCTTCCACAACACCAGGAATACAAATACAATAATAGAAATAAACAGAAAAAATACACTATATACAAAGTAAAGCTACACAAGAAATAAAGAGAGAGAAAAAACACTATAAACAAAGTAAAGCCAGACAAAAATATACACAGGTTGCAGTCACACAAACTTTAAATGAGTGATTAAGTATCATAATTAATTGTATCCTAACTAATTAACTAACATAAACAAGAAACTTGCAATTTTAATCTAGATTTAAAAAGAAAAAGAAAAAAAAGCACAACTCAATACTTCTAGCAATACCTAAAAAACATTAACTGAGACAAAATTTTCCAATTTAATTTTGAATTGTGAGAAAGTCCGGCAGTCCCTGACGTCATTAGGTAACGAATTCCAGAGGCGAGGCATTTCTACAGTATAGGAAGATGAGTGTAAAGACGTTCTATGATGAGGGATAGAAAGAAGTGCTTGATGTCGGTTTCGAAGAGTTGTAAGAAAGTGAAAGCGCGATAACAGATAATTCGGAGTAGAAGTATGCATGATTCTAAACAGAAGAGACAGTGAATGTATTGTTCTTCGTTCCTTCAGACGCACCCATGAAAGTAACTGGAGAGAAGGTGTTATATGGTTCAGATTCATTTGCGTTCCATCGAAATGTAAACAAATAATTAAACTACTATCGATTTTAAAAACATGGTATGTTATATATAAAAAATAAAATTATAAGGAATAATTAAACTTCATAGATATTTTATTCAGTAGACCGATATGTACTGCCTACATAATTCTGGCAGTTTATATCGTTTACAGTCTGTATAACATGAATAGAGATTTGGAAAATAATGTACAAAATATAGTGCTATAAATGGGTGTACAAAAATATATCTGGGAAGAAATATATCAACGGAAGTAAGAATGAGACTCCACAACATCGTATTATAACCTGCTCTGCTCTATGGGAGTGAGCCATGGGACATGAGAGAACTGGACAAAAGACGAAAAGAAGCAGCAGAAATGATATTTCCAAGGTCTCTGCTGGGAGTACCTTCAAGAGATAAACTTTAACATAAAGTTGTAAGAAAAGAATTAGAGAAAGGATAAGGAGAAATCTGGAGACGGATTGAGAAGGTATTTTTCCCACAAGGACGCGTCTAATCCTGCAGGGGAATTTCGAATTGTCTGTAACTGAGTTTTGTCCGTTAAGAGAATTTTCACTGCAACATTATGTGCAGAGGATGTCGTCATATCATCTATATTTTGGTAACACGGGATATATGTAGGTCAAGAATAAAATGGGGAAAACAGTTCATCTGAATTTTGCTTCGGAACGGGATAAAACCGTTTTATTGTATACATGGTACAAGTTGTATTCTAAAAAACTATTCCTTTGTAAGTTGAATATATTTTTTAGATTAGTTTAACTATTCAAATATTACGAGTTTCTGATTTCTATCAATATTAAACGTCATGACCCATATTTTTAGGCAACAAAAGGCACTAAAAGTTATAAAGATAACTCTTTTCATGGCTACTAGAATAAAGTGTCATAAAGAAAGACAAGATAAATAGTTATACAGCTTGATTTCACACTTTCAACCCTTTTTTAATTTAAGATTTAGTTATAGCAACAACTTTCTAATGTTAAATTGAAACTCAGTTGGTAAACTGTATTAGTTTGATTACACACTTTTAACACTTTATGCCACTTAAGATTCAGTTATAGAAACAACTTTCTTGTGTTAAATTACAACTAAGTTGGTAAATTGCCTCAGTATGATTACACACTTTTAACATTTTATATCACTTAAGATTCAATTGTAGAAAAATCTTTCTAGTGTTAAATTGAAACTAGTTTGGTAAGTTGGCTCAGTATGATTACATACTTTTAACATTTTATATCACTTAAGATTCAATTGTAGAAAAAAACTTTCTTGTGTTAAATTGAAACTAGTTTGGTAAGTTGCCTCAGTATGATTACACACTTTTAACACTTTATGTCACTTAAGATTCAGTTATAGAAACAACTTTCTTGTGTTAAATTACAACTAAGTTGGTAAATTGCCATAGTTTGATTAGACATTTTTAACATTTTATATCATTTAAGATTCAATTGTAGAAAAAACTTTCTAGTGTTAAATTGAAACTAGTTTGGTAAGTTGCCTTAGTATGATTACACACTTTTAATGCTTTATATCACTTAAGATTTAGTTACAGGATCAACAATACAAACTGATTACCACCAAAGCAATTCCAGAAAAAACCGGAAACAAGCTAGGACCTTACTACAGTAGTTCTGAAGAAAACTAACAATGAAATCGAAACTAGTCAACTAAAGTAACTTACCAACTTAGTTTAATAGTTACAATTTAACACTCGAAAGTTGTTTCCATAAGTAAATCTTAAGTGATAACTTTGTGACGAGATAACTTCCACATTGTTGTAAGAATTGGAACTGAAATAGGCTAGTTGGAAATCAAAAGAAACTTTTAAGTTTCGTAAATGTGTAGAAGGTGATGACAAAATAGAAACAACTTACCATTCTTAATACTTATTCCGAATTTGTATGATTTCATTCATCGGTTGATGAAGCAGCGGTCGCCGCCAATTCTAGAAACAGCACAGCGGACCCCAACGTAAAGGAACGTTCTAAAAAAACTACAATAAATATTGTAAACAATTTTCTGCATTCTGGTGTCTACTTACGCAATATAATCTCGCAAGACCGATCAAAACCTGTAGCTACTAGATGCTGCCGAGTTTAAGACTATAAATTAGAACAGAGCCTCTCAGTTGACGTCTCTATAGCATGTAGCTGTGGCACAATATGGAGTCCGCCTCAGACTTAATTGAGTGCAGTGAGATGGGGCTACCAATGGCTATAATAACTTGGTAATGGCTTCAGGTAGTCATGTGCAGCGCTAAGTTACGTAATTTCCAAGTACAATTAATTAAAAATATGATATATGCTCAAAGGTTTGTTAAGACATTGTTACACACGCACTATCGACACGAATACCGGATGAAATATTTGCATAACCGGGCTCTAAGTACAGTCAACACTCTGTATAAAGCCAACAGGCTAATCCACATTGGGCCAACGTTACAAACTCAGAAAAATTATTTTATAATGTCAATTGTGCATCTTTATATTTTAACTAATTATTATGAAAGAGTTGATTATTAAAGTTTTCTTGTTTCTTCTTTGCACGCTCAGTTCACGATTAGTTTAGAAGTCTATACCAAAAATAACTTTTTATTACCTTACTTGCTCATTTATTAGTTCATTCGTTACTTCGTTTGTTCATTCGTTCGTCCATCCATCCACCCAGTCATTCATTCTCTACCTATATTTATTTGTTTTTATTAACTCTTACGTTTTCTTTATTCAATTTTTTTATTTATTCATTTAACTAGCTAACTAGTGAGTACAAATTAAAATTATAAAACAAAATGTTTCTAGCCACTACCGTAAGGGACAGGCTCGTGTACGGTGTGGTCTTAGAAAATGATATAACATACAATTTCCAAAGACAATTTACTAAATACTGTAAGTAACTTAATTCAAACCTATAAATAGCACACAAGAGCAAAAAAAAAAAAAAAAGAGAAAAAGAGGGGAAAAAACACATTTAATATAAATTGACAATCAGACAGACATGAATATAGCTGAAGAAATAAAAGGTAAAAATACACACATTTGTTAATATTACATATCATGAATAATTTTATAAATTTCTCTTTTAAAAGCTTCAATTTTAAAATATTTCAAATTTGGAAAATGGTTTGTAATTTTATTATAAAGTCTTGGGCCGAAACTAGCACCATGTTTAAGAGCTGCACTTGTATGATATTTAGGCTCAATTAATCGGAAAGTAGACTTTTGTCTTCGAGTACGATATTCATTTTGATTAGATTTATGTTTTATTTGATTTCTGTGGTAGTAAGTTAGTTAACTATATTTATAAACTTCTTCAATAGTTAATATCTGTATAAATTAAATTTGTTGGGTAATCCATATTTTTGGTTAGACAAATTTTTATTAATCTTCTGTGTAATAAAATTAATAGATTAAGTACAGATGGTGCTACGTTAGTTCTTTTTGTAATTTTTCTCACATCGCTACTTTCTTCTTTCTTTTTTTCAACTCCCATTTAATTTTCCTTTAACTACCTCTTCTATTTTCATATCTTTCATTCCTCTTCGAGTTTCCTTGTGCAAATATATTTATTGTTCTTACAGCATACAAAACAGAATTAGGATATAAATTGTAATTACTTAATTATGTATAACGTATAATCAATATTTCATTATAATATGTAAGCTCGTTAATCTGCATGATAGTGATTTTATATTTAAGTATCGTATTACAATTAATATTAATACTTTTTTGTTATTGTTTCAATGTATATTTCACTTTTACCTTGCCGAAGCAGAGGTTGACCGATCATCCAATCAGAATGGGGGTATCGCGTGGTTAGCACGATGATCCCTCCAGCCGTTATAGCTGGCTTTCGCAACCGGATTTCGCTACCTATCGTAGCTCCCCAAGTGCATCACGATGCTGGGTAGGCACCATAAACTGGCAGAAATTTCATGAGAAAATTTCTTCCCCCATGAGGACTCGAACCAGCGCGCATTCCGTAACGCGAGTCCTTGCATATAGTAAACAGTTCAGTTTCGTTGAACGATTCACAACCTAAAATACCAGAAGTATTCACGTTTATTTATAGGTAGTGTATACCCGAAACCCCTTCTAAACGTCAGAGGATATTTTACAACGTTGTATGAGCATAATTATAAATATGTTTGTATTAGTTTATCACAGTAGGGGTCCTAGCTGTCCACGAAAGGACGCCAAATCAATTCAGCTGTTTTGATTAAAAATTTGAACCTAGATTTTAAAACTAACCTTCTTTAATGAATCACACATAGTCCCTTGTTGCACTCAGTACCGAAACGTCGACCTAACCCCGCGAGAGATGATTGATTACCTAAAACGGTCTGTCCTTGAAACTTCTGTCTTGTCTATATATACACCCGGGAACAAAATAAGAGTTTGATGCACAATATTTAAATTACAGGCAATTCCTATTCTTCTGCTGCCTGCTTAAGTCCTTCCCTCCCTCCCAGCCTCCCCTCCGACTGTGATCACAGCTTCCTGTGGCTCTCGCCATTTCTCATTGTCCGGCAGGACTGTCTTGTCAGACGTGCAGCACGGATAGCAGGCCCATAATACAAATTTATGTACTGCCGAACTTGGGATAGTGTTTGACCACTAGCGACGCCTCTCTCCTCTCCAGCGTACCGCCACTTGTTGGATCGCCGGAGACTGGGGTCATTCTCGGTCATCGCTGTGGGAGGCAGGATTTCGAACCCTGGCAGAAATTTTGGAGATTGATTACGGACATACAGTAGTGGGTCTAAGATTTTATACACTAATTTGTTTACTCTTTAAAATGTTCTTATTTTTTTTATTTGCTTTGTCTTATCTACTAATTACACTGAACAACAAAAGTTTTGCTCCGACTTAAAACAATGTGTCCCTTGTGGTTTGATGTGTGCTGAATCCGAAGATGCATTTCTTTTCTTCCTATCACATAAGGTTTTTAAGATATACTATGATTTCAGTTTTCGATAAACGCTCCCCCAGGAAACATCTGGAACGGGTTGGGGGTATAAACTAAAACAAAAGCTAATGCATTTTATGAGTTTATGATTATTTCCGGTTTCTTGTGGTTGTTGGCATGTTCTTTTATAAATTTGAATTTTGAATTCATCTTTGTAGATTATCCAATAAGTCGTATTATGATAAACGGGTAATGTGGTTTTAATGTTTCCGTCTTGACTTATTTATGTCAACCCAAAAAATATTTTTGTTAACGCCCTATGTGGGCATCTTCAGACAATATAGATTTGCAAATATTTTAATGGTATTCTTTGTTAAAATATGCACATTTAATTACGCGTCCTATTGTCAAATAAGTGTCCACCTACGAGTCTTCACACATATAATAACAATACGGCTTATCGATCCCACACAATAGCCCGATTGTGATCTCTATCTGTAATGGACGATCACAGTATGATATTAAATATGCATATTTCTTATACTTATTGAATGATCTTGTTGCTGTACTTTTAGTTAGATTTTGAAAAGTGTTTTTAATTGCCTCTTTAAAATTTTAAGTTTGTATTCGTATAATTGGTCACATGTATTATGTAATTTTGATATACACTATGTACAGATATCTATATTGTCAGAAGATGCCCGCACAGGGCGAAAACGTTCACAAAATAATTAAAATGTATCAACAAAAATATTTTTTGGGTTGGCATTATAAATAAGTCAAGACGGAAACATTGAAACCACATTACTCGTTTATCATGTTCTTTTATACTTCTAATAAATAAACAGATAATTGTCTCTTTTATTAAGTAAATTTCATAACAGTTCAAAGTGACGTCTATGCAATGAACAAACAAGGGTGTGGTTTTCAGTATTTAAAGAAAAAATTTACCAGTTTGAGTGAAGGCAAATTAAAAGAGGGCATTTTCATCGGTCCATAAATTCACAAAGTTATGGTTGACCTTTTGTTTGACGAAAAACCTTCCGTTACAGAAAGAATGCCATGGCACGCTTTCAAAGACGTTTGCTCAAATTTCCTTGAAAATTCTAGGGCAGAGAACTACATGGAACTTGTTGTGGAAACAATATTAATTACATATGACAAAATGGAGTGTAATATGTGTCTCAAAACACACTTTTTACATTTTCATTTTGATTTCTTTCCTCCTAACTTTGGAGCGGTAAGCGACGAGCATAGGGAAAGATTTCATCAAGAAAAACCTGAAATGGAAAGGCGATATAAAAGAAGATCATCATCCAGCATGCTTGCAGATTATTGTTGGTTCCTTGTGAAATACAGTCCCGGGTCTAGCTCATTTTGTTTTATACGTCCAACTTGAAAAAGGTCTTTCTTTTAATTCTACAAATAATGACCTCAACGTTCACAAAATCAGTATTAACTAGTCTTATCTCGCGTTGCAAGTTCTACACTCCCTGCTGTCATATCTCCGTTGCAGCTGTGTGAATCTTTGCGACTATATCATCTTTGTTTGATATTTATAACTGTAGACACGTTCCTTCATAGAGTCCCTTAGATAGAAATCCAGTGGTGTCAAGTCTGGAGATCGCGTCGGCCAAGAAACTTGACCATTCCTAATCACAAGTTGTAGAAACCGAATGTAGTCTACAAAAAATACGTACATTCATCACAACAGAGCATACTTATCCAAATAAGACTACAAAATTAGTCCACAGAGTATGGTAATCAAAGAAACGTTTATCATAGTGCAACTCGAAAACAGAGACGAATTCAGAAAAATGACATTGCAGCAAGTCAGGCTCTCTATTATCAGCGTAATGATTGACCTTACCTTTTGATATATTCTGTATATATTTGACAAGCATTCATAATATTTTGTATTACTTAAATTACTTGTGCAATTAAACTCCGGGGTTAATGCCAATATGTACAGGTCAGTCTTAAAAAGCAATAGTCAACAGAACAAATGACAATAAAAAGTGTATCGCAGAGTGACTTTCGATTGTTTTCGTATCATGTTTCTACACAGTTGCTGCAGATGGCAGTGGAATTGGAGCCATGTTTATTGCGTGTACGGAAAACAATTGAAGTCCCACCTGCGTGTTTCTACAGTAGATTGAATGGGAGTTAAACAGAATATACTGTTACGGTTATGCTAGAATTCATCATGGTTTATTACTTCCAATTACTCCATGCGTGATTTATGGCAAGAGAGAACACATGTTTAGCATTTACGGTAGAAAGCGGCCACAGAGCAACTCGGGCTCCGGGCCGGAATTTTGGGTCCCTGTAACTGGATGAGTATTGACCAGGACTTAACCTATGACAGGGAAGGTGAAAGAGCTTCAGGAACAAAATAAATATTTTCCAAAAAATTTGATTTTATTCGAGTCCATAAGCAACATTTCTTAAAGTCTGAAATTTTACGAATATATATTATTATTATTATTATTATTATTATTATTACTATTTTTCCCTGCTATAAACTCCACTCTTCGCTGCTGAATTGACAATAAAGTGCCATAGTACATGTCTTCATCAAACTATACTCAAATACATTTGAAGAGTTCAGAGCCATAGTGGGCCAAGCGCCATTTATTAAAAACGGAGAAAACGAGGGTTAAAATTAAGTTCTTACCATAATTCAATGAAATATATAGCAAGTAATGTAAAGTATACGCATTAAATGATATGTCAATCTTCATTAAACTATGGTATTCACTTAACTTTAAACCTTGTTTTCTCCATTTTTAATAAATGACGCTTGGCCCACTATGGCTCTGAACCCTTCATTTCAAGTACTATACGGGAGCGAGCGGTAGCGTCGAGGTTAAGGCACAACATTGAAAATCATCAGGAAGGTCGCGGGTTTATTTCCCGATGGGATCATGAATTTTTACCCTAGATCATATATACCCAGATTGCTCGGCCTTATAGCCTTTGACGGTAACAACTTTTGCCTAGTTTACTATGTTGCCATCTAGTTGGTACATAAAGAGTCACGTCACAGCTCCCATTTGAATTGCATTAGCGACTGTACTGCCATCTCGTGTTCGTTTATGGCGGACGGGTGGCGATCCTGGCGGTTGTTCTCTTCAAAGTGCTACCGATTTTAACATAGGCATGAGCTATCTGTTATATATTTGATTTAGTATTTTTCCATTGATCTAATCGTTCCAGCCGCACTATGGTCCTGAGATCTACTCAGCCTCTAAGAAAAATGAGAAACAGGATTATTTTCTTGGTGGTAAAGGCGGCGGACACTTGGGACTGACATCCTTACTGCCATTAATGCCGATTGTCTGTAAAGGTGGAAGTCTTAACATCCCTGCACTCACTGGGGACGATTTGGCATGTAATGGGTTGAGTACTGTATCTATAAGAGGCAATATTGATAAGTTGTTAATATATCTGGAAAAAGTTACTATATATCATAAGAAATTATTATTACAATATAATAACTTACAATTACACACTTAGCACAACGTTGTTCTTGATTAGTCAACAATCAGAAAAGACAAGTTGAACATCATAAGTAACACCAATAAGGCATCGCTCATGAGGCAACTAAGCCAGGAGAAAATAGGGTAGTGTGGCCATATCCATTCTCCTCCATTGTATACATCGCAAATTAGCTACATATTACACTACTCAGACTACAGAAGTATACATGTTCTTCCTCTGACATACATCGTCAAGTGAGATGTACTGCCTCATAATAGATGTAAATATAGTAAATTTGCGAATTCTAAATGAGGCAGTACAGCAAGTGAACAGTTTCAAATACTTGAGGTGTACTATAAGCAGTAACATGACCTGCAGCAAGGAAGTCAAAAGGAGGATAGCAATGGCAAAGGAAGCTTTTAATAGAAAAAGGAGCATCTTCTCCGGATCTCTGGAAAAAAAAAACTAAGGAAGAAACTAGCGAAGTGCTTTGTGTGGAGTGTGGCATTGTATGGGGCAGAAACATGGATATTACGGCAGAGTGAAGAGAAACGAATAGAAGCATTTGAAATGTGGATATGGAGAAGAATGAAGCATGTGAAGTGGAGAGACAGAATAAGGAACGAAGCTGTGTTAGAAGGAGTGGGTGAAGAAAGAATGATGCTGAAACTGATCAGAAAGAGAAAAGGGAATTATTTGGGTCTCTGGCTGAGAAGAAACTGCCTACTAAAGGATGCACTGGAAGGAATGGTGAACGGAGCAGAGTTCGAGGCAGGAGAAGATATCAGATGATAGGCGACATTAAGATATGTGGATCATATGCGGAGTCTAAGAGGAAGGCAGAAAATAGGGAAGACTGGAGAATGCTGGGTTTGCAGTGAAAGATCTTCCCATGGTAAGAACACCTTATGTATATATGTGTATCAGCCAGAATCTCCATCAGAGGTAAGCACAACGTTAATAAAGCAATTTTAATCCTGCAAACAGCTCTTCAACAGTATTCATTCGTTCAATGAAAACTTTCCTTTCAATATTTTCTTTTGCTTCGATATAATATGTGATAATGTGAGGGGACTAAATCTAGCGAGAATTGGAGTTGGTCAATTAATTCAATGACAACTTTATCAATTTTCTTCAAAGTATTCAAGAATTTGTTTACTGGTGTGTCTTCTAGCAAGAACAGGACAACTTTGGAAATTTTACCATGATGTTTCCCAAACTTTTTTTCCCCAAGGCGTAGTTAATGACGAAGAATAATAGCCTACTTTTCCGTAATACTTTTATCTTATTCTGTCTTCTGCCATAATTATTCCTGTCTTAAAGTTCTGTTGGGAGGATATCACCTGCCTTCTTTGAACGCCAAATTTGTTTGGACAGAAGTATCAGAGTGTTTCCAGTTTTTATTGTACCTTTGTTTACGAATTTCTAAAAATATCTTTGTGGAAAGAAAGCTTTTAATTGAAAAAGGAGGATCTTCTGCGGATCTCTGAAAATCTAATCAAGAAAGATACTAGTGAAGTACTTTGTGACGAGTGTGCCATTGTATTCGGCAGAAATATGAACATTAGAACGAAGTGAAGATAAGCGACTTGATGAATTTGAAATTTGGATATAGAGAACAATGGGGCATATTAAATGGAAAGACAGAATAAGAAATTAAGCTGGTCTGGAGAGAGTGGGTGAAGAAAGAATAATGCTGAAACTGATCAGGAAAAAAAAAAAGAAATTGATTGGATCAGTTGCAAAGATTCACTGGAAGGAATGGTGAACGGGAGGACAGTCCGCAGCAGAAGAAGAAATCAGACAACATTAAGATAAATGGATCGTATGTGGAGACCAAGAAGACGGCGGAAAAGAGGGAAGATTGGAGAATGTTTTTTTTTTATTATTATTTTCTTTTACAGTGAAAGATCGACTTTGGACATAAAACTATGAATGAATGCATCTTTGTGGGAATCAATTTATTTCACCTACTGTATTGGTCTTGTCATGATGGTTTAAATATCAATACATTAATAAAGTACGTTGATTTATTAATACTCTTAGTTTATTAATGTGAAATATATTTATTAAATTTTATTACTCGAAAAATTTTCTACTTACGAATATTATGAATAAATAATAATAATAATAATAATAATAATAATAATAGTAATAATAATAATAATAATAATAATTTTCCAAATATTTTAAATTTTCTCCTAGAGGTAGAATGTGGCAATATACAGTTTTCTTCTGTTTAAAAATGTATTGTTTTGTAATGTCTTCTCATTCGAAAATGCATATCCCGTTTTTCCCCAACCAAATATTCGTATATTTTGTTCTTCCTTTTGTTCTGGAGTTTTTAATCATACTGATTTTCTTCTGGCGTAGAATTAGGCTTATGTATTAGGCTTATATTGTTTTTCTTTTCAATCCGAAACTATGTAAAACTTTTATCACGTTCAAGAGTAGGCTACTAGAGACCTGCAAAACACCCCTTACAACCGGTTTAGATTCGACCGGTCGGAGCTACAACCGGCTAGGGTGAACATCGGACCGGTTACTCGGTTGTCGAGCGGTTACGCCTGATGTATTGCAGAGTAGACAGAACATCAGGCGGACTTACATGAAACTAACGTTTTTCGAGTACATAACCGGAGTAACATGGAAATTTACGTTGTCTTGTTGAAAAAAAAAGTGTTTGCAAGTACTCTTACACTTCATTCGACACTATAACACATATATTTTCTTTATTATTCTGAACTTGCAGTAACTTTATAAGTATCGTTTATATTTTAAACTTTTAGAGTTTTACTAATGAAAGTTGCTTATAGATATATTAAACAATGTTATAGTTTTTCACAGAACAAGACGTGCACAAGCCATGTATATTTTTCTTACCAATAAACGCTATATAGCTGGTATTTTTCTGTACCACTGTTAAACAGTATACGTCACAACTTCATCATTTGATTACGCCGTAACTCTTTCTCGTCACATATTGACTGAATCTTGTTCGATTTATATAACCCAATGATCGATATTACATAAGTTCATGTAAGATCGCGAAGATCTCCAAATAACACCAGGTACATTTCATCAAACAATAACTCTTTACCATTTTCTCAGTAGGCTATACAAACAGAGTAATAATATTGAAGGATATTTATTTTGTTTAATTACAAAAATATGTTTGCTTCAAATAGGAATACAAATAATTTGACTCTTTAATACATTTATTTTTGTATTTCGAACTTGCAGTAATTTGACTAGTAACAAATAAATGAACAATGGACACAGTGACATCGAAGGAAATAGACGTAATATATAATGTGAAATATCATAATGTAAACACATTCAAAAATATAATTACAATTCATTATAAAACAAAATAGGAAATAAGTAGGCCTACATAAGTCCATTATGACGTTTGTACTTTAAACTATAAAAAAAAATGTATAGATCTACCTCTAAAACAATAGTTGCATGTTTTTTAATTATTCTAATCAGTTACAATATTATTTATTAAGAAATCAATTTAAAAAGATACACAGCAATGTTATTTTCAACAATACGATTACTTTGACTCCCAATGGTTATTGTTCTGTACAAAATAAGTATAATTTACACATCTCTAAACTACGAATAACAAAAGAATAGCAAGTTTTAGAAACAAATCATTCTGTATAGAAAAGATTTACTTCAGAGAAAACAAGTGTCATTCAAAGAACTATTTTATTACACACGTGCTAATATCAACTATTTGATGTTCACAATTATTATTAGGGCCTAGTATCATAGACTACATGATCAGAGTTGACTTCTTGTGTTTATGTATTAATAAATATGTTTTACTAGTCTAAAGTTACGCTCGGTGCAAACACTTATTCATGGAATGGCCAATATTCGTTTCACAATTAGTATTGTTAGAGAGGCTAGAGTTATTTAGTGATCTTTCCACCAATTTAGTATGTAGAAAATGAAATGAGCATAATGTATAATGTGAGATATAATAAGTAAATAAATCCAAAATAGAATTACAATTAATCACAAAACATAAAATTAAATAATTATTAACTCTAAATGCATTCCTCCAAAACAGTAGCTATTCATATACAGGGTAGAAGTGAAATAACCCTGCAGATTGTACGGGGCGATAAGGTTCACTTAAGTGAATGGAAAACCTATATTACGTTTTGTGATTAAATGCATGGCTATTAGAAAATTGAGTTGGAAATTTCAGCAGTCTGGCAACATCGCCGCTAGTTGCACACTGCTTTTTCTTCTTGTAATACAGATGTAAGACATCAACGAACTCAGGTCTGTCTCCCTAGGTCAAGCATGTCAAAGTGGGTCATAGATAGTATTTGTCATAGCTGTGGTTCGACTTTTCTACAGTGGTCAGATGAGAGTTCGATTGCTCGAAAATTAGTTGCTAGACTCTAGTCATAGTAAACATACTAAATGCATTGGTTGTAGTAGGTTTCAGAAGATATAAAGTTATTTTTGTTTTAGTTTTACTATTGATCGAGTGTACTGTTTTTTAAGTGTGTCATTATTGTAATATTATAATTCAGTTTTCTAGTGTAAGCAAAAATTACAACCTTGGTAATTTGTGGATACCGAAAGTTTTTTTCTGCAATTTACGCTTTACAACGTCTGTAGTTTCACGCTGCATGCTGTTTGTTCCTCTTGATGATCCGCAGCTATAATATTTGGATGGTTCACTGTGATCTTCATTTTATACGTCAGAGCCGTACACCCACAGAGAGATCGAATCAACTCGAATACTCGTTAAACCGAATACTGAGGCAGTACGCAAGCAGATGTACTTCGCATACTGCCTATAACGCCAGGCGTTCAGTAGCGCTATGTAAGTTTCTTCGGTTTTCAACCGGTTTTGCAGGACTCTATAGGCTACATATCCTGCATTTCCTATTATTGTATAAATATGTTTATCAAGCTGTTTTTATCTGGTTCAAATTTCAAATTAGATATATATTTCAACTAGTTTAGGCAGTTTCTGCCTTTCAGAGTCTCTACTTCACTATCATACTATACTCCAAATCTATGTAGAATTAACGTGATCCTATTTAATTTTTCGATTACTTCTGAAATTATTTCTTTATTTGACCGGAACATCCCAACACATAATTTTCCAGTCATTTTTCCATAATTTATCTGTTAAAATATATTTCTCTATGTAAGAAACAGAAAACGGATGTAGGTAAATTCTCATTTTTAAATAGAACTATAAATGATTGGAATGACCTACCTGCAGCGGTCTTTGAGGGCTGTCCTTCCTTAAGGAGATTCAAGAATAACTTAAAACGTTGTGTATGAAGTGAAAATTAAAATTAAGGTGATATTAATTTTTTAAGGTGACATGTATTTATTTAGTATGACGAGTCACTCTCTTGGATTAAATTGTAAATTATTTAAAAACAACTTGTATGAGGGTCTTAGACTACAAATGTTTAGTTTAAATGTATTTATAAGTATGAATAAGGCTGTAATTGTTTGTCTTATTTGAACTGTTGTATCAGTGAAGCGTGGTGAGTAAGTGAAGTTATGGTTTTACAGCGCAGTGAATAGTTCCAATCAGTGATAATTTATAGTGTCAATGAAATGTCTTCTATAGTGTCAGTGAAGAGTGTTATATAGTTTCAGTGAAATTTGTTCTAAAGTGTCAGTGAAATGTGTCATAGTAATAATAGTAATGATTTAATAATAATAATGATTTATTTCAGTTGGCAGAGTTAAGGCCGTAAGGCCTTTTCTTCCACTCAACCAGCAAAAAGTATACATACATATGCATGAACTTACAAAGAATTCAACAATTTGATTTAGATAAGAGTTAGATGTAAACAAGAGTTATTTATGAATTAAACAGCAAAATATTATGAACTATTAATTAAACACTGAAATACAAACTGTGTAGCAGAATTATTAAGCTAAAATACATAGAATGTAAATATATTTCAAATAATGTCAGATTATAGAAAGAGATTATTATGAGACAATTTTGAAAATAAAGCACTATCAGGATGCATGTCTAAAGGAAGAAGTAACAATGTTGTCAGTGATATTAATAATAACAATCAAGGTTTTATTTCATATACCGTCTATGCTTATCCTTTTAACAAAATTATTGGTTTTTCAATACTTTGTTACATATATTTTGAATTGAACGTTTTCGGCTCTATTGAGCCATCATCAGAACCATTTATGCCCATATGCATGATAAAGGTACACATATTATGCAATACAAATAAACCCAAATAATATCAAATAACATGATTCTATGTAAAACATTAAATATATGGCGATATTACATTATTATATAAAACTGGCTATATGAGCCATATTCAGGTGTTAAAATATTGATGTTAAAATTATTACATAATAAGCTTTAAAATTGTAAAACAATTGTAGTTGTCGGGTTGATGTCTATGTGGAATTCGAAATCTGATAGTGGTTAGGCGCGACAACTGTGGGGGAAGAAAATATCAAATGTAATATCTATACTCAAAATACAAAGAAAGTCATGTACAATACCAGAACTAAGTGCACATATAAATCACTATGCTATTATTATCATGATCTTAATAAGTTACATGAATCTAAATACAGAACATCTCGTAGAGAGATTATTTGTACGCAAGCGCAAGGAACAGTTGTCTGTTAAATAAAATGTTATTGCAAATTTATAAGACCGAATTTTATGTAAGAGTTAGACAAGAGGAATTAATTGACTATGTCGTAGAGTAAAGCTATACGAATTCAACTTACAATGTTAAGTGTTGCGAAGGTGTTCTTGTGGTCGCTATGAGTAGGAGGCAACTGTTTTGTGTGCAGCGTGTACAGAAATTACGTAAACTAGGTCACAGCTGACGATGGAAGGGGGGGAGAATAGTGATAGGTTGAAAAGCCATCACGTGAGTTGTGTGCGTTCAGGTTAAATAAAGGGTTATGTAAATTTGGAATATGCTCGTTTAGAAGAGGTATGCCTAATTTAAATGCCCGGTCTATGTGAAAATCTTCTGCTGCAGTAATGTGTGTACAATTATTTAATGGGAGTATTACATGTAATGCTTCGTTGATGTTAGTTAACTCGTGACCATTGTCGCGAACTTAGACTTTCTCCTGTTGTATTTAAAATCTGCGACATGTTCACTGAATCTAGTTTTAAAATTTCTACGAGTGTGCCCTATGTATTTGTGTGAACAATTTTTACATTGTAGCATATATATGCCCCTATTCTGATACTTGTCAATTGTGTTAAGTTTGTTGGGAATAATATTATTGAGTTTATTATTTTTACGAAAAGCTAATTCAATGCCATGTTTTTTAAAGAGGTTATTAAGCTGGTTGGAAACTTTTCCAAAGTATGTCATGCTAACTCGTTTCATAGCTGTAGTGGAGTCAGTTGCCGGAAGTGTGGTATGCTGGTTGTGTGACAACTTGTTTTTTTCGTTTATGAAACAGTTTATTTATTTCTAGCTTATGAAAACCGTTTGACCTAGCTAATTTTGTGATATAGGCAAATTCTTTGTTGAATCGATTTTTGCTTAAAGGCACCATTAATAATCTATCAATGAGGTATCTAAATTTATTGAATTTATATATTTCGGGATAATTAGATTCTTTGTTTATGGTATGGTTAGTAGAAGTAGGCTTTCTAAAGATGTTATAATTTATCTTGGTATTCATTATAAATATACGCAAGTCTAAGAAATTTATAGATCGATTTATAGCTTGTTTGGAAGTAAAACTTATATTAGAATGTAGCCGATTCAAAGCGTTGGTAACGTTATCACTGATATTACTAACGTTCTCATACACGAGTAGCGTATCGTCTACATATCTAACATAGGCAGTAATGTTAAACTTATTCGAAAGGGGAGGGACATTGTTGTAATAATATGTGTACATTTATCATGCATATGGGCATAAATGGTTCTGATGATGGCTCAATAGAGCCGAAAACGTTCAATTCAAAATATATGTAACAAAGTATTGAAAAACCAATAATTTTGTTAAAAGGATAAGCATAGACGGTATATGAAATAAAACCTTGATTGTTATTATTAATAAATCAGCTTATCGGGCTCATCATGCCTTTTAAATTTATCAGTGATAGTTTAAGTCAGTATGATTGGAGTGAAATTCTAAGAAGGTTATATTTTAAGCTGTTTTTAAAAGTGTTTATTGTCTTGCAACCCCTAATACTTTGTGACAAGGAATTCCATTGTCGCGAGGTGGATACTGTAAAAGATGATGAATAACAAGATGTTCCAGTACAGTGAGTGAGATGAGTGTAAAGTGAAAGATTATTATCAGTACCAATGTGAAACTTATGTAGGGCATATATGTGTGTGTGTGTGTGTGTGTGTGTGTGTGTGTGTGTGTGTGTTGTAATGTAAAATTAGGTTCACTTATTAATTAGTTATTTTTATGCATTATTATTAATTGTAATTATTGTGTATAACTGTACTGTGTATTGTAATTTTATTGTGTATTGTTCATATTATTGTTTATACCACTGCCACCGGGTGTTTGCCCACTTGCAGAGTAAATACATACATACAAAAGACAGAAGTACATTTCCGACAGTTTCTATGTGAATTGTAGAGAATAGTTCTCGTGTGAAATAAGTTTACTCCAAAGATGTTGGTTTTCTTTATATCTATGATGCTCAATTTCTGATCGCTCCGTTACTGCCATATTACAGTAAAATCGTCTCCCAAGAGACTTCATACCTTGGAACGGTCGTTCAATAAATTGTACCTACAAGCAATGTCGTAAATTTCGGCTCTTGAAGGCTATGTGTTGAAATGTAAAAGGTTTCCCCCATTCTTCTCAGGGGGTTGAGTACTACATTCCCCGAGTTCCGACACTTTCTTTAGTGAAACAGAAGGGTGGGAACTGGACTGATTAACCATGCCGAGCAACACCCCCACCACGTTCCCCATTCTTGTGTGTGTGAATTGCTTTTCTTCTCAATTTCTTGCACCGCAAATAAATTGTTGCCTCTTCCGTCCCCTTTCAAGAAAATTAAAGTAAATCAGTGGAATTTCAAAGTGAATGAGGAGGCGTGAGGCGATACAACGCCGGAATGTGTTTCACGAGCAGCGCGTTTGCATAGGGTGTTCAACACAGAATCGCCATATATTTTTTGTAATAAGAGGAACCAGATTTATGCTTTTATATACTTAATTGTTAACAGTAGAACCTCGATTATCCGCCACCCTATTAACCGATTGGCGGATTATCCGACTTTTTCTTCAGAAATAAATAACTTATATGAAGTACTGTTTTGTACATCGTATTATTGGGGTTATGCATATGTTTTTGCTAGAGAGTGTTATTACAAGCCATTTTCGTTGTCTACTATTCGAATTGCCGTTCTGTAATATAAATTGTATATAAAATGTCTTCCATGGGTGTTAACAGAAAATGTGTAGTGCTAAGCATAAAAAAATTGGAAATAATTGAATGGTTTAAGAAAGAAAAACAATGGCTCATCTCGCATCAGAATACGAGATTGGAGTTACAACTGCGCGATTTAATAAAAAAACAAGGATAAAGTGTAAAAGGGTATGTAAATCTACAACATGAGACCTCTTTTATTGCTATATTTCTTGAGACAGTCATTACAAAGGGCTTCCTTGCTCCTTAAAAACCCCTCCTTGACAACCAGACTTAAATTAGTGAACTTTTGATCCACTACCTAGCAAGTTAAATGCAAGACCATGGAGGAAATTACAAAATCTTTTATGGTACGGATTATCCGATTTTTTCGATTAACCATTCAGTCCATCCCCTTCATTAGAACGGATAATAGAGGTTCTACTGTATAATTTTTCTCATTTTTAAAATGTATGCTTTGCTATTATTATTATTATTATTATTATTATTATTATTATTATTATTATTATTATTATTATTATTATTATTATTATTATTATTAGTGGGATCGAAACTCGAATTATCCATCTGTAGTTTGGAACTCTATTACAAGTACTGATTCCGCAAAACTGTAAAATATTCAAAGGAAATTTATATCATTATGTTCGTACAGATTTCTGCCTAATAACTCCGAGTATAACTGTGATAAAAAATGCGAGCACTTTAAATGTCGAAGCTTGTATGCTAGATGTCATGATCTCGATTATTTATTCTTATGTATGGTCCTTAAAGGTGACATTAATTGTCAATCTTTCTTAAACAGTGTCAGCTTTCCTATTCCTATGAAGGACATGAGACGTCACAAACTCTTCCATATTAGAAATTCTAAATCTTCCTCGCCGGTCTCCAGATGTATTAAAAATGCTAACATACATGTAGGCGATTTCGATCCATTCAATGTATAGAAAGTATTAGAACATGGCAATGTCTTTGTTAATATTATTTGCATAATCTTTCTACACAAATTGTTAATACTTTTGTAAGAATCAACTCTTTTCCATAAAATTTCTTGTAAATTAATCATTGTAATCTATGTTCATTTTGTTGTTAGCTCAATTATTTAATTTGTACCATAGTTGTTCATTTTATTGTATTAGTTGTATCACTGTGTTGGACTTTTATTGACCTATGGCTGTTGTCCAGCAAATAAATATCAATAAATAAATAAATTGTTATTATTAATATTATTATTATTATTATTATTATTATTATTATATTATCATCATTGGAGTGTTAGTTGGGAGGCCGGAGAGAAAATACCTTTGGGAATGCCGAGACGTAGATGGGAGGATAATATTAAAATGGATTTGAGGGAGGTGGGATATGATGACAGAGACTGGATTAATCTTGCACAGGATAGAGACCGATGGCGGGCTCATATGTGGGCGGCAATGAACCTGCGGATTCCTTAAAAGCCGTAAGTTAGTAAGTAAGTATGTAATTATCACTATCATATTCTTTTTCTTCACCAGACTCCTTGTTAATATTATACCATACATTATTTAGATCAAAATTTGTATATGCATTCGAAGTTTGGAATTCTCATACAACAATCGATTCGGCCAAATTGGAAAATACTAAAAAAAAGAAAAAAAAATTACATCCTTATGTGCATATAGCTTTTTACCCACTTCCTCTGATTTTAACTATGAGGTAACTAGTGAATATTTTTAATGTCGTAGCCTACATGCAAGACGATCTTGATTACATAGCCTATTCTTTTGTAAGGTCAGTAGGGGTGAGAATGTATGTAAATCTGTCAAAAGAAATGTATTTCATCCAAAGAATTTAGAGTATGTCAGCTTTGGTTTTTCATCAAAAGAATTTAGAGTTCACAAAATTTTGTGTACTAGAAATTCTAAATATCTTTCTCCGATCTCTAGATGTACAAAAATACAAATATGCCCGATTGTAATTTGATCCATTTAACTTATAATAATGACTAAGTGAATTGTGTTATAACATAATCTGTAAATTTTGGCAATTATGTTCTTATGTTTATTTATTAATACAACTATATGTCAGTTAGTATTATACCCTTTGTTTTAATTCATATAAATCATCTTAATCTTTAATATTGTTATATATTTATGTATTCATTATTTGTTTTGTATTGTATTAATGTGCTGCACTATAATTGGCCTACGGTTGTTGTCCAGCATACAAATATGAATGAATAAATAAACAAACAAATAAATAAATAATAAATAATTTAAAATGTATGTGATAAATAAATGTGAGTAACTAAAAAAATAACCCATGATGAGATGAGGTGATGATGGAGATTTGTTGGGATGCCACAGGGAAAGGAGTTCCCGGAGAAAATCTGTGTGTTATCCGGACCACGGCTTGCTCAACAGAAGATATAAATTCCGGCCACGCCTGGGATCGAACTCGGGTCAACATAATTATAAGTCCAGCGCCCTAGCCACTACACCACCGTGGCGGCCAGGTTTTAATTTAAAACACTAGAAATTTCGTTATTTATCAAGCTATTTAAACATAAAACAAAGTACCTACTTACAAACAAATTAAAGGGGGTTTATTTAAAATATTACACTCTTCATGAATGTTGCATATAATCCTCCACATTGTCCCATTGCAACCCCTCTTAATGCTGTAAACAGCAGCTATGAGTAAATGTACTGGAAGAGCTACTGTATTTAGCAAGATGGATTCCCTTAACTGCCAAAACAGCATTTTTACAATTACTGCGTAATAAAAACCCTACTAAATAACACGCTCACCACCTAAAATTATTTTAGCGGTTTAACCTACATCCGCAGGAATGTACCATCCTCTGTGTTTACACAGAGAAGGCGGACGAAAGTTCTTCTGCGTGTAAAATATTTATGTAGTGCAGAGTCGGGCATTTTCAGCTAGCTGTTTTTAATGTGTTATTACTAATTAACAAATGCAATGACGAAGAAAATAAAGGTATCAATAACACAGGTCAACAAAATTAAACATATTTTTTGTTAAAAGATAGAGAGTAGGTGATTCTTATAGCATCATTTTTCTTGCTGATTTTAGATCTGTTTTCAAAATCTTTCTATCACACAAGGTTGTTGAGTAATTATATAAAATGTACTTCAGACTTTTCTAGTATTGATACCTTGTAACATTTTACTTAAAATCATATTTATTTACCTGAAATGTGTGTGAAATAGATTTTAGATTTTATTTCGCTTGAGAAACATCTCTTTCGAGTGTCCAGCAGTAGTCTGACAGAATATTTGAGCTCCATTTTTCCTGGTAGCTCCTTTCCATTTCAGAAACGTTCTGGTGAAAATGCTCCCCAGTTCGTCCCTCACTACCCGAAAGTTTTGAGGAAAGAAAAAATAGATGAAAATCGAAGAAGTTATTTTGAGAGATATGACATCCCATCACGTTATAATTCTGAATTAGCTCACTGTCAAGTTCTCTGTAATTATCTGATTTGTGGTTCCCAGAAAGTAACAGTGTTGAATTACCCTTAGGTTCCCGGCATATCATTGATACTCAAAAAGCATTATGCCGGGATCCTTTTAGCCAACAACTTAATAGAATCACATAACAGATTTTAGGGGCCCAGTTCATGTCATCTATTTTGCAATCAAAAGAACACTCGTAAGCTCTTTTAACTAGTGCAGTAAAATTCAAAGTTAACTAATCACAAACGCAACAAAAATTGTTTATGTGATTTACACAGTATTTAGAGGTATGTTTCACTTTATAAGATACTTTACCACACTTAAAATTAGGACAAAGAAAGCACAGGTTATGAAACTTATTTCATGAATGCAAGTTTCAATTCAACTGAGTCTTATGACAAATAACATTTATTTTTGTGAATTCTGACTTCACAGGCAACAATGATGAACAGGTACAGGTCATTTGAGGCGTTTAGTTGCAAAATCAGATACACCACTAAAACATAATTTTTCAATATTAAAGAAAAACGTTTGCAAGGAACCAAAGATTTTCAACCAAGACTATTTTTCATCATACAAATTCATGTGATGCATCTGACTTTGCAGCATAACAGTGCTATAGCAGTTGTAGAATCATATGAAGATATGAAATATAACATTAACTCATTTTCGAAAAAAAGTGATGTATCTGATTTTGCAACTACATATCTCAATTGTTAAAGCAATAAAATGAAATATTTGAAATATTTTCTTTTCATTGTCATGTTAAGGACAGCAATAAAAATAAATCAGTTTTACTAAAATTACAAAAAAATGGTAAGTGGTAGAAAAATTCTGACTTCATTTTTGGAATCAGCAAATGAAATTACATTAGAAACAGCAGAGATTGTACATTTAACGAAATCATTGTTGACCATAGTTCATAATTTTGGATTTAGTTTCCAATGGAACGTTGGAACATTCCGAAACGCGTTTTCTGTGTAGAGCAGCTCATAAAAACAGAATCAATTGTACAACTTAAACGTGATTACCGAAGTGGATTCGGTGATCAGGATACTCGGGGACCAGCTCCTCCACGCAAAATAATAAATGGGTGGGTAATGTCGTCATCCGGTGTAGGTTTGGAATGCGATCGGAATGATGGGTAATAATACCTCCGCCTCGAAACTCAGTTCAAGCGTTGAAATGCAGCGTAGTTCTCAGACTTCAGGAAGGCGACAACCATTAACGTCACCCGATTTGACAGCGGAATTTGTCACGCGAAATTTCAAACAAGGTGTGTGTGTGTGTTTGTGTGTGTGTGTGTGTCTAATACTTACCCACTTCACTTTGCGTGATTCGGTTTCTACATACTGCTGATAGATGGCAGGACTGTGACCAATTTTCAAATTGCACACCACCCTAGATCATATATGTAAGAGATAGGTCGGCCTTATAGGCTTTGACGGTAACAACTTTTGCCAGATTTACTACGCTGCCATCTAGTTGTTACATAAGGAGTCCATTCCCATTTGAATTGGATTAGCGACTGTACTGCCATCTCGTGTTCGTTTACGGCAGACGGGTGGCGATCCTGGCGGTTGTTCTCCTCAAAGTGCAAACGATTTTAACATAGCGATGAGTTATCTGTTACATATATGATCTACGACACCACTTCGGCGGGCCACGTTATGCATGATGTGTATCTGTGATGAGCTATGTCGTGTACTAGGGTGAGTGTATGTTTAAGTGTTCGTGTAAGGGAATGGGTGAGGAAATTATTTTTTTTAAAATTATGGTTTATTTAACGACGCTCGCAACTGCAGAGGTTATATCAGCGTCGCCGGTGTGCCGGAATTTTGTCCCGCAGGAGTTCTTTTACGAACATTAAATCCAGACGTTTGAGATGGGCAGGGCATGTAGCACGTATGGGCGAATCCAGAAATGCATATGGAGTGTTAGTTGGGAGGCCGGAGGGAAAAAGACCTTTGGGGAGGCCGAGACGTAGATGGGAAGATAATATTAAAATGGATTTGAGGGAGGTGGGATATGTTGGTAGAGACTGGATTAATCTTGCTCAGGATAGGGACCAATGGCGGGCTTATGTGAGGGCGGAAATGAACCTCCGGGTTCCTTAAAAGCCAGTAAGTAAGTAAGGAGTTCTTTTACATGCCAGTAAATCTACTGACATGAGCCTGTCACATTTAAATATACTTAAATGCCATCAACCTGGGGCGGGATCGAACCCGCAACCTCGAGCATAGAAGGCCAGCGCTATACACACTACGTTACCGAGGCCGACTATGGGTGAGGATGATGATGAAGGCGAGGAAGGGAGACGGGGAAACCCGGTGCCGGCACGTAGCCTACTCCTGTCGATTAGCACCAAGGGGACCGCCAGGCTTAACGTCCCCATCCGAAGGACGAATCACTATCAAGAGTGACATAATATGGATCATATGCGGAGACTGAGAGGAAAGCGGGAAATAGGGGAGCTTGGAGTATCCTGGCTTTGCAGTGGAAGACCTGCCTTTGGGCAGAAAAACTTGAATGAATGAATGAATGAATGAATGAATGAATGAATGAATGAATGAATGAATGAATGAATGAATGAATGAATGAATGAATGAATGAATGATACAATATAATATAATGTTGAATGTACAGTATGTTGAGTCAGCACAATTCAAAAACTGGTTGGAACCTCATAGCCTATATGACACCAATGATGTAACACGCATGAAACAATTAAGCAAGAAGATAATGGAATATGCTGGCCAGTTCCTTTCCCTTTACATTGCAAACATCGCTATAGTAACACATTACACTAATCAGACTTCAGATGTAAGCCTATATCAACAATAATTATTGTTGGTATAGGCTTACATCTGAAGTCTGATTAGTTATATTACTATATAATTATATAATATTATACAATTATATAATTGTTCTTCCTCTGATGCGTATCGTCAAGTTAGATGTACTGCCTGATAACTAGGGAAAGGAAGTTCATGAATTTATATTTCTTCTCTATCGTTGTGTGAATATGCTGGAAGATTATCTACATGAATCACAAATTTCTGAATACAATGATATTACTTTTATTGTGCATAAAAGTGCATATTTTGCCTTTATTTATAAAAGCACCATATTTTAACATTTATACAGGGAAACTGCATTTTATGTAGGCCTATGTTTATTTGTCTTTCCCTCATTTTTAAAAATGTGTAACCTCGTAAACACGACTATGTTTATGAATTTGCATGTAACGATGACGCCTTCATAGGAAGCCTCTCAAGTTAGCAATTGGTATTCCTTAGCAGATTTCGATAGGACAATATCAACTTAAAGAAATTCAAGATATTCTCGAAGGAAAAACACCCCAAAAACCAACAAAATTTTCTATAGAACAGCTCACAGCTTTTGTGCAAGCCCCTCTTACTTCTTGTGACGTAGAACGAAGTTTCTCGCGCTACGAAGCTATGCTGAGAGACAACAGGCGAAGAATGACAACAGAAAACATACGTCACTGCTTAGTTGTGAACTGTAACAGCATAAATGGAATATTCAGCAATGAGGCAAGCACTTCAAAATCCATAAACTAAACGTAAGTTACCTATACCTTATTATTCTGTTAAAATAATCTCAGACTGATAATGCATATTTTGTAGGATATTTATCTATTTTATGGCGTAAATGCATACATATTCTTCACGTTTTTAGGGCATGAACTTCCTTTTCCTGCTGATAACATGTTAAGTTGCAAGTAGAACTCCAAACAGAGGATAATTATATATTATAACATAATATAATATATTCTAACGTAATATATGATATATGATATGATATGATATGATATGATATGATATGATATGATATGATATGATATGATATATGATACGATACGATACGATATGATACATGATATGATATGATATGATGTGATGTGATGTGATGTGATGTGATATGATATGATATGATATGATATGATATGATATGATATGATATGATATGATATGATATGATATGATATGATATGATATGATATGATATGATATGATATGATATGATATGATATGATATGATATGATGTGATATGATATGATGATATGATATGATAAGATATGATGTAATAACATAACATAATACAATACAATACAATACAATACAATACAATACAATACAATACAATGCAATGCAATCCAATACAATGCATTACAATACAATGCAATCCAATGCAATGTAATGTAATATAATAATACGATAATAATATAATATAACTGTCCACTGTCCACTATCGGACATTGTCTAGTTTCAAAAATAAATTAAAATTGCACTTTTTCAATTCAGATTCCTTTCAGTTATAAGCCCTTTTCTCTCCGATAGTTTTGTAAAAATATAGGCTATATATTCCTTTTCTTCCTTTCCCCTTTTTGTTCTCTTTATCAGCCGATGAATTTATTAGCATAGCTATTTTATTGTGAATTTTATTTAATATTCGTATTTCTTTTCTTTTTTATTATTATTTTATTACATTCCATTTTGTTATATTCTACCTTACGTTTTCCATATTAACCATTTGTACTAAATGAGTTGCTTTTACTATATTCCAATGTATTTTACTTCCTTTTTTCTATTATTGTATTATTTTCATGTTGTTTAGTGTCGATTTTATTGTGCTATTATTATTTTTTTTGTAATATGTTAGTATTCTGTTTCTTTAACTTTTTGTTAAATTTTAACTGCTTTTATACTTTGTGACCTGGTAGAGTGTACGAGAAGACCCTATGGACTTAACTCTGCCAGTATAAATAAAGAATTATTATTATTATTATTATTATTACTATTATTATTATTATTATTATTATTATTATCATTATTTTAATATAATATAATATAATATAATATAATATAATATAATATAATATAATATAATATAATATAAATAAATATTCATATGAAGTTATACGAAAATTGACGAGTAAATTCTATTTTTGACATAGACGTTCAATGTCTACACTTTCCTTATGTTATTATAAATATATCTCACAATTAGAGACACAGAATAATAAGAGAGCTACATAACTATGTAGAAATACTCGGCTACCATGATATGACTTTTTTTTTACCCAGAAAGTGAGCTAAAACGCAAAAGAGAAGATATAAATTGAATGTGTTACAAAGCTAACCCCCTCCACCCTGGCGGGAGTTTTGCAGTAGATTGTTTTCACACACAAACGTGATGGATAATTCCACAAGTGTTGCTACATGCATTACACAGAGAATGGAGGCCACAGAGTCTATTTGTGTTGCAGACAGACAGATAGACAGACACACGCTTCCGCACTATTTCACTCGAAATGTTCATTGCACCGGATAATAGTAAGTTTTTGTTCGGTCGGTAAAGGCTTGTTAAATAATTATTCTGTTACCAAATAAAATTGTAACGGGGGATGGGGATTACAAGCACATACAACCCTCTCCTCTCACCCTTCAACCCCTACCCTTAACTTTTGCTATTTAACACACCGCAGCCTCTGGACACAACTACCCCCTAAACCATAAGCCACAACAAGTACAATGTCGATCACATGGACATACGTAATATCGATACGTGGCTTTTCATGACAGCCACCTGCACACGGTAATGGCTCACCATTATCATATAATGATGATGATGATGATGATGATAATAATAATAATAATAATAATAATAATAATAATAATACTTACTTACTTACTGGCTTTTAAGGAACCCGGAAGTTCATTGCCGCCCTCACATAAGCCCGCCATTGGTCCCTATCCTGAGCAAGATTAATCCAGTCCCTACCATCATATCCCACCTCCCTCATATCCATTTTAATATTATCTTCCCATCTACGTATCGGTCTCCCTGAAGGTCTTTTTCCCTCCGGCCTCCCAACTAACATTCTATATGCATTTCTGGATTCGCCCATACGTGCTACATGACCAGCCCATCTCAAATGTCTGGATTTAATGTTCCTAATTATGTCAGGTGACGAATACAATGTGTGCAATTCTGTGTTGTGTAACTTTATCCATTCTCCTGTAACTTCATCCCTCTTAGCCCCAAATATTTTCCTAAGCACCTTATTCTCAAACACCCTTAACCTATGTTCCTCTCTCAAAGTGAGAGTCCAAGTTTCACAATCATAAAGAACAATCGGTAATATAAATGTTTTATAAATTCTAACTTTCAGATTTTTTGACAGCAGACTGGATGATAGAAGCTTCTCAACCGAATAATAACAGGCATTTCCCATATTTATTCTGTGTTTAATTTCCTCCCGAGTATCATTTATATTCGTTACTGTTGCTCCAAGATATTTGATCTTCTCCACCTCTTCAAAAGATAAATTTCCAATTTTTATATTTGCATTGCGTACAATATTCTCGTCACGCGACATAATCATATACTTTGTCTTTTCGGGATTTACTTCCAAACCTGTCTCTTTATTTGCTTCCAGTAAAATTCCCGTGTTTTCCCTAATCGTTTGTGGATTGTCTCCTAACATATTCACGTCATCCGCATAGACAAGCAGCTGATGTAACCCGTTCAATTCCAAACCCTCTCTGTTATCCTGGACTTTCCTAATGACATACTCTAGAGCAAAGTTAAAAAGTAAAGGTGATAGTGCATCTCCTTGATTGAGCCCACAATGAATTGGAAACGCATCTGACAGAAACTGACCTATACGAACTCTGCTGTACGTTTCACTGAGACACATTTTAATTAATCGAACTAGTTTCTTGGGAATACCAAAGTTAATACTAATAATAATAATAATAATAATAATAATAATAATAATAATAACAATAATATATTTATTTATTGATGTTTATGTGCTGGACAACAGCCATTCGCCAGTACAAGTCCAGCACAACAAAGATTACAATGATTAATTTGCAAGAATTAATACTAAAGGAGTTGATTCTTACAAAAGTATTACCAATTTGTGTATAAGGATTATGCAAATAATATTGTCATATTCTAATACTTCTATACATTGAATGGATCGAAATGGCCTACATGCACGTTAGCATTTTTTAACATCTGGAGACCGGCGAGGAAGATCTAGAATTTCTAATATAGAAGAGTTTGTGATGTCTCATGTCCTTCATAGGAATACGAAGGCTGACACTGTTTAAGAAAGATTGACAATTAATGTCACCTTTGAGGACCTTATATAAGAATAAATAATCGATATCATGACGTCTAGCATACACATTTCGACATTTAAAGTGCTCGTATTTTTATCATAGTTATATCCGGAGTTATTAGGCAGAAATCTGTACGAATGTAATGAAATAAATTTCCTTTGAATATTTTCCAGTTTTGCTGAATCAGTACTAGTAACCAAGTTCCAAACTACAGATGCATATTCGAGTTTCGATCTCACTAGTGTATAGTATAGTATTAAAAGAGAGTCAGGTGTTGAAAAAGAATAAGTAATTGACCGAATTATTCCAACATTCTTATTGCATGGTTATACGAGTACGTTTCCTGAACAGCCAAAATGCAGACTTCTACAACCAAGGCCTCCGTCAAGTCATCCATCATTGGGAAAAATGTGTCGCGTTGTAGGGTGAATATGTAGAAAAGGACTAACACTATCACCAAGTTTCATGGTCGCAGCTTCATTTTTTCGAGGTGATAATTAAAACTTTATGACTACCCCTCGTAAATATAATCAATGTGGTTGTGAAAATTCAATTTATTGTCAATTACCATAAAAAACCATAGAAACGGTATGTGTTAGATAATTTTGGTTTTCAGAAATGAACTCAGCATCTCTCATTTAGTTAAAATTAGATAGTTTCATCTAAAGGACAGAAACAAAGTTTAAATTTGTTGTCCAGTGTTATTTCCTTTTCAAGTCTACATCTTTTGTTAGTTTACTTCCCAAATATTCAAACTCTACACATATTTTAATTTTTTTGTTCCTTTCTCGTAATTCTAAACCTCTTACATCTTCAAAAATTGCCATATAATACGTTTCTTCAACATTGATCCCTAGTCACCAAATTTCATATTCCTCTATCAAATTTCCAGTCATATACTCCAGATCACTATAATCATTGACTAATAGTTGATCATCAGCGAATATAATGATAATAATAATAATAATAATAATAACAATAATAATAATAATAATACTGTTTTTAGTCAGCTGTCCGAAGACAGGTCTGAACCTCACAAGCGATACCAAAAAGCACCACCTATGAGGCAATTAGGCCAGGAGATAATGGGATAGGTTAGCCAGTTTCTTTCCCCCTCAATTGCACGCCAATTAGCTACATGTTACACTAGTCAGACTTCAGATGCTTAGGCCCTATAAACAATTGTTCTTCCTCTGACACATATCGTCATGTGAGATGTACTGCCTGATAACAGAGGTACCTATGAGCGAGAACCTCAATCAGAGGATAGATAATAATAGTAATAATAACAATAATAATAATATTATTTTCTTTATTTTGTTTAATATCGCGTTAATAGGAACTATGTTGATGATACCAGTAACAGTCTATGTGAGTTCAGTAAGAATACTTACAGGTACAGATATATAGAATCCTGCGTTTAGATAGATTATTTGTAGACCTAGCCTATATATAACTTATAATAATTTAATGAACACTTCTTACCATTCTGGGCTGCCTACAACGACAAAGTATAAAATAGCAGGAGTAATACAATATAATATACTTGCACACAAATAGTCTGACAAATTTTGATAAAATGAGGAGTAACAATACAAATAAATTTATCTTTAAAATATTAAATTAAAAACTGCAAATAATAGTACATTATGCAACGAGCCTATAATGGTAGTAATTAAGACGCGAGAATGTTTATGAAACGAGCACAAGCGAGTTTCATAATTTTCATACGAGCGTCTTAATTACCAATATAGTCAAGTTTCATATGAATTTTTTTGCTCGACCATATTTCTAACTTGAAATTATTCATAAGTATTCCATGTTATTCTTATCTGACTGAGGAGCGGAACTGACCTTGTGCAATACCTCGTAAATTGTGAGATGTGCGCAGATGCGAAAGTATTGATTTTTTCCGAGAAACAAATGCCGACATTGACCTTGATATAATCTAGAGAGTAAAATAAACATTAATTTTGATATAACCTTGAAATTGAATTAGACATTGAAAAACGAGATGAGAAATTGAATTTATTTGAATATTATTTACAATTAACGCTAATTATTGTAGTAACAGAACTAGTCTTTCGACTGCATATCCGAGAATAATCGATACATGCGCTTTCATATTCCTACAATGGTATTTTCTGATTGGTGGAAAACCTGAACTTTAATGAATAGGTGTACTTTAATGAGGTCCATTAAAGGGCTGCTACCAGGTGTATAATTACTACATTTCGGCATGGTCGAGCATAAACTAACTTATATATTCGACAATTGAGAAAATTTCTCAAAACAACGTAAAAAAGAAACGAATTTTAAATTTAATTACAGTAGTTCTTAAAAATTTGGAACGACTTCTTTATGGCTAACAGAGCTATAGTTTTCAGGTTATAGGTGTAAAATTTTCCAAATCTTGATCAGGTTTTCGGTATTGTTTCTCTAGCTTCAGTTAACACGCCGTAGATTAGACTCCATTTGAGGTCATATTTTTTCAGAATAATACGGAATTATCCAGTTGCATGGTCCTTAACTTGTTATTCGCCCCGACTGTGCAAGCCTGCTCATAGATGTCGCTAGTACCAAGAAGTGTAGACCACTTAGTTTGTCAGAGATTATCCATAGTACACCACATGCTGTGAGTTTACAAGCAACATTACACACGTAATCGTTATGATGGTGATGATGATGAGGGAGATATTGTTGTGATGTCACAACCGGAGCGCCAGAAAAAAACCATATGTTGTCTGAACCACGGGCTAACAGTACAAGTTATAAATTCAGGCTAAGAAGGGACTTGAGAACCCAGGCCCCCTGGCTTATAGCCCACCGCGCTAGCATTGAGCCGCTATCGCACAATGTGAAACTTGTCAAATCCAGCTGGACTAAAATAGATTTTCGGACTACAACAATTACCTAACAAAAACTGGTATCATTAATAAAACAATAAAGTTTCACTTTTATTTGACATCTGACTTCCATCTGTGAACTCAGAGGAAGTCTGATGTTTCTTAATATAGCTTACTACTTATAATTTCTGTATAAAGTTTCGTAAAATTCTGTTATATAGGAGAGAAATGATTACTTTTATCTAAATGCACCCTCTATACAAATGTAGTTTCTCTTACACAAACATAATCAAAGTTTCACGCAAAAACTACATGCTACCTGTAAGTCCTATAGGTCTACAGAGGTTCATAAAAATCTGTTATAGGAGAGAAGTTATTAATTTTGTCTAAAACTACCCCTACACAGTAGTAGTTCTTCTTAAACAAACGTAATCAGAGTTTGTACAAAAAATATGTGCTACCTGTAACTCCTATAAGTTTACAGAGTTTCATAAAAATCTGTTATATGAGAAAAGTTATTAATTTTGCCTAAAACTACCCCTACAAAGTGGTAGTTCTTCTTACACAAACGTAATCAGAGTTTGTACAACAAAAATATATGCTACTTGTAACTCCTATAGGCCTACAGTCTCATAAAAATTTGTTATAATAATAATAATAATAATAATAATAATAATAATAATAATAATGATTTATTTTAGCTGGCAGAGTTAAGGCCGTAAGGCCTTCTCTTCCACTCAACCAGCAAAAAATATATATACATATGCATGAACTTACAAAGAATTCAACAATTTGATTTAGATGAGAGTTACATGTATACAAGAGTTATTTACGAATTAAACAACAAAATACTATGAACTATTAATTAAACACTGAAATAAACTGTGTAGCAGAATTAAGCTAAAATACATAGAATGTTAATATATTTCAAATAATATTAGATAATAGAAAGAGATTATTATGAGACAATTTTGAAAAAAAAAAAAAAAAAAAGCACTATCAGGATGATGTCTAAAGAAAGAAATAACAATGTAGTCAGTGATAGTTTAAATCAGTATGATTGGAGTGAAATGCTAATAAGGTTATCTTTTAAGCTGTTTTTTAAGGTGTTTATTGTCTTGCAGCCCCTAATACTTTGTGACAAGGAATTCCATTGACGAGAGGTGGATATGTAAAAGATGATGAATAACAAGATGTTCTACGAAGAGGTATACTTAGCGTGCCACAGATAAGTGATCTGGTATTTACGTCGTGGTTAGAGTATAGATAAGAAAAACGAGACGAAAGGTAATTTGGTGTTGAGGTGTGCAGAATTCGAAAGAGTAAAGACAAAGAGTGTAAAGTTCTGCGTTCTTTTAGTCGGAGCCACGAAAGACTTGCGAAGGACGGTGATATGTGATCATATCGTCGGATGTTGCACACGTATCTGACGCACATATTCTGAGCTCGCTGTAACTTGACTGACAGTTCAGAACTTAGGTCACTTAACAAAACGTCACAATAATCGAACTGCGGCATTACTAGGGTTTGTACTAGGGTAAATTTTAGTTGCTGGGGCAAGAAGTTTCTCAAGCGACTCAAAGAGTGAATGGAGGAACAGTTTTTTTTTATCGTTTCTTTAACTTGAAAATTCCAACTTATATTATTATCAAAAAAGAAGCCAAGATTTTTACGACAGACGAATAAGGGATTAGCATGTTGTTAAGGGTAACAAATGAAAGATTACTGTTATTAAGGGAGTTAACTAAACGCTTATGTCCAATAATTGAGTCTTACGTGGATTAAGTGCGAGTCCGAAATTGGCCGCCCAAGTGGAGACAGTGGCTAGGTCACAATTCAACTTGTCAATCGATTCATTGATCGTATTGGGTCTGGAATGTATGTAAAGTTGTAGGTCGTCGGCATAGAGGTGATATCGGCAATACTGTAAGTTCTTTGATACGTCATTAATGTATATGTAATGTATAATGTTATAGGAGAGAAGTTATTAATTTCGTCTAAAACTACTTCTATGAAGTGGTAGTTCTTCTTACACAAACGTTATCAGAGTTTGTACAAAAAATATATGCTACCTGTAACCCCTGTACAAAGTTTCATAAAAATCATTCTGTTAGATAGAGAAATTATTAATTTTGTCCCACTAGATTTGTGATTCGACACACTGTTCGTCGATTCCAAATACAGACCTAATAATTTTATAATAGAGTAACATTATTATTTTTAATTGATACGTAGATATTAAGCCTGAACACAATCAGTTCAATAATTAATCAGGCCATTCCGAACACAGAGAGATTATACAGGCCTACCTGAAACCACTTTTCCAATATCAAGCAGCTGACAATGATTTATTGTATATTCTTGCTGAGAAATTAAAACGAATTTTAGCAACAATACAAAAACGCTCCCTTTTTAGTATTCGTATGGAAGAAAAGTAAAAAAAGAACTGTTTCATGATACGTTAAAAGTTATAAATTACTCCTATAGTGTTATTATGAATTTAAAACTCCATGTTTGGAATTCGAATGTACTACGGGTGACCACCACCCGAAGACACAGCATTGTATTCCACACCACTGGACAAAGAAAGCTGATTTCAGTGGTTGCGTAGAATACAATTACTATAATCCATTCACAAAGAGATGCTAATGAAACAGTAAAGAAAATATTTTGCTACATGCAAACACAATAAGGCCTGCAGAACAGTACAAAGAATTTCTGCGTTCTAAGCAGTAAATTCGTAACGATACGCAGTAACAAAATGTAAGTGGATTTCTATTGTATGAAGCTCGACCACTGGAGTGTTAAGCCTTCATACGCTAGGCCTCCTTGAGGATTTAATATTAAATGCAAGAAGTCAAGTGTTTTTATTCTGTTATGTAACAATGCCGAATCAGCTGCGAGATTATTACAGGTTGTTTCAAAAGTGATGTCTACAAAATGGATGATAATTTTGGAGAGATGAATCAGGACAAGAGTTAAACACAGTCGAACTGCTATGATTTCATTATCCTATATTTCGAAATAATTCTAAATTCTCGACGGAATAATATAATTTATACGTAATATTTTTTTTCTATATCTCGAAGTTTTATTATTCGATTTTTCGATATTTCGAAATAATTTTAATTTCCCGGCGGAATCATATATTTTACATGTAATAGTTTTGTCTGTATCTCGAAGTTCTATTACTAGATTTTTCGGCACTTCCAGATAATTTTAATTTCCCGAAGGAATCATTTTATTTGCATGTAATATTTGTTTTCTATATCTCGAAGTTCTATTACTCGATTTTTCGATATTTCGAAATAATTTTAATTTCCGCGGAATTATATAATTTGCATGTAATAGACCTATTTTTTTTCTATATCTCGAAGTTCTATTACTCGATTTTTCGATAAGTTCTATTACTAGATTTTTCGATATTTCGAAATAATTTTAAATCCCCTGCGAAATCATACAATTTACATGTAACATTATTGTCTATATCCCGAAAGTCTATGACTAGATTTTTCGATATTTCGAAATAACTTTATTTTCCCATCGGAATTATATAATTTACATGTAACATTATTGTCTATATCTTGAAGTTCTATTACTTGATTTTTCGATGTTTCGAAATAACTTTAATTTCCCAGCGGAATCATATAATTTACATGTAACCCCTATATTATTAAAAATCAAATGTATTTCTATCTAATACAGATAACAAAGGTTGTAATTGGTCTTATTATTATTACTATTATTATAATAAAATTATTATATGATTTTATCTAACATTATAATTATTACATTGTCCTGATGCAACATAATTATGCAACGAAGTCGTATTCAGAATTTTAACTCTCTTTAAAATCCATAACAATCAGCCGTATGAGAAAGGAACTAGTCGCTCTACTCCATTTTCTCCTGGCCCAGTTGCCTCATGAGCAATGACTTATTGGTATCACTTGCGAGGACCAGACCTGTATTGTCTTCGTACAATTGACTAAGCAGCAATCAGCCGTGTCTGACGTCTCGAACCTTAGATCCTACGGTGAGCTATGTAACCCACATGTTTTTCAAAGTCAAATGTGTATCAATCTAATACAGATAATGTTAAATGTATCTCAATGTATTACAAGTAACAAATATTGTATTTGGTATTATTATTATTATTATTATTATTATTATTATTATTATTATTATTATTATTATTATTATCTGCATTATCATCCAGATCACAATCGGTATTATTTTACTTCCTTATAGTGTCGCACATATGTCGTCTTCCAGCTTTATTAAGTAAAGTTACGACACACGTCCACAAAATGTTATTTGCGCGTTTTTAATTTGACAATCTTTTGATGGGACACATGACGTTTTCAGAAATTTCCTCGGGAAGGGTTAATTTATGACTGTGGGAAAATATTTTTTCATATAAGCTGAAAATGACAGGTTATCTGAATGTGAGCTCCACTGAAGTCAGTGCAGATGGCGTTAATTTTGGCCTCCCTTTCGTGAAATATTCGGCATTGTGAACTTGTGTGCGTGTTCTGGAGTTCTGTGACGACAACAACAGAGCCTTTGTCGTGACAAAAGATGATTTTTCTCTAATTTTTAACTTCTTAAATGTGGACACTAAGAGCCATCTTTTCCCTAACTACAATGAGACAGGAAAAGACAATGGACACATATGGCGGTAGGCTTGGCAACCAAGCATTTTTACTCTAACATACAAGAGAGACAATGGGTACGATTTATACCGGTAAAAATCCATCTTTCACATCTGTGGGAATGCTTCGTACTTCTGTTGCTTTCAGCACTAAATAAAAAGTGCCATGTAAACGACACATATGTTCTCATTAGTTATATAATACAGTAATTAAAATAACAATTCTGTTTTATGTAAATTCTATTAAATAAAATACTAATAGCAAATTTCTGGAAGATGTGGCACGTATTTTCAATAAATATGCCGGAAAATGTGTTATTTAATATGGGAACAAGGAAGTAACAAATAGAATATTATATAATAAGAAATATTTAGAAGTTATAACTTAGTACTTGTAAGAGTTTCATTGTCAAAACAAAATCAATGGTTCACTGAACTTGTAAACATTTATATGGTTAAGTACCCTTTGTCCCTTATGGCAGCTCACGAATGGTGAGAAGATTTCTAAATTAATTATTACACATATTCTCAATATTTATATAATATAGTATTAAAATAGCTTGTTTATGTAATTTTTTTTAAGATACAATAATAGCAATTTTCCGGACGTTTTAGTATTTATTTTCATTGAAATATGCCAAAGAACGAGCTCTTAAATAAGGGGAAAAAACGAACAGCATATTATGCGTAATGAAAAATATTTAGAAGTAATAGCACAAATTATTTGCTATATTTATTCTCAGAAATTCGTAATTATACGAATGTGCACATATGTAATACATATACAGTATAGAGTAAAGGCTGGTAATACTGTGTTACTAGTAATATTGTGATAGCTCTCTTTGAGAATTTAATAAAATTTTACTGAGCGAGAGGAAGATCAGTTTTTTTTGCGTCAACGTATTAAAGGAATGTTCGTGGACAAGTTGCTGCACTAAATCGGTCCTTCTCTCGCTCAGTAAAATTGTAATAAATTCTCAAAAAGAACTATCACAATATTACTCGTATCACAGTTTACCAACCTTTACCCTATGTAGATAATATGGTATAACATTTCATGTTTTTGGTTAAAAGTAATCGCAGGGTATTTCTGCAGTAACATACAGTATTCATTATTTTTATAGATAGCCTCAAAGTCTTGGTAGGAACTATTGTTAAGTTATTGTAATAAATTTTATCAAAAGAATACATTTCATTTTGACTCTAACCCTAGATAATATATAGATAGATAGGTCGGCCTTATAGGTTTTGAAGTTAACAACTTTTGTCTGGCAAATCAAGATTTCAGGTATAACTCCCTGTAAAGTTGATTTGAATAATTTCGAGGGAAAAATTGTTCCGGAGCCGGGTATCGAACCCGGGACCTTTGGTTTAACGTACCAACGCTCTACCACTGAGCTACCCGGGAACTCTAACCGACACCGATCCAATTTTTCCCTCTATATCCACAGACCTCAAAGTGGGCTGACAACCGTCAAGCAACCAACTTCGAGTGCACACTAACTCTGTGTGACTTAAATTGTGGTTTTCTGTTAACGAACAGTGACGTGTATTATGCAAATCAAGATTTCAGGTATAACTCCCTGTAAAGTTGATTTGAATAATTTCGAGGGAAAAATTGTTCCGGAGCCGGGTATCGAAACCGGGACCTTTGGTTTAACGTACCAACGCTCTACCACTGAGCTACCCGGGAACTCTGTCCTGGTTTCGATACCCGGCTCCGGAACAATTTTTCCCTCGAAATTATTCAACTTTTGTCAGGTTTACTATGCTGCCATCTAGTTGTTACATAAGGAGTCAAGTCATAATTCCCATTTGAATTGCATTAGCAACTGTACTGCCATCTCGTATTCGTTTACGGCAGACGGGTGGCAATCCTGGCGGTTGTTCTCTTCAAAGTGCAAACGATTTTAACATAGCGATGACCTATCTGTCACATATATGATCTAGGCTCTAACTCAAGAATTGTTTCCAGTTGAAAATATTTGTAGATACACAAATGAAATGTACAAGAGAGAACAATTTTATTTCTGTGCTACAAAACTAAATTATTGGACTTCTTCTATTTACACAGTATATTACGCTTCAATAAATTACTGAATACGAATAAAATAAATGAATTAGAAAATATATCCTGGAAACATGCATTTAAGTACGTTATGCATTTTTGTACTTTGTGTAATAGAAATACTGATTTTTAATTTAAAATATTTACTAAACATACATGTATAAAGCAGAAGATTACAGAAAATAATATCTTACTTACCCACATAAATAGATAGATTATTCCAACTGATTCATTACAGTTCATTTCATTACTTTTATGAACAAAAATATTTTATTAGAAAATATCTTTTGGTTGCGGGCTAAAGCAAGGAGATACATTATCACCTTTACTTTTTAACTTTTCTCTCGAATATGCCATTACGGAAGTCCAGGATAACAGACAGGGTTTGGGATTGAACGTGTTACATCAACTGTTTGTCTATGCGGATGGCGTGAATGTGTTAGGAGAAAATCCACAAACTATTACGGAAAACATGGGATTTTTACTTTAAGCAAGTAAAGAGATACGTTTGTAAGTAAATTCCGAAAAGTAGGCCTACATGATTATGTCTTGTGACCAGAACATAGTACGAAATGGAAATATAAAAATTGGAAATTTATCCTTTGAAAAGGTGGAAAAGTTCAAATATCTTGGAGCAACAGTAACAAATATAAATGACACTCGGGAGGAAATTAAACGCAGAATAAATATGGGAAATGCGTGTTATTATTCGGTTCAGAAGCTTTTGTCATCTAGTCTGCTGTCAAAAAATCTGAAAGTTAGAATTTATAAAACAGTTATATTACCGGTTGTTCTGTATGGTTGTGAAACTTGGACTCTCACTTTGAGAGAGAAACAGAGGTTAAGGGTGTTCGAGAATGAGGAGCTTAGGAAAAAATTTGGGGCTAAGAGGGATGAAGTTACAGGAGAATGGAGAAAGTTACACAACGCAGAAATACACGCATAGTTTTCATCACCTGACATAAATAGGAATATTAAATCCAAACTTTTGAGATGGACAGGCATGTAGCATGTTTGGGCAAATCCAGAAACGCATATAGTGTGTTAGTTGGGGGACCGGAGGGGAAAAGACCTTTGGAGAGACTGAGACGTAGATTGGAGGATAATATAAAAATGAATTTGAGGGAGATGGGATATGATTGTAGAGGCTGGATTAATCTTGCTCAGGATAGGGATCGATGGCGGGCTTATGTGAGGGCGGCAATGAATCTCTGGTTTCCTTAAAAGCCATTTGTAATTATCTTTGGTAACATTTACTTCAGTTGGTCTTGAACTTTCGGTATGAACTACGGTGATGATAGTAGTGACATATTTTGCGAAAAGATCTAAATATTTTTATTTGGGTTTAATAGAACATTTAATTTAATTACACGATTACACAAAATATTCAGATCACATTCAGTGAATAAATAGATTATGCCAACTGACATATTCTACAGTAATAAATTACTAAATATTATTAAACTTGAGTAAATAAAAATATAGATAAAATGGACTACATGCGAAATACATGCAAGTTAACAATATAGTTGATAGAATAAAACCACGTAGACTGTATGGAAGACTAAAGACTACAAAGGAATATGTTGCTTTACAAACCACGACAATGTAGAAAATAATGTGAAATGCCCGTATAAGGAATAAAATGATAAATATTTTGGAGGTGCAAGGAGCTAAGGCTAATCGTATGAAAGAGAAGAAGAAGAAGGAGAAGAAGAAGAAGAAGTTCGTTATGAACAAAAATATCTGCTGCAAACATATAGTACTCCTACTTTAGTTCGCACTTTCGTTCGATAATGTCCTTTGTGACAGTTTTACACGTAAACATAAGCGGTGCGCCGCTGCGCCATATTGCAATAATGTGATATTGTTGTTAGCAATATAGCTCTATTACAACGTATCGAGGGCAGACTAGCACACCTCAAGGTGCGACTAAATGCCGTTTGATACTCGTCACACACAATTGGATAGGGGTAGCTCACCCTAATCACTATATCAACTGTCCACGTACCGAAAGGCTTTGCCTTCGACTACAGAGAGAGACGTGGAAATTCTTTTACACCTAAACTTTTTATAAGAAATACCTACGGAAACGGAAAAAAATTTAATATAATGATTCCATGTGATTAAGTTAATTCTCGAATTCTGACACACAAATTCACACACTCAAAATAACAGGTTATATGAGTCGGTGTATTTTCAAAAGCAAGCACATAAATTTTTTTTTAATGAAATTGTTTTTCACTGGTTTTAGTATTATGTCCACTGAGGCTTCTATAAGCCTGTAAGAATATTCTCAGGGTGTAAATTAACTGGGGGGAGGGATGGGGGATTTCCCCCCTGTTAGAAAGTTATTCCCCCTATTATAAATTCATATTAACATGCCTGCCAGGGATAACTTCTAACCTCCCTCATAAAACAATAATTGTTTTAATACAAGTATACTTTATAAAGTATAAAGTAAGCAAAGAAAATAATATTGATGCATTATCGTCACCGACAAGCTGACAACAATCAATAACTTAGGAATTACACATCTTATCATAAACCTGCTCATGGATATAATTATTATTATGATCAAGATGCAAGACAAGCAACTCAGTACGACGAAGCGTTGAGCCGTATCGAATGAGGATAATAACAGCTTTATGTATGGTATTCTCGATCTAGGACTCTCTAGGATTCTATCCTTCCCTCATCGAAAAATCTTAATTCGCACCCTGAATATTCTATTTCAATTCCAGCTACATCGCATTGTTTCAAGCAGGTGCACCAGACAGATTAGTATTTCAGTTTGAAAATAATAAACCGGGCGTTGTGTTCCTACTTTCAAACTTTTCCATCAGTTATCGTATGTATTTTATTGGAGGTTGTTGATTACTAAAATATTCTTGTACTTGTAAAAGTCAATAAAGGATATTATTGAGTAGTCTACTTTAATATCGATTGGAGTAAAAGTTACTCCATCGAAAGTAAAAGATGTTTCAGCTTTGCTCGCAAAACGCTTCGGTGATAAATGGTTGTCTTTGGAATCTTTATCATGTTACAAAAACATTGTCCACTTTCATTCAGATCTGGAGATTACTGAAAATGATCTTGTGTTTCAGAAAGAAGAGCTCCCTTGCAAAAGAGCCTGTGAAGTTGATGATTTGGTTGTACAGAGTGTTTCAGAAATACTCTGACATACCTTGGAGGCATGTTCCTCACATCAAAAAAAGAAAACAAGTTCATATAAACATATGTCCGGAAATCCTTAGTTTTTTTAGTTATTAATGAAAGATTGTAATTAGGGTACAGATTTTTAGGTCGTTACAAATGTAATTTTATGTGCCTCAAATAGGTTTAAAAGTGTAGGAAATAGTCTCTAAAGAATTGAAAATAGGCTCTAATAAAAAGTAATGTTTTCTTTAAAAGCATGTTCCAAATCATCACTTCTGGAATTTAATAATTTTAAATGCTTATACACCGTTACCACTACTACTACTAAAAGTACAAGAACAAGAAATATCCCTAACTAAGTTAGTTATATATAAACTAATCAATTAAATGTGAGAAAAAGTTTTAGACATAAATTTAGTCCGCAAACAAGTCAAATATGATCAATTTTTACCAAGCCTTGGCCGTCAATGTCCATAATTAGTTTCACAATAAATTAATAATACTTTCTCTAAATTTTCAACTAAAAAGCAATACCGTCGAACGATCCACTGAAGTAACAGGAGCGTACTTCAATTTTGACTCTAGTTGGACAGGAATGTTACATTGTAAATCCGTGTTCTTCCCTGCTTGGATATCTGATGCAGTACGCAGGTTCTTCAGTCGTACATTTCTCTGCAGAACTTGCTTCATTTCATTCCGCACTTTATTTCCAACAGAACTAAGAACACATTTGGAATTTAAAATACAAATTTTCGAAATAAGAATGGGTGTTTTGACCTATTAGAGATAAAACATTCTTAATAGGTCAATATAGGCTTTGTCGTCAAAATAGGCATTTTTAGGTGCCATTAAAATACCAATTTTAGGCATAGTTTTATATGAAACGTGTACTTGCAAGTTTTTATAAACTTATCTTTTAAGGATTAAAATAGGTTTCTACCTAAAATCCGTAGTCTAATTATAATGAAACAATTGATAATGCATATCAACAATTCCATGGCCTGCAAATTATAACTGAAAAATAGAATAAAATTCTTCTAGTATAGAAAAATATTAACGTAATAAACATTATGACCTCATATATAAAAAAATGTAAACAAAAATGAATAGACAATATCAGTCCTCTTCGAAGTATGTTTCACCTTCTGATGCATTTTTCTGAGAATACCCATATACCATTAACGGTCATCATCATTTATATATTTTAGCAAATCAGTGATATCTTTCACTTTAGCTGCTTTTATGACAAACCCGTGGAACTCTTGAAAGATTACTAGCAACAAAGGCGTTTTTCTTCCATAATAGAAACTTATCTTGTACCAAATTAGATACGTTTGTGATATATGAACACTGCCACCTTGTGATATAGGTTAGTGTAACATATTTCTGTATGGAAAATCTGTAATCTTGCTTCAATCTCAGATGACACACGACTATTTTCACCAGAGGAATCGTTTTCAACAACGACAGTTGTATCCGCCATGTTCTCTACATAGATCTAATGTTGTAGCTTGAGTGATATTTGAAAGAATGACGCAACACAAATTCAATCATCAAAAGCCACATATGAGCGATTGAAGGAATTAACTTCCACAGTGTATAAATATGCCAGTAGAGACTGCAAATAACTGATCTCATAGCATAAATACACGTCAAAAAATGACTTTCATACTCAATCGTCAAGTCTATCGTGCTATCAAAAAGGAGTGCGTTATATGACAGTAAAAATTTTTAATAGCCTTCCTATCGATATAAAAAAATGAAACTCAAAACATAAGATTATTTAGGACCAAATTAAAGAAGTGCCTAATTTCTCACGCCTTCTATTCTGTAGGTGAATTCATGACATTCAACAACGCGTCATGAAATTGATACTAAAAATTTGTGTTGTACTAGTAGACTATATTGTAAACCTCGTCTGTATATATTTCATCTAGACTGTGACTATAAATTAAGACTTTATAATAGTATTAAGTTTTTTTGACTTCTTCCATATTCTAGCTGTGAAGCAATGTATGAATACTATGGAATGTTAATAAATGCAATACAATACAATCTCCGGAAAACGGACGTAACCTGACTTACGCCGTTCTTCCATCCACCCCCTCAATTGAAACTAAATTTCTGTGAAAATAAACCTTATTACTTTATGGACTAAAGTATATTATTATTACTTGTGTACAAAGTCAATTTTAACAAACTAACTTTTTAAAAGAAATGCGGGACTATCAATCTCTCGTGATTTTTTAATATTACTATATATCTGCTTTGTTACATTTTATGAAAATAAAAACTTTGAACCTTAATATCTACAGCAAATGATTAAATGCTTTCGAAATGTAGCCTATAAAGCGTATGATGAAAAAGTTTATTTTATCTTGTAACAAATTTTTTAATATCTCAATTCCTACTATATTTTCGTTCTCTGGATTGAAATGTAAGACAAATAGTTTGATATCGTTGCAGCCCATTTTTTTTTCGTGTGTCGTAAATATTTATTGCCGGGGAGTTTATATTCCAAAACAATTGAAACACCGAAACTTATGAATCAGAAAGAAGATAAAATATTCAGTAGCTGTTTCGAGCTGACTTGTAATAAGAAAAGGAAGATAGAGTACAACAGAATACTAAAACGAGAAGAAAAAAAAGGAGTCGAGATTGAAAAACCGGAAGAAAAATGTGTGGTGACCTTCTACACGGTCTTAATTTAACTAATCTTAATTTCTCTATCACTCTACAAGAAGAAAGAGCGGTGGGGGGAGATTTTTTTAACTGTTTAATTACTCCAAATTTGGTCTTGTATCATTACGTCAAAGCCTGCCTCGAAATGTATAACACTTTCGTTCTACCTCTCTCTTCTGTATCTATTTTTTGTGATATTTATCTCTCATTTCTTAACTTCTTTGGTGTTCTGTTTCCATTTAAATAAACCTGCTTTACTTTCTTTTCTTTTTTCCAAGGATGACAGTTGACTGATGCCATGTTTGTCCACGGGTAATAGTGTTGTCATGGTATTAAAATATATAGATATACAAAAAACAAGTGACAGACAACTTTTAAAGGGAACATAACATAGATTAAAAATATCTTCGCCGATGATTTACATCTAAAGTAATCACATTATCTTTGAGAAATAAGTTTACTCTCTTTTGAGATCTCATTTTCTGCTTCAGAATATTCTTTCAGGAAATTATATAAGAAATGGAATTCTTTAAATATTTATTCAAGACTCCTTCTCTCCGAAAGGGAGATATTAATTACAAGAAAAGTACAGAACGCTAAAAGATTACGCATTTATTAAAATTATCTTTGTAAAAAGAAGTTGAAAGGACTTGTAGAGTGAAATGTTTATGAAAACTTTGTGACATAGTGATATAGACATGGATGAAAGAAATTGAAATATAGTAATAATAATAATAATAATAATAATAATAATAATTATTATTATTATTATTATTATTTATTTATTTATTTATTTATTTATTTATTGATATTTATGTGCTGAACAACAGCCATTGGCCAATAAAAGTCCAGCACAGTGATACAATTAACACAATAATAATAATAATAATAATAATAATAATAATAATAATAATAATAATAATAATAAATACTTCGATTGTGAAAGGGTAGTAGAAATTAATATACCGGGTGTTCACAATCTCGTGTGCTCATTTCCTTCCATGTAATTTATTTACAAAAGTACAAAACAAAAAGAAACAGCAAACATAGCTCTTATAACTCACAAACAATCTCAACACTAACTAAGGTTAGGATGCTGGCAGTTATATTCGAAGTTAGCGGTTTGAACCCAACCCAGGAAAACGAATTTAAAGGGGCGATACAATTATTATTATTAAAGTCCCGATTTCTAAGCACAATCAAACAGTAAAATAAGCAAGCAAATAAGCACGAAGAATGGTGAAAATAGGCAGCAAAATAAGCAAAAACAAATACACAGAAATATGACGATAAATTATTTGTTTCGTAGAACTCTTACTTTATTGAAGGCTGTTGAAGGCCATCCTCAGATTTTCCTGTGTGAAGCTCCTGCGTCTGTCAGTGAAGATGATTTGTAAAGTGAAAATGTTCTTTCGACGTCGCATGACGTCACGGCGCATGTGAAAAGCACCACAGTTCTTCTCGGTGAATTCCTCTTCAATATCTGTTTCTTCACCAGAAAGCTTTTTAGGAATTTGACACAGTGTTTTGGCGGGTAATGCCAAGGTTCTTTCCTAGAAACACGCAGTACTATTTCACAACATCCTGGGTCATACCCTAGCATTGCTTTCTTACGCATTCCACTGAAGTTAATTGTTTATTAGCCAATAAAAAGGGAATCAGTGATAAATGACGGCTAGGAGTGAAATAAGCACTTTTAAAATTACAGTTTTGGGTAAAATATGGTGTTTTAATTAAAAATCGTAAAATAAGTAAGGAAAAACGTTTTCCTGCGAAATAAACATTTGTAAGCACTAAAAAACATATTTAAAACTTCTTATCTAGGTATAACCTTTCTGCTTACATTTAAAAGTGTACAAGTTTATAAATTTCGCTAGACAATGCCCTTCCACCCTCTTGTATTAATTCTGCTGGAATTTGATCAATACCTGGAGACTTGTACTTTTTCAGATTTTCTATCGCAAATTCGACTTCAGAAAGTGTGGGTTCCGGTATAAATGGGTCAGCAGTTTGTATTTGAATTTCTATTTGGCCTATGTATATTTAGTAGTTGCCCAAAATAGTTTTTCCATCTGTTCAGAGTCACCAAGCAAGTCACCATTCTCATCCTTGATCACGTTCACCCTTACCTGATATCGGTTTTTAAATTCCTTTATACCCTTATATAAATCTCGAATGTTTTTATTCTTACTATTTGTTTCTACCTCATTCAGTTTTTCCTTCAAGTAATCTCTCTTTTTATTCCTAAGTGTACGATTTGCTACCCGTCTTTCATTGAAATAATTATCTCTATTCTCCACCATTGGATCCTGTAAGAATTTCAATTTTGCCTGTTTCCTTCTATCTACTACAATGGAACGATCTTCATCAAATCATGGTTTCTTTTTCTTAGTTTCATGATAACCTATGCTCTGCTCAGCTGCAATTTTGATATTATCTCGGATATTGTCCCACACGCTATTAACATCTAACTCTTCCTCAGCTTCGTCAGCAGTTGCTAAAGCACCAAACCTATTTGAAATTTCAACCTGATAATGTTGCTTAGTTTCCTCGTCCTTTAATTTCAGAATATTGAATCTACTAATATTAGCTTGTTGCTCTACTCGCTTGGCTACTGATAGTCTTTCTCTTAATTCTCCAATTACCAAATAATGGTCAGAATTACAGTCTGCCCCCCTGAAAGTTCGAATGTCTACTATACTAGTGAGCCTTCTTTTATCTATCAAGATGTGATCTATCTGGTTATGTATCATTCCGTCTGGAGAAGTCCACGTATATTTATGTATATCCTTATGGGGGAATGTTATTATTATTATTATTATTATTATTATTATTATTATTATTATTATTATTATTATTATTATTACTGTTCGTTCATAAATGCACATACCTGATCATTGCACTATCCTTTGCAAAGAGTACACTATTTGATTATATTAGTCCTAAGAAATGGTAGGATATACTTACAAAAGTTTAAGGACACCTCTCCATAAGTCATGTTTCACTCTTGTCATGTCTCACTTATGTAAAACTCCCTGATGTTTATACAGGGACCAAATTCTTGTGAAAAGTGCAGTTTTTACTGCAAACCCAATCTGTCTACCATTCAAACTATGTTTATGTAACAATTTGTCTCTTATGAAACTTATTGAAAAATTACAAATTTTGTAGGAAATAAATTAATTACACCAGAATGGGTTGACTTAGATCAATTAAACTTGGAATTTAGTTAGATATTATCTCCAGTAATTATTCCACATTCCAATAATCCGCGACTTCACATCCACACTCACTAAATTTCGACCTATTTTCATTTTTTTCAATGAAATCCAATCGTTCCATATTTGTAGCAAACTGATTACTAAAAATGGACGGAATAAGCTGATTGACCAGTGTTACCAACTCCCAATGTTGTGATGTAAGTGGAATTGACGGTTTCAGGTTCATTTGCTGCGAATTTCAAGCTTAAGAGAATTTTAGAAAACAGCAATTTTTTTCTAAAGAAAAAAATCCGGATTTCAATGCCTGCATAACTGTCACATTTTTTTTAAACAAAAAGCAATAATTGCACAAGAAGCCTTTGAGATATGTCTAACCCTATCCCAAAGTTTACTAATGTAAGTCAACTCATTCTGGAGTAATTAATTTTTCTTCTAAAAAGTGTGAAATTTTTCAATTAGTTTCATAACAGAAACATCAAATGTATATATAGTATGTTATTTTACGACGCTTTATCAACACCTCAGGTTATTTAGCGTCTGAATGAGGTGAAGGTGATAGTGCCGTTGAAATGAGTCCGGGGTCCAGCACCGAAAGTTACCCAGCATTTGCTCATATTGGGTTGAGGGAAAATCCCTGAAAAAACCTCAACCAGGTAACTTGTCCCGACCGGGAATCGAACTCGGGCCACCTGGTTTCGCGGCCAGACGCGCTGACCGTTACTCCACAGGTGTGACGATTGTTATATAATATAGAGTTTGGAAAAGAGACAGATTGTGTTTGCAGTAAAAATTTCACTTTTCACAGGCATTTGATCCATGTAGGCTATAAACATCAGGAGGTTTGGAGTGAAACATCACTTATGGAGAGGTGTCCTTAAACTTTTCGTAAGGGCTGTAATATATCAATGGAAATGGGTAGTGATCTGGGGTGAAAAATTCGATTTAGGCTTGCCTAATTCCGCACCTACTGATACTTCCTTTGAAGAACATTCGCCAATTCCACTGCTAACACTTCCAGTTGGCGGCAAAAAAAGTAAGAAAAAACCACTTATAGTAGGTATTACTACGATGGCAGTGCTAAAGAACTTTGTTTTCAATGTGTTGGAGAATGTCAAAAATGTTTTCACAAGGCATGTGTAGAAAATGGCACCGATGAAAAATTGACATGTGACCAACGTGAAGAAGAGTATTATACAATATTTAGGTATATTTCAGAAGCAAAATTTGTGTTGTAAATGTTAGGTTTTAAAGTTTTTCCTAGGTTTGTCATATGTTGTTGAAATCTCCCCCATTATGGAAGAAGTCAACACTTCGGCATCGATTTATATTTTTTTAATAGAGAGATATAAAATGATGACTTTGGCACCAGATATATGAAATGTACGGAAAACATATCCATACATATTAGGAAAAAAAAAACAGAATAAAATTTGCATAAATCGGTCCCAAAATTAGTAATTTTCCTTAGCATGTTGGGATGGGATGTCTCTAAACGACCCAATACAGAATGTTAAAAAGTATCCAATATTTTTGGGAGGTGACAGAATACATCAAAACAAGAAAATAATGTATAATAAACATGGGTCCTACAACACATACTTTCTGAGATCTGAACACTTGTTCATAGGAGGTGCTCAATGTGACGTCCATTTTTGGCAATGCATTTCTCTGCCCTACAATACAGCAGACTACCAGATAATCACACCGTAATTGACTAATGATACGTCGCAAGGAATACTGAAAACAAAAGTCTCCTTGCGGATATGAGCGGAGTTCAGCAGAGATGGTGTTGTGAATTTTCGTAATCAGCATGTGTAGACTGATGAAAATCCCCATGCAGTTGAAGAAACAAGGCATCAGCACCGATTCTCAATCAACCTATGGGCAGGCGTTCTTGGCGATAGATTAATAGGGCCATACGTGCTACCACAGAGATTAACTGGGGATCGTTATCAGGACTTTCTTATTAACGTATTAAAACAAATTTCAAAGAGTGCGTGATTCCTTACGCCGAGGGGCAGAGGAATGCATTGCCATGAATGGACGTCACATTGAGCACCTCCTATGAACAAGTGTTCGGATCTCAGAAAGTATGAGTTGTAAGACCCATGTTTATTAATAGTACATTATGCAACGAGCCTATAATGGTAGTAATTAAGACGCGAGTATGTTTATGAAACGAGCGCAAGCGAGTTTCATAATTTTCATACGAGCGTCTTAAATACCATTATAGGTAAGTTTCATACGACTTTTTATGCTCGACCATATTTCTAACTTGAAATTATTTATATGTATTCATATTATTCTTATCTGACTGGGGAGCGGAAGTGACCTTGTGCAATATCTCGTACATTGTGAGATGTGCGCAGACGCGAAAGTATTGATTTTTTCCGAGGAACAAATGTCATTGACCTTGATATAATCTAGAGAGTAAAATGAACATTAATCTTGATATAACATGGAAATTGATTTAGACATTGAAAAACAAGATGACAAATTGAATTTATTTGAATATTATTTACAATTAACGCTAATTATTATAGTAACAGAGCATAACCTTCTGCGACAGTATTGGATTTCCAGCTTCCGTGAAGTTTCGCTAATTGTCTTTCGATTGCATATCCGAGAATAATCGATACTTACGCTTTCATATTGCTACAATGGTGTTTTCTGATTGGTGGAAAACCTGAACTTTAATGAATAGGTGTACTTTAATTAGGTCCATTAAAGAGCTGCTACCAGGTGTATAATTACTACATTTCGGCATGGTCGAGCATAAACACTATTTTCTTGTTTTGATGCATACTAGCACCTCCTAAAATATTGGATACTTTTTAACGCTTTGTATATTGTATGCTGAGACTAAGCAGAAGGCAGAAAATAAAGAAGATTTTAGAATGCTGAGTTTGTAGTGAAAGACCTGCCTTCGTGGTAGGAGAAGCCCTGAAAATTCAAAGCAAAGATGGAGAGACTATTTTCTGTTTCGCTTTGCGGTTTGGGTAAACTTCAGAAGAAATCCAACCAGATAATCAGTCCAACCGAGAATTGAACCCAAGTCTGAGCACAGTCTACAGATTGAGAGACCAGTTCCTTGTCCCTGAACTTCGCCGGTGGCATTGTATTTATTCTACCCACACAAAAGACATTACGTTAAGACTTTCCATTGAATACTTTGCTGTGTGTTAGATTATTGCACTAAAAGTACCTGCAACACAGTTATTCTGCACGCTTAAAAAGACCTTTCAAAGTTCACGAGAGCCTGCTTCTTCAAGAGAAATATCATTCTTTTCTTCAGAGAACGAAAATTTTCCTCAGAAGTGGGAAATTTCTCTGGATGAGATATAATTGTGAGAAGCCTCAACACATGTGCACTGCATTCCGACCGGCTGTCTCAGGTATTACTCAACGCCAAGTGACGCCCGCCGTAATGACAGCGATTTTTCACGGCCACCTCGTACTCTGGCCCCCCTCGCCGCCTCAACTTTTTCATATACGCGCTCATCTTTAATTCAAAGCATTACTCGACCTTTCCGACTATCCCCTAGGTTTATTGCTTGATTATCCAGATCTTCACGTCCTTAAAACGAAGAAGAAAATGAAGGCACTAGAAACAGAAGGGTTAACAATACTTTGGTCGGCGGGAAAAGGCACATAAGTAAAAAAAAAATCGATTTTTCTGTTGTACCTAATCACATAAGTCCAATATTTTATCTAATTTTTCAAATAATACATTTTCTTGTATTTTAAATTGAAAAGGGTCTTACTTTAACATACATGAATTTCATTATTATACTTATATTCAGTTAAGAGTAAATTAAAAAGAAAGTCTCTCCTGAAAAAGTATTATTTTTTTACTTATGTGCCTTTTTCTGCCGACCAAAGAATAAGGGTGCTATTCATAGACATTTCGCTAGCCCGGGCTACGAGCGTGCTAAACAGGATTCATATCATATCATATCATATCATATCATATCATATCATATCATATCATATCATATCATATCATATCGCTGACACTGGTTTATGAATACGAAAAACGTTAGTTCGCTGATCATCCACCGAAAGCCCGTGCTAAGAATGTCTAAGAATACGGCCCTAAATGTTTGAAGATATAATAAAGAAAGAAAAAAATATCACAGTTTATAACATGGCAGCATTTTATGAACAACATTTTTGAAGTAAATTATATTTAAAATTAAATGAAATATAACCGAATACATTAACAAAGTTCAGTAAATAAAAGAATAACTTATACTTATGGCTTTTAAAGAACCCGCAGGTTCACTGCCGCCCTCACATAAGCCCGCCATTGGTCCCTATCCTGTGCAAGCTTAATCCAATCTCTACCATCATATCCCACCCATCTAAAATCCATTTTAATATTATCTTCCCATCTACGTCTCGGCCTCGGCAAAGGCCTCTTTCCCTCCGACCTCCAAATTAACACTCTATAAGCATTTCTGGATTCTTCCATACGTGTTACATGCCCTGTCCATCTCAAACATCTGGATTTAATGTTCCTAATTTATGTCAGGTGAAGAATACAATGAGTGCAGTTCTGTGTTATGTAACTTACTCCATTCTCCTGTAACTTCATCCCTCTTAGCCCCAAATATTATCTCAAACAGCCTTAACCACTGTTCCTCTCTCAAAGTGAGAGTCCAAGTTTCACAACCATACAGAACAACCGGTAATATAATTGTTTTATAAATTCCAACTTTCAGCTTTTTTGAGAGCAGACTGGATGATGAAACCTTCTCAACCGAATAATATTTATTCTGCGTTTAATTTCCTCCCGAGTAACATTTGTATTTGTTAGTGTTGCTCCAAGATATTTGAATATTTCTACCTCTTTAAAAGATAAACTTCCAATTTTTATATTGCCATTGTGTACAATATTCTGGTCACGAGACATAATCATATACTTTGTATTTTCGGGATTTACTTGCAAACCTATCTCTTTACTTCTTCAAGTACAATTTCTGTGTTTTCCCTAATAGTTTGTGGATTTTCTCCTAACATATTCACGTCATCCGCATAAAGAAGGAGCTGATGTAACCCGTTCAATTCCAAACCCTCTCTGTTATCCTGCACTTTCCTAATGGCATATTCTAGAGCGAAGTTAAAAAGTAAAGGTGATATTAAATACAAGAATAACAACAATATTAATTACAAGTCCAAGGTTACTGAAGGATCAATCCACAGTCACTCTACATTTCAATATTCGTTGTAATTCATTCATAGTTTTCTGCTCAAGGCAGGTATTTCACTGCAAACTCAGCATTCTCCTATGTTTCCTATTTTCTGTCTCCCCTTTGTCATCATAAATGAAAATTCGATGTTCTAGTATGTACTGCATTGTCATTGTTTATGATCCTAATACGTATTCCTCCTTACATCATCTTATGTAACTAATTTTGTTAAATATAACTCTCCAATTTACTTCATGTATTCTCGTAGGTGTCTACTTCCATGATGTTTCGTATTCTGTTTTTCATGTTATGTTCTGTGTACTTCATTTACTCATACATATGTTTCAAACCTGGCTGAGTGGAAAAGAAGGCCTTATGATCTTAACTATGCCTTGCAAAATAAAGCTTCTGCTACTAGTTTTATAAAATTGGTTATCAAAAAATAAATTTTACTCTCTTGGTAAGTTTTAAACACAGATTTGATTGCAATTCTTTTTAATATACGAATTTAGTTACATTTTGTTATAAATTAATATATTATGTGTGAATTGTTTTAATTAATTTTTTTTATATTTTTGTTTTACAAATGTATCTTATGGGACGAAGCCTATTATTTATATGTTGAATGACCTAATAAATTTACTACCACTACCACTACCACTACCACACTACTACTATAGGACTACTGCTATACTACTACTACTACTACTACTACTACTACTACTACTACTACTACTGCTGCTGCTGCTGCTGCTGCTATTACTGCTACTGCTACTGCTACTGCTGCTGCTGCTGCTACGAATTAACCTGAACTACACTGAATGGAAGTCAGCTGTATACTAATGTTCTAACGTTAACATTCATTCAGTCTGTGTTCTCTGTCCATACTACACGTCACAAAACCTTCCCACGCTCAACCAAGAGGAAATATATGTACTATGCACTATTTCCTCTGAAATGTCGTTAGATCTATAACAATAAAAGATCGACGGCATTTGCCCGAACGAAATATATTTTCCGGCGAACGCTCTGTATTACGATAATTAATTTCGATGAAGTATGGGACAGCAAGATGGCATTTGGCGAGATAATAATAATAATAATAATAATAATAATAATAATAATAATAATAATAATAATAACAATAATAATAATTTATTGCTAGTACATTGTTTGTATGCATCTGAAGTCTGATTAGTGTATTACTTATGTAACTAGCCGGCGATGAATGCAATGGTCTAGTTGGCTCATAAGTGGTGCCTTCTTGGTGTCACTTGTGACGTTCAGTAGACCTGTCTTCGGATAGTTGACTAAACAACAACAATATTGCTAGAACAAAATACATATTGTTTTTTATATAAAAATCATGCTAGCATCCCCAGAAAGAGTATATAGTCGTGCTCAGGGGGCATTCCACAAAATTTTAGGATAAGTAAGTTATTTTATTAACAGAATAAAAAAGTAAAAAAAAAAAGAAAAACACAGATATTACAGCAATTGAAACTTTATATTTTCTCCGTAAACAATTTTTAATTGAATTTTAAAAATAAGGAATATTAAAAAATTGAATGTTTGGTAATTTAGTTGTTATGTTGTTATAGGGCCTTGGACCAAAGTTACTACTGACAAGTAAACATTCTGATGAGGGCAGATAAAAAAATTAAATTTTTTCTTCCACCATGTTAGTAATGTCAAAAGAAGCGCTTTTACAAATTTTGGCCACTCGACCGCAATTACGAGGCCGTCCAGAAAGTGATTTGCTCTGGGCCCGTTTACGGAAAAAAAGCAGAATTGCATGGAAAGATTTATTGAAACAGATACAGCAATTGTTGCGCTATTTGTCAACATATCCCCCACAGGAACTGACACATTTATCATACCATGGGATCAATTTTTGTATCCTTGTGTCATGGAAGTCAGCCGCCTGGGATCGGAACCAGCGTTTGACTGCGTCTGCACCTCTCTGTCGATCCCATGATATAACAAATGTCTCAATTCTGGTGGGGAATATGTTGAAAAATAGCTAAAAAAAATTGCTGTGTCTGTTCTAATAAATTTTTCCAATGAAATTTTGTTTTCTTTCTGTTGAAGATCCATGGCGAACTTATTTTTTTACTGCCCTCGTAATTGCAGTCGAGTGGCCAAAATTTGTAGGCCTATAAGCACTTCTTTTGACATTATTATCATGGTGAAAGATAAGAATAACTCGCTTGAGCTCGTTTCATAAACAAACATACTCGCGTCTTAATTACTACCATTATAGGCTCGTTGCATAATGTACTATTGTTGCACGTAATTATAATTATTTAGTGACCTTGATGATGGTGATTACACTGTTTACGGTGATATTAAAGATTTAGGTGATTATATTATTTATAGCGATGATACCCTATGTAAGGATGTAGAAGAAAGCATACCAAAGGTCGATAATAGATCCGCTTCAAGTGTCTTGTTTTCAAGACACCCTGTGGACAGAGTACCACTGGAGGGCAGCTCTATAAAACAAACGGAGGACATGGACTCTTGCCAGGCCTTGCACTTGACCTTATTGTGTTCATATTTCGCTACTCGCCAAACAATGCTCAAGTCCAAGAGCCTCTCTCTCTCTTTCTCTTGCAATGGCTGCAGTTCTGCTCCCTCATTCTTATTCTCCCGTCCTTCTATCCGTCTTTCCTTTCATTGCGCCTATACGTCTTAATTGAGAGTATCATCAGATAATAGTGTGCAAAAAATATACATAAATCAATTCCCACAAATTAATGTATAGTTAACAGCTTAAAGGATACTTCAGGAGAGCAATTAACAGGCTTGCCAAGGGCATGGATGTTTGTCGGTTGTCAATATAATGTCAAATGTTGTCTCAAGTGAAAGCCCGGAGTCGTGTAGGCCAACATAATGGAGTTAAACTCTGAGTCCGTGTAACAACAACAACAACAACAACAACAATAATACTAATAATAATAATAATAATAATAATAATAATAATAATAATAATAATAATAATACTGTCATAATTACTCAAGACATTGTAGATGCATCGTACATAATGAGGAAACTACTAGAAGAGTATAAAAATGGGGAGTTAATTTAATTATAAGAAAACCGATTATTTGACCTTGAAGATGGAAGATGAGAAGCTAGAGATTGAAAAAGAAGAAATTAAAATAGTCAATATACAGAATGTTTCCGGGCTAGTGTTGCAAACTTTCAGGGATGATGGGGAAGGGCACATGTAACAATTTGAGATAAGGAACCCTGATCCGGAAATGACTGAGTCGAAAGTTACAAGCACAAATAGTTGTGTGGAAATGAAATAAATTTATTCCTCTGTACCGGTACATCTTGTTTATGTGTATTTATCTGTACATCTTAAACATACTGTATTCATCTGACATTGTTTACGTTGTCTACTTACAGTACTCCATTCAGTGCGCTGTCTGAGGAATGGGGACAGGAAACTACACTAAAGCAATGCAGATAGCGTAATGTGTAACGGACATGGTCGGTCCTGATATGCACGACTGTAGACAGCAGTGTATGTGTACAAGTTGCAGTGTCCATCCGAAATGGAGAAGTACACGAGAGCGGAATATGCAGCCCTGATTTTCGAATACGGATGAGCCAATGAGAACAGTAGACAAGCTCACAGATTGTATCGGACAAAGTACCCACGAAGGAGACATCCGGCCCATACCATCTTTCCACGACTGCTCCAAAGGTTAAGGGAAGGAGGGCACGTGGTTGGAAATTACAATTTCATTTCCACACAACTATTTTTGCTTATAACTTTCGACTCAGTCATTTCCGGACCAGGGTTCCTGATCTCAAATTGATACATGTAGCCTTCCCCATCACCCCTGAAAGTTTGTAACACCCTGTATTTAAATATTTGGGGTCAAGTAGCTGAAGTTGAAAAAGGAATAAGTGAAGGAAAAAGTATAATTGATATGTTGAAGTCCACACCTGTGGAATAACGGTCAGCGCGTCTGGCCGCGAAACCAGGTGGTCCGGGTTCGAATCTCGGTCGGGACAAGTTACCTGGTTGAGGTTTTTCCGGGTTTTTCCCTCAACCCAATACGAGAAAATGCTGGGTAACTTTCGGTGCTGGACCCCGGACTCATTTCACCGGCATTATCACCTTCATTTCATTCAGACGCCAAATAACCTAGATGTTGATACAGCGTCGTAAAATAACCCAATAAAATAAGATGATATGTTGAACTCGGTTCTTTGAAGTAGAAACATTTTAAAGAAACCAAAAACCGTAATTTTATTTATAAGTTACTGGTACAAAGTGTTATGTTAATATGGGGCAGAATCTGGGACATTAGACAGAATACATGATAACAAATTACTGCCTATTGAAATGGACTACTGGCGGAGAGCAACGAGAAAATCAAGAAGGGGGAAAAAATTATAAATCAAAGAATTAGAGAAGTTATGGAGGTAGAAAAGAACGTTTTGAAATGACTGAAGAAAGAAGATTAAAATATAGTTTGAACGCGTGAAGAGGATGAAAAAGGAAGAATAATGAAGATGATGCCGGAGTGGACTGCGAGGGGAGTGAGAAGAAGAGGAAACCCAAGAGAACAATAATGGAAGGCATCAGAAGCAGTGCTGCTCATCGGAGTGACTACTACCGCGCAGGAATCGGAGATTACGAATAAAGCTCTCCACCGGTGATCTCCGGCACTACCGTAGGTGGAACAGGGGACATACGGAGGGATGCGGTGGTTCGGAGCGAAGCGACAGCTCAAGGACGGACTGACGGTAGTTGTGAGTGGAATAAAATGGCACCAAATCGGATATCCGTCGCATGGAAATTCTTTAATTTAGTTGAAGGTAATAATAAAGTCGCACACTGTAAACTTTGTGGGCGAATTTACTCTAAGGGTGGTGGAACTTCGAATTTGTTAGACCATTTGAAGCGACCGCACAATCGCGAACTTGATGAAAACAATTACGCAAAACATTTGATACGATTTCTTTTTAAATTGTTTTAGTGCTATTGTTCCCAAAGGCTCACAGTCTAGGAAAAAGTATTGAAATTTCTCTAAAACTGAACTTTCGAAGCAATAAAAAAATATATTATCAAGACGACTTGAGTTATATTTTGCTGTTTAGACAACTTGAGTTATATTTTACTGTTTGGATTAAAATATTTCTTAATGAAACTAAAGAAACATGTGGTAATAATATAATTACAATTATCCTTAAGTTGATATCCACTTATATTTTATTACAGAGCAAAAGTGGCGCGTTTTAGAAGAGGCAGTTCAAATGCTGATACCTTTAACACAATAATCACAATCCAGTTCGGTGAAGAATCTGAATAAATTATGTTGAACAGTAAACTTTATCCCATTGATAGCCTACGTTTCTCTTGTTCTACTCTGAAGCTCCCTTAATACATTTTACGTTAACTAAACCGATTAGAATAATAATTGACAGACCTTGTTTGCGATTAAACGAGAGTTTCTAGGAGAATTAAAGTATAAATGTTTACATTAGCTACTAAAAAGCTTTACTTCTGCGTTAGTTTTGTAGTTAGATTGAATGTTATTAATTTGATCAGTGACATAAAACTAATACGTCTTTCCACATATACTATGAATTTCAAAACTAGAAAAAAAATGTCAGCTAACGTAGCACTTCAAGTAACACAAAAAAAAAGCCGAAGAAAGAGAGAGAGATTAACATAAAGGAGAGAATAAACAACAACAAATTACAACTTATTTTAAAAGATACGCGGACGTTAGCGGACTCGAATCGCTACCTGATCCAATTAAAGGAATGCTCAGCGGAAAGTGTATGTCTGCGCCACAGCACATATACAAACTGCGCGGCATCAATCGGAGATAACCGGAGGTCTCCGATTGAAAGTGCGCAAACAACCGCTCCGGAGAAAACCTAATCATAAGCAGCACTAATCAGAAGGATTATGACTAGAACAGATCTTACTGAAGAAGATGCTGAGGATAGCGATTTGTGGAGGAGGGATATTTCTTTGGGTAAAGGATAACTACTGCATTGTAGAAAAATCCTAATAAGTGAGTAATAATAATAATAATAATAATAATAATAATAATAATAATAATAATAAGTAGGGAAATTGCCTACATGAAAACAAGGAAAACACAAGGAAACCAAGGTTAACACGAGGAAGACAAGAAGAATACAAGGAGAGCATGAAAAATATAATGGAAACAAGGAGACGACAAGGAAAACAATTACAACACAAGAAGAACAAGGGGAATTCAAAGATAACAAGGGGAACACAAGGAGAAGAAGGTAAACACGAGGAAGACAAGGGGAATACAAAGAGAGCAAGGGGAATATAATGAGAACAAGGACAAAAAGGAAAACAATCAAAACACAAGGAGAACGAGGGGAATTCAAAGATAACAAGGGACAGACAAGGAGGACAAGGGGAAGACAAGGGGAATACAAAGAGAGCATAGAAAATATAGGCTAATGAAAAGGAGACAATAAGGAAAGCAATTAGAACACAAGAAGAACGAGTTGAATTCAAAGATAACAAGGGAAATATAAGCAAAACAAGGGAAACATGAGGAAAAGAAGGGGAATACAAAGAGAGCATGGAAACTTTAATGGAAACAAGGAGACGACAAGGAAAATAATTAGAACACAAGAACAACAAGGGGAATTCAAAGATAACAAGGGAAACACAAGCAGAACAAGATAAACACGAGGAAGGCAAGGGGAATACAAAGAGAGCAAGGGGAATATAATGAGAACAAGGACAAAAAGGAAAACAATTAGAACACAAGGAGAACGAGGGGAATTCAAAGATAACAAGGGACAGACAAGGAGGACAAGGGAAAGATAAGGAGAACAAGGGAAACACAAAGAGAACAAGAAGATTGGAAGCAAAGCAAGGAGAGTACAAGAAAAATAAAGGAATTTATTTTTTTGAGTGACTGTCAGCTCTGAAACTAACTTGCCATACCTAATTAGGATAAACGACCAGTTTTACGTCAAAATAAAGAGTTGAAATAGTTTAAGTAAAAAGAAAGTGAACTCTATTTCATTATAGAATCTAAAGATTGAAATCTTGATGAACGTGACTATAGTAAATGCAGGGAATCGAACGTGGTAGCTATGTAAGTCATAGCACGGCATAGTAAAATTATACCAGAAGTGAAATTTAGAAGAATTAGTGCCTAGCAGCAAAGGACAGTACAGACATATGCCTCTCTGTCCCGTACCTCGAATACTTCATGCTGTAGAATTGAAATTCCATTTAATAATCAGAATCACGCTAATATGTTACAAAGTCTGAACACTCTCCATAGTTGATAGCGTCGTTAAACAAACGAGTTCTGTGCCATTATAAACGGTCACAGTTCTTGCTCCAGCCTTTATAAACGAATGCCGTCTTCTTTTTACTCGTGCTGTATAAGAAGTACATACATTGCCCACTAACCTGCAGGCGAAATCAATTGATCAAAACAGACATCCAAGTAATATGATGCAATCTGTAATCGATAATAAATTATAGTTGTGATAAATGTCTTAATTCCATAGCCCCAAAAACCATCAGGACATGTACTAATTAGAAGAGGGCAGCTCTGTGTTTGTATTGCCCGGTAATATGAAACTCTTGAGGTAGGGTGGGGTACAGACTGCAGGAAAAGTAATTACTGGTCTGTTGCTTATAAATTAACCAGTTCTGTACAGCCCCTATTGTTTTATGTGCATGTCTGTAAGGGATTCAAACTGACATTGAGTTATAGAGATGCCTTTATATGGTAGATGTAATTTTATGATTTAGCGCTAGTTTAAAATACTTACCAGAATCCTCCAAAGCAAATTATCAGTTTGTGGTATAAGCAATTGGCCAGCCATATATCAGTTTCGTTTTAGCCAGCCGGAGATGCTGCGACGTTTGTATAAATAAGATACAAACAGTACAGATTAGTATCTAATCTGCCTACAATTTGACAGTACTTTATTATACACGGATTTGTACATCCTCTCTGTCTAAAGTCTTCACATATTCAAGAGGATCTTTCGAGAGTACGAAAAAGGTGAACGGAAGTCCTTCTGCATTCGGAAAATGGTTAATACATAAGGCGTTTTATCACACAGAAGACAACTGAGGGATAAATTAACAAGAGATATTAGAGAAATTTATCATATGATTTCCTAAATGTCACCAAATATTAGATCTTACTTAATTACAAACGTGGACAAATTATCAGACTAAATTAATTATGTGTACAACGAAGCTGTATTTATCGGCAGAAATAATGAACAAAAATGTATTTTGCACAGAAATAATGAACAGAAAATTGAGTCTGGAGGTTACTAATATTTTGTGAACATTCCCTTGTTATTTATTAACACGTTGATTTTGTCAGGGATGCCGGAAACCAAAGTTTGACACTTTCTTTGAATATCAGCATCATTTAGCCAGATATCAGACAGTGCTTAAATGAGTCCATGTTTTGTTGTAAGCCTCTTTTTGTTCACTTTCTTCTTCAGTACAGATCACAGATTTTTCAATTTTGTTCATGTCCGGTCTTCTTGCAGGCCATCGGAGAACAGGCTCTTGAATATCTTCTGCAGTATACCATTAAAACACGAGTAGTACCAACAAAGCCAGACAAAATATACTTAACCATTGGAAAAATATACCAGAAGATGTAAATAATCATATTTACAACAACAGAGACTCTGTGAATTATAATGATAGTTGATATGACGAATTATATTATGTTTCAAAGAGAAACGTTTTAGTCTAATAATTTTTCCACGTCTGTACTTACAAATGGCTTTTAAACCCGCAGGTTCATTCCCGCCCTGACATAAGCCCGCCATCTGTCCCTATCCCATGCAAGACTAATCCACTCTCTATCATCATATTCCAACTCCCTCAAATCGATTTTAATATTATCCTCCCATCTACGTCTCGGCCTCCCCAAAAGTCTTTTTCCTTCCGGTCTCCCAACTAACGCTCCACATGTATTTCTGGATTCGCCCATACGTGCTACATGCCCTGCCCATCTCAAACGTCTGGATTTAATGTTCCTAATTATGTCAGGTGAAGAATACAATGCGAGCAGTTCTGCGTTGTGTAACTTTCTCCATTCTCCTGTAACTTCATCCCTCTTAGCCTCAAATATTTTCCTAAGAACCTTATTCTCAAACACTCTTAATCTCTGTTCCTCTCTCAAAGTGAGAGTCCAAGTTTCACAACTGTACAGAACAACCGGTAATATAACTGTTTTATAAATTCTAACTTTCAGATTTTTGACAACAGACTAGGTAACAAAAGCTTCTTAACCGAATAATAACAGGCATTTCATATATTTATTCTGCGTTTAATTTCGGCCCGAGTGTCATTTATATCTGTTACTGTTGCTCCAAGATATTTTAATTTTTCCACCTATTCGAAGGATAAATCTCCAATTTTTATGTTTACATTTCGTACAATACTCTAGTCACGAGACATGATCATATACTTTGTCTTTTCGGGATTTACTTCCAAACATATCGCTTTACTTGCTTCAAGTAAAATTTCCGTGTTTTCTCTAATCGTTTGTGGATTTTCTCCTAACATATTCACGTCATCCGCATAAACAATAATAATAACTTAATAATAATAATAATAATAATAATAATAATAATAATAATAATAATAATGATGATGATGATGATGATGATGGGCGAATCCAGAAATGCATATAGAGTGTTAGTTGGGAGACCGGAGGGAAAAAGACCTTTAGGGAGGCCGAGACGTAGATGGGAGGATAATATTAAAATGGATTTGAGGGAGGTGGGGTATGATGATAGAGACTGGATTAACCTTGCACAGGATAGGAACTGCTGGCGGGCTTATGTGAGGGCGGCAATGAACCTTCGGTTTCCTTAAAAGCCATTTGTAAGTAAGTAAATAATAATAATAATAATAATAATAATAATAATAATAATAATAATGTTTTATATAATAATTGCTCTAGTACCCCCAGAAAGAATAAGTAACATACTCTTGCTCAGGGGGCATTCCACATAATTATAAGACATCTTATTATTAAATGACATAATAAGAAGTAAAAAAAGAGAAATAAAAGAAGAAACAGATATCACAATATTTTGAACTTTAAATTTTTTCTCTAAACAGTAAGTTAATTTTTAATTAACTTTTTTAAAATAAGGAGCATTAGCAAATTGTATATTTGGTAATTTAGCTGTTATTTTGTTATAACTCCTTGTACAGAAATTGCTACTGTAATTATATGCTAATATTTGTGGTATATTTACGTTCTGTCAAACATATGTTGTCTAATATTTTGTTTTATATTTGTATGAAAACAAATTAAATATATTTCGGTTTTTATGTACAGATTTCAATAAGGCATTGTTATAAATTTTATTGGATATTAAATATTTTAAATTCTAAATACAGCATTTCTGAAGGATAATCAAGAGGTTTGTTAAGACATTTTTATTATTCTTTTCTGTATCAATGTTATTGGCATGAGGGAGGTACTATAAGCAAAATCCCATCCTATAGGCCTAATACCGTATTGCAATATGTCTTCTACTAATACAGGATGCGTCAGAAAGAACGGATGGATTTCAAACTATCGATACGCAGCGAGGGGGGGGATAGAGTGAGGGGAACCACGACTGTTGGATCAGCGAGAGAATGCAGTTTCAGTTGAGAACATGGTGTTGGTCTGGTGTACAAACGTGCTTTCATCTCAGAGACATTTTTGAAAATTGAAGAGTCTGTGATCGTCACTCAGGGCTCATTTCGACATCGGACGTCACGCTAAGATTCCAACTCGGAATACAATTTTGCGGTGCGTGGCTTCATTTCGTACCACAGGTTCAACATTAAAGAAGAAATCACCTGGGCGAACACGGAGCGCGTGTACACTTGCAAATGTGGAGACAGACAGTAGGTTGTCCTGCCACCTCAACGATCAGCCCGCAAACATGCTATTCCACTGAGATTGTCCGAGGTTACGGTCAGATCTCGCGCCCTGCGAGTTCTTTCTTTGGGACCATTTGAAGGCGTAAGTAACCACATACACTGGACGAACTGAAGACGGCGATTCGTGAAGAAATTGCGGCAATCCCACGAACTATGACTGTGAAAGTTACGGCGAACTTCAGAAAACGCCTCGATGCCTGTATCGAAAGCCAAGGACATCATATGGACGATGTTGTATACCATAAATAAACTGCATGTATTGGTGAATCTGTTGATAACAATAAATTTTTGATTTGATGAATCCTTACAATTTTCTTGCCCTGTGAAATCCATCCGTTCTTTCTGACGCATCCTTTACTAGGTAAATTAGTCGTAAAATATGGACAGGCAAGTAATTTCGTAGAATAATAAAATAAAGTGAATAGTTTTTCTTAATCTATTGTTTATCCCAACATAAGTTGGTTTCGGGTTTGAAAACTAGGCGTCCTAAGACTGGCACAATGTTTTTCAATCGTATAGTAGCTGGTCTCTCCAGCTGGGCATCCTACTGCCGGCATTGCTACCATAGCTCATATTCTAGCGGGTCCGCCAACTGGGCATCCTAGGGCTGGCACCATGACCATTATTCATATGCTCTTCCTCGCCAATTCCGCGTGTTATGATTGAATGAATGAGGGGGAAATAGGAGGAGAAACTTTAAAAGGTACGCGGAAACGCGTCCTTACAAGGGAGTTCGGGGCTGAGAAAAACTGAATATGTGATCTCCAAGCCTGTTGGCCACTTGTCTCACTTCGAGTTTTCCTTCTGCACCGAAGGAGCTGTAGAAAATTTTGAAAGGAAAATGGACGTAACCTAATAGCTACCATATAAATGGGGAGGAAAGGGGACAGGAGAGAAGCATAGCTGCAGGATCGGAAGAAGAAACGCCAGAAGTTATAAGTCTGCACAATGAAAAGTACTGTGTCCTTTCGCAGTGCGAATAGAGCCGAGTAAACTCGCTCGTGTAACAGGTGTGATCTTCGAAAACTAAGCCAAGTCCACCGGGAGTTGTGTGCACATTGAAAGGTTCGACGTCCTTTCGCGTTTACGAATAAACTAGCCGATGTAACAGCGTGCCATGGTTGTCGCTCCTAAAATAAATTGTATGCTACAGTACGATTATTTAGTCCTGACAGTCGCCGACAATGTGCGCCTGGGTCAGGCGAGTCCATTAAGTTACGCCAAGGGGTGTTCGGGTTAGCCAGTCGCTTGCATTCAGAGCGATCGGATTTCACGCCGTGCGATAGAGCGTTGTGTTTCCAGTATAGTTAAGCTGTACTGCTCCTATCTCTATTCCAGAATTCTCCCCACTACTCCCCTTCTTTCGCGTCGCCAAGCTGTCAGTCTAAATGATCGGTCTGTAGTTAATCTCGCCAATTGTGCGTTCTATCACTTGTGTACTAGCGAGTCTCGTAAACTGCGCATCCTACAATTGCCATCGTGATCATCACTTGTGTGCTGGCGGGTCTTGTCAACATCTTACAGCAGACTCAGTGACCACCATTCGCAAGTCAACGGGTCTTGTCAACTGGCAAATCTATGGCTAGTGCCATGACCATCACTTTTATGGCAGGTCTCGCCAACTGTGTGTCGTAGGATGACCATCATTCGTATGCTAGCGGGTCTTTCCAAATGGGCATCCGATGTTAAGTGAAAAGAAGGAAAATGTAAGGCAAGAAGTAGTAAATAATAAAGTGAGGAGAAGGTAGAGGAAAATTAAAACAGGGAGAACATTAAAGAAGACGTAGTGACATTGAAAATTATTATTAAAATGAAAGAATTATAAGAACACGAGAAGGAAAAATAAATAATAAATAATGAATATGACTGTGAAGGAAAGAACAAGAACAAAAATAAGTGAAGTACTACAAAATCAAGGGTAATAAATATACAAGAATAAGACAAAGGGGAGAAAAATTTCATGAGAAGAAGTTGTATAAAGTGAAAGAAAAAGAAACGAAGTTACGACAATTCATCATAGAAATTTGATCCCGGCTGTTGTTCCAAATATTAGTCCCATTATTTGTATTACTTTTATTCCGATCCAGGCAATTCGTACAATATTAGGGTTCCTGAGAAAGTAATAAATGTTCATAATGTTTGAAGCATTACGTTCCGACAGCTATATGTGTAAAAGCAGAAAATTCACCCCTCCTTTCGCACCATCAATCTGTTTGCCCTTCACCTTTTGTATTTTTCAGATGCTGTGATTATTGGACGATTCATAAATAAAAATTTTGTAGAAATGTTACAGTTTACACACTAATTTTGATTAAGCCAGAAATGAGCAACCGTCTCTTAGCAACAAAACGCATTTTAACATTAATAAATTCACAACAGTTATTTATACAGAGTGTTTCAGAAATACTTCAATTCAGAAACCCATAAATGTTCAAACAAAATGTTCTCCTCTTGCTTCCACACACGCATGTACTCGTCGGATCATGGACTCCTTGGCAACACATTGCCATCTAGGATACTATGGGTGCTTCAGCAGACTTGTATCGATAACATCATTCGATTATCTAACAAAATGAATACAAACTTACGTTAAGTTGTGGGATTGTACCTCGAAACGCGTTGAACGTAAACTTTCATTGTTATGAGTGTCTGAATTGATTAAAGTTGCAACACTTGCTACCAAGCCGACAATATTTAGCAGATGTTTCATCATGTTCTTTCATTAATAACTACAAAACTAAGGATTTTCGAACATATGTTTACATGAACTTTCTTTCTTGTTTTGGTGTTAGGAACATGCTCCCAAGGGTTTTCAAAGTATTTCTGAAACATCCTGTATAACAAGGATACAAAGTGGCTCATTTTTACACGCGTGAGAACTTCCAGGCTATTTTAAAAATGTCAAGTGAAAAAAATGAGTCTCTTTGTATTGTTGTTATATAATTTTTTCCGCTACCAAGAATTAAAAAAAAAAAGAGGAGATTAATTTCAGTAGTTGTGAAGATTACTGAAATGACAATAGAAGTGCCTAGCTAAGGCCACTTGCCGTGATTTGTTTCGTAGCCAGTCACCATTTATTCTTGCATATAAAGTAATTAACATGAAAGGGGAAAGCCATGAAAATGGTGTATTAGATATTACATGTGATATAAAGGAATCTTCAAATAATTTTATGTTAGAGTCCTTCCTGAATAATCTAGACTTCAATACCGGAAAGAGTATAAGAATTTGTGAGTTGGCGGCAGGCAAATAAGTCCGGATTATGTCAGGTGAAGTTCTTCTTGCTCATCTCGGTGGAAAAAACAGATCTAACGTTTATAAGTGATCAACTCTGTGGTCGAGGATTTCTGTGTTAAAATCAATTTAACTGTGAAGGAAAATAAATATATAGGTAATTACCCTAGAGTGAAATCAGTTCTTAAAAGAAAAATTTAATATTGTGTATATGTATGTATTCACACTGAAAATTGGTAAATACCCGGTGGCAATGGTAACTAATTAAATTCAATAATGACAATTAATAATAAACACAATTAATAAAAAATACAATTAATAATAAATTAATAATAATACTGTATGACTTGAGGCTGTCCCGGCGTTTGATGTAGAATAATACTAATAATAATTAATAGTAATAATGATAATAATAATAATAATAGTAACAATGATAATAATAATAATAATAATAATAATAATAATAATAATAATAATAATAATAATAATAATAATAACAGGGAGCATCCTAATGTATATGGAACACGATCACTTAAAATAACATTTAAAATAAATCTAATTTGTATTTTAACCCTAAGTTCAAACTGAAACCCACGAGTATGATATATTCATACATGCACAAGTACCTTTCAGCACTGCACTCATTTTGCTGTCAACTCGCGCATTGCACTGGAACCAAATATTGGTATTTTAACCAAAAATGCCATAATCATACATAAATAAAATGAATTATTTATATAAAAATTATTTACCAATAAAGGAATATATAATAGACCTAAAAATTATACACATAAAATATACTATCCTGATTTCACTAACACTTCGAAAGCATTTCACTGTTCAAATGCTTTGCACTATCACTATAAACTATAAAACTTCCTGACACAAACACACTTCACTGACACTTCACACTTCACTGACACAATCACACTTCTTCACTGATACAATACTTCAAATAAGAAAACATGAATTACACCCTTTAAATAGTGTATAGGCCTATAATATACTACAGTCTATTAGTAGAATCCGCGTCACCGTTTTTGGCGTGTGAAATAAGTAATGGGAACGTTAAGTGCGAGTGTTTTACATTTTCCGCAGTCAATTTGACAACTGTGTTTGGCAAATCGCTGATGTGACGTGTATAGGAAGTGGTACCATTCTCAGCTGCACTAGCAACATGCTCAGAAACTGGACACTATACATCTAGGACACACACCAAAAGCGCTGGCGCCAGCTTTAAAGTCCTTAAGCCTATTTTTAAATACATTTTTGGTTATTGGTAAAGCCTTTAGTAAGTCTGCAGGTAAAGCATTCCAGGCCCTGATAGTACGATTGAGAAAAGAAACTTTTCTAGTGTCCGTCTTCTGTCTCCTTTCCCTCAATTTATATGAGTGATCGTTCCTTGAAGAGTAATTTGGCGGCTGCAACCTATTTTTTATGTCTCTCCAGGCAGGCTCACTTCTGTGTATTTTGAACATTGCGCATAATCGAATTGCTTGAGTGTGTCCTATTTTAATGGTGAATTATTACGACAACGCTTAAGAGCTCTTTTTTTTAATCTTTTCCAATGTCTTAATATGTTCTAATCTGTAAGGATCCCAAATTGCGGCACCATATTCCGTTACTGGACGAATTAGTGATTTATATGCAATCTCTTTGGATTTATCAGAGTCTTTTCTTAGTACCCTCATCACGAAGTGTAATAACGCTCTCCCTGCTTTTCACCGTCGTGTCAGCAACGTGAAGGTTATAAACATAAGTAATGTCTGCAACAGCACAATAACTATAAATTTGTTAAAAAATTTAATGGTGGTGTATTATATAGTTAATAACGGTATTTGAAAACTAGTTTATTATCTTTTTTTAAATTTGAATTGTTTCAAGTTGCAAATGTTATCTTTTTTTTTTTCAACATCGTAAAATTTTTGCACGGCGTGCAAAAATGACAAACTTTGGACACTTGAAGCAATTTAAAAAATGGCATACTTTTGAACTAGGTAATGGAAAAAAATCTCTCCTACTGGGGACTATCTTGCCGGGATGAACTGACTGGGACGAATCTCTGAAGCGTAACATGGTCACGGGACAAATTTTATTCTGGGACGAATTGTCGCAAGTACGAAATGTCGGAACCCTAAATAAGAGTATAATTTGAAAAATAAAAGAGGATAAGAATAAGAAAGGACAACCAGAGATGTAAAAATACGCAGCAGTAACAGAAAAAGATAGATAAAGAGAAATAGAAAACGTAAAAAGACTGAAGAGAATTTGAAGACGAAAAAGTGGAAGAATCTGACGACAAAGAGGAGGGGCTGGAAGAGGAGAAGAAAGGAGTACTGCAGGTTCGCTTCGCATTGTTTGAAGCCGTTCTTCCTTGCAGCCGAGTTGAATATGTGTAGCTGTGCTGCTCCCGTGACAGCTTCCTTTTTTCTCGTGAGGCGGTATTTTCTGATTTCGTGGTCGGAAATAAATGTGCCTTAATCGAAACTCCGGAGAGAAGTTGTTGCTACACGGGCTTGCTAGGAGCTAATCACATGATGCCTTAACCGGCAGTCGGGAGTCAAAGATCGTCACCTCCAAGTGCGGGGACCAGCCAAATTAATTTCCGAGTCTGGTCAAACGCCCACGGCCCCAGCTAATTTTATTGGACCCATAAATCACTCACAAACAGTACACACGTAGGCCAGATGTACCTAAATCTCACGGTCAATCTGTTTCTATAGAAACCACAGAAAACCTGATTATCGACTTACATTATTTTATTCGATTTTAATGGGGAACATGCACTACGTTTTTTTAAGGAGAGGGTTGGGTTGGACTTCTTCCATCGCTGCTGAAGCAAAGTAAAACAAAAATGTTCAATGTGATTCGAAAGTTGAATTTACTATAGTCTTGAGGTGGGGAATAAATCAGGATTATAGGAAAAAGTAGGGTAAACTCTTGTACCTTGAAACACTTTTCACATTTGATTTTTTTTTAATTTTAGGAAATGAAAATTTTAAAATGACTATTACACTTTTACTACGCCATACTACTTCTGACCAATAAAACGGTACGAAAGGACGTCTTTCAACCAATATGGCTGCTTATCGCACAATTTTATCGCGTCTCTAGCATTTTTTTTATTTTTATCATTACCCTAGCATTTGTTTCTTTGTTTGCCAACATTTCAAACTGCATTGGTCTGGACGTCAAAAAAAAAAAATTACAAACCCATCCAGTCGATGCACAGCACTTTCAAACATGACTCGCATTGGCATTCAAGAACAAGAATTTATAAAGATCACTGGTCATAGCTATGAATCTTTCCTGAAATCCTATTTACAAATAAATGAAGAGCACCATTCGGAAATCCTGAATAAGTTGAGGAATACACCATGTACATCAAAGAGTTCCACTTCTTTTACGCACACGTCTAATATAACATCAACTGAACCACCGACCACTAAAACATTCAAATTTGAAAATTGTACTTTCAACAATTGTTCTTTTTAAAATTATTAATGTTTACTTTTTATTTCAACATCGTTAATTAAAACTTTTCTTGTTTATTTCATCATCCCTAATTAAAACTTTTGTAACACTTGTTTATATTATTTAGGTTGAATGTTATGTTTTGTTTAACGACGCTCGCAACTGCAGAGGTTATATCAGCGTCGCCGGATGTGCCGGAATTTTGTCCCGCAGGAGTTCTTTTACATGCCAGTAAATCTACTGACATGAGCCTGTCACATTTAAGCACACTTAAATGCCATCGACCTGGCCCGGGATCGAACCCGCAACCTTGGGCATAGAAGGCCAGCGCTATACCAACTTGCCAACCAGGTCGACTATTTAGGTTATTTTTATAGCTTCTGCTATATGATATTATGAATATGTATCAGAGATTATTTAATACTAAGATTTATCTGTCAAGTGACGTTGATTACTGGGATCCGGATAATTGAAGTGGAATGGAACTTTTTAATAAAAATGAAACTGAATCAACAAAGTCTTCTTGACTAGTAACCGTCCAAAGTGATCAATGAAGATTCCATAGTTGGCACAACTGATAACAAGAAAACAGCTAAACATAACACACTACTGCCATCTAGCGTAATGTTTGTAATTTAGAGATGGTACAATAATACATATGAAGACAGTTGTATTTTCGTACGTCAATTAATATTTTATTTATTGGAGTACTTCGTTATTTCTAATCTTTATATACTTTCTTCTTATAGTGTAATAATCAATTAAATCCCACTCGAGTTTTGATTTTCTCTAGATATATTTGCATTTTCCAAAATTTCCATTAACCTCCGCCAAGAATACAAATCAATATCCAACAATCTCCGCCGACGCCAATATTAAAAAAAAACACACAGATGACAAAAATTAATCGCCATAAATACCTGCCCCTTTTTATAGGCCCTATATATCTCATTTATTTATATTTTGTACACCTTATTCCCTTTTAAAAAGCTCAAAATTCCTTCCTGGTTGGGAATCACAGCTTCAGATCATATGAGTGTTTCTCGGGATTTTAAAGCACACCTTTAGTGTGCCACATGTTGAAAAAGGTTGAAAAATCGCTGTTATAATAATTATTATTTATTTATTTAATCTGGCAGAGCTAAGGCCAGTAGGCCTTCTCTTCCGCCCAGCCAGACTCTAATTCTAATTGAATACAATTGCTTACATAGTTATTACATTAATATCTTGACCATAAAACAACATGAAAGTAAATAATGAAAGTTGGATAAGTAATGTTAGTGTGACAATAATAAACATTGGTAAGAAATAGTTATAATAATTACAATAATAATAATAATAATAATAATAATAATGAGATAATTTAGATATTTATCTGTAATATATATAACCATTAAACATTGAGAAATTTGAAACATATTATTGTTAACAAGAATTGTTAGAAAAATATTTCGTTAGCCTATTCTTAAATTGATTTGATGTCTTACAGTCCCTGACATTACTGGGTAGGGAATTCCAAAGTCGAGGAACAGCCACAGTGAAAGAAGATGAATATGAGAATGTTCGGTGGGAGGGAATGGATAATATTGAGGAGTGTTGTGATCGCGTGTCTAGGTTATGATGAGTGGATAAATTTTGAAAACGAGACGCAAGATAGACAGGAGTGGAGAAATGCAATATGTGAAAGAGAAGGAAAAGACAGTGGCCTACACTATAAAATGTATTTTGGACATGGAACGGAGCATGAGAATCAACGTATTTGCTACCACTCATAACAAACATAAATCGCTAGGGAATGAAAAGGTCTATCTATTTGATAACTGCTCACAAATAAATCGAATGTAATTCAACTTCTCAGTAGGCATAATCCTGCAGACAAATTCTCCAATCCCCAGCTTCGGCGCCCACAGATGTTAAGAAACATCCACTTCCAATTTGTGACAGAAGTATCGAATTCTAAATAGCTCTCGCTACAGGTGAGAGACGTCAGCCTGATTGAAGACCTGCTCCTCATCCAATATGGAACTCTACCACCTCGACACGTCTCCTCCGAGCCGATATTTTATCATGGATGACGCGTTACACCTGTAGTAATCAGCCCTTCCTCTATTATACACACCACTGTGTTGACGCAGAGCATTAAGGACTGTCGAAACACAACCTGAAGCTATACTGTCTTCCTGCATGTCCGAAAACTGAAACGTCAAATTTGAAATATTCACAATAAATGTTTAACTATTTTAAAGAGGTTATTCAGAGTTGATGACATGTCAGTAGGTTGATAATGGGGTAATATTGGATTGTAAATGGCGAGAAAAATAAATCAACAAAATCAAATCTATACCACATGTGATAAAGGCATCACAAATTTACAAATTCATAAGCATCTAATTTTGTATGTGCGTATGTATATATGGACATAATACAGGATGTCCATAAATTATCCGTACAACTTCAACACTGAATTAAAAAAATAACCAAACAAGGTGTCGTGGTGTAGCATTAAATTAGATTATTTTTAAAAATTCTCGAAGTGATACCCTTCTATCTCAATGCTCTTTCCAATTTTTTGAAGAAGAAAAAAAAAAGACTGAAATGTACATAAAATTACTTCTCTCTCAATATTCGCATAAACATTTCGTATGCGTTCCTACTTGTTTCCTGAAATCGTTGGTGCATCGATAAATTTTCTCGTTAAAATAATCTAATTGAACATTTCCTTTTTTTTTTTTGTCTTTATAATAACATTTTACTTACTTACTTACTTACTTACAAATGGCTTTTAAGGAACCCGAAGGTTCATTGCCGCCCTCACATAAGCCCGCCATCGGTCCCTATCCTGTGCAAGATTAATCCAGTCTCTATCATCATACCCCACCTCCCTCAAATCCATTTTAATATTATCCTCCCATCTACGTCTCGGCCTCTCTAAAGGTCTTCTTCCCTCCGGTCTCCCAACTAACACTCTATATGCATTTCTGGATTCGCCCATACGTGCTACATGCCCTGCCCATCTCAAACGTCTGGATTTAATGTTCCTAATTATGTCAGGTGAAGAATATAATGCGTACGGTTCTGTGTTGTGTAACTTTCTCCATTCTCCTGTAACTTCATCCCGCTTAGCCCCAAATATTTTCCTAAGCACCTTATTCTCAAACACCCTTAACCTATGTTCCTCTCTCAGAGTGAGAGTCCAAGTTTCACAACCATACAGAAGAACCGGTAATATAACTGTTTTATAAATTCTAACTTTCAAATTTTTGGACAGCAGACTGGATGATAAGAGCTTCTCAACCGAATAATAACACGCATTTCCCATATTTATTCTGCGTTTAATTTCCTCCCGAGTGTCATTTATTTATAATAACATTTTAGATAATATAACTAGAGTCCTGCGTTTGGTTACATAGAGCTTCGAAGTAACCCGCAACAGTGTATGTATGGAGTATAACTCGGCGGCATCCAGCGCTACTTAGTATGTTCAGGTCTGCTGTTCAGTGAACGTACGGAAACAAAACTAAACAAAACAGAGCTATGTAGTTGAAAATGTGTGCTCAAATAGAAGAATTTGGTAGTGAACATATCCTCAGGAAAGAAAACACTTAATACATACTTGTGAAACACGTACTCTAATTTGTTTTCTTTAGGTTTGTGATTACATTTATGTTCTTCTTCATTTGTTAATTTCAAACTATAAGCATATCTACAGCATCTAAATGCGTTTTACTTACTGTAAAAATCAGGGGTAGACAAATTCCGGGCGTAAGATAGCCATAGCGACTAAGAAATTTTATGTGGCGCCTGGATTGTTTGCTTAATGAGTTCAAACTTTTGTAAGACTTCAGTTTCTTTTATGCCACTACGACTAATACATAATGTTAACAAAAGCAGTTATAGGAAGAATCGGAAGTGTTCTTAAATTTTATTAATATTGTTACATTTATTGCGCATCTCAAGATATTTTTCTCCATATCTTCTAATCGTTTCTGAGAGCGTGTACTTCCATTTTATAATATTTAATATTGTTTCATAGAGTTCAGTAAATGTATATTTATCTTAGCATGTGTAGACAAAATGTGGTGACTCCTGAAAATAAAGGGTCTGGCTCCTGAATATTTATTTTATCTTTTTCTTTACCTAGCAAAAATGATCTTTTATTTCATATAAGCTGGATATAAGTAAATACTTTTTTTTTTGTTATTAAATTTGAGTGGTATTTTGTACATGAGTACTATTCCTTTTATTGATCGACTTACACACACAAGTACATGAATAAACAGATGTAAACACACAATACCAGAGCGTACTTGTGAACTGCAGTGTGAACTTTTGACTTGTAACTTGCACTCCATATCAAGCAAAGCTGGTATGATCGATGTACACCTAACTTGTATTCATAATAATTAAAAGCAGGAAAGCATAACTCTAATTATGGCATAACTTATATGAATTATTCTTATCAATGCTTATTTTTCAAATTTCTCTGAAGTTATGCGCTGAATTGAAAGTTTGTTTACACAAACTTTGTTTATTTTTGTACTAAGAATGAGAATAAAAAATAAAAACTATAGGTTTCCCTTTGAAGAGATTAGATTGAACTTCCAATAACCTTGTAAACGACCCTCAAATACAATACAAATAATGCACTATGCCTTCCCCCTTAAACTACGTAAAGGTTAATTTTTGGTCCTACAGAATTTATGTTATAGTAACAATGGTTATTAGAGGAGAAAAATTCGCTCCGGCGCCGGGGATCGAACCCGAGTCCTTGGTTCTACGTACCAAGCGCTTTAACCACTGAGCTACGCCAAAATTCAATCCCAGCACCGGATCGAATCTCCATTGTTACCATAACAGATAAATTCTATAGGATCAAAAATTAATCTTTACGTAGATTCTTCGCTCAACAGTGCATATACTGTGGAATCCCGATCACCAAGTCACTCAATTGAGTGCGCTCCTTGTATAATAGCAGTTGACTTAATATATGTCAACATATATTATGTCGAACATGGCGTAAGGGAGTAAGGCCACGAATAGAGGAGGGAGATTCGATCCGAAGTTGTGGATTTAACTTCGGCGCAGCTCAGTGGTTAGAGCGCTTGGTACGAAGGATCCGGGTTCGATCACCGGCGCCGGAACGATTTTTTATCCTCTAATAATCATTCCCCCATAAAGTCAACTAATATTAAATTTATTCCAAATATTTCTGAAACGCTTCATATTTTTAGATTTTTCGCATTTTCCACCCAGTACAATATTTCACATGAGTTCCGTAAATTTCTCCTGATACCATAAATATAGGGGCGCGCGATAGAGTCGCGGTTAAGGCGCAACTCTGCAAGCCTGATGGTCGCGGATTCGATTCCTGATGGTGTTATGGATTTTTCTATTTATCTAATCCTTCCAGCCTCACTATGGCCCTGGGGTCTATTCAGCCTATAACAGAAATGAGTACCAGGGTCATTTTATTGGTAGTAAAGGCAGCGGGTACGTAAGACTGACATCCCTACTGCCATTAAATGCCGATTGTCTGTAAAGGTGAGAGCCTTAACATCTTGTCACTCTCTGGGCCGATTTGGTCTGTTATTGGGTTGACTTTACCTTTACTATAAACATGATAATATCACCAGTCATGAAGCTCAATACGTAGGGAATATGCATCCAATGATAGTTGAACTTTAGTTGCTAGCTACTAAGATCGCTACTATCGTCTCATCACAGACAATGCGAAATAGTACCGGCACAGTCTATTGTTCCTAGTAACACAGTCTAGTATAGGCCTATACAGTCACGAAGCTCAATACGCAGGGAATATGCATACATAGATAGTTGCTAACCACTAGGATCGCTACTATCGCCTCATCACAGACAATGCGAAATAGTACCGGCACATTCTATTGTTCCTAGAACCCTCAACAACTCAAGCTTCGTGACTGTAAATACTAGAAACTAGACTGTGCCAGTACTCTCAGTTGCTAACCGCTTGAAGCGTTGTATTGCGAGAAATGCAAGAAATCACCTCAAGCTTCGTGACTGTATGATATTAGACTGTGATAATATGATGACATGGTGATAACAAAACAATATTTCAATGAAAATATAATTACTAGAGCCCGGATGTTTAGGCATTTATGACAGTTAAAATAGACAGGCAAAAAAGGCAATAAAACTAGAAAAAGGGGGCACAATAATCTTTGGAAAAAAAAAAATATTATAAATTTAAAAAAGGCACAATATATTTTAGCAATAAATTTAAATTAGGCTATATCAACATAACTCACATAGCCTATTTATTTCGTAGGTGGCACATATTGACTTATAAAATATTTTTTTCGTGATTAACTGTCTTTCCACAAACCTTACATAACAAAACTCTTCCATCGGTAAAAAACATATGAACACCAAATTCATTAAGTTACTTTACAATGGTTTACTGACTGAATTTAAGCATTCTACCTAACCGATCTTTTACCTTCTGTCACTCGACAATAACTGACTGTTCCTAACTCAGATTTCTTTCTCCTACAATAATAAACACGTGTACCAAAAAATTGTAACAATAAGATTTGAAAATATGAACACAAACAATTGAAAATGCTACGTGGCAACTTCTATGAGAAACAAGCTTAATATCGTCGTTGTTCCTGCAATAACTCCTATGTGATATATTTATCGATTTTCAGATTTTTGCTCTATTAAATAACTTAAATAGTGATACAGCAAATAATACAATCTCCTATATGTAATTATATTTTTTTGTTTCGAAAATGTAAGAGTTCACAGTCTCTGTACGGCTGCCATAGGATCAATAAATGTGTTTTTTCTTCCTACTGAAACATTTTATATTTCGCACATAGGAGTTATTGCAGGAACAACTACGATATTTAAAATTATAAAGCAGATTGTTGATATCATGAAGACATGACAATATCATATTTGTAACTGAGGGTTGTCGATCATTATTATATTATACTAATAGTATTAAAGCACGATTATTAGCAGATTAAGCACCGAAATAATTTAGTTTTATTTACTATTGTTAGTAAAGTTAGTCACTGTTTCAAATATTTAAATAAAAAAAACATTACATTACAATTAATTAGAAAATTGCAAATAAATAAGAAATCTTGCTTTAAAACGACAAAAAAAGGCATTTATTAGTAAGAAACATGTTATAAATATAGTTTACTAACTTATTACCACAGAAATCAAATAAAGCATAAAAATAATCGACATGAATATCGTACTCGAAAACAAAAGTCTATTTTCCCATTAATTGAACCTCAATGTCAGCTCTTAAACATGGTGCTAGTATCGCCCCAAGACTATAATTAAATTACAAACCATTTTCCAAATTTGAAATATTTTAAAATTGAAGGTTTTAAAAAGAAATTTATAAAATTATTCATGATATATAATATTAAAAAATGTGTGTATTTTTTACCTTTTATATCTGTCGACAATATTCATGTTTTTATTGAATATCACTGGCTTCTGTCTGATTGTCAATTTATATTAAATGTGCTTTTGTTTTTCTTTTTTTTTTTTTTTTTTTGCTCATGCGTGTTGTTTATTGGTTTGAATTAAGTTACTTACTGTATTTAGTAATGACGGGATTTTTTCTCATTGCCATACTTTCAGAAGGCCCCGAGGTTCACTCAGCCTCCTATAAAACTGAGTACCGGGTCTTTCCCGGGTGTAAAAGGCGGTCAGAGCGTGGTGCCGACCACACCACCTCATTCTAGTGCCGAGGTCATGGAAAGCATGGAGCTCTATCTCCATGCCCCCCCCAAGTGCCTTCATGGCATGTGGTGGGGATATCTTTACCTTTACCTTTACTGCATTTAGTAAACTGTCCTTGTAATTTTTTTTGTTATATTATTGACTAAGACCACACCGTACACGAGCCTGGCTCTTGCGGTAGTGGCTAGAAACATTTTTGTTTTATAATTTTAATTTGTACTCACTAGCTAGCTAGCTAGTTAAATAAAATAAATAAATAAAAAGGCAAAATAAAAATTGGCCCTATCACTTTGATTTACTCCACATCACATTTATATCTACGCAAATAATGACTTATTTCCACCCAGTAAAAAAGATATTTTGCCAAACATCCGGGCTCTAGTTATTACAAACACAATATTACGATGTTCTTAACGCAATGGTGAAATTACAATGTCAGGAGGAACAGAATTATATCTAGGGCACCTGCACAAGGGCAGTTTGTCAACAATCAACATCACAGAAATCGAACCTCGGGCCTTTAAGTAAGAAGTTGTCAGGTGACTGATGTTTTTCTTTGCGTCATAAGAGAGATCGTGATGTTTTAATTTAGAGTTTCAACTGTTTTCAATCCTCGGAGATGGGTTGAAAAATCATTCGAGATCGTGTGACTGTGCTAATGGTCTCAGTATTTGATCACCATCAGTGATACGCCGTAACTATCATCATGGTTGTCCACTTATTTTACAATACTATAAATCAAGGCCCTCCCCTTCGATTCTGGCACTAGGATATAGTCGTATAATGGAAAGCACGAAGCAAAAACTCACAGAATCGTGAGACATTCATTTAAGGAGATGTTAACGCTTTGTGCCACTGTTGCGCCAAAAGGGCTACCAGATAGAGATAATAGAGTAATGGAATTAAGAAGCCTCAGTTGCTACCTGACAATGACGGATTGACTCTGAATTAGCAAGTGGTAGAATAAGAAGAATAAAATATCCCCTCTCCCTCCTACTGTATTTTCACTTCCCCACCCATTTCTGTTAAAAAGAAATAGAATATATTGTAATAATGCAGAGAAGGAGCGACGAGTCCCTCTGCTCTTGCAGCGAGTGCGGAGTGTAGGTGGAGAAATCAAATAATTCAAACAGACACTCAATTCATTGAATCAACTCCAAGAACTAATGGACAATTCTGAACTTCACGATCCTTTCATACTACAGAGGCCGCACGAGGACGACAATACAGTAATTTGAACAGAGTTTCTTATTTAGACTCCTTTTGAAGTAAAGACGACAAGTTATTAAATTTAGTTGCTATAATTTACTTAATAATAATAATAATAATCCGTGGCGCTACAGCCCATGAAGGGCCTAGACCGACCAGCCGGCTGCTGGCCTCACACCCACATGCCGAAGCAGAGGTGGACGATCATCCAACCAGAATGGAGGTATCGTGTGGTTAGCACGATGATCCCTCCAGCCGTTATAGCTGGTATTCGCAACCGGATTTCGCTACCTATCGTAGTTCCCCAAGTGCATCACGATGCTGGGTGGGCACCGGTCCCATACACTGGCCGAAATTTCATGAGAAAATTTCTTCCCCCATGAGGACTCGAACCAGCACGCATTCCGTAACGCGAGTCCTATGCAAGATGCCTTAGACCGCGACGCCACGGCGCGGGACGCTATAATTTGCTTAACGTTCCTACATATCATATTCCAGTTATGGTAATTAGTGAGAAATTGATCACTTTCGTGGAAATTTTGTCGTCGTTTCTAGACAACACAGAGGATGGAAACGTTTACTATAATTGTGTGTAAGACATGAGCATATTTCATATTTTAGAAGAATACTAAAAGGGAAAGAGATTTAACAGATTTCCGACGAGTGCCTGAATATACGTATCTTTCTTCATTGTTTTATATTTTGTCACTTTTTAATCATTTGACGAGCTTATTTTCAAAACGACCCAATGTCCATTCCTATATCTTTGTGGGAAATCACGAAAAACGTTTCCAAGTCTAAAATTTCTTATCAGCTAGGCAAGAAATAATTATGTATGTATTTATTCACATTGCAAATGGGTATATACCCGGTGGCAGTGGCAAATAATTACACTCAATAATGACAATTAATAATAAACACAATGAATAAAAAAATACAATTAATAATAAATTAATAATAATAATAATAATAATAATAATAATAATAATAATACTAACTTACTCACTCACTTACTTACTTATTTACTTTTAAGGAACCCGAAGGTTCATTGCCGCCCTCACATAAGCCCGCCATTGACCCCTATCCTGAGCAAGATTAATCCATTCTCTATCATCATATCCCACCTCCCTCAAATCCATTTTAATATTATCTTCCCATCTATGTCTCGGCCTCCCTAAAGGTCTTTTTCCCTCCGGCCTCCCAACTAACACTCTATATGCATTTCTGGATTCGCACATACGTGCTACATGCCCTGCCCATCTCAAACGTCTGGATTTAATGTTCCTAATTATGTCAGGTGAAGAATACAATGCGTGCAGTTCTGTGTTGTGTAACTTTCTCCATTTTCCTGTAACTTCATCCCTCTTAGCCCCAAATATTTTCCTAAGTACCTTATTCTCAAACACCCTTAATCTCTGTTCCTCTCTCAAAGTGAGAGTCCAAGTTTCACAACCATACAGAACCGGTAATATAACTGTTTTATAAATTCTAACTTTCAGATTTTTCGACAGCAGACTGGATGATAAAAGTTTCTCAACCGAATAATAACAGGCATTTCCCATATTTATTCTATATTTAATTTCGTCCCGAGTATCATTTATATTTGTTACTGTTGCTCCCAGATATTTTAACTTCTCCACCTCTTCAAAAGATAAATTTCCAATTTTTATATTTCCATTTCGTACAATATTCTGGTCACGAGCCATAATCATATACTTTGTCTTTTCGGGATTTGCTTCCAAACCTATCCCTTTACTTGCTTCCAGTAAAATTCCCGTGTTTATTTTATTATATATCTCTGGACCAAAGTAGGTACCATGGCTAAGAGCTGTGCTTGTGAAACACTTTGGTTCGTCTAGTCGTATAAAATGGGATCTCTTTAGTTCCATATTTATGATGATACAATTTGAATTTATTGCGACTTTTATGTATGAAGTTTAATAAGGCAATATAATAAACCTGATATACCTATGTCCGAAATGGAACGGTTGGGAAATTACTAATGGACGAACTTTCAAATTGAGAGAGGCATTATAGACGTATTTCTACGTTTTAGAACTTTGTGATAGGAAACATTGTTGAAAATGTTGCATCTTGTGTTCTACCAAGTTTATTTTATAATTAAGTAAAAATTCAGTAAGAAAATAAGATAATTACACAGGACAAATTATTACGGTTGTCGTTGTTATGGATTCCATGGATTGTAAATTCGTATCAAGTACCTGTACCCGTTCTGTTTCCGACTTTAATGAAACACTTGGCAGCTTGCCAGTTTCAGATAACGTCCGGTAAACACTATAAAGAGACTATAGTATGGAAATACAGATACAATTGATAACACTTTTCATTTTCTTTAACGTTCGTTTTAAACTGTACACTTAGGCTAAACAGAAACTATAGTATGACAATTTTGCACTTATAAATCCTTTCAATAACACTGCAGATGCTGTATAATAATTTTAAATTCAATTGCGGGTATAATATTATTTTATTCAACTTCTTTTTTCAACTGTAGTTGTAGAAACTGTGGTGCGCTGAGATATCTGCAATTTTAAATCGTTTTAACATATCCCCAGACAACTCCCCCTTCCATGCGCTAAAAATCCTCCATTCTGTGGTTCCAGTTTAATCTAAATTGCTTTATTAAATTTAAATCTACTTATAGAAGATAAAAAAATGTATTTTAAATTAACGAAACCTTTGTTATCAGTCATTACATATTATCCTGGGCATTAGCGACTGTCTGGCAGAGATACGGATTACTCTAATATACAAACTGTATGTAACATGAAGTGTAAACAATATTATGCTTTAATTAACTTAAAAAAACTAATGTTGAGACAATACATGGCATATCCGCCAAGAGTATATAGACAAAATATGATAATGCCTATGCTATTATTATTATTATTATTATTATTATTAGTAGTAGTAGTAGTAGTAGTAGTAGTAGTAGTAGTAGTAGTAGTAGTAGTAGTAGTAGTGGTAGTAGTAGTACCACAGTCTAGAATATACAGTCACGAAGCGCAATACGTAGTAAATATGCATCCATACATAGTTGCTGACCACTAGGATCGCTACTATCGCCTCATTACAGGCAATGCGAAATGGTACCGGCACAGTCTGTTGTTCCTAGTACCCTCAAAACTCAAGCTTTGTGACTGTGTATGCTAGACTGTGGTAGTACTATCATCATTACTATTATGAAGTTACTAACAATGACGATTAGACATTAATAGGTTAGCACAAGGAAAAATTTATCTACAGTAATCTCACTAGAAGTTTTGATTTATCTAGAGAAAATCAAAACTCGGGAGAGATTTAATTGATTATTACACGATTAGAAGAAACATATAAAGATTACAAGAAATAAAGTACTCTAATACAATAAAATAGATAATAATTGACTTATTAAAATTATTTTTCACTAATGTTAGCTTCGCCAAAATGTTTGAACGAAACCGCCATTTTTAGTCGACTATTTATACGGTATAGTACCGTAAAGAATTTGGAGTTTGAAATGTTGGCAAACAATGAAACAAATGCTAGAGAAGTGATAAAATTATAGCGATAAATACACGTTGAAACACGTCCTTTCGTACAGTTTTATTAGTCAAAAGAGGTATGATGTAATAAAACTATAATAGTCAAAATAATAATAATGTCAATGATAGTGGTAATAATAACAATAATAATAATAATAATAATAATAATAATAATAATAATAATAATATATAATAGTAGTAATAATAACAATAACAATAACAATAAAAGTACTAATAATAATGGATTGTGGGGTTCGGAGAGTAAAACATGGTAAGTGACGTTTTAGTGTTTTGACATTTTTACATGCAACAGTTACTAGAAAAGTAAAATCTGTATAGTTCTGCCATCTATAGAGATATTGGAAAAATAACTATTGCATTATACGCAGATTGTAAGATACCATATTATACACTATATACCTCATTTTTTACCAAAATGTCAGTTACCATGTTTTACGGCCGAGTTCCTCAATGTATTAAGAAGAGCATCTCTTTCTTTTTTTTTTTTTTTTTGCATTTATTTATTCACCCTTTAACATACATGTTCATATCGCGTGTATAACATGTATAAAAATAATTTGCTCTATCCTATGATCTTTTGGTATATCATTAGGCCGTTGACTATTATCGAGTTTCTGTTTCTATTGTTTTGTGCTATAGATTAGATGGTTTGTATTCTTGTAACTGATATAAATTTGGTTTTAATGTTTCAAATATTGGTGATTAATATGTGATGAACAATGTTATGTAAATTTTCAATCCGGCATTTGGCTTTGTGACTGAAGGAAACCATGAACAACTCCAGTCAGATTGATCAGCTATGGGGTTTGACCCCGTAACCTCCCGAATGCGAGTCTCAAACATTACTGTCTGAGCCCCCTCACTCGGTTTTCCTGATTTTGTATGGTATGTATATTTAGTTAAAAGACCGAAGAAAATTCAGACGGTCCAAATTTTGTTTCTGGGTCAGTATATTAATTTATTTTTGTAATTCATAACCTGGAAAGGACTTTGTTGGCATTGCAGTGACTCGACTTTAGTGCCACGACAAATATCGATATGGTATTACAACTCCGCCCAGATTGTGGACATGTCAGGTGTTACCGTAAGTAGTGACTACGACTTAAATCTTCATTCTTAGTTAAGCGGAGGTTTTGGAAAAAGAAGCTGGACAAATACATTATCCTTTCTTTAACCCCACAAAGAAAAATTCCATAAAGTGAAATCAGGAGATCGTGGGGACCATCTATCCGTCCTATCCACTTTTTTTATATTTTAAAACTCATTTTTCTTCGAAAAAATAATTTACAAACAATATGATCAATTAAATAAATATATAATATTAAAAATAAAACTAAAACAATAAATTCTAAACTCAATAACGTAACAAGTAAGTGTTTACGATTAGAAGAAAAAACTCAAATACCACAAAAAATATAATAGAGAAAAAGATAATTTTCATTAGTTTTCATATGCTTTTTTTTTTTGTACTTTAATTTTTATTTTCGACCTATCCTATTGCTGTTGTATTGCTGAATAGTTGTAATAAAATAAAATTAAATTAAAAAAGAAAACATTCGGAGACTCATGAATGAGACCGACATGAAGTTGACGACAATAATAAGTAGGTTTTCTATCCAGCTGGTGCAGGTAGTAATCAGAATCCTCATTCAAATGTAGCACCAACCAATTACAAAAAAGAAAATGAGACGAAATACACACGCTTACCAATTTCATCGGAAACTATTGTACATCCGGTGTTTTCTGTGGACACATAGAACCGGAAGTGACAAATTGGTCGTGTGTGCCTCCTTTAAATATTGGATCAGAAAAAAGCGTTTTATTTATGGAGCACAAAGATTTCTGTCGAATTGCAAGACGCAAAGTTTTCTCAACATCAGAAAATGGGTAACTGCAGTGGAAACAAAAACAAAACCTAATATATCGGGCAGATAATGTGCTGCAAGTTGGTGAAAGTGGGACTTTCTTTATAGGCACTGCGCATTTTATTACTAAGACGTGAAAAAACGACATTTAGTAGTAAAGCAGCGTGAATTTCTCGATATCTTCCGTCAAATTAAAAGATTAGATCCTTTAAGAGACTGATATTTGAAGGCACGTTGAATTATGTAATACGCCTACAGTATACAAATTATCTATGTAATTTATAATTATTAATTCCTTAATGATTGTACTGACCTTGTAAGATCTGACATTCCTCAGCGGTTTTCCCAACACAACAGTAATGACAAATGGTGGGATTTCCGTCACGTGAGTTCAGCATGTCGTGGAGTCTCCACCTAAAACAAAACAGAACATCATATTAACTGCGAACAAATCCATGCCCTAGATGGGATTCGAACTCACAACGGTAGTCTTCCGCAGTATCAGAGTTGGGTGCATTTGATTGTGGCAGCATTGCCCATGGAGGGCCAATGCCGTCCAGACGAATGCTGATCTCTAACCTACATGATTCAATGGAAGTAATGGTCGTCCAATGAATACAGAAGTAGCGTGTGGTCAGTACGATGTTCTCCCCGCCCGTACGAAAGTGGATTTCACTATTTGCTGTCGCTCCCAAAATTACTCACAACGTTGGTTTAAACAATGATCCCAAATACTGGCCGAAATTTCATGAGAACTTCCCCCACGATGTCTACTATAGTCCCGTCGCTCTAATTTCCGGCAGCCAATCGCGTTGCAGGTCGGCTACATTTAAACGTGTGCGTCTTGTGATTCGCTTATGAAGACGTTATTCATTTCTTAAGGCTCGATAAATACTTAATATATTCGCCCGCCATTTTCGCTCTTTCGTTGGCGTTCGCAGAAAGCACACGAAGACGTTATTTGCCGCTCAATTATTTGCTCAATTACAGTGCGTTTGATTTATTATCATAGGAGCTACGACATAATAATGTTTGACGGTGTGGCAAATAGATTCCTCGTATGGTAGCTCGGCAACGAAAGAACAAAAATGGCGAACAATACTACCTACCTAGAGTTTATAGAGCCTTCACTTCCTAAGACGTAAGCAAAGAGGAGGAGTCACGCCGGCAATAACAGCGTCGCGACTATAGAAATAATTTCTATAAATGGCAGACCTCTAGCCATTACAGGAATAAAGAAAAAAGAATGAACTATGTGTTGCAGACGTTTTTCCTTCCTTAAATATATACAGAGAATTACATTCTCGCTGCAAATAATTTAAGAGATTGGGAAGACTACTCTTTGACCAGAAGAGTTCGTTCTTTTCCGTTTCAAAAAAATTAAATACATAGAGAAATAATTATTGATAACTCGATCGAGAAACGTTAGGAAATTTGATAATGTTTCAACGTCGAATAATAATAATAATAATAATAATAATAATAATAATAATAATAATAATAATATTGGGAGGCCGGAGGGAAAAAGACCTTTGGGGAGGCCGAGACGTAGATGGGAGGATATATTAAAATGGATTTGAGGGAGGTGGGATATGATGATAGAGACTGGATTAATCTTGCTCAGGATATGGACCAATGGCGGGCTTATGTGAAGGCGGCAATGAATCTCCGGGTTCCTTAAAAGCCAGTAAGGAAGTAAGTAAGTAATAATACTGTATTGGTTTAGATTAGAGAAAAATTAGCCGTTACGAAAATACACTTCATATTACTGCATTACAACAATATAACTTTTGTATGTAAAGTTTACACTACTGATTTTATTAATGAAGTTAATTTATTGTCATTGTTGTGAATAGTAAGTTGTTAACAATTGTTATAAACAGGGAAACACAGGAAGTAATTTAACTGGCGTGTTAAATAACGTAATTCAACAGCGCTTGGCTTACTGACGTCACGCGGGAAATCTTAAATTGTGAATAACTGGACTTCTAATAATTGTCGTCGAGAGATTAAAGTTGCATCATTCGATTTCAAATAAGCTAATCTCAGTTATCAAACACTCAACTAAAATTCTATATATGTGTTGTGTTCCTCTTTAAGGAATAAATTTAGTAATATAGACTACTATTGAATATGTTTGTAGCAATTTCGTTTTCTGTTATTGTGCCCATTTACTTAAAAAAATATTGCTTTACGTATGTTTTCATTCTCTGATAATGTAAAGAAGCGTCCGAAGAAATTTCACTTCACTAGATTTTAGTTTTCTTTCGTCAGTTTTTGTTTATCGACCGATTCCTTAATCCAAGATTTAATATGGAACGGCCTTCTAGTAACATAATAAAGAACTGAATTTTTGCGACAACTATAATATTCATAAGAAAGAACGTGTCATCTTCTTGACAATGATATTTACTCAAAAATTATTTTAAAATTAATGAAAAAAATAAATACGCGGTGCAATAGTCCATCAACAGCAAAGTCGATCAGCCGACTGCTGGCCTCACGTCCACATGTAACCGGATTTCGCTACCTATCGTAGCCTCCCAAATTCATCAAGATACTGGGTGGCACCGGTCCCATACACTGACCGAAATTTCATGAGGACTCAAACCATCGCGCATTCCGTAACGCGAGTTTTAGACATGATTCCTTAAGGTGCCTACACACGTAGCGAACTAACAACGAACGATCGACAAACGAATGCATTCGCCCCATTGAAATCGGAACGTGTGGACGACGCACCAAAGGCAAACCGATCGTTTGATTTGCCTTCGGTAGTGATCCGTCGCTTGTCGGTACATCAAAGGGAGTTGGTATTCGTTGTGGATGGAATTTGCCACTTGTTTGCAGTTCGTAGCAGAACGTAGCGGTTAGTTTAATTTCACCAACAGGATGTCGAAACTGGAGTGGACTGAAGAAGCTGTCAACAAACTTATTAATGTATAAAGGAAGCAGGAAATTTTATGGCCTTATTTAGCACGGTAATATTTTAAAGTGTGTTTCTGAAATGCGACAGAAGTTGTGAAACTGTCCCGATTCAATTCGACATAAATCATGAAGCTAGTCAGTGCCTCTATATCGATTGCGACTTACGTAGAGTGACGTCTGCCACCATAGCCTTTTGTTTTTTAACTTTATTTTTGTTAAACTTTCTATAATAATAACAATGACTACACTTGCTATAATTATATCTTCGTCTGCTATTCTTGCGAATAATAGCGAACGCGAATGTTCTCTGACCATTTGCTGATGATTTGTATGTTGCTCCGAATAGCGAACGAACAACGAAAATTTGCTTCATCATTCGTTCGTTGTTCGTTCTCTACGTGTGTACACACCTTTAGATCACGACGTCAAGACGCGGGACTTTTAACAATCTTGCAGATTTTTTTCTATGGAGTTCTGGTTTCACTGTCAGTACGAGTACATCTACTCTCGTGTGATAAATAGAAATAAATGTCGTATTCTACATGAATCTATTCGTACAATACCTATGTTTAAACCTTGTTAGTAAATTCTTCATCGGTAATGGACTGAAGAATTGTTTCACAAGAATCATTTCAATATCTTTTTCTTCCTGATTAAGGGCATATACAACTACTGAAGTAACTAGACACAAATAGCCCACTATGCGCTCTATAGAATGCTGCAGTTGTTGACCAGATTCACAATGTATATTCTATTATCCATGTGCTAAAAAGGAAAAATGTTCATCTCTCCTCTTGCTTAAAAAAGTCCCTTGTGCAGACGCTTGTATTTCCCTATTTTGACTATGCTGACATTTTACTGACTGACCTTTCCAGTGACAACAGAACGAAACTTCAACGTGCTCATAATTTGTGTGTACGTTTTGTAAGCAATGTTCGTAAATATGATCATATTATCCCATCCCTGGAAACAATAGGTTGGCTTAAACTAGATAAGAAAAGAAATTTACATTCACTTCTCTTTCTCTTCGAAATCTTGAACTCTTCTATTCCTTTGTACCTGTCGTCTCGCTTCACTTACCTTTCTTCCTACCATAATCTGAACACACGCTCTCGTCATGAAACAATACTAACAATACCATCCCATCGCACCTCCTCATACTCATCCTTTTTCACAATAGCCCTGCCAAGACTCTGGAATTCGCTACCTGCTAGCTTCAGGGACTGTCGAAATAAAATTGAATTCAAATGCAAACTTACTAGGTACTTGGTCAGTAATTGATTTCTTGTAAATAGTTTCCTTCATCTATCACAAAATATTTCAATTCCAGTAATTTCATCACTATGCAATTTTTGCTATTCTAGGTTTAATTTGTAATTCAGTAAATATAAAATATTCTTTGTTTTTCTATGATAAATTATCTAGCTTTAATTAGTCAAGTAATCTTTTTGTACTTTGATTTTTATTGTAATTGTAATTGTAAATTTAATACTAATTGTAATTTTATTTGTAATTGTAAATTTAATACTAATTGTAATTTTATTCTTCATATTGTAGTTGGAATCTCCTGGTAAAGGGGCAGAGAAGGCCTGACGGCCTTTTCTCTACCAGGTTAAATAAATAAATAAATAAATAAATAAATAAATAAATAAATAAATAAATAAATAAATAAATAAATAAATACTAAATACTACTAATGTTGCTAGGTTTGATTTCTCGAATCTCTTTGGGAGAAAACATGTATTTCGATTCGAGGTACGACTTAAAACTGGACAAGCCGGGAGAATATGAGCTAATAACTCAACATCTATCCCGCATTTTTCACAAGCAGGAACCTCTCTGATGCCCAATGTATAGGCTATGTTCATTTACTTTCATCAGGAAGGAATATCTGAAGCACTGTGATTTAGGCTAGGCCTACGTGTTATTTAATTAAGAGTAGTTCATATTTGTGTGCCTTGTAATTACTTTTCATTCCGGTAAGGACTTTTGTAAGTATTTACTCAAATAACATTGTCCGATTAGAAGTCCGGCAGCTCATATTAAATTTCTCCTTTCCAGAACTAAGAATTATTTACCATTTGTTATTAACGGAGAAAAATTCGCTCCGGCGCCGATGATCGAAACCGCTCTAACCACTGAGCTACGCCGAAGTTCAACCCACCGTACCGAATAGAATATTTCTCCTTTGGTAAACATCACAGATAATTCTGTAGAACCAAAAAAAAATTAATCTTTACATAGATTATTCACATAACAGTGCATATATACTGTAGAAGTCCCGGCCGTCTAGTGACCCAATTGAGTGCGCTCCTTGTGTGCTGAGATGACAGTTGACTTAAGATATATGTCAATATAACAGCGTGAGTATAAGTGATTTCCCTGATTACGAAAATTATTTGTGGACGAACGATTCAAAGTAGAACATTTTTAAATATACGAGTGTATGGAGAAACTCTCTAAGTTTTTAAACATACATTATAGGTGCTCGACATGGGCTCCACTTGTTGCCCTGCAGACATCAAGCCGGTAGTCCAATTCGTCCCACACACGGCCAAGTGTATCCATATCGATTGCAGCGATGGTGTTGATGATGCGTGCACGTAGCTCTGGCAGATTTTCCGGTAATGGAGATTCAAAAACAATCTTTAACATACCCCCACAGGTAGAAGTCACACGGTATTAAGTCAGGGGAACGTGGAGGCCAGGACAAGAGCTGCATGTCGTCTTTGTCGTTGCACTTTCCAAGTCCAAGGTGTACGGCCCTTTCTTTTTTCTCGAACCCACCGTGTCAGGACATGTTAGAAGAGTGGCTGATGCCACAGCTGGAGAGTGATAGTGCTGATTTCATATATCAACAAAATGGAGCTCCACCTCACTTCCACAACGAAGTCCGGACATTCCTGAACGACCGATTGCCAAACAGGTGGATTGGTCGCGCGAGGACAGACGACATGCAGCTCTTGTTCTTGGCCTCCACGTTCCCCTGACTTAACACAGTGTGACTTCTACCTGTGAGGGTATGTTAAAGACTCTGTTTTTGTGCCTCCGTTATCGGAAAATCTGCCAGAGCTACGTGCCCGCATCATCAACGCCATCGTTGCAATCGATATGGATACACTTAGCCTTGTTGGGACGAATTGAACTATCGGCTTAATGTCTGCAGGGTCACGAGGGAAGTCCATATCGAGCACCTATAAGGTATGTTTAAAAACTTGGAGAGTTTCTCCATATACTGCTATATATAAAATTTTTCTACGTTCAATCGTTTGTCCACAAATAATTTTCATAATCAGGGAAGTCATTTATACTCACGCTGTATATAAATCGAACAGGAGTAAGGTCACTAAGAGAAAAAACCAAAGGAGAAAGATTCTATCCGGTACAATGGGTTAAACTTCGGCGTTGCTCAGCGGTTAGAGCGCCCGGTGCGTAGAACTGAAAAACCCAGGTTCGATCCTCGGCATCACAGAAATGGATTTTGAAAATATGAATTTCTTTTAATGTGGATAAATCGAAAAACGACTCATTTAACCACAATTTAACTTATAAGCAAGAATACTTACAGGAAGTATACAAATATGAAGAGTCTACCTTAATAATTGTAGAAAATAGATTTTTCACCGATCTATCCTCTTAAACGCGACATAATTTACAGAAACATATCAAAACTACAGAAACAATAAATTGGTTACAACATTTTTATCAACAGTAATCTCACTAGAGGTTTTGATTTATCTAGAGAAAATCAAAACTCGAGTGGGATTTAATTGACTATTACACGATTAGAAGAAAGTATATAAAGATTAGAAGAAATAAAATATTCTAATACAATAAAATATTAATTGACTTATTGAAATTCTATTTCACTAATGTTAGCTTTACCAAAACTTTTGAACGGAGCCGCCATTTATAATTGACTGACTATGCTGTAAACAAATGACGATCGCAAAGCACGTTTTATAGTAACTTACCGTAAAGAATTTACAGTTTGAAATGTTGGCAAACAAAGAAACAAATTGTAGGAAGGTGATAAAAACAGGAGAGAGTATATAAAGATTAGAAGAAATAAAGTACTATAATACTGTAGAATAAAATAGATATTAATTGACTTCCTAAAATAATTCTATTTCACTAATGTTACCGTCACCAAAATGTTTGACTATCTACGCGGGAAACAAAACATATTTTATAGTACCGTAAGGAATTTGCAGTTTGAAATGTTGGCAAACAAAGATACAAATGCTAGGGTAGTGCTAAAAACAAATAAATGCTAGGGAAGCGATAAAATTAAGCAAATGCTAGGGACGCGATAAAATTTTGCGATAAGCAGCCATGATTGCTTGAAAGACGTCTTTTCATGCCGTTTTATTGGTCAAAAATAGTATGATGGTAGTAAAAGTGTAATGAAAAATCTGTCTGCAAATGACTGTCTATGCTGCAAACAAATGACGATCGCAAAGCATGTTTTGTAGTACCGTAAAGAATTTTCAGTTTGAAATGTTGGCAAACAAAGAAACAAATGCTAGGGTAGTGATAAAAACAAATAAATGCTAGGGAACCGATAAGATTGTACGATAAGCAGCCATAATTGCTTGAAAGACGTCCTTTCGTACAGTTTTATTAGTCAAAAATAGTATGACGTAGTAAAAGTGTAATAGTCAAATGAAAAATCTCTCTGCAAATGATAAAGTACAATATTCTACTGTTAGTAACGTCCCAGAAGATCAATGAAGAGAGTAGGCCTATTAGATGAGATGGACACATCTGTTTAAGTCTAGTTAGTGATGACCAACTACGATTATTTTGTACTTCGTTCTATTTGTATAATTCATATATTTGTAGCTTCCTCTTTATGCACTTTTAATGTCTTTTTATTCATGTTCTCCAATTCAATACACGTACTCTCCAAATTGAACTCTTCTACAGCCACCGGTTATAACGCATTACATACTACTGTAAAATAAACATGCTACTATTTGAAACGAGAAGTGAGGCAAACAGTTTCTTTACTTCAGCTTTTTCATCCGATTTTCATAAGATTCAGAGACAAAAGTTAAACAAGACAAATGATATGCAGTTAACTTATATATAAAAACATTGTGGGAGAGAACAGTATCCTCTTGAACAGTCTTGTTCTTTTCTTTTTTCGACAATACAGATGCGTTCTGTATCTTTAAATTGCTTAATAACCCATTAATCCAAACCTCAAGACGAGTCAGAGATGAAACATTAGACGTAGCCACTGTCGGAATGGAGATTTGTAACACACAATCTCTGCTGCCCTGCCATTTAAACAATTGAACATCTGGAGCAAACATAAATAAAACAATTGAAGAGATCATGTATCTTTCTTTATTTGGAGACGAGTGTAGGAGGAGAGCATATGTTGGGCTTTAAATTATCCTCATGATGAATGTGTTGGATTATTTCCTTCCAGCTCCACGAAGTACAGAGAAAGTATTTTGAATAAGTGATATCGTGTTGTCGATATGATATATTGCAATATGAAATATTTCAAATAATATCGTATAAAACAAAATTAGCGATGATTAAGCACTGCTTACAAACTTCACATTCGTAAACACAAAATATGTAATTAATCAACTAAAATTTAGTGAAATTGATACACAGTTTCTCGTGGATATGATACAATGTTTCTTCGTACACAGTATTTTAGTCGGATATCCAACTTTTTAACTGTTAGTTATTTTCCCAGCGCAATGAAGACGTAATGGAAGAATTACAACTAGAACCTGTAATTAATCACGTAAAACAACAGAATAAATCATCTGTATCGCATGAGTAGAGATAGAATCCCAAAAGTCATGCTCCACTATCGTGCAAACGGGAAGACATTTCTCGGTCGTCGAAAAAAGCGCTGAATTGAAAATTCAACTGTGAGATCGTAACAGGCCATATGGCCTAATACTTGAAGAAAAGAAGATGAAGAAGAAGAAGTTATTTTCCCAGAGATAACCTCTCACTTACATTTGGTATTAATATTTCATCATTTAGTCAAACAATACAGGTTGATTCATAATTGCCTGTACAAACTTTGTAGATGTAATGTAGAGGTAGAAATAAAACTGAAATGTTCTATATAACTTTTCCCGCAAATCCTAACTTTCTGAGTTATGATGCAAAATGTCTTACCTTCTTAGGTATCAAAAACATGGACCAGTGAAGCCTTTGGATGTGTCCTGCTCTCCTACATAGGAACTGCATCAGATGTTTGTTAATCGTACATCCCACTACAGTTGATTCCAATCTGAAAGGACTTTTTTTACTGTACGTAGATATGAACTGATCTTGAAATTTTACAGACTCCGTTCAACTCATTCCGATCAATTTCACAGCCATTTTGATTTCACTGCTGTAATTTTATTATGTTTGGAATTTGAGTGGCACCATCAGACGACCCCAAAAGTAGAAATACGGTAATCTGGCTGGCTGCTGGGTTTGCAGTGAAAAACCTACCCTTCGGTAGAAATTATGAATGAATGACTTTAATTCATTTATAGACATTTTATTCATTCATTCATTCATTCATTCATTCATCCATTTATTTATTTATTTATTTATTTATTTATTTATTTATTTATTTATTTATTTATTTATTTATTTATTTATTTATTTATTTATTTTGCTAATAATTGTAACATAAAATATAAATAAACAGAAAAATTTTAGCTCGCCCCTGAAAGAGTAGAACTCGTGGAACATTATAAGCAATCATAGAAATTTCCGCAATAATTGTGTAGCATAATATTTATTCTTTACAATTTTGGAAAGTTAATATTCGTTTTTCTGATTCGCAAAAGAAAACGTTTATGAAAAGCTGTAACTTATTAATAACTAAATACTTTTCAGTAACGGCACATCAAATGAGGTTAAGCTTACAGCAGCAAAATTTTGGAAATATTCAACATTTTTTTCCTCCATTACTGTATCTTGTACTATAATAAAAATTAATATGTGTAAAACACTGTCCTTCTGCTATAAGAAAATAGTACATTATGCAACGAGCCTATAATGACAGTAATTAAGACGCAAGTATGTTTGTTTACGAAACGAGCGCAAGCGAGTTTCATAATTTTCATACGAGCGTCTTAATTACCATTATAGGCAAGTTTCATACGAATTTTTATGCTGGACCATATTTCTAACTTGAAATTATTCAGAAGTATCATTTTATTTGTAACTGACTCAAGATTGGAAGTGACCTTATACATAGCTCGTGTGAGATGTGCGCAGACGCGAAAGTATTGATTTTTTCCTAGGAACAATAATGTCATTGACCTTGGTGTAGAGAATAACATGAACTAATTTTGGTATAACCTGGAAATTGATTTGGAATTGAAAAACGAGACGACAAATTGAATTTATTTGAATATTATTTACAATTAACGCTAATTATTATAGTAACAGAACATAACCTTCTGCGACAGTATTGGATTTCCAGCCTCCGTGACGTTTCCCTCGTTATCTTTCGATTGCATATCCGAGAATAATCGAAAACCCGAACTTTAATGAATAGGTGTACTTTAATGACATGCATTAAAGTACTGCTACCAGGTGTATAATTACTACATTTCGGCATGGTCGAGCATAAAAATATTTTTACGATTTAAAAAATTAATTTACATTTTTTTTTAAATTCAGTTCACTGTGCAGTGATGAAGCGTTTCCCGCTTAACTAAAAAACCTATCCAACATTCTGTGATAAAATTTTTGTGTGTATTTATGCATGTCATATCTATAATATGATGCAAGATAACTTGTCTACCTTTGATATATTTTCTGATAAAAATAAATTCATTTTAAAAATGGTTAAATATCAGTATTTTCTTATAACACAAAATAAGAATATATATATATATATATATATATATATATATATATATATATATTATTTATTAAGGGATGTATCTGAAATATTGTAAACATGAGTTTCAGCAATAAAACAAAAGAGAGAGAACATGAAAAAGTTAACAAGTTCATGAGTTATGAGGGAAAAGCATCATCACTGCACAGTTATATATATATATATATATATATATATATATATATAATTTTTTTAATCGTAAAAGTATTTTTTTCATATAGCAGAAGGGCAGTGTTTTACACATCCCAATTTTCATTATTGTACAAGATATAGTAGCCTAATGGAGGGAAAAAAATGTTGAATATTTCCAAAAATTTTACCGCTGTAAGCTGTACCTAACCCTTTAAAGTTGTCTCATAATATGTAACAAAGTCACTATGGCAACGTAAAACGTTACTGACACATCATCTTTAAATCCATCACAAATTTATATTCAGAGCAAGTTCAAAAAGAAACTTCAAATAAAATTATAAAGCAAATTCTTGATAATTATGTAAATGCAAGGATAAAAATAAAAATATCATAAAAGGGATAAAAAAAACGAAGGCGAAATGCATACTGTATGTAGTAGGCTTGGGGAAAAAAGAACGCAAAGGCTTTTATCCGAGTCAAACAGATGGCAGGATCGACTAGAAAAAAAAAGTGAGTGACGGTATGCGAGATGACAGAGCGGCTTCTTCTTTATTAGAACCTGTAGCAAGTCAATGCCTAAACTCAACAGACTCCCTCCACGAACGAGAAGAGCGTTACGCACTGCGTATTATCAGATTAAATCTCACCAAAGAGAGCGGAGTGCGTTCCTTTAGAGAGAATTTCGTGTGCAATTCTTTAGTTAACGCTTCTTATAAAGTACAGTGACTCTTCAAAGTCGACGAGATGGTAATACCACAGTCTAGTATATATAGTCACGAAGCTTGAGTTGTTAGGGTGCTAGAAACAATAGACTGTGCGGTACTATTTCGCATTGTCTGTAATAAGGCGATAGTAGCGATCCTAGTGGTTAGCAACTATCTATGGGTGCATATTTACTACGTATTGAGCTTCGTGACTGTATATACTAGACTGTGATAATACTTTAACTGTGATATTTTATTTAACGTATCTTTTATATCCTAGAGGCTACTGTGTGACGGTCTGCAACTATGTCCAGTGGTATAACAGCATATGCGCTTCCCAACCAAGTGGTCCGTTTTTCGATTCTCGACATGGGCGAAAATTTATCTCCATTTCAATGGACTGAGTGTTTCTTTCTTGGCCTGTCCTCCGAGATGTCTCCGTGGTGCTGACTACATAGTTAGTGAGGCCAACCATGTGAGAGAGAGTAATGTGGGTTCAAATGAGTAAGCAAGTTACAGGGGATTCATAAAATTCCTGTAATTGTGCGAAACGTTCGGCATTATAATAATTACCGGTATTTAGATTTTTTAAATAATTGGTTCTTTTTTATACGGATCGTGAATATGATTAACAGAGACATAAATATAGTGATTAATAATTAACAGGGAACGGATTTGTATGGACTAAAAATGAATGAAAAAAACACACGCATATACCCACGCACGCACGCACACACATAGACACAAACACACACACGGTGATTCACGAGGATTTATCGCATCTTACGGAGCTTATATCCTGAAACATTCTGAGCAAAAAATGTCATATAAACATGTGTCCTAATCTCAAGATTTTCAGAGTTACATTAAAGGATTAGGTACAGCTTACAGCAGTAAAATGTTTGGAAATATTCAACATTTTTTTTCCCCCTTCATTACTGTATCTTGTACAATAATAAAAATTGGTATGTGTAAAACACTGTCCTGCTAAATGATAAAAATATTTATACGATTTAAAAAGAATTATTTAATTTTTTTTTTCAAAATTCAAAATGTTGGCAGTTCACTGTGCAGTGATGAAGCGTTTCCCTCGTAATTCATAAATTTGTTAACTTTTTCATGTTCTATCTCTTTTATTTTATTGATGAAACTCATGTTTACTATATCATACTCTTTCAAGTACATTCCTTAATAAATAATATGGTTTTTATTTTGTATTAGAAGAAAATACTGATATTTGAGCATTCTCCAAAATGAATTTATGTTTTATCAAACAATCTATCAAAGGTAGAGAAAAGATCTTGCATCGTATTGTAGATATGACATGCATAAATGCACACAAAAAATTTCATCACAGAATGTTGGATAGTTTTTGAGTTATGTGGGAAACGCTTTATCACTGCACACTGAACTGAATTTTGAAAAAAAAAAAAATGTAAATAATCTTTTTTTTTTTTAATTGTAATTTTTTTTTCATACCGTATAGCAGAAGGACAGTGTTTTACACATACTAATTTTCATTATTGCACAAGATACAGTAATGGAGGAAAAAAAATGTTGAATATTTCCAAAATTTTACTGCTGAAAGGTGTACCCAACCCCTTAATTTGAAGTTGCTTGTATTTTTTTTTTTAAGGATAAAAGAATATTACAGATAAAGAATGAACTATTCAAAAGTATCATTACTTTATTTGGGTCGTATTCTGAAGCTAAAAACGTGTTGTTAATTTCTTTGTACAGATTTTGTTTTCCAATTTTTAACTAAAAATTACATGATTCTTACGCACTTATCACAAAAATTGTTACAAATCATACGACTTTAGAAACTTAATTCCTTGCAGTTTAATTATGAATCCTAATGTAAAGTCTTAAAGAATGTACAAGTGTGGTGTGATTTGTAACAATTGTTGTGATAAATGCGTAAGAAAAATATAATTTTGTAGTTAAAAACCGAAAAAAAAATCTGTACGAAACAACTATGGAATTTACAACACATTTTTAGCTTCAGAATACTAGCTTACTTACTTACTTACAAATGGCTTTTAAGGAAACCGAAGGTTCATTGCCGCCCTCACATAAGCCCGCCAACGGTCCCTATCCTGTGCAAGATTAATCCAGTCTCTATCATCATACCCCACCTCCCTCAAATCCATTTTAATATTATCCTCCCATCTACGTCTCGGCCTCCCTAAAGGTCTTTTTCCCTCCGGTCTCCCAACTAACACTCTATATGCATTTCTGGATTCGCCCATACGTGCTACATGCCCTGCCCATCTCAAACGTCTGGATTTAATGTTCCTAATTATGTCAGGTGAAGAATACAATGCGTGCAGTTCTGTGTTGTGTAACTTTCTCCATTCTCCTGTAACTTCATCCCGCTTAGCCCCAAATATTTTCCTAAGCACCTTATTCTCAAACACCCTGAACCTATGTTCCTCTCTCAGAGTGAGAGTCCAAGTTTCACAACCATACAGAAGAACCGGTAATATAACTGTTTTATAAATTCTAACTTTCAGATTTCAGAATACTAGCTAATTAAAGAAATGATACTCCTAAATAGTTCATTATTTATGTATAATATTCTTTTACCCTTAAAACTAAAGATGAATGGTATTTAACAAACAACTTCAAATTAACGTAACTCTGAAAATATTGAGATTAGGACACATTTCATTTCATTTATTTAATACTATACACTTGAGCTACATTAGGCATTGCAGCCCGAAAGAGCAGAAGCTCGTGCTCGGGCGCAATTCAGATCAGTTATACAAAATATATCACAAAATTAAGAGAGTTCATTGAGCACAATAACATTAATAAATGGTAAAATAATACAGCATGTAATATAGGGTCTATATACAAATAGAAAATACAAAAGTACATGAATATTAGAGTATCAATTTTTAACTCAATTAGCTTAAACAATTAAATAATTAATCTGATTTGTTTCTTAAATCTAAGTGTGTTCAGTGTATTTAGCTCAGGGTAAGCTCTAATTAATGTATTATATATTTTGGGTCCAAAATTTATGCTGTGTTTTAATCCAGCAGTTGTGTGGCATTTGGGAGTATTTAGAAAGAAACTGTAGTTTTGTCTCTATGGTATTCATGAGGATCAAATTTAAATTTATTGTGGTTTTTATGGAAGTAAATCAGCAATGTTTGTTTATAAATTTGTTCCAGATTTGATACACCAAATTCCTGAAAAATTAATTTTGTAGGCTATTCAAAAGGTTTATAAAGACAAATTTTGATAATCCTTTTTTGGAGCAAATTTAAAGAATAGAGAGTTTACATGACATTTTTTGTTCAAAAGTCTTCGAAAATAAGCTCCATAAGTAACAGTAATTCTCGTGAATCGCCGTGTATATATAGACGTTCATAAATATCTAGTAAGAAAAATAAACTTTGTCAGTCTTGGCATCCTTTCCATGAAGGAAGTTTACAAAATTTAAATAAATTAGAAAATTCCTGGAAATAAAAATGAATTAATTGAATCATATTGACGAAACTTAATGGCATAAAGATATTGTTATGTTCTCCTACACAAGTATGGATTGACATTACATTTAAATCTTCTGTATCTTGTAACAGTAGATTGAGATCTCCCTATTACATTTCTGTTAACGATCTAAATTAAAGGGATATTAACTTGATTAAGATGGAATGAGACATTTATTGCCCACAAACTTATGTATGTACATCCATTTAATTGGTATCAAGTGCTACCAAATAGAGATATAAGGACCCTCTTGTTTTCATTAGAGGCAGTTGAAGGCACGCTCCTCACATTGAGACCACGTGACTCTATTCATCTCATTCATAGAGAGATTGCATCAAACCAACATCATGATCCGACCCTCACTTCCTGTTCTAGAGTTTTCGTTTAAAGTAGTGAGCAGTGAGAACGTATAGTATACAGTTAGAAAAGTGTAAGAAAATGTATAGTTTCGACTCAAGAGCTTTCGAAAAGAATGTGCTAGAAAGAAAATTCGTATGCAAGGAATTCAACTTATCTCCTGCTTATGTGATGCAACATACGGATTTATTTATTGCATCCATGAAATTTAATTAAACAGAATAGAGAATTTTCACCATTTATTGGTATTTATGCCAGTTACTCACTATGCTAAAGGCCTCTCCAAACAGACGCGATACGGAATGTGTTACGATTTCGCGATAACGCAATATCGCACTATCGCGAAGAGGTGCCCAAACTGGCGCGTCCGCGATATACGATATTCTAACGTCCCCAGCCAATCAGAGTATCGTAATGGGTGGCCACATATGCGGATTTTAGTTTTCCAGCCACAGCGCAAAGACCAGTTACCTTCAGCAGGTGTATATCACGTGTGCTCACAGATTGCGATTTCAGATTACTTGTAAACGAACGTGGAATTTTTTATTGAGTTCGTAAAGGAAAATCCGTGGCATGGAAAAGGAGAAGAAATGGAAGGAGATAGCTACAAAGTTAGATGTAAACAATAAGTGCAATTATTTATTTATAATTTGACGTCATACTGGCTTGTAGACTGGCGCGGTTTAAGCTAGAAAATAAATAACTCGCAAAAATGCACAAATAAAAAAACATTTATTTGTGCAAATTGCAAAATGCTTGTACAATATTATAAATAATTGTGCAGAAATATAAAATTAATAAAGTATGTGGAAACAAAAAGTTATGTAATTTGTTTGTCGGAGTTTTATTACTTTCAATATCTTACCACACTCTAGATATACTTATGTAAGTAAATCATTAGACGTAGGTATGTTAAGAATAAATTACTACTGAATTTACTTCACATTAAAATTCGTTATTTTATGGGTACTCTAAACATTGAAATTCTTTACTAGTAGGCTCTTCAAGGTTAGCAGAGTGCTAAGGTTAGTTGTTGAACTAAGGTATAAAATTAATCTTTTTCTTCCCTTGTGGCATTTAACTCGTGAATCCACAATCTCTTGCAACAAAAAGAGCAAATTAAAAAAAAAATAAAGTTTATAATCGGGTAGGCGTACTTGTTATTTATTTCACGTTCTTGGCAAAGAAAAGCTAAATCATCACTTTATACCTTTTTATATTGTTTATCTTAACCATACATGACTACCATGGACTTACCTGCACCTGCTTTGCCTGCGACGATTCTCATCCAAGAAAGAGAAGTTCCTCTTCCTTTGGAGATGGATCCATAAATGTAACACTTCAACCCAGCATCAAAATAAATGCGTGGCGTTCTCGCGATCTACATCTCCGGGAGAATAGAACGCAAAATCGTCGCGTTCTACTTGCTGCGATAATAACGCATATTGCGATAATCGCGTGTGTGTGAACACAATCATTGAACGCAATGAAAACATTTATCGCAAAATCGTAACGCTATCGTAACGCATTCCGTATCGCGTCTGTTTGGGGGAGCCTTAAAGCTTTAAGATCGCGTGAGATAAAATACCTACTCAAACAAATTAACTAGCAAAATTTTCTCATTCTTAATATTATTCGTACCTAGTGATGGAGGAAATAAATTAAATACCGATATATTGATATTGCAATATATTGCAAACCTAATTTCGATAAACGATATATATCGCAGAGGGTGTTTCAAAAATACGGGGCTAATTTCAGGTATGTATTTCCCACATGTAGACAATCAAAATAGTTCATTACAACATGTGTCCGGAAATGCTTCATTTCCGAGTTATGGCCTTCACAACATTGAAATTCACCGGAATGTTTTTCTTTCCGCAGGTCGTTGTCATTACAGAAGATGTTCAAAATGTCCACCTCCTGCTCGAATACAGACCTCACATCGATGTCTCATTGACCTGCGAACACGATCCCAAACTCCAGGAGTATTGCGTATGTCCTCAGAACATGCCACAATTCGATTCCGAAGGGATTCCAAATCAGGCACCGGAGACGAATAAACCAATGATTTTAAATGGCCCCACAAGTAGAAATCGAGAGGGTTCAGATCAGGTGAGCGTGGAGGCCAAGCCTCCTGTACTTATGGAGTTGTAGATCTTGGTCGTCCCCTTCCCAAACCAGGAGAGTTAAATTTTCCATACTCGCACAGACGGTAATGGAGACATACAAATGTCTTCCGATCTGGACATTGTCGCTGTGGGTACCTCTCCTGGTACAAACGACGAGCCAGCGCAGCATTGCCGTCCGCCTTACCGTACATGAAGTGTATCTCTGCCAGCTCTTGATTTGAATACATGTCGTACAGTCTAACACCTACACAACACTGAATGTAACCTTCGCCTCGGAATGAACTGTCAGAGTGCCCTCTTAATGTCTCCTTTGACGGCAACGACTTGCGGAAAGAAAAACGTTCCGGTGAATTTCAATGTTGTGAAGGCCATAACTCGGAAATAAAGCATTTCCGGACACATGTTGTAATGAACTATTTTGATTGTCTACATGTGGGAAATACATACCTGAAATTATGTCCCGTATTTTTGAAACACTCTGTATATCGAACGATTATCGATATATCGCTATTCCGTAAGTAAATTGCATTTTCAGGCGTACATTTACTGCATTACAATAAAATTACTTCAATTTTAATATTCCTTTTTACCATTGAAATTAAGATCGTAACAGTCAAAACCATAAATTTAAAATTGTAACAATAAACAATACATTTTCAATACCATAATATGACGTAGGTCCTAACCTAAGTAGAAATTTTGGTGGAGGCAAGGGAGCTTAAATGATATAGTGGGAAAGAGTGAAGTGAACTCTACATGGTTGAGTATTTGATATTGGAACACGATTCAATTATTCTAATGTTATATAGGATTCAATTCAGGACATTATATCATGCTCTTTTCTACCTAACAACGTAATCATTTTTAAATGTAAGTAAATAGAACTTGTAATTATTTTTAAATGTAAGTAAACCGTACTTAGAATGTTACAAGTTTTAACAAACTTCACAGTTGATTTGATACAATCCTTCTATAGTAAATTCCCACTGCAAGTAATTGTTAACACTCCAACATTCCAAACAACAATGGTGCTGATGATAGCGACAAAATTTTTATGGACTGAAAGATATAATAAGAAAACAGAATGTCAGTACTAGGTTGTGCATAGAAATCATAGATGTAAGCAAATGTCACATCGGTATTAAATCCTTGTTTCTCTTTCCATTTCAGAATATAGAAATAAAAGTTTTGATACCCGTTTTGAGGTGAGACGGTTCCCTTTGAAGGTGGGAGTTGCTCCTGCCTTTGGGAACATTAATAACAGTATTAAAACAGTTGTAGATAAACCTCCTGTCTGTCTCACGTTCGCATACGCTGCATTTTGAATTTGGTGCTGCGTATTAAAAGTTTAAATTTGAATTCCAGTCCAGCCAATTCGAACAAGGTATTGAGTGATGTTGCACAATTATGTAACTGTCCACCTTCAGTAGCGCCATCTCTCGGAATTATCGGAGTTGTCTATTGTGGATTTTGTTGTTGTTGATAATGATCATAATTTCACAAAACAATCGATAAACTTATGAGAAAACGGATATATTATACGATATATTGAATCAAAATTTCGATATCGATATATCGCTATATCGAAACGAAAATATCGGTATTTCGTAAAAACCGATATATAGTTCCCATCTCTGTATTATTCGTACCTAATTTCTGAAGTTCGCACCATTTCAGGAAGCGATCATACGCCAATTCATAATTGAACCGTTTACTTCAAAAACCTCGTATCTCCAGTTGACCGTGTTTTAAGAACAACAATAAAACTGTACTACTACTCCAGGAAATTTTTAGGTCGTAATAAAGTAATTAATTTACAAGAATCACTTTATAAACACTGCTATGTGTTGTCTAAATTATTACGATTTTCTCAGTCTCCAAATAATTGTTTTTGAAAACTACACACATGCGGATTCTGCAATAAAATGCTTCTCCAATTAATACGCTGACCGCCAAAAAAAAAACGATACACTTAAAATAAATTACATTTTTCCTATATAATTAGGCACCAAAGATGTTTAACACATTAGAACGTCCCTCTGAACTGTTTGTGAAAAGAAATTTAGGATATGATCATCTTTACGCCAGGATCTCATCCCCCAAGAGGCCCTCCAACGGTTAGTGGGTAGTATACCTCAACGCTTACAGCTGTTATAGACGCCAGGTGTGGAAATACCCGTTTTTAGTGATTAGTGACCTGAAGAGATGCAGTGTAAACATTAACATTGCTTTCATTGCCCTTAAATTGACAAAATCGTGATGCGAGGTAATTTCAAAATTTTAAGATCTGCGAAATTTACAGAAAATTTGGAGTTACATGCATGTTGATAATAATGTTTCAGTATTTTTTATACTCAGATATTTGTTTTCATAAAATTATCAAAAATATTTTAAGGGAAATACTTTTTTATTTTAATAAATTAAATTTTTTTATAAAAATGTGAAGTGTATCTTTTTTTTTTTTTTTTTTTTTTTTTTTTTTTTTTTTTTTTTTTTTTTTTTTGCCGGTCAGTGTAATATTTATTCATGAGGATATTAATGCATGTCCTGGTTAATAAGAACAAAGGGAAAATGTTAGAGTGTCATTGTTTTTCTGATAATATTTACGTCACACAAGTTCAACTTAAAATAGAAAGAAATTTAATTATTTACTTACTTCAGGGCCGGGCATGAGAGCGGCTCTATTTAGTCTGCCAGAGCTGCTCTCGCTCCGCAAGGCACTTCAATTCCAAGCCAGAGCAGAACGCTCACGCTGTGGCGGACTCGCATTACAGCTACCTTCCCTGCATTAATATAACAAGAGCCACGGTTGTTCTAGTCATTCAGTCTGTCAGTACATAATAGTTTATAAGGACATTACATCAATCCATTGTACAGTACAGAATTTATAACACTCTTATTAATTTAATGAAATAAACTTCGCTCTATGCACACACACAAATCATTAGGATTATTTACATAACCCATACGCACATACTGCAATATCGTCACCACGGTTCTACGACACAGGCGTATGGCTTCCACTTCTCCTACTTAATATAATATAATATAATATAATATAATATAATATAATATAATATAATATAATATAATATAATATAATATAATATGGTATGTATATGATATGATATGATATGATATGATATGATATGATATGATATGATATGATATGATATAATATAATATATGACCATAAATTAATACAACTTAAAGAAAATGTTTCTCAGGTACATTATATTAGAGTATCTATTCGATATTTATATTGCATTATAAGTTATTATAGTACATTTAGTAATATATATATATATATCATATTATATATCATAAACTGTAATATACTATACTATGATATATCATAATATTTGTATAATTTAAAATTATATATTACTAAATGTATAATAACCTATAATGCAATATAAATATCAAATAGATACTCTAATATAATGTACCTGAGAAATATTTTCTTTAAGTTGTATTAATTTATGGTGTTCATTACCAACATATTTGTCATATTCAGTAGCATGTTATAAAGAATAATGTCGTTGGATATTGAACTTCTTAATCAGCTGGAGTGTTTTATGCCAAATTAAACACTTTGCTAATCCACTGCTCTCTACCAAAAAGAACTCCTCCTCCCATGATACATTAAAAGCGTTGGGAGTAGCGGACCGCTTTAATGTATGAGCGGAAGCTCCGTCTTCAAAGTTCGCCCTCACACTGCAGAGTCACCACTGCACCGACACTGAATGACGTACAGTATGCTTACGTCACAGCGCTCGCAATACCGGCTCTTTAAAGCACACAGCGCTCATTTCTCAGAATCACGTAATGTGCCCAGCCCTGATTTACTTACTTATTGGCTTTTAAGGAGCCCGCAGGTTCATTGCCGCCTTCACATAAGCCCGCCATCGGTCCCTATCCTGTGCAAGATTAATCCAGTCTCTATCATCATATCCAACATCCCTCAAATCCATTTTAATATTATTCTCCAATCTACGTTTCGGTCTCCTCAAAGATCTTTTTCCCTCCTGTCTCCCAACTAACAATCTATATGCATTTCTGGATTCGCCCATACGTGCTACATGCCCTGCCCATCTCAAACGTCTGGTTTTAATGTTCCTAATTATGTTTTTTGAAGTATACTATGCGTGTAGTTCTGCGTTGTGTAACTACCTCCATTCTCCTGTAACTTCATCCCTCTTAGCCCCAAATATTTTCCTAAGAACCTTATCCTCAAACACCCTTAATCTCTGTTCCTCTCTCAAAGTGAGAGTCCAAGTTTCATAACCATACAGAACAACCGGTAATATAACTGTTTTACAAATTCTAACTTTCAGATTTTTTGACAGCAGACTAGATGACAAAAGCTTCTCAACCGAATAATAACAGGCATTTTCCATATTTATTCTGCGTTTAATTTCCTCCCGAGTGTCATTAATATTTTTTACTGTTGCTCCAAGATAATTGAAAGAAACTTAATTACAATAAATAAATAAGTAAATAAATATAAAAGATTGACATCTTGCTTTAACAAGATTTAATATTTAGAACTATTTTAGTCAGAATGTCTATTCACATTCTAATAATAATAATAATAATAATAATAATAATAATAATAATAATAATAATAATAGTAAGTCGGCGTCTTCTAATATCCCATATTTCTCAATTCAGATTCGACGTTTTCTTCACCGAGGCGATCGGGTAGAGCAACTGGCTACGGACTGGAACATTCCGAGGTCAACCCCGGGTAGTGACGGATTTCTGTCGTAATCAACCAAAACTGTTCTGGGATCCACTATGCCTCATGTAAAATTAATTATCAATTCTTTCCCAAGAGTAAGAAGGTGATCGGAAAGTGTCGTTGAACACGTCACCTCTTTCTAGTGACGACGTAATGAAAAATATACGGAGCTGTCGGCCTACTTCAATGGCTACCGGGCTAAAGGGAACACATTTACTAATTTTCTTTTCTCATGTGTAGCAATATTCCATTTCTCCACTTATTCTTTTCCATCTCCCGTTTTCTTTCTATTTCTAAACTTATCTCCATTTCAATTTACTTTTCTTCCATATATTTATCTTTTCCTTTTGAATTATAGTTTCTATTACGTTTAGGGGAGAGTTGGGTAGTATCGGACATCGGGTAATATCGGACAGTGCGTTTCTTTCATCTACCACCAGATGGTAGTACCTGAATAACATGGTTACGTTTCTGTATGCGAAACGTAACCATGTCATCTGGTGGTAGATGAAAGAAACTCACCGATGTCCGATACTACCCAACTTTCCCCTACTCTTGTTCTTCTTGTCCTATCTTTATTTTTTTTTTAATATTTCCTCACACCTAACTTCTATGAAATCTATTTTTACGTCTATACGTTAATTAATTTTTTTTTATTTTACTTTCCTAGTTTTTCTTTCGTTTATTCTTCTTCCATCTTTAATTGTCTTATAGTTTGATTCTTCAAATTTATTTTCCTTTTTTACCTAGTTAAAAGCAATAATATATATGTACAGGAAATTTATAAAATTATTCATGATATTTAACATTAACAAATGTGTGTATATTTTACCTTTTTTGTTTCTGACGACTATATTCGTATTTTTATTGAATATCACTTACTTCTGTCCGACTGTCAATTTATATTAAATGTGCTTTTCTCTCTTTTTCTCTTTCTTCTTCTTCTTCTTCTTCTTCTTCTTTTCTTGCTCTTGTGTGTTATTTATTGGCTTGAATTAAGTTACTTACTGTATTTAGTAAACTGTCCTTGTAAATTTTATGTCATATTATTGACTATCGGTCTTACTAATAAAAACTCTATATACAGACCTTTAACTGTCTTATACTTATATAATGAGTAGCTCGTTTATGCGTCGTGTGTAAATTCCTTACTAATAATCACTACATGCGTCGTGTATAACAGTATAACTGTTACACAGCTACGTCATAGTTTCGTCATTACTTCGTTACGAAAGATAATAGAATACCTGAGGTTCTCTATTATATCCGGTAGAGCGCTCTAGTATGGCGTGTTAAGTATCGATAGTACAACTGGCTCTAATCGATTACCACACTATATTTTGGTCAAAGAGTACAAGCTGCAGCAATATTATTCTAATTTTTCTATGCTCTTTGATTTGTTCTTCTGAGATTACTAGGCCACCATCATCATAAAATGACAGTCGATACGAACAGCTGTTAGAGAGGCGGCCATTTTTTCTCTAAATACAACGCTTAAACAAGGGGTTTCGTGTATATAATGTATATAACTACTGCAAAGGAATTCCCATTGTATAGTTACAGCCTGTTTATACGCCCATCGCTTATGCATGGTTTATTAGTAACGTTTTCTGTCTCAACTCTGCATAAGTCTCGTATAAAAACTATACACGGTTTATTAGTAAGACTGTAAGACCACACCGTACACGAGCCTGGCTCTTACGGTAGTGGATAGAAATATTTCTGTTTTATAAATTTTAATTTGTACTCACAAGCTAGCTAGTTAAATAAATTAAATAAATAAATTATTTTCACTAATGTCTTTTCTATTTTTAGCTTAATTCTGCTTTTCACTTTCTTCTGTTTTCTTTTTCCTCTGCTATTTTATTTTTATGTCTACTTTTCTTTACATTTCTTTTTTTTCTGTCCATCTTTCCTCTTTGTTTACTTATTTTCTCTTATACATGTTCCTTCTTGCCTTCATTCGCTGACCTGATCCTGCTCTTTTCTGCCTCCTTGGCCACTTCTCTCTTCCTGAAGCAAGCACTTCAACAAATATTGCAGTAGAAGTCTCTCGGATCTCCTTACTACAAAGCAATAATATATACGCGCGTTCTTCTCTACAGCTCGTCTAATTAAATTTTCAAAGTAATCAAAAGAGAGGGAAAAAAACCGGCACCGTCTGATGTCGATTCAGAACAGCCCGCGTTATTTCAATTCACAGGCCGAAACCAGAACTTCCAGCACCCCCAACCCAACCCATCCCAAACCCCTAGAACCTCAACTCCACAAAATTCTAATTTCATTTACCCTTCTGGATCTTTTTAGATTGGTATCAAAGAAGAGCTTGAGATTTGTGTGTTTCCAGTTATGATGTACGAATAACGGTCGTGACTTCCTACTTGAAGACAAAGAAAGAGGCTCGAAGCTTAACAGCAGAAAATGGAAAGTAATTTCTAACGTAACTCACTAAACAGTGGGTTGAGCAATATACGGTTAAGAACCGGCTTCAAGGATGTAAGAAAAGTAATTGTCGCAAAAATGCACAAATGAAAAATTATATTTGCGAAAAGTTTGATATTTTATGTTCTAGTGATATTTAACTTATTTTATCTTTTTGTTTTCATTTTTCCCGATAATGGTATATCTATAATGTGATAACATGAGCTATATATATTCATAATTTTCTTTACTGTGTGTACCTAAAAATATTGTATTCATTGTATGCTTTGCATTTTTACTATTATTATTATTATTATTATTATTATTATTATTGTTATTATTATTACTATTATCATTATTATTATCAATAATTGTCTTATTTTTTTACAATTTGTATGTCTAGTTTTTTTTGACGTGCTGTTCACATTTTATTATGCTTTTTCCTTTCTTTCTGCATGTAATATATTATGTCTGATTTCTACTTACTTGTTGTTACATTATTATATTATTATTATTATTATTATTATTATTATTATTATTATTATTATTATTATTATTATTATTATCTTATTCAGTTTTGTGTGTAAAATTGTAGTGTACTTTGTAAATTTGTAGTCTCTTTGTAACGCAGTTTTACTCCTGCTTGAGTGTTAGAAAAGGCCGTATGGCCTTAACTCTGCCAGGTTAAATAAACCATTATTATTATCATTATTATCATTATTATTATTATTATTATTATCTTATTCAGTTTTGTGTGTAAAACTGTAGTGTACTTTGTAAATTTGTAGTCTCTTTGTAACGCAGTTTTACTCCTGGTTGAGTGTTAGAAAAGGTCGTATGGCCTTAACTCTGCCAGGTTAAATAAACCATTATTATTATCATTATTATTATTATTATTATTATTATTATTATTATTATTATTATTATTATAAATAGTTGTAGGAAAAGATACGATTAATAAGGTTTGCAGAACAAAAAAGTTACATTATTTGTTTCTTGCAGTTTTATTGTTTTCAATCCATCTTACCAAACTATATACAGAGTGTTAAAAAAGTATTCAATATTTAGGAGGTGATACTATACATCCAAACAAGAAAAAATGTCTGGTAAACGTGGGTCCTACAACACATACTTTCTGAGATCTGAACATTTGTTCATAGGAGGTGCTCAATGTAACGTCCATTTATGGCAAGGCATTTCTCTGCCTTTTTTCTGCCCTACAATGCAGCAGGCTACCAGATAATCATACCCTAGTTGACACCCCTGGCATGGAATACTGATACGTCACAAGAAATACTGGAAAGAAAAGTTTGGTTGTAGATATGAGCGGGGTTCAGCAGAGATGGTGTTGTGAATTTTCGTAATCAGCATGTGTGGACTGATGAAAATTCCCATGCACTTGAGGAAACAAGGCATCAGCACCGATTCTAAACTTATGGGCAGGCGTTCTTGGCGATAGATTAAGGGCCATACGTGCTACCACAGAGATTAACTGGGGCTCGTTATCAGGACTTTCTTATTAACGTCTTGCCTACCTTGCTGGAGTATGTGCCATGTCATCAAAGACTACAGATGTGGTTCATGCATGATGGCACACCGGCACATTTTTTCCGCAATGAGCGTAAACGCCTGACGCTGACATTTCAGGACCGCTGGATTGATTGGGGAGGCCCCACACCTTGGCCTCCTCGTTCCTCAAATCTAAATCCCCTGCCCTAAACTTTTGATTATCAAGAACAACCAGGTCAGTTTCAAAGAGTGCGTGATTCCTTACTCCGAAGGGCAGAGGAATGCATTGCCATGAATGGACGTCACATTGAGCACCTCCTATGAACAAGTGGTCAGATCTCAGAAAGTATGTGTTGTAGGACCCAAGTTTATTACACATTTTGTTCTTGTTTTGATGCATACTAGCAACTCCTAAAATATTGGATAATATTTTTAACAACCTGTATACTTATGTAAATAAAACATTAGAACAATTTCGGGTATCCATACATATGTATTTATTTCAAATGTAAATTGTAAAATTTCAAAATTACTGCTGATTTACATCACATTAAAATGCGTTATTTTATGAGTATTCTAAACTTTGAAATTCTTTCCGAGTAGGCCTTATAGTTAGCACAGTGCTAACTCTTGTTAGTGAAAGATGGTTTCTAATTATAGTTTTTACAAGATTCATGGAACTAAATCCTAGCGATGGAATTGTATAAATCAATTAGAATAAATTATTCACTTAACTTCGTAACTTACATGAATTGTACCAACTTTTAAGTTCAATTCAATCTTAAGTGTCGTTCAGAATCCAACCTAACTCTGTCTTAATTATTAGTAGGTACTGAGTTAGGTGGTTATAAATTAATTGTGGGCCAAACGCCATTCATTAAAAACGGAGAAAGCACGGGTTAAAGTTAAGTAAATACCATAGTTTAATGAAGATTGATCTATCATTTAGTTTTAATGTATATACTTTATATTACTTGCTATATGTTTCCATTGAATTATGGTAATAACTTCATTTTAACCCTTGTTTTTCTACGGTTTTAGTAAATGGCGCTTGGCCCACTATGGTTCTGAACCCTTCAATTCAAGTGTAAAATCTAGAAATAACTAACGTCTTAAGTTGAGCTACAATAGTGCATAATGTAGCACAGTTCTGCTCACTATTTATTAAATTATTAAAACTTCCGAATTCTTCACACATGGGCTACTATATAGGCCTAATATTTTCAATTTTTTTGGAATTAACAAGTTTTATTTGTAAATGTCTCGTAAGGATAAATACAATTTGATAATCACTCGAAACCTTTATCATATTCGGTGTAATTTTATTTTCTTTTCAATCGAAGTTTTTGAAAAAAACTAGGTCGCAATGAAGACGTCTGCTGCAGTGTATATCGAACAGAAACACTTCATCCTCTGTTCTGAGCTGCAGCTGTACCGGTCTTGTACTATGTATAAAGCAATGGCTGGGAAAGTTCTGAGTTCCCTGAATGATATATTCAGATTCCTGACTAGAAAAAGTGAAGAACGATATTTAGGGTTTCTTGTGCGGAGGTCGACAGTCTTTTCCTTTTTGTCTGAACTCTTTAACGAGCGGTTCCAAAAGTATTTTCCTCCTTGGTCATTAAAGCAGACATTATGGGAATCTAAAAACATACAGAAAATAATATTAATGCTTCCAAAAGGATGAGACAGACCGCCATTTTTAAGTCTGAGGAAACAAAAAACAGCAACGTAACGATTTCTTTCGTTCAACCATGCCTTATGTTACCGAAGTAGTAGTTAAGTAGTTTGGATGGGATTCTTTTTAAGGGAAGCTTTTACCGGCTGTATAAATATTTCAAGAAATGTAAACATATTTCCATCTCTTTATGATTTTTAAATAATTAAAAAGTAATCGTATTTCACTGAATAAATACCATATAACCACTGAAGATTCTGAACTTTCGTAAATGTTCGCAATTTTACAGCTTTCATTATAAAATGTGCACGCTTTCTGTTGGCCGCATAAATAAGTTATATTCTTTGATGGCCGTTAGGTCTGGGTCATACTAAGGACAAGTTTTGGGATGAGTTATATTTTTCTATAATTGTACGGTTTTTTCACATAAATGAATACTTTAATAATTCATGTCTTCTTCCTCCTTAGGGGCTGCCAGACAATAATCACTTTCAAGAAAAGGCTAAACCAATTTTTTTACGAGCGCAGCCAAATTGAAGTTATAATTGTGATCGAGTTTAATAATTTAATTTAATTTAGGTATGACTATCATTACTATTACTATTATTATTATTACATAATTATTTAGTTTAGGTGAGGGGTTTGGACTTTTTCCATTGCTGGTTGTTACAATCAAAAATTAAGACACAACGTTTCGAAGGGTGGTTCTCCCTTCATCTTCAGGTGGATTGTGACAACCAGCAATGGAAAAAGTCCAAATCCCTCACCTAAACATTAATGATCCACCATTGCTTTCCAACCCCTCATTTAGATCAAGAATTATTTTATTGGTGTTGTGAAGATAAAAAAAATGTCATTGTAATATATTAATTATGTATTATATTGTCTTGTATTGTAGTATTGTATTGCTTTGAATTGTATTGTATTAATTATGTTATATTCATAGCATTGTAGTAATTTTCTATCATACTGGTTGAGTGGAAGAGAAGGCCGAATGGCCTTAACACTGTCAGTTAAAATAAACCATTATTATAAAATCGTTACAATAATACAGTAGTGGCAAAAAAAAACCGGACCGATCCTTGTAGCTGATACAAAAGAATCCTGTACTGTGTATTGTGTCAAACTGTGGTAATTTAAATATGGATAGTGAAGCCACAGGTATGTACTGCTACTTAATGTAAAAATACACAGTTATCTTTGCCGAATAGAGGTAGAAATGTAGTATTGATGCCAGACGAAAATAAAACTCTCAAAGTTTTTTCGTCTGTAAGTTTGAGACACTGAAGGAAACAAAAGACGGTAAAAATCGAACAAATGCAATAAATTTCATTGTTACAATTAATTATACAATATGGATGTGTTTTGTGACTAGCAAAATGTGAATCTGTGACTCTGAAATCAGGTACAAAGGTCGGTACGGCTTTTTTTTTTTTTTTGCCACTACTGTATTTAAGAATAAAACACAATTCATAGAATATATTTCAAATACTGATTTAAAATGTGTATCCTTGTTTAGATATTATTGTTTTCAAATTACTTTGTACGAGACAAATCTTTCAATGAATCTTAAAAAGGACACAAATTATTTTGATGATAAAAATGATAATAATGATAATAATCTATACTAATAATAAATCTGTAGCCGAAATTTTTCTGGTAATTTTCGATTTTCCAAAAATAATTGGTCCTAACATATATAATCAACCACGATGAAACCGAAAATCGCATTTTTGAAATGTTGTTTGTATGCATGTCTGTATGTTTGTTACCTTTTCACACGATAATGGCTGAACGAATTTCGATGAAAATTGAAATATAAATTAAGTTCGTTGTAATTTAGATTTTAGGCTATATGGCATTCAAAATACTTCATGTAACGGGGCCTGAATTAAATCGAAATATCTCGCTTAATATTGTTTTTTTTTTTTTTTTTTTTTTTTTTGTGAAAAATGTTACATAAGAAAAGTTTCTTTAAAAATGATTTCCGATAAGTTTTATTCTATGCAAAATTTGGTAGGTCTGATAGACTTTTAAAATAACAATACAATACGTTTTCACCGCCGCCTCAGATTGCAGCGTTGTTGTTCCTGCAGTAATTCCCATGTGCAAAATATAAAATTTTTGAGTAGGAAGAAAAAATACATTTATTCATTCCATGGCAATGGTACATAGGAGATCGTGAATTTTTACATTTTCGAAAGAAAGAAATATAATTACATATCACTGTTTATGCTGTATCACTATTTAAGTTATTTGAAGGTTTCAGAACCATAGTGGGCCAAGCGCCATTTACTGAAGACGTAGAAAACAAGGGTTAAAATTAAGTTATTACCATAATTCAATGGAACCATATAGCAAGTAATATAAAGTTTACACATTAAAACTAAATGATATGTCAATCTTCATTAAACTATAGTTGCGTGTAATAACAAATAAGAAACATGTTAAAGGAATTGTCATTGCACCAAATGAGTGGTCTCTGGACCAAAATGATCGCAATTTAATTATTTAAATACAATTTCAATTAAGTAACATATTAAACGATTTATCCTTCTAACAAACACGAATGTTCCCTGGATCAAACGTCCTATTTTAATTATGTAATTACTTTATATTTATTTCTAACAGGTGCAGCGGAGCGCACGGGTACGGCTAGTAATAATAATAATAATAATAATAATAATAATAATAATAATAATAATAATAATAATAATAATTTTAGTAGGTTACTTTACGACGCTTTATCAACATCTTAGGTTATTTAGCGTCTGAATGAGATGAAGGTGATAATGCCGGTGAAATGAGTCCCGTGTCCAACACCGAAAGTTACCCAGCATTTGGTCATATTGGGTCGAGGGAAAACCCCGGAAAAAACCTCAACCAGGTAACTTGCCCCGACCGGGAATCGAACCCGGGCCACCTGGTTTCGCGGCTAGACGCGCTAACCGTTACTCCACAGGTTGGTGAATAATAATAATAATAATAATAATAATAATAATAATAATAATAATAATAATAATAATAATAATAATAATAATAATAATTTTTGAACTATTATCTCCTACTACGCAAATTTCTTCCGTCTGTACTAGCTCTTTCAACAACTTGTAGCAACACTGAGAAGCTGATCGAAATATCCATTATTTGAGTGGAGTAAACATTAAAGGGAGGAAGGGAATATGTAGTTATATCCCCCCACCGTATCTCTATAATTGTTTGACCCACAGAAATAACAATAATAATAATTCATACTTAATAACCCTTGGGACCTTAAGTTCTCTCGTTTAAGTAAATAGGCCCTATATACAATTTTTCATCTTTAAAAAAATACGTTTTATTTAACGACGCTCACAACTGCCGAGGTTATGTCAGCGTCGCCGGTGTGCCGGAATTTTGTCCCGCAGAAGTTCATTTACAGCTAGTGCCACCGTTTATGGCATCCTGCCTAAGGTTTTTCCGTGGTTTTCCTAAGGCGTTAAGACAAATGTCGGGATGAGCCCTAAAAGAAATGGGCCACGGACCTGCACTCATATCCCCATGAATCTCCCTAATTACTCTAAATTAATTAACAATTACATCTCTCCCCCCTCTTCGTAATTGAGCCATCATATAGCCAAATGGCTGGTCTCTAAATTGAGACGATTCAACAAGGCTCATGACAACAATCACCTCCTACATAATAGCCAAATTGGCTAGTCTCTTATATATGAGACAACTCATCCTGCCTAAGGTATTCCGTGGTTTTCCTAAGGCGTAAGACAAATGTCGGGATGAGCCCTATAAGAAATGGGCCACGGACCTATATGCCCTTCTCCGTATATATTCCCCTTTATTATAAACGACGTATGCCCTAGTTCAGAACCTATAAATTGTCTATTAAATATACGAGGTCACTCAATTAGTCGCAATTTGAAAGGACAGGGACCTCTCAAATTGCAGAATTAGATTTCACGGCGCTTCTTATGACGGCCTTCACATGCTTTGTCATCGAACAACAGATGACGGCGTCTCGCCATCCTAACGGCAAACACCAGCCATCTCCTCCTCGCCCCGTTCCGTGATCACTTGATCAAATCTCAGTCCCTCTCGCGTATGTGGTACCTAAGAGGTTACGTCCAATTTCGGCTTCCCCTTCAAAATTTTCTAGAGCTCCTTCAGTGGAGCAGCGTAACCCGGAGTGAGACTAGTGGCCAACAGGCTTGGAGCTCACATATTTAGTTTTGTACAGCCCCAACCCCTTGCAAGGACGCGTTTTGAGTACCTTTCAAATTTGTCCTCCCAATTCTCTTTCGATTTTTCGATGTTCGTTTCTGGCGTGTGAAATAAGTAATGGGAACGTTGAGAGCGAGTATCTTATCTTTACCAGAGTCTGTGAGCGTGAAAACTGACAACTGTGATTGGCAGATTATTGACGTTAGATCTGTTTAGGAGGTGGTACCACACTCAGCCAAAGTGGCAACAGACGCCACTGACTGGACAGTATACTCAAGGACACACCCCAGAAACGCGAAGTGCGAGTGTCTTGCCTTTGACGCAGTGGGCAGATTGCTGACGTGACGTGTTGGGTAGTGCCGTTCTCAGCTGCACTGGTAACAAGTGCTCGCTGACTGGCTTTTTACTCAAGGACACGCGCCAAAAAACGCTGGCACTGGCTATACATGCCAGTAAATCTACCTCGGGAACAGAACACCAGCACTATATCGACTGCGCCACTCAGGTCGACAATTTTCTACGACAAAGATGGAATAGTTTCTAATGACAATTCGTAAGATAACAAGTGAATACTTTTGTTTTTTTTTTTTTTTAAGTAATGTTCGGGACAATTTATGAAATAACGGAATATTTTGGATTTTTGCATTGAGATATAATAAAACAGCGAATATGATCCTAATGTTTACAATTCCTAGTTATCTTATATACCGTATCTTTATCTTGTATGAAAGATCTGATGCAAATTGAAGAGTTATACAGAATTAATCGTAATTTCATTCATTTGAGGGGGTTATTCTTTGTGATATTTCAAACAAAAAAGTTTAATATAACTTTCCTCGTTTTTGCTTCCTTTTCGAGATAAAAATTATTTTATATGAAATATTTAATAGCATGTCTTGTTAAAGCCATTGATTTAATTCTCAATATGATCATTCAATTGAAGAGAGCAGTGTATTATGACAATACATGATCGAAAAATTTTATATTATTGTATTATTGTAATTACCGAAGTACATATGATATTTCCGTGCAGCAATTCTACGTTATCATATGATGAAAGATGGGTGGAGTGGAGAAAAGAGATGGAACTTAAACTGAAAGGATTCAATCCGGCATCGGAACTGGAATCCGGTGTAGCTTAGTAGATAAAGCGTCAGCACTTAGAGCTGAAAACCCGGGTTCGAGTCCCGATGCTGGAAAGAATTTTCCTCCGCTCCACTCATCCTTCATCATATGAAGAATTTCAATTTTGTTCTTTAAATGTGCAAAAATTTGATTTGACTAAATGTAACATTTTAAAATTTCTTTCCAGAACGAAAATTTATATTTGTTCGGTTAAAACTTCTGCACGCTTAAGGAACAAAACAAAATTTATTTCAATCATTTATTATCATAATGCACTGCTCTAGTAAATTGTCTGAACCTATTCGGAATTAAGTCAATGGCTTTCCCAAAGCACGCTATGAAATGTTTCATACAAAACAGTTTTCATCTCGAAAAGAAAGCAAAAAAGGAACAAAATTATATTAAACATTTTAGTTTGAAATATCTCAAAGAATAAATTCCTGAAATTAATTAAATTACTTACGGTTCATCCTAATTATCTTTAATTATTTCAGACTCCCCTTTTAACTATAATTTTGTTAACTTTAGCCATAAATTTCCTGGTAGTTCTAACTGAATGAAATCAACGGTTATGTTATGTCATTTCACGTTTTGTTATGACATTATTTAAAATTATGTTATTGGGATGAGGGATCATTATGGCCCAATACTGCGATCATAGATGATCTACTGTGCTAACCTCTCACTCCAGCTGGGAACATTTCCAATTCACATCGGCTGACTACGCTAAGGATCTTTGAATATCAAAATTTCGAGTAGACAACCACGCTCGTTCTTATACCAGCCTTTCCACACGGCCGACAATCGCGTAATACTACGAAAAACTTAAATGGGAAATTTGAACTTAAATGGGAAACTCCAACTTAAATGGGAAACTTTGGAAAACAGAAGTAGGAAAACTAGAACAACATCATTGTATAGAGCATATCTAGGTCAGAAAGCATGGATAGACATAACGGCTCGGTTAGAGAAGCCAACGTACTATGGTAGGAACGATCATGATTTTAAAATCGAATGTAGGAAACAGAAAACGGATGTAGGTAAATTCTCATTTTTAAATAGAACTAAGTTATAAATGATTGGAATGACCTACCTGCAGCGGTCTTTGAGGGCTGTCCTTCCTTAAGGAGATTAAAGAATAACTTAAAAAGTTGTGTATAAGTGTAAATTAAAATTAAGGTGATATTTAACATTTAATTTTTTAAGGCGACATGTATTTATTTAGCCTGACGAGTTACTCCCTTGGTTTGAATTGTAAATTATTTAAGAATAGCGTGTAAGAGGGTCTTAGACTAGAAATGTTTAGCTTAAATGTAGTTCTGTTTATAAGTATGCATAAGGGTGTAATTATTTGACTTATTTTAACTGTTGTATCAGTGAAGCGAGGTGAGTCAGTGAAGTTATGGTTTTACAGTGCAGTGAATAGTTCCGATCAGTGATAATTTATAGCGTCAATGAAATGTGTTTTATAGTGTCAGTGAAATGTGTTTTATAGTGTCAGTGGAATGTGTTATAGTGCCACTACAGTGAGTGAGATGAGAGTAAAGTGAAAGACTGTTATCAGTACCAATGTGAAACTTACGTAGGGCCTATACATACTGTATGTAGGTTGTATTGTAAAATTAGGTTCACTTATTAATTAGATTATTTTATGTATTATTATTAATTGTAATTATTGTGTTCAATTGTATTGTGTATTCTTATTGTATTGTGTATATAATTGTATTGTGTATTGTAGAATTGTATTTGTATTGTATAATTGTATTGTGTATTATAATTTTATTGTGTATACCACTGCCACCGGGTGCTTGCTCAATTGCAGTGTAAATAAATACATATCATACATATTAAATGGAAATCAAATAGAATGATATTGCTGCCTAACATGGAGAAATGTAAATCCCGAGAAAAACTCCAACTGCGATCTTGACCTCGAAAAGTTCGCTATTTTCTTTTAATGAAAAAACTCAATCCGTACTGGGACTCGAACACGAACCGCCTACTTTAAAGGCTAATGCTCTAGGCTTTGCAGCCACCACTGGGACAGAAATTCCTCTTAAAAAACAGTTCGAATCGCAGAGATGCACGGATAGCTGCAGGAATTACGTGGCAGGATATAGAGCAGCGAGACTACCCCAAGGAATTTCCATTTATAAACTTTTTTTGTTCTAAATACGGGAGAAAAAAACAGTAACAAATCGCTGGGCACACGAGCTGACCGTTGTCATGGATACGCTCGGCAGTGTTGTCCTTTATGGCAGACGTACTATACAACGGACGAACTTTATGGAACAATTTTCAAGCGGAAGGAGGAATTGTCCGCTGCCTTCCAACCACTTTGCATTTATATAGGCTCCCGATACTGCCATAAGCATTACTCCACCTTCTTTATCGAGGTACTGAACGTCTCAATGTCCCGATCGTCAAGTGTTTGATGCGTCTTTCAACTGTTCACAGCAGAGGAGAATTGCACGGTATTGAAAGGTTATTACAAACTTGAGTGAATGGCAAGGTTTATATTTAAGTTCTGAGATATTTTCAGTTACATATAGACCTATGCATATCATAATATCATAAAATATATAAAAACACAATTCAATAAAAGTAAGATTATCATATTACTGTATATTATATTATAATATATTATATTATATTATATTATATTATATTATATTAAGTCGCCCTCGGTAGCGTAGATGGTATAGCTCTGGCCTTCTGTGCTCGAGGTTGCGGTTTCGATCCCGGCCGAGGTCGATAGCATTTCGTCATTGTTCCTGCAGTAACTCCTATGTAACATATTTATCAATCTTCAGATTTTATCTCTATAAAAATAACTTAAATAGTGATACAGCAAATAATAAAATCTCCTATATATAATTACATTTTATTTGTGTCGAAAATGTAAGAATTCACAGTCTCCTATATACGGCAGCCATAGAATGAATAAATGTTTTTTTTTCCTCCTACTGAAAGATTATCAATTTAATAATCTGATTGGCTATGTATTGTATATTTTTAGTAGAGCCATCGATGTAGCTCAGTCGGCAGACTCGCTGGGCTTAGGTTGGATCCCCCTTTGGTCTCATTGATTGGTTTCTTCCGAGGTTTTCCCCAGCCGTGGGACTGAAGCCGGATGGTCTTTGGCGAGTTCTTGGCATCACTTCATTTCACCCCTTTGATTTGATTACCTGGTTGGGTTTTTGCCGGGTAATCTCTTGGCGAATCCTCGGACCTCACCTCATCTCACTACATCTCGCCAAAATATTGTGAAAAATTGCACAAAATTGTAGAAAATTACTAAATTGTAAAACTGTAAAAATTGTAAAATATTGTAAAAATGTGTAAAATTGTAATTGTAGTATTGTAAAATTTTGACTTGTTCCACATCTTAAAGCTTCATTGCTCATGTAAAATCTATGGAATATAATAAATGAATGAATTACATATTTTGCACATAGGAGTTATTGCAGGAACAACGACGATTTAAGTGTTTTAAATGCGACAGGCTCGTGTCAGTAGGTTTAGTGGCATGTAAAAGAACTCCCGCGGGACAAAATTCCCAAACAGTGACCGAAATTTAAAGAAGATAAAAAAACTTCCACCGTATGGAATCAAACTAGAGCACATTCTGTATCACTATCTAAGACATAATGCCATACTCTACGTAGGAACAGCGAGGTACAAATTGTATTGTATCCTATTAGTTTATATTACATTATAATAATATATTATTGTGTACCTATAATAAAGTATAATATAACATTGTACAGGACATTCGTTATTTTGTGAAACCAAATGCATGCATGAGTCGTAGCTCATAATGAGGACCTTACGCTGGTATGGAGGTGGTTAGTTAGTTAGTTAGTTAGTTAGTTAGTTAGTTAGTTAGTTAGTTAGTTAGTTAGTTAGTTAGTTAGTTAGTTAGTTAGTTAGTTAGTTAGCTAGCTGCAAATGGAAATACAGCGAGAGAGGGAAGCTTCCCAGTCCACTTTCTTCTTTCCCTCACACACAAGTTGGTTTCACGAGATAATGATCAGCCTGTATTCACCTGTATTCATTCATTCATTCATTCATTCATTCATAGTTTTCTGCCCAAAGGCAGGTCTTTCACTAGAAACCTAGTAGTGTATCCTCCAATATTTCCTATTTTCTGCCTTCTTGCTGGTTTCCTGTCTTCTATTTACGTTTGGAATCTTTCGCCGTGGAAAGACTCATTATGTCATGTTTGTAGTTTTTCTTGGGAAAAGTAAATGCGGTAACGTCCCGTTGCTTTCCACACACCACTCTCTCTTTCGCATCTTACAGCGGGGCCAGCGTGGAAGTGAGGAGAGTGGATTTGACTAATTAGGTTCTCCGAACTTCACCAAAATTCAGCGCAAGGGTTAAATATCAGTTCTATCAGGGTTTTCGACACATTTAGAGACAGTGAAATTCCAATTGGCCTTGCCCCTCTAGTCTAGCCTGTATTATATGATGTTAATATTACTTGGAACATGTCCATCCAAGAGACGAAAATATAATACAAAATAAATGACTGGTAAGAAAAGAAACACAGAGCGTCACAAAAAGCACTGGATAGATGAGTAAGTGGATGTAATGATGAGTTGCTGTTAAAAAAGTATAGATTTGTGCATAAGTAGTAGGTAGGTAGATACCTGGAGAGACGGACAAACAAAAAAATTAGTTGGCAGGTATATAGAAGAAAAGGCAAAAACCAGATGATATGCGATTAGATAAACAGACAGAAAGATGACAGACATGCAGACAGCTAGATAGAAAAGTAGGTAGGTAGGTATTTACTACGTACAGTAGGTAACTAATTCGACAGATGGGACAGACGGATAGACGGACGGACGATCGGGCGGACTGACGGACCGATTGATTAGATTAGGTTAGATTAGATTAGATTAAATTAGATTAGATTAGATTTAGACAGACAGAGATAGATAGACAGACAGACAGAGATAGACAGAAACATACAGACAGACAGACAGAGAGACATACAGAAGACAGAGACAGATATATATATATATATATATATATATATACATACATACATACATACATACATACATACATACATACATACATACATACATACATATACAGATAGACATACAGACAGATAGAGACAAATATACAGATATATAGACATACAGACAGACAGAGACAGATATACAGCTATATAGACATACAGACAGACAGAGACAGATATACAAATATATAGAAATACAGACAGAGACAGATATACAGATATATAGACATACATACAGACAGACAGAGACAGATATACAGATATATAGACATACAGACAGAGACATATACAGATATATAGACATACAGACAGACAGAGACAGATATACAGATATATAGACATACAGACAGAGACAGATATACAGCTATATAGACATACAGTGACAGGTATACAAATACTGTATATAGACAGATATACAGACATACAGACAGACAGAGAGAGATGGACAGACGGACAGACAGATAAACAGATAGACATACAGACATGGATAGATAGATAGATAGATAGATAGATAGATAGATAGATAGATAGATAGATAGATAGATAGATAGATAGATAGATAGATAGATAGATAGATAGATAGATAGATAGATAGATAGATGGATGGATGGATGGATGGATGGATGGATGGATGGATGGATGGATGGATGGATGGATGGATGGATGGTTAGATGGATAGATGGATAGATGGATGGATGGATGGATGGATAGATAGATAGATAGATAGATAGATAGATAGATAGATAGATAGATAGATAGATAGATAGATAGATAGATAGATAGATAGATAGATAGATAGATAGGTAGGTAGGTAGGTAGGTAGGTAGGTAGGTAGGTAGGTAGGTAGGTAGGTAGGTAGGTAGACAGACAGACAGACAGACAGACAGACATACAGACAGACAGACAGACAGACAGACAGACAGACAGACAGACAGACAGACAGACAGACAGACAGACAGACAGACAGACAGACAGACAGACAGATAGATAGATAGATAGATAGATAGATAGATAGATAGATAGATAGATAGTACATATTAAATTTTTCCTATACTGTACATTATCTTCCTTCGTTGTTGTTAGCAATGTTTCGTAACCAAGGCTCTCGAAAGTTTGTATTTAAGGTTATGAAAGTTCCAGTTAATTCATTCTTCTCCCTCGACCCTGTTATTGGGGGAGTGGAGAGCATAATGGCCGCTAGGTGGTTGAACATTACCTGTTTGGGAGCTGTAAAACAATATTATTGTAATGATATTCCCCCGTGTATACTCGGCAGTAACGCTAAACCGTCTGGATGTCGCCGGCCGCACGCCATATTGCGCCCCAAGGTGTTAGTCGGACGCCAAGTGGATGCCCGCGCCATTGCCCGGAGCATGATGGCCATGGGTGTCCAAAACCGGCACCACTTGCAAAAGCTAAGATTTCAATGTTAGCGGAGACATGTAGTTAAGATAGAAAATAGACCTTTTAATAAGGCAATTTTTTCCAGCTAAGGTTAAGTATTTATTTAATACCGTTCCCTAGCAACACAATTTTTGTATTTCGAATAAGTGAATTTACCTCGCTTTCAATTTTCAATGGAAGCTTTCAACACTTGTTTTTACTTTTGTTACGTCATATGTTTGTTTGCGGAGCCTAACCAAACACAGACGATTTTACTGGTTTAATAACACTAGTCTGCGATGAAATTCCTGCCTCCAAAGTTTTAATGTTTTTAGGGTATTTTTAGCATACTGAAATCAAATTCAAGGCCAAAAAGTTCCTATCACGTACCACTTTTTTGTTATTTTAATTTTCTTATAATATATTACGACAATTTATAGCGTAATTATTTAAACTGTAATACTTTAACATATGTAGGTTTAGTATGTTAGGATATGAAAACCAAATGTATTCAACATATTTTTAAGGTGTTTATATTGAAAACCAATGACACTGGATGTTTCTTAGCAGATAGGGGGTACAAGCACATAAGGAAGTTAGGGCGAAATAACGTGCAGCCTTGTCATTATTTTTATTTGTGAAAGACAGAAATGTCAGCCACTCCTTGGTGAGAGACTGAACTCAACTCGTCTAGTTTCTCTCACATTTCATTAGTCTGCGTTTCATCTGGAGACGAAGCGAAATCAGTTTGAAGCTTTGTGGAGTAGAATGTTGAAAATTTTTAGTCCAGTAAGAAAGTATTTACCATGTTGCATCGAGTATGTCTAAATAATCCAGACCACTTTTGTTATATAACTTATGTAGGATATACGTATTGCCTAAGCAGAGGTGTAATATTACAGATTTTGTGAAAAAGTCATACCATGCCTATTTTGGAATCAAACTTGGAGACCAAAGTAAAGCTTGGGCACCACACAAAGTATGTAGAGTATGCACTGAAGAATTTCGTCATTTGATCAATTGGAGAAGACCTTGCTATCTTTTGGAGTACCTATGGTTTGGAGAGAGCAGTCGAACCATGTAAAGACTGCTACTTCTGTTCGTGTGATGTGAAGGGGTACGATTCTAAACATATAAATCAAATCGTGTATTCAGTTGTTCGGTCAGCCATTTTACTTGTGCCTAATGTACCAATCCCTGTGCGACCAGAAAATCTTAAACAAACATCATTCTATTGGTACTGACAACGTGAAATAGGCTTTAAATACTTTTTCTCCGAAGATGATAATCTTGTATATTGCAGTAATGTGAAAGAATTTATGCTAAAACTTGGACTTCCAAACTCTGACCTAAGTGAATGGAGACTGTTCATTGATGCTTCCAAGCGAAGTTAAAAGGATTTCCTCCTTCATAACGGAAACATTTTTGGTTCAGTGCCCGTTGCCTATTCAGTGATCCTAAAAAAATCATACACAAATTTGCAACTGCTGTTGTTGCGACTAGACTATAAGAACACTAGTGGCAAGTTTGTGATGATTACAAAGTTCTTACTATGTTCCTGGGTCAACAATTTGGTTTTACCAAATTTCCATGCATTCTTTGCCTGTGGGATAGTAGGGCACGAGTTGATCACTGGACTATGAAGGACTGGTCACCTCGACAAAATTTGGAAATAGGTTGTAAGAATGTTGTGCGCCAAAGCCTTGTGAGTTCTTCTAAAGTTGTGCTGCCATCTCTCCACATCAAGCTTGACTTAATGAAACAGCTTGTAAAAGCTTTAAATAAGGAAGGAGGCTGTTTTAAGTACATGTCTGGTGCAACATTTAAAAACAGTATGGACGAAAAGGAGAAATCAGCATGGATTTTTTTTTTTGTGAAGTTGTTTTACAATTTGTTGGCAACAAGGATCCTAATTACCGAAACATTGTGGCTAACATGCTTGAAGCATACAAGGAATTTTGTTGTAACATGAGTATCAAAATTTTCTGTTTTCTCAGTTAGATTATTTCGCCGAAAATCTAGGATTATTCAGCTAAGAGTAAGATGAACGATTTCACAAGGATCTGCAGGAGTTCGAAAGAAGGTACCAGGGACGCGGGAGCATCAGTAGGCCTATGCTTGGTGATTATTGTTGGAAGTTAAAGCGTAAAATACCTGAAGAGAAACATAAAAGAAAGAGGAACAGGAGAACTTTCTCATCTAAGAAACAAGTGTTGTAATTTTTTGTGTGATACATTGTGTTAATTTATACATCCAATAGTGAAGTAAACAATACAAAACAAAGCAAAAACACTCTAGTGACATGTATGAACAACCCTACACATAATTTCAGCAAGTTGTGTCTTTTAAATATTGTTTTTGAATTTGAAATAAAAAAGTGAAATGAAAAAGTTGGTGATGAAATTCACGTAATTATAAAATACATTTAAAGTGATTTTGCAAACAAACCTGACGTGATAGAAACAAACGGATTGAAAATTCGGATTCAGCACATCGACATTATATAAAATCACATTACTTAGTTTAGGCAACAAACACAAAGTTGAAATTCGCAGGCTAGTGTAATTTGTGGTAGCCTACTTTCGAATGTCTCACTTTCGCACTAACTCATCATAACACACCAAGTGTCATCTAGCGGAATATTTGTAATGATGAGATGGTACAATAATACATTTTCATGACAGTTTAGTATTTTCGTAAGTGAATTGATATTTTATTGTATTAGAATAGTTCATTTCTTCTAATCTTCATATACTTTCTACCAATCGTGTAATAGTCAATTAAGTCCCACTCGAGTTTTGATTTTCTATAGATAAATTAAAACCTCTAGTGACTCTACTGTTGGTAACTCTGTTACATCTTATCATAGTTTCCACACCGGTGTTACATTATTTTGTGCCTCTCGTAGACGCGTAGTTAAACGTTATTCATTCCATTTTTTTTTTCTTTCATTGTCAAAAGTCACTTCAATTTTTATTCATTATTTCTGTAAAATCATTTGAAATACTTAAATCAACAACGCAATAATTAACAACATCGCTTATTGCAAAATCTTGTAAATCCAATGGCCGCTGAAATAGAGCTTTCGGGTTTAATGATTGCAAAACATTGATTCTCCATGGTTTATAAACGCTTAAAGAATAATTAACAATATATTTTCCGCAAATGACAGATACAAAACCACACAGATTGCAATGATAGCACACCTGTTAATAGTTAATGTATGAATATACGAGTTTTTGGTGCTTTATTATGTTAACACAAAATCTGGTAAATGTTCAATTGGACGTTTTGGTAGTTATATTTTGTAAAAGCACTGCTTACTTTCCATTAGTATTTTTGCTCTTACTGAAAAGTGTTGTTTTATAGAGTTATGAAGTTTTGGAATAATAGCAATGACAAAAAGAACTACCTTTAATATACTTGTCTACACAACATTCTGACATACTAAAAACATTTTTAGATGAGCTTGCTATGTAAAAATTATTTTTTTACATAAGTTTGTAATAGAGGGTTAAGAAAAATTTACTGACCTAAATGATGCATTATAACACCCCTGCGGTGGCTGAGAGGTCAGACCTTCAGCCTGTGACGCAGGCGGTTCGGATTCAAGCCCAATCACGCCTGAAAATTTTATATACTAATCTCACTAGGGGTTTTAATTTATCTAGAGCAGCGTTTCTCAAACTGTGGTCCGCGGACCAACTGTGGTCCTCGAGGTCTGCCCTTGTGATCCTTCAAAAAAGACAGAAGAAAAAATTAAAAATCGAACGAATTGCGTATCACACTGTAACTTAAAATTTCAGAGTTTGGAAATGACACATGGCAATCGAATTTCATTTTTACTCCTAGCACGGACGTTTTATGAAATTTATTACCTACCTGTCTATCGACTTCCTACTCTACTCTCAGCAACAAAAGAGGGATTTAAAGCACTATATACATGGTGTTTCTCGACACCTTTTCCCTACACATCTGGCGCCGCGCCTATAACCCAGCCAGGGACCACCCGAATTCATAACACAGGACCAAAGTACCGAATCTTAATTCGATTTTAAAATATAAGTATACTGGTATTAAAATATGCTACGAAAATTATAAATTTGCTTTCCAAGTGAACAAGAGAGGTGGTTCGCGGAACTGTTCTGACTTTAAAAAGTGGTCCCCACTTCAAAAAAGTTTGAGAAACGCTGATCTAGAGAAAATGAAAACTGGAGTGGGATTCAGTTACTTTTACACGATTAGAAGAAAGTATATAAAGATTAGAAGAAATAAAGTAGGCCAAGTCTAATATGATAAAATATTAATTGACTTACGAAAATACTAAACTGTCTTGAAAATGTATTATTGTACCATTTCATCCTTATAATTATTCCGTTAGATAGCAGTAGTGTGTTATGATTAGCTGTTCTCTTGTTACAAGTTGTGCCAACTATACAATCTTCATTGAACTCTATGGACGATTACTAGTACTATCCATACGTCACCATTTCTCCATTCCGTCATCATTCCATAGCATTCCCCGAACGCCGAATGGCGACGAAGAGAGGGGGCTACCTAGGGTCGAGAGAGATTGCGTGTTCAGAACATGAATATACAGTGAACCTTAGTGTAGTCAGCCGGTGTGGGTTTGGGAATGCACCTAGCTTGAGGGTAGCGCAATAGATGGTAAAACGTCGCAGTGTTAGGCCGTAGTGTCTTCCTCCAGTCCATTGCGATCCTTTAGAACATTTCAGAAATCGCATAAATTTGTGGCTAAAATTTTTTCTGTACATTCTCTATTTACATATTAGCAAATTTATAGTTAAAATCATTCCCATGCTTTCACGTACAAGACCCATACTCCATCAAAGAGAAATAGGCTATTATTAGCCAAAGATTAATTTTAGACTTGAAATATTATTAGCTATGGAATTTGCCTTCTTTGTTACATTACATATTCTAATAATGATTACAGAACGATCAATAAAATTAAGTAAAATATATATCCATATGTAAAATTTTGTTCCTTCGCGATTTCTGATCTTAGCAGCAACAAATATCTCAGTTCAGAATATGTATTGTATGACTTTCTTGTGTTAAATTCTATCGTACCTGGTTTACACGTTTCGACCTATTATGGGTCATCCTCAGAACTTGTCGTTGTTGGTCTTGGCGCCTCTTGTTTTGTTTCCTGTGAGGGTGTGTTTGTGTGGTGTAATGTGAAGTCAAAGAGTGTGTATGTTCTGAAATTGAGTTGTGTGTTGAGAATTTCATTGTGTTTTTATGTGTCTGTATATTTCATATTGTTCTAGTGTGATTAGTTTCCGGATTTTTGGTTGGATGTGTAGTATTTCCATGTCTGTGTTGATGTCTCTGTAGGTGTGGTTAGTATTTGTGATGTGTTCTGCATATGCTTTCCTGTTGGAAAGGGGACCGCTCGTCGTTGCGTTATGTGTCTGGCCACCAAAAGCGAACATTTTGAATATCTAAAGCATCGGTGGGCAGATCTTGAGATACTACCCGCCACACAGAGGAGAGTTTGTGTTGTAGGAGAATGTGCAGTGGCGAACTTAAGAGAAACATAAATAATCTTCAGATATCAAATAGTAATGAATCATGGAAAGTGGCCAGTTGCTCAAGATCAACTCATTTTGAAACACTACAAACAATTCAAAACATTCATACAATCAATAGACTTTAACACATTATAAACATGAACACAAATAAGTACAACACTTTGTAAACATGAATCCAAATAAGCATACAATAATAAGATTTTAAATTGTGGATCTGTGATGTACAATTCAAATATGACTCGTCTATTGCAATAGTGTATTGTTAAATGACTGTGAACATGTATGTAACGTAAAAATAGCATATAAATATATTAAAACACTTGTACAACGTTGTCTTGTAAAGTATTTAAGCATAAGCTAGCTTGTCATCCATTGTATAGAGTAGAAATTTTTATTTAAATTTGTGGATTTGTAAAGTATAATATTTTAATTGTGAATTTTTAAGGTGCAATTTAAATTGTGGATTTGTAATGTATATTTTAAATTGTGAATTTGTAAGGTACAATTTAAATTGTGGATTTGTAATGCATGTTTTAAAATTTTGGATTTATAATGTATAATATCTGAAATTGTGAATTTGTAAGGTACAATTTAAATTGTGGATTTGTAATGCATATTTTTAAATTTTGGATTTGTAATGTATAATATTTAAATTATGAATTTGTAGGGTAGAATTTAATTGTGGATTTGTAATGTATAATATTTTAAATTGTGAAATTGTAAGGTACAATTTAAATTGTGGATTTGTAATGTATAAATTAAATTGTGGATTTGTAATGCATATTTTAAATTTGTGGACTTGTAAAGTATAATATTTTAAATTGTGAATTTGTAAGGTACAATTTAAATTGTGGATTTGTAATACATATGTTAAATTTTGAATTTGTAAGGTATAATTTAAATTTGACTCTATCTATTACAATAGTGTATTGCTACATAACTATGAACTATTCTACATATATCAAATTCGATTAATAATATAAACATAGTATGTAATATTGCAACACTTGTACAAAATTTTTTTCATAATGCATTTAGGCATAAGCTTTGTAACTGGCGAGCGGATTGATTCTATATAGTACATAGATAATTTAATTGTGGATGTGTAATGTGTATTTGTAATGTATTAATTAATTGTGGATTTGTAATGTACTTAAGCATCAGATTTATAATTGCTAGTTGATCATATATTGTGTAGAGTGGATAATTTTTATTTATTTTAATTTTTGGATTGTAATATCTATTTTTACAGACTCTGTATATCACAATAGTGTAGTGCTATATGAATATCAACTATGAACTATGAAATATGTAACATAAACATAGCATGTAGTATTGCAAATATTGCATGCAATGGAACATGCTGTTTTAGCACAATAAAGGAAAAAAAATAAATAAATAAAATAAGGCATAAGCAAACACTATCTCTGTCGTGTGTTAAGCATGCTCTCATCAATGTTTTACAATTAATTGTACATATTTTATTACATGAAGTTGATATAAAATAAATATAATTACCTTAAGATCCATGCTGACTGAGCAAAGTCCGAACTTTCATCTAAAGCTAGTGAATAAGCTACGAATTGGGAAATACTAGATTTTAATTGCTAATCCACCAGATATGAAATATCTTCTATTCTTCTCCCTATAGTTATTACGATGAGACAAACTAATATTTTCATATTGTTCCTTTTGTTCAGAGACATAACACTCGCCACACTTATTAAACATCTTTTAACAAATTCCCCGTCACTAAAAGGTTTCAATGATTTTGCGACTTCCCTTGCAACTATGTAACTGGCAAGAATTTCCTTTTGTTTTTGAGTCAAGGCATTCTCCTCCACTCTATTCTGGTTACTTAATATTTCAGTTTTTAATTTTTCAAGCTGCTCCATATGTTCCGGCCCTATAAATTGAAATAGAGAGAAATAGAAAAGATAGAGCGAAATTTTGTTTAAAAATTAGTGAAAACAGAAAAATAATCTAGCTATTATTATTATTTTAGCTTGTTGTGTAGGTATTAAACTTCAAACTACGATTATTTACCTGTAATTAAGCTGTGATTCTTATGGCATGTAGGATAAAGTTGCCTAATTCCGTGATACGTTTTTTTCACTGAATGTCACGGGGTTAGGTATCTTGCTAGGAAGTTCACCGATGTCACAAAAGTAGGCGAAAGATGCACTCTTTCGAGAAAGATGTCTCGCGCTATGGTCGAACGACAAGGCTTTGACTGACATTCAATTTTTAAAAAGTAGACTATCACGGGATTAGGGGTATCATGAAAATTGGCAACTTTACCCTACATCAGCCGCGGCGAAAATGCGACTCACGAGCACATTGTGGCTCGCAGTGCTTTTCTCTCGCTTCCTACCTACAACCCCCACCCTCTCACTCACTGGAGTCAAACTCCGTTCTATTTGTATTTGTCTCGGACCTGTGAGTGGCGTATCGTAGCAATATCTCTCTCGAAACCATGTACGGAAGTTTCAAGTAGGATGGGAGGATGCATTCTTTTGCTTACAATAGGATGAAAATATTAAATGTATGATTTGTTCACAAATGTTACTAGGAAAACGGTTGTATAACATAAAACGGCATTATAAGTTACTACATGTTACTGATGAAACATTAAAAGGTTAAGTGGTGTTATTATTATTATTATTATTATTATTATTATTATTATCATCATCATCATTATCATCTCTGTACGTCGATTCTTTTACAGCAGATGTACGAATAATGCTGTTAGATTTTCAATTTAAACTCACAGATTTACAATGTGACGTTAAATGAAAGCTAGATGTAAGTACTTGACAGATATTGAACTTTTCAAATCTTTGGAAAAAAATTAATATTTGAAGCTTCGTTCTTTCGCTTGCTCCGTTGAAGCCATGTTCGCTGTAACTTACGTTTGTGAAAAATTATTTTCAGCAATGAAAATAGTAAAAATCAAATTTAGATCACGACTGACAGACAAATACCTTCGTGATCAACTACGATTGGCAATAAGTGACATAATTCCTGATTTTGAAACTTTGTCGCAGAGACATTCTGAAGATAGTTAATTTTAGGTTGTGATAATGTGTCCTATGTTTTCTTGTTCATTTCTTTCTTCGTTACACGTCCTAAACATTAACTTCCCCTTCGGTTGTCCGCCTCCCGCCATAGGTGCTATACACGTTGCAGCTTACACAGTGGCTCGGCGCACCATGGCCTTTTCGCCACGGCTGCCCTACATCATGTCTGTGTATTGCTTCTGTGCGTTCCTATAACGATTTTGTTGCATAGTAGGGATATATGACGTTTTCTCCATGAGCACAACAGAAGAATTCTTCTTCCCAATCTACTTGGAATGGGCGTTTATGAGTATTGAACATCGCAAAAACAATCCGACTTAAGGGTCGCTTATAGAGGGGGTGGAAATTGGTGGGAGGAACGTGACGTCAGAACTCTCCCCGCTACCGGTTGTATAGTCCGGGTCAGCTTACTTAATACTCTAAGGATGAAACCTAACCATTTTTCCCCCATTACTACATAACCTAGCGGATTATGGTGATTTTCTAGTTTGCAGGTTGAATTTTCTTTTTCCAACTTCGTTTCGAATTTTGGTACTGAGAAATGCTACAACTGGTAGTGATTTTATAACTGTTATGTTGGCAGCAGTGACACAAGGTGTCAGTAGTTTAAATTCTGAAAATTCAAATTGTTCTAGATTTCTGAGCCCATTACTGGAAGCTAGTGAAATTTGAACATACTAATAATTAATATCGGTATTAAGATTAATACATAATAGTTATTGTATGTGTTGCTTTGTGTAGTATTAGTTGGCAACACTGAAGAGACGGTCAAATTAATCTTTTAGGAATTACTCTTACGTGAACCTCAGTATAATCATGATTACCAGTTTGCCCGCGTCTGATCTAAAGTAACCGTGTGCTTAACTGAAGAGAGTAGGCTACTTTTTTTTTAGTAGGTTATTTTACGACGCTTTATCAACAGCTTAGGTTATTTAGCGTCTGAATGAGATGAAGGTGATAATGCCGGTGAAATGAGTCCGGGGTCCAGCACCGAAAGTTACCCAGCATTTGCTCATATTGGGTTGAGGGAAAACCCCGGAAAAAACCTCAACCAAGTAACTTGCCCCGACCGGGAATCGAACCCGGGCCACCTGGTTTCGCAGCCAGACGCGCTGACCGTTACTCCACAGGTGTGGACTAGTATGCTACTACATGTGTATCAGTACTTAAATGCAAAATAAAAGCATAATAAATAGTTTTCCTTCCTTAAAGAGTGTAGGCCTATTTATTAATTTTTTTGGCGAATTCTGTATATTCCGGGAATCGAACTGATACATATTTCTAAAGAAATCTTCAATTGATGGAGTTATGAATTATGAGCAATGAAATATATGTTTGGACAATCCTGTAGTGGGGCTGGAGATGGTTTGCGTGCGTATGTAAGGGTGCTTTAGACTGTCCCTAGGCCCTTCTTTTCGATTCCACAGGGAATCTGTGCTATTATTCATAATTGGACACACGCAGCAATAAAAATGGCCACAAACGACTTTTCTCTCCCTCCCTCCCTGTCCTACCTTCCCCCCCCCACTCTATCGTAAAGCCAGGAAACCCTGCAGGCATTAAAGAATAAACTAATTACCAAATAGCAAACATCTCCCTTCTCCCCTCTTGTATCTGTCATACATGTAATTACTTTATAAAACACAGAGACAAGGCCGAGAGCGGTCGTATCACTTGCTAAATGCTACATTACAATTTTATGCATCTGTAAATGAGGGCCATGCAACCACATAATGAAAAAAGAGTCACAGTATGAGTGTCCAACCAGAACTTAAACCCTATTGAACATGTCTGGGAGGAGCAGAAGCTAAATATATGCGAACTAAGATGGAATTTATTAGCCCTATATCAGAATTACGGAGCAAATTTGGAAGCAGTATTAGACGAAAATTGAAATATATATATATATATATATATATATATATATATATATATATAACTTAATACAGCTTTATTCAGTACAGGAAGGGATAAACAGAAACTCTAACTGCGATCTAGCTATCCCGTTTTTGAATTGGTTATTTTAGGTAATAATGACGCGAAATGAGTCCAAAATCCAGCGCCGAAAGTTACTCAGCATTTTTTTGCTCTTAAGGGGACACTATGGTGAAATAATGGTGAAAAATTAAGAAAATCCACTTAAAAATTTATTGTGACTCTCTATTTAGACCGAGTCCACATCTGTGGAGTAACGGTCAGCGCGTCTGGCCGCGAAACCAGGTGGCCCGGGTTCGAATCCTGGTCGGGCCAAGTTACCAGGTTGAGGTTTTTTTCCGGGGTTTTCCCTCAACCAAATACGAGCAAATGCTGGGTAACTTTCGGTGCTGGACCCCGGACTCATTTCACCGGCATTATCACCTTCATTTCATTCAGACGCTAAATAACCTAGATGTTGATACAGCGTCGTAAAATAACCCAATGAAATAAAAATAAAAATATTTAGACCGAGCTCAAAAAGTTAATTAAATAATGTTCCCATTACTATTTTGAAGCTTTTGAGATAATATAAACTAAAAATGGTGAAAATTGTGATTCAAGGAGCCTTTTTAGTGATGTCAATAAAAAATAAATAAAAAATATAATTTCAAACCTATTAGCCCTAATGGCACCAAATTTTGTACAGATGATAGTATTGTAGGCATATTTAATAATAATAATAATAATAATAATAATAATAATAATAATAATAATAATAATAATAATAATTCTTTATTTATACTAACAGAGTTAAGGCCATAGGGCCTTCTCTTACACCCTACAAGGTCACAAAGTATACAAGCAGTTAAAATTTAACAAAAAGTTACAGAACAAAAAAAAAAAAAAAAAAAAAAAAAAAACTTGTAAGGACTTACGATAGACTTTCCAACAAAAGTAAATATTATATCTGAGAGTACGATCTTCATAACTATGCATACACCATATTTCATACTGACATTTAACAGGGGCATAAGTGGTCAGGTGAATTTCCAGGCCAGTCGACACATATGGCTGTAGTTTTTCTTGATTTCGTTTAATGAGAATTTTGAAGTGGGAAGCTCTCCGGCCTCACTCCTGCTGTCTGCAGTGTCTACGAATCGTCATATATGTGAAATGGTTTTGTTCTGCGATTCGCAATTTTCGGAAAAGTTAAGTCTCTTAGCCACTGTTCGTGTGCCTACACCAATTTTGTTCTTAATTCACTCTCGAGTGTTCCTTTTTTCACGCACTGATTTTCCAATCCTGAACAAAATTTATAGTGTATGTTCTCGTTTCGTTGGAGACATGCCAATCTAAACCATTAAAAACACAATTAAATTCGATAATAAGCAATGCTATGGATATTAAAAGTTAGTTTGAAGCACATATTTTATGCGTGTCCATATCAAACACCTCTGTAACAAAAGTTTGTATTACGTATCAGAAATTTTTGTTACACATTTCTTATCAATAAGGCTTAATAACTGTCACGTGAAAGTTATTTTTGTAAGTCGGGTAAAAGAATTCACTCCTTTCTGCGGGTAGAGAAGCTGCTTAACAGTTCCAAGACCCCAGTGTACAACAATGGCTTGACATCATATCTGACTCTGTTGTTTCTGAGAAGAAGAAATTAACTCCAATGCCAAATGACAGCTTATTGTTTTTCAGAAGCAGTATTTGCCGCGAAATTTCTCACAGTAGAAAGCAGCACACACTAGTCAATCACGTGATAGCTTGAATTTCTAAAATTCAAAATTCCCCGCAAGAAATACAGAAAAAAAAAGTAGCGTTTTAATAAGCTATTGCGACAGAAACTTATATTACATCGTGTAGTTTATTTATGCTCGACCATGCCGAAATGTACTAATTATACATCTGGTAGCAGTCCTTTAATGGATGTCATTAAAGTACACCTACTCATTAAAGTACAGGTCTTCAGCCAATGATAACTCAGCTTACATGTGTTCAGCCAATGACAAGTCAGCTTTGTACCGTTATAAAACCGTAAGTATCGATTATTCTCGGATATGCAATCGAAAGAGAATTAGCGAAAAGTCACGGAGGCTGGAAATCCAACACTGTCGCAGAAGGTTATGTTCTGTTACTATAATAATTAGCCTTAATTGTAAATAATATTCAAATAAATTCAATTTGTCATCTCGTTTTTCAATGTCGAATTCAATAATCAAGGTTATAATATTATAATATTATCAAGTTTAACGGGACTACGTCAAGGTCAATGACATTATTGTTCCTCGGAAAAAATCAATACTTTCGCGTCTGCGCACATCTCACAATTCACGACCTAGAACAAGGTCACTTCCGATCTTGTCAGTTACAAATAAAATGTATACATCTGAATACCGGTAATTTCAAGTTAGAAATATGATCGAGCATAAAAAGTCGTATGAAACTCGCCTATAATGGTAATTAAGAAGCTCGTATGAAAATTATGAAACTCGCTTGCGCTCGTTTCATAAATATCCATACTCGATTCTTAATTACTATCATTATAGGCTCGTTGCATAATGTACTATTCTATGCTTGTATGCCCTGCATTAAAAATCTGAAAGCTACATTAAGTATCTTGTTCTAAAATTTTGCAATATTGCCATAGGTGAGACTCGACTAATTCCGCAATATTAAGAAGTAATTCTATCTTATTTTTATCCAAATTTTTATTGAAAAATATTATCAAGGTATGTAGACATGGACGAATCCTCTCATTACCAAATGAGATAAAGAGACTGTTAAAATGCAAATATATTTAGTTGTACATACATTACAGTTGAAAGAGAACAACTTGGGTAATTCCGCAACAGTGCGGATTTAAGAACTTGGCTAATTCCGTAGTCGTAAATAATTATGAAACACATTATGAAAGTAACATAAAAGGAACAATTTATATGTAACAATGCTCACTTTCTTCACAGCTGTGTAGCAAAACACGAAAAACAGCCAACTTTCGATGTTTCACTGTATTGCCGACAGAGGTGTCGACCAATATCCTTGATTTTTTTCTATAGCACTGCAGAGGACATGCCCCCTGTTGACAGCCTCTCAAAACTTACGTTCGCGCTATTGTAAAGCCGCAGTAAAATCATACATGCACTACTGCGGAATTACCCTACTGCGGAATTAGCCGAGTTTCCCCTATCTATAGTTTTCATTTTATTTCTATTTCTTGGAATATCATTAAAATACGAATGAAATAGATTGTATCCTAATCTCATACAACAATGAATATGTTTTATAAATCGGTACGTTCGGGAAGATAAGAGCTTTAAAATGAGTGTTGATAAAAAAGGGACAATTAAACGCAATATGAGATCTGTATATGCTCTCCAACATCTATTTTGTCATTAAATATTATTTGTTATTAAACAAATGTCTTGAATGAACGTTTTACTCCTTACAATAGGGGAGTAAAATCAACCCTTGGATTAATCGAAATTTCAACCTGAAACTTGGAAGAGATAAACCTTACAGAGAAGCGTACGTCGTTTATGTTTGGCCTCAATAAAACATCTCTGAGGAAACTTCACATGCTGAAAAAGGAACAAAGCACAACCTTCTAGTAGCGAAATGTTCAGCCTGAAGAGATCTCTTGTAGCTCACAATATATTTTATTGACAGGTGCTATACTAGGCAAGTGCACTTGTATGCTTCAAGCTTCTTGATTACATTGTTCAGTCTAACAGTCGATATTTTTGTTCTTCGCCTCTTTTTCCTCCTCCTCTTCTTCTTCTTCTTCTTCTTCTTCTTCTGTTGTTTTCCTTTTTAAGTTACATTTGCTATGTCTTTCCTCCAATTTCGTTGATTCATCTTCCTCTCCGTAAATCTACTTTTCTTTATCTTTATTCTATGCTTGTGCTCTGTAGTCTCTCAGTCAATCATTTTATACTTTTCTTTCGTCCACTTATCCCCTTTTTTAAAAGTATTTACCGTTTTCTACTTTGTCGTCATCGTTGTCGTAATTTTCTTCTTTATTTAGTTTTGAATTCCATCTTTTTAGCATATTGTCAATACTTTGTAATTCTCTTTAGCATTTTTCGCTCTTTTCGTTGATTCCTTTGATTGTTATCCATTGCCCTCTATTCTTCTTGATATTCTAATTCCTCTTCTTCCATTTTAATATCCCCTTAGTCCTTTCTTTCTAAGTCCTTTTAGACCTACTAATGTTGTTTTATTTAATTTTCAATGTAATGTAGAGTTCTTAGTTCTCTCCCTCTCCCTCTCTCTCTCATTTGTTGATTTCTTAGTCCATCATTCTCATTTTCAATCTATGTTTCCTGATTCTTCTTGTTCAATCGTAAATTTTCGTCTTCATTCTTCGTCTTTTTCACAATCTACAAATTATTTGATTTCTTAACATTAGAAAATTCGATCATGTAACACCGTCACTAGATATGTTGTCTTGGAGTCCACTTAAAGAAAGAAGATTCTTCAACTCTCTCTTATTTCTATTTAAAATCATGCACACTTCCACATCCTCTTACCTAGCATCTCGTTTTGTTTACCTTTCACTACCTCGAACCCCGAACATGTACCTTCTCTCTATTCCTCTGCATAGAACATCCTTCTAGTCATCATATTTCAGCATATCTATTCCACGCCTCTGGAACTCTCTCCCTGACCATGTCAGAGACTGTCGGACAATATCAAAATTCAAATTTAAATTAAAAAATCCCATTCTAGTTCATGGAATTGCTTGTTGAACACCTGTCAGGTTGCGCAACTACGACATATAGTAAATATTGTAACTATGCCGTTGTAAACTTGACAATATATAATATATTTAGTATTATTATATTATCAGTTATCACTGTCATCATTGCTATCTCTGTTTCTCTTTATTTTTTTTCTTGTATTAGATCGATGAGAGCTCTATAGTGTTCTTTTGACCCTGTTGACCCTCTATAGGGCTTTAATTTAATTTGTATTATTTTCATAAGCGTCTGTATTTATTTTTCGTATTTATATGTGCTATCTGGTAGGATGGAAGAGAAGGCCTTATGGCCTTAATCCTGTCAGATTAAATAAATAAAAAAATATAGTGCTGGCCTTATATGCCCGAGGTTGCGGGTTCGATTCCGAGCCAGGTCGATGGCATTTAAGATTGCTTAAATGCGACAGGCTCATGTCAGTAGCATGTAAAAGAACTCCTGGGGGACAACATTTTGTTTGCAGTGAATCCAACTTTTTGAAAACATTAAGTGGGCTCAAACACTTGAGGTATAAATTAAGACAAATCTCATAAGTAATTATGATAAAACGACAAATTATTGGGTGGGCTCGGGGCCCCACGAGCCCATATAAGTTGGCGCCACTGTATCTTTGCATTGCACTTCGACATTATTTAATCCCCTTATTCTTCCCTATGTCTTGATCTTCATACCTCTGTCTTTTCTACTTCCTACCTTGCTTCCTTTTAACTTCTTCCTCTCCTATCAGTCTTCTTTCTTTTCTTCGTAATATTCTAGTTATTTTCTTTTACGTCTTCAATATCTATATTTTCTTCTCCCATTCATCTTTTTTTCCTTCAGCTTCTTAATTGTTCCTTATTTTCCGTCTTCAATTTATTTATTTCCTTTGTCACTTTCTTTGCTCTCCTATTTTAACCAATTTTATTATGTTTTTTCTTCCTTTACGTATTATTCTTTATCATTTCCATCTTACTTCCGCATTGACTGTCTTTGTCTTCCGCTTCTTCTTGTTTTTCCAAATATTCTGACTTCAACTTCTTCACTGTTTGTGACTTTGTTGTTTCCTCATTTTCATCAACCTTACTGCTTTCCTTCATATTCGAAGCCTTGCTCTTTCGCTTTTTCGTTTTGTTCTTTTTATTTTCTATCTAAATTTCTTTTCTTCGACCGCATTAATTTCTTATTCGTCCCAGCTTTCTCATTCGTAATACTCAGTGTGGATTTTACATTTTGTATTTCCTTGACTTACCCTATATATAGTATTAGTTGGAGGACCTGAGGGAAAAAAGACCTTTCGGGAGGCCGAGACGTACATAGCAGGATAATATTAAAATGATTTGACCGATGGCGGGCTTATGTGAGGGCGTCAATGATCCTCCAGGTTCCTTAAAAGCCATTTGTAATTTGTAACTTCCTTAACGTCCCCTTTTATCCGTCTCCTTATTACTTGCCGTTGTCTCCTTCGTCGTACTTTTCTTCTACTTCTCCGTCTTCTTCTTGTATGTAGATTTTACTGTCTTTGTCTTCTTTGCCATCACTCTCATCCAACTTTTATTCCCCTTCTTCGCTTCCTTCTTTTCATAATCTCTGGCAATAGCTATAATTGTCTATATTTTAGACTTCTCACTTCTTCCCTTCATTATATTCTCCTTTGTTCTAATATTACATTCCATTGTTTTAATAATTGTTGTTGTTGGTTTCTGCGTCTTTTCCTTCCTTGAAGTATACAAGCTTAGACACAAAAAATGACCGGCTGCCATACGCTGAGTCACTTTCGGAAGTCTTCGGTTGATTCCGTAAGAGCGTAGGTTTACTTATGAAGGAATTTCTTATGCACGATTCCACTCTGTTTTTCCTTTGTTTTGTTTGTTGGTGATTTTTTCTTTCTTTTTATAAGTCAAGTGTTATGAAAAATCTATAACGGAGACCTACTTAAAGAGTAAATTAGATGCTAAATAACCATTCGTGTGAACCAGGCACTGTCCGAAGTGGACTTACACAAATTCACAGGAGAGCGATCTTTTTTGTGTCTAAGGTTGTACATTTCTTAGTTACTTCCAACATTCTTCTTCAAATTCTTTACGATTTTCATTTTTATTTTCCTTTCTCTATATTTTTGTCTCTTTGTTAATATGTCTCGTCTATCACTATTTCGGTTAATTTTTTTCTGTGATTTAGTCTCTTTCTATTTTTATTTAAATTTATTTATATTTTTGTCTCTTATCCACGTTCGTTTCCTAGTTCAATTTCTTTCGCTTCATCACCCCTTATTGCCTTCATTTTTTCGTTCTGTTATTTCTCGGTCTGTTCATTCTCCTAATTCTTTTCCTTTTACAGTTTTTCTTTTTTAATTACGTTTCTTTGTTCTCTCTCCATCCCTTTTTTTCATTTTCATTTCCTTCTACCTTGTTGCAGTGCCTTTAAACTTGAATTTTTTATATTCATTTTCTTAGACTCTTCTTTCGCTCTCACCCTTTTTCGTTTTTGTACTTTATATTCTTTCTATCAAATTCTTTTTATCATCTTGTCGCCTTCATCTACTTTGTTTTTAGATTTCTCTATTTATTTCTTCTCTTCAGCTTCATAATTTCTACTATGATATTTTCTTCTACGACTTTATTTCCTAATTTTATCCGTCTCCCTCCTATTCCCTTTCGTCACCCTAGTCCCTAGTTTTGCTTTCCCTATCTTTATGCTCCTCTCGCCCTGTCGGTTGACCTTTAAACTACAGTAGTTAGAGTCTCCACCCTCCGTCCCTGCTTCATTATGTATTTAAGTGCCCAGGTTTTGACTTGTAATTATTTCGGATGAACAAACATTCCCCTACCCTCAGTCCACTGCCTCCACCCCTTCGAGGGGATGAGTTGTGTGGGTTTCCATGTTAATAGGATGTGCGCATCAACCTCATGTCAGTAACTACGAAAAGCTTTTCTAATAGAGCCGCCTAGTGAATTGGTAAGTCGGATCAGAGGGTTTCCAGAAGCAGAAACCCTCTAAGATATATAGGGATGTGCCCAGCTTAAAGGGATGTCCAAGATGAAATTTTCATTTCTTGTTCAATCCTAGTTTGTTGTCCTCAACTCTCTCTTATCTTAAAGTAGAATTTTACTGTACTTTTGGTTACGTCCCCCAAATTCTATCTTCCTGCCTTTCGTTATTTCTCATCAATCTTTCTTTTTCTTCTTCGTTTCTGCATTGCTTGCACATATAATAGCTATCCTTTTTCGTTTTTATATCCATCTTACCTCTAATCTTCTTTCTTCTCTTTCTTCATTCCATAACTTTTTTCTTCATTTATTCTTTTCTTTCTTCATACAGTTCCTTCTTTCTACATATTTGAGAATTCTTCCTTCACTTCTTCCCTGTAGTTCATCTTTCCCTCCTCTTTTCATTCATTAATTCTCTCACGTTTTCCTTGAATCTTATTTCCTCTTCTTTTGTAACTGTTTTCTATCTTCCCGTTAATCAATATTTTATATTAGTTTATTAAATGCATATAGAGTGTTAGTTGGGAGGCCGGCGGGAAAAAGACCTTTGGGGAGGCCGAGACGTAGATGGGAAGATAATATGAAAACGGATTTGAGGGAGGTGGGATATGATGGTAGAGACTGGATTAATCTTGCTCAGGATAGGGATCAATGGCGGGCTTATGTGAAGGCGGCAATGAACCTCCGGGTTCCTTAAAAGCCAATAAGTAAGTATTACTTTGCTCTTCCTCTTTGACTTAATTTACACGCTTTAACTTTCTCCGTTTTCATTTTTCTCTATTTCTTTATTTCTTTTCTTCAATTTTCTTTATTTCTTTCGTTTCTTACTTTTATAATCTGCACTCTTCTTCGAATTACATTTTTTGCTGAAAAAATTATGTAAATATAATAAAACAATGGGGATCATTAATAAAATCATGAAATAGTACAAAGACACACAAAAATAGGCTCGTATAAAACCTTAGCACAGCCAGTATTAAGCTATGGTAGTGAAGCGTGGACTGTGAAGAATAAAGATGTCAGTAGAATAACAGCAAGTGAGATTAGGTTCATGAGAGCAACAGCTGGCTATACTCGCTGGGATCATAAAAAAAATGAGGACATAATGCAAGAACTTCAAATAGAACCCATTATGCAGTTCAACAGCAAATATCAACTTCAGCGGAAGGGTCATCTCGAACGAATGGACAGATGCAGAATTCCAAAAGCACTGTTTCATTATCATCCGCATGGCAAAAGATCTGTGGGTCGTCCGAAGAAGAGATGGACTGAAAATTTTAGTTTGAGACCGTAACAGGCCACTCGGCCTAATACTTGTTAGGAAGACGACGACATTAGGCGTATTCTTATTTGTTTATACACACCATGTCCACACTAAGAGTATACACAAATAACAGCTTATAATTTCACAACCGTATATTATAACTCCTTAAGACAAAGCTCAATCAATAGAAAAACTCTCCAAGATTTCGTTTCATACCTTTTCCATGGCCATTGTCGTGCGCAACGTTTTCTTTCAAGTTTATTGTTGCATGAATGAAAATTTGCATTTATTAGTCTAGTTCCTTGTCAATAGAGATGTGGACGGTATAGCAAAAGTTCAATGCGTGTTCTGGTTTGCACAATTGAATTCAGTTACGCGTGTTCAGCGGCGCATACTAAGGGAATGGAATGTACTGTCGGTGACTCAGGAGAAGACGAGAGCGGACTGAGGAGGAAGGGATGTGAACAGATAACGTACGACAACACGTGCAATATTTGTACTGCAGTAAGCGGAAACATTAGGTCTCCTTCTGTTTAACTTAGCTTTAATTTCCATACGCATTGTTACTCATGTTTCCTGTACGAGTAGTAACCTGGCTACTGGGAGGCTAATCTGAGCGATGTTTATAATAATCAGCAGCGATAGTCAAGAAGGTCACATTCTTCCCGCTGGTCTTCTCCTGAGTAACGGACAGTACGTACCTTGATATGCTGGAGAACTTTGGTATTCCGTAATTTTCGCCAGGTTTATTTCAGCAGGATGGTGCTCCACCACACTTCCATCGAAATGTTAAAACGTTTTTGGATGTAGCCTTCCCAAGAAATTGGATTAGTAGGGGTGGGCCAGCTTCCTGGCCGCCTAGATCCCCGGATTTAACTCCTTTGGATTTTTTTGCGTGGATATTTATTAAAAATATTGTGTACAGCAGAAAAGTTCGTATCATTCAAGCAGTTGAGCTTATAACACCTGATAGGTTGGTGAACACCTGGCGAGAGATTGAACATCGTTTTGGTACCTGTCGAGCCTTAAACGGTGCTCATGTTGAAGTGTACTAGTGGAAATAAAATCTTTTTCAGTTACTCTATACAATGCAGAAAAAAATTATTTAATAAATCTCATCATCCAAGTTACGATATAAGCTGTTATTCCTGTATACTTTTAGTGTGGACACAGTGTATAATTATACCTTTTTTCCTTTATTTAGTATTTTTCTTATCACCTTATTCTTTATTTTTTCTCTCCCCCATTCATTCTTTCATGTCTTATTCTCAGTTTAAGTTATATCTTTATTATTTTGTTTATTTCATCTTTCCTTCTTGATGTGGGACATGTATATTCGACCTACAAGCTGGGAAAATATGTAACACTTTTGTGTAAGATTGTTTAAGGCAAAGTTGCTAAAGTTTATTATAGGGGCAGCGCTTTCGCTTTAGTTATTGCATCAGCCGATAGATGGCAGTTTCCAAATTAAATGTATATTAAAGGAAACTGTAACGTCATAAGCTGATAAGAGCCGCCTGTGTAAGTGTAAGCTATAGAGCGTTCGGAGTTTAGAAAATACCATATGGTATATGCGTCTTCTTAGCGGATATCCCCTCTCTTGTAATGTAACTTAAATTATTTACATAACATATTTTCTAACGATGTAAAATAACACAACTAATTCTAAATACTATAGCTATTCTCAAATCCAGATAATAAAAATACTGAGGTAAACAAAAGGGTTAGTTTTATCACCTCCCGTAACATCGTACCAATCATACGTGTTCTCCTACTGGCTAGCGTTGATGTACGAGTTAGTAATTAGTTCGAAATTCCTTATCGAGATGTTGATCGTTACTGATAATTTAGACAGAAGTGAAATATGTTAAAATCATGAACCCGAGATTTATGATCTGTTCAGAATGCACACATGGGTTATCACAAATCCGTCCTCACAAAATTAAAATTACTGTCTAAAGTAGGCGGGCTTCCTTTAGGTCGTACTGATGTATTCCATGCAATAAGAACCTGCGTCACAACCTAACATAACCTACACTATTTCGCATGTAAGGCAGAGACTTGAATCGCTCTTTTGTTACCCTACAAAGATATCTATTGTAAGTGCGTCGGAACAAAAATATAAAAGCAAAAATCCTTTGCATAATGAAAATTTACATTTGTTCGGATCAAATTTCTGCACATTTAAGAGACAACTAAAATTCCTTCAATCATCATTATCATAATACATTGATCTCTTAAAAGTGACTGAGCATATTGGGAATTAAATCAATGGCTTTCCCAAAACACGCAATGAAATATTTCATGTACAACCATTTTTAGCTCGAAAAGGAAGCAAAAACGAGAAAAATTGTATTACACTTCTTAATTGAAATATCTCAAAGAACAAACCCCTGAAATTAACGGCATTGCAAACGATTCTTTCTGTATACCCAGTGGTATGTTCTAAATTCCGAACGCTCTATAGACGAGTCTGTTTATAGAAGGGAGGTAAGGTATTCAAAATTAGAAACAATGAAAGACTCTATTACCCATTAATTATATAGGGGCTTTAAATACACCGTGTCCCGCTTAGAGGGATCCAGGAATAAGTGCTAATTTAAAGTATAAATAATGGTTTTATAACATAACTTTGTACAACTTGATGTAAAAACTCTCCTAGTTTCGGAGAATGGTCAGTGCAATTCGATGTGTGCGCCTCGAGCTACCCTGAAGACATCCAAAAGGTACTCAACCTTCTGCCAAGTGTTCCATAACATTTGTGAAGTGATTAGCACAGCTGCATTCATAATGCGTTGTCTCAGTTTTCCAAAGTGTCAACTGTATCACGTTGGTACACAACATTCGTCATAAAGCCCTAGAAAGAGGGCAAAGGGCATCAAGTCGGGTGACCTAGGTGGCCAGGCAAGGGTTCTCCTTGTTGATGAAAAACCGATCCTGGGAGAATTGATCAACAACAAAAGTTCTGCACATGTCCAGATACACATTCTCTTTGATTATCGCCTCGATGAAGGAGAATGGTCCAAAGACAGAATGTTCCAGTGAATGGCTCCAGGTTTGTTTCCACGATAAACGTTAGTGTACATGCGCATGAATACGCAACTGTTTTTAAACCATTGGTGCATAAACTTGGATAGTTTCTACACCTTGTCAGATGTAAATCAAAACAATATCTTCATCTGATTTTAAATGGTGAGCATTTATTTCTCGATCCCTCTAAGCGGGACACGGTGTATATAATCTTGAAATTACAACATTCAATAGGCCTATGTTTTATTATAGAAGCGAGAAAGTCGCAAGCAGAGTATAAGATGCTACTTATCGCAATCGTAAAAGACAAGGTCGTAATTAAACAAAAAAAAAAAAAGGTGATCCAGAAAAAGAGAAAAGTGACAGAAAGACGTTTTTGTTATTTTAACAAACCTACTATTAACAACAAGTTACCCACTTACGTAATTCAATCGACTAAAACGTTTGTCTGCAGATTCGGAGTTGCACTCGGGAATGGGTTCGATTCCCGCTTGGGCTGATTACCTAGTTGAGGTTTTCCAAGGTTTTTCCCATCTGTAACGCGAATGTTAGGTAGTTTATGACAAATCCTCGGCCTCATCTCGCCAAATACTCTGTCGCTATTATCAATCCCAACGACACTAAACAGTCTCGTAGTTGATATAGCGTCGTTAAATAAACAAGTAAAGAAAAAAACAAGTTTGGCAACATATTTTGTAACCTGTGTGACAGGCTTTGATAGAAACAAGACCTAAAACCTGTGAACTCTTTACATGCCTAAAACAAAGACGTATTACGCAATGGAAGTGACTTCGTAAACCCCATCACCAGGGGCAGGTATTTATGGACATTAATTTTATCACTTGTGTTTTTAAGGGGTTAGGTACAGCTTACAGCAGTAAAATTTTTGGAAGTATTCAACATTTTTTTCCTCCGTTACTGTATCTTGTACAACAATGAAAATTGGTATGTGTAAAACATTTCTGCTATATTAAAAAAAGTACTTTTACGATTTAAAAAAATTATTTATAATTTTTGTTTCAAAATTCAAAATGTTGGCAGTTTACTGTGCAATGGTGAAGCGTTTCCCTCATAACTCATAAACCTGTTAATTTTTTCATTTCCTCTCGCTTTTATTTTATTGCTGAAACTCATGTTTACAACATCATGCTCTTTTTTTTAACTATATACCTTAATAAATAATATATATTTTTTATTTTGTGTTAGAAGAAAGTAGTGATATCTGATCATTTTTAAAAATGAATTTATTTTTTTATCAGACAATCTATCAAAGACAGAGAAGTGATCATGCATCATATTGTAGATATAACAGGCATAAATACACACAAAAAATTTCATCACAGAATGTTTGATAGTTTTTGTGGTAAACGCTTCATCACTGTACAGTGAACTGAATTGTGAAAAAAAATAAATAATTGTTTTAAATCGTAAAAATATTTTTTTTTCATGTAACAGAAGGGCTTAAACCCTTAATACTGATGTCGGCGGAGATTGTTGGAGATTGGTATCCACTCTTGGCGGAGAGTAATGGAAATTTTGGAAAATACATTTATTTTGGAATTGGAGTATTAACTCAGTATGAATATTACTTTCCAAATAATAACATTAAAGTTTCGTTGAATTCTGGTAAAGGTGCGGTATATCCAATAGACAATATTTGTTGGATTGAGACTGTATTTAACACACATTCATTAAAAACGAAAACAACTTGCAGCCCTCAAATTAAGACTTTCAAAATTATTACTGAGTTCACTAATGTAATCAGAACACCTGGAATACCATGTAATGTAGCCTGCTTGGATATATAACAAATTCAAGTAAAAAAAAATCCGAAAAGCAAACTCGGAATATGAAATTCACTATAAAACGACGCAAAAGTAATAATTCGGGAATGTGTTCATATTTCGCTATTAGAACTCTATTTCGCGATTTGTCGTGATTGTTTTATCCGCATATTATTAATCAGAATCACTTAATTCGTAAAGATTAGTAAAAACCTATTGTATTTATCTGTTATGTCGTGATTTTCGCGATCTCCATAAATATCTGGCCCTGCCCATCACCTACAGACGTGGACAATTTATTAGACTAAATTCATTATATGTGCAACAAAGCTATATTTATCGGCAGAAATAATGAACGAAAATGTATTTTGCACAAAAATAATGAACAGAAAATTGAGTCTGGAGGTTACTAATATTTTGTGAACATTCCCTTATTCTTTATTAACACGTTGATTTTGTCAGGGATGCTGGAAACCAAAGTTTGACACTTTCTTTGAATATCAGCATCATTTAGTCACATAACAGACAGTGCTTAAATGAGTCCATATTTTGTTGTAAGCCTCTTTTTGTTCACTTTCATCTTCAGTATAGATCACAGATTTTCAATTTCGTTCATGTCCGGTCTTCTTGCAGGCCATAGGAGAACAGACTATTGAATATCTTCTGCAGTATATAATTAAAACACCAGTAGTAACAACACAGCCAGACAAAATATACTTAACCATTGGAAAAATATACCAGAAGATGTATTATTTACAACAATAGAGACTCTGTGAATTATACTGATGGTTGATATGACGAATTATATTATGTTTCCAAGAAAAAAGTTTTTGTCTAATAATTTGTCCACGTCTGTATTTTAATATGTATTTTTTACATTCATTTTTCTTCCTTTCTTCAAATCATTCTTATTTCGTTTTATATAAGTTTTTGCTACTTTCGTGACTTTCGTCTTCTATTTCGTTACTTCTTTTTTTTTTTCTTAATTTTCCTGCAGGAGGCCTACAGTATACCCTCAACCTCCCAGGTATGACCCGTCTCCCGTCTCGTGTGTCCTTGGCTGTGCCTCTTCCAAGAACACCCTCCGAACTCGATCGCATGCTCGTCTCGTTTCTCGGGGTGACAGATTGGAGGAATGTTCCCTTGGGGTGCATTCCGATACCCGCGTGGCTGTGTAGCTCGAGGCTCGTTCGCCTGGCCGGCGCGGCACCTGCTGCTGCTGCTGATGCTTGCCCTCGCAATTCTGCACGCAGCCAGTGCGGGGGCGCCCTGGAGTGAGAGGGACTCCCCGCACGCGACTTACACGAGTCGGCCTCTTTCCTTCATAATACAGCACAACACTTGGTTACGCATATGTAGGCATATAATAATATACTGTATAGTATGTAAACATGTATGAATACGGATGTATTATTGTAATTAAAGCCTCTTTAGCGAGATCTTGTTTTCGCACCCTCGTCGTACGCTAAACGTTAACGCTATGTTGACGTCAGTACTTACTTACTTACTGGCTTTTAAGGAACCCGCAGGTTCATTGCCGCCCTCACATAAGCCCGCCATCGGTCCCTATCCTGAGCAAGATTAATCCAGTCTCTACCATCATATCCTACCTCCCTCAAATCCATTTTAATATTATCTTCCCATCTACGTCTCGGCCTCCCTAAAGGTCTTTTTCCCACCGGCCTCCCAACTAATACTCTATATGCATTTCTGGATTCGTCCATACGTGCTACATGCCCTGCCCATCTCAAACGTCTGGATTTAATGTTCCTAATTATGTCAAGTGAAGAATACAATGCGTGCAGTTCTGTGCTGTGTAACTTTCTCCATTTTCCTGCAACTTCATCCCTCTTAGCCCCAAATATTTTCCTAAGAACCTTATTCTCAAACACCCTTAATCTCTGTTCCGCTCTCAAAGTGAGAGTCCAAGTTTCACAACCATACAGAACAACCGGTAATATAACTGTTTTATAAATTCTAACTTTCAGATTTTTTGACAGAAGACTAGATGACAAAAGCTTCTCAACCGAATAATAACAGGCATTTCCGATATTTATTCTGCGTTTAATTTCCTCCCGAGTATCATTTATATTTGTTACTATTGCTCCAAGATATTTGAATTTTTCCACCTCTTCGAAGGAAAAATCTCCAATTTTTATAGTTCCATTTCGTACAATATTCTGGTCACGAGACATAATCATATACTTCGTCTTTTCAGGATTTACTTCCAACCCTATCGCTTTACTTGCTTCAAGTAGAATTTCCGTGTTTTCCCTAATCGTTTGTGGATTTTCTCGTAACATATTCAGGTCATCCGCATAGACAAGAAACTGATGTAACCCGTTCAATTCCAAACGTCAGTAATGTCGTTTTGTCTTTATTTTGTGACGTACGTTACCGTTCGTAAAACTTCGGAAAGAATCATTATACGATATTTCCTGCTCCTTTAACATTTATCATGTCTTAGCTCCTATTATATAGTCAATCAATCGCGCTGTATTTTTTAATTGGTAGCTCAGTATCTAAGGAAGCTATAGAAAAAATTATAAATGCAAATCTTTTTTTTTTAAGTAAGAAAAATCAATATAGTATGCTAAGACATACCCTCTATAAAAAGGAAACCTGCAAAAACGAAAAACAAATTTGCGAACGGAATGATTTCGTATGTAAAATAATAATTTAAAACGGAAAACTGCCTAACGCGAAAACGGAATCATTTTTGGGCACCATTTAAGTAAGAAACCTGAATAAAACGGATAATTTTAAGCTTAACTGTTGCTAAATTCTATCAAACTATTTTTAATTTCTCGATAATACTGTACGAAGCATGGCATAATTCGCGGGTGCTCGTGTAAAGGGGGTTAAGTCAAATTGTAAGGTATGTAAACTTCTCTCCTTTGGTACTGAATAAAACCCCTTTGTCACAAAATACAGAGCACTGTAACTGCATCATGGATGGAAGCATGATTTAATCCCTTTAACACGAGAAAAAAGTAATTATGGGGAGTTGAAATCTGTACTTATCCCAGTTTAGCGAAATCATACTTAATCCCCTTTACACGAGCATCCGCGAATTTTTGTGTGACTGTACATTCAATGATCTGGAAGACTTTCGCTATTCTTTGTCAGGCGTTGGGGGTGCTTATTATCAAGGACCCAGGCAGGTTACTGACCTCATGTACCGTTACCTCTTCCGATCCTCTTGCATTTTCGTTCATTTATTCTCAGTTTTGTGCTAACAAACCAATACAGTGATAAAGGACAGCGCGAGTAGAATAACTGCGAATAATTGCAGTGTAGTGTGAATTTAGTTTCACATTTCCATTTATTTATTTATTCTGAGATTTGTGTTAACAGCCCAATACAGTGTTAAATAACAGTGCGAATAAAGTAAAACTGTGCGATTTAATAAAAAGCCTAGATGACCAGTTCTATCATGGAAGAGTGGCTTCATTCTTTTAATGGAGCAATGAAACGTCAAGGTCGCAAGGTCATACTGTTTTTAGACAATGCTACCTGCCAAACACAACTTCAGTTACACAACCGAGCGCAATTTACACTCTGAATTGATGCAGGACGTAAAGGAAATCCTACAATGTTCCTTTCAAAAAAAGTCGCGGCAATGCGCTTTAAAAGAAATGTGGGGGCCAAGAAACTAGGACGCAGAGAGGGAGGGAGGGAGGGAGAGAGAGAGAGAGGAGAGAGGCTGCAATTGCGTAAGTTAATAATTAAGAAAATAAAATTCACTTTGCATGTACTGTAGTAACTTTCATTTCAAATTATTTCTTCATTGTGTTCTTCCTACAGTGAGCATACTGCAGTAGTCTATTCTTAGTTTTGCCAAAACTCAACAACGAAAACCTGTGGGGGGGGGGGAAATATATATATATATATATATATATATATATATATATATATATATATATATATATATATATATTGAAACTATCGCGTTTCGTTTTAGAGAGGTTTAACTGTAACAACTTCAATGTGATCTGTTCAGAATAGACATTTACACCTTCGAAAGTTGATATGCGATGAACTTTTTTTTTTTTTTTTCACGTTAGATGGAGTAAAAGCGAGAGGAATTTTGGGAAAGAATGGAAAGTACTTTTAAAAGTGGTCCCTACTCAAAATCTTTACTGTGGCGAGTTAAACAAAGGAGCGTTTTCGCTTGGCTGAGTAGGCTACTCACGAATCAATCTCTTCTGTTGCAGTCTCAACGAAAAATATTGCCTTCATCCTTCTCGTACTTCGCCCTGAATAATTTATCCATCTTCAGCTCTTAGACGAATATCGTCCACAGTGATAAATCTCAAACGAGATATCATGTTTTAATACCGAATTAGGCCTACGGTAAACTTCATTCACGTGGACCCTACCCGCCTAGAGATAGCGGGTTCCACTATTGAAATAACGTGAGGCGAATGGCTCTAATTGGCTCTTTAATCAATGACGTGAACATAGCGTTAACCGTTTAGCGTACGAGTAGGATTCAAAAACTCTGTAATGTCAGTTAATTGCAATGCTAACGTCTAGCTAGGTGCTTTCTCACCCATCCTAGCTGACTGTGATAAGTAGAGCTCGACCACGGTACCCTGTCTGTTTCACTATGTTTTGTGAACATGGACCATTGTACTCTGACGTAATATCTGAAGGGAAAGTAATTATTCCAGTGTACATAACAACTAATTGACAACAAAAGCATACCGGTCTCCAGGCCTACGAACATACAAATATACCATATGAGAAAACTCAATTATTAGCCTTTTGGACGGGTCTAAGTTATTGGATGTTATTCCTATAACCAAAACTATGACTTCAACATATAATATTTAAAAATAATAAAGTAACATAGCACAAAACATTTACTTCAAATCATTTTTATGAAAACACAGACATACAAAAGCTTCAGTTTACAGACATACTACCCATCACATCAACCAAATCTTCATGCCCTGCCCATCTCAAACGTCTGGATTTAATGTTCCTAATAAAATTATGTCGCGTGAAGAATACAATGCGTGCAGTTCTGCGTTGTGTAACTTTCTCCATTCTCCTGTAACTTCATCCCGCTTAGCCCCAAATATTTTCCTAAGCACCTTATTCTCAAACACCCTTAACCTATGTTCCTCTCTCAAAGTTATAGTCCAAGTTTCACAACCATAAAGAAGAACCGGTCATATAACTGTTTTATAAATTCTAACTTTCAGATTTTTTGACAGCAGACTGGATGATAAATGCTTTTCAACCGAATAATAACAGGCATATTTACTCTGTGTTTAATTTCCTCCCGAGTATCACTTATATTTGTTACTGTTGCTCTAAGATATTTGAACTTGTCCACCTCCTGAAAAGACAAATTTCCCATTTTTATATTTCCATTTCGTACAATATTCTCGTCACGAGATATAATCATATACTTTGTATTTTCGGAATTTACTTCCAAACCTATCTCTTTACTTGCTTCCAGTAACCCACTAACTTCCTAATTAAACTAAATTCATTTACTTACATAAATATTTATTTCACCTTTGTTGCACTGTTTCTTAAATATCTTGTATAATTTTCATTGTTACAATGCATTTACTACATTTAATACTTATTTTGAAATCTCACATGCCTCTCTTAAACCTGCCGCCATGATTATTCGCAACCGGCTCTCAACTGTTTATGTTATTTTAATGTACCGAAGAACATACGATATTTCCACGCCGGGGTGGTATCCGGTGTGGCTTAGTGGATAAAGCAACAGCACGTAGAGCTGAAAACCCGGGTTCAAATCCCGGCGCCGGAGAGAATTTTTCTCCGTTCCATTACTCTTTCATCTCAACTGTTTGTTCAATGTCCGGAATTATGGGCCCTGCAATGAGCGTATTGTCTGCTTATGTTTGGTGCATCTCCAACATACAATAATTAACAAATATTAAATATTTTTATATAGTATGAAACAAAATATACGTAACTCCTTAAGAAAGCGTTTTAACGGTACTCGTCACGATATTTCGTCACTCGTACCGTAAAGACTCAACTATTACAGATTGAAATAGGCTTAATGGTACCTAAGATATAGCCTATATGTACACTAATGAGCTATTTCAGACAGATGCTAATGTTTTGATGAAGAGTACTCTAAATCATAGAATAAGATAAAGGAATTTTATAATATAAGTATTTAGAATTTAGATTTAATTACTGTTGGGTTTAATTTATATTGTAAAACTTTGTATATTTTCCCTAAGAACGTTTAGTTTAATTTCCGGTGCTAAGAGCGCCGGTAGTGATGGCGATGGTGGTAAAAGATGCGTGAATTACCGAAGCCTGTTTTCGACAGATCTACAATGAATGTCTCTCATATTATTACATAGAGGTTTTTTTTTGTATCTGTTAAGTACTTGAGTCACTTTTGCTCTACGAACGGAAGGACCCACAGGGGACAGGGCTCGCTTTTGGCCCGACAGTTGGGTAGCGGTGACAAGCACCAACTTTAAACAATTTGGAACCCGCATAATGGCTCACAGCAGTGCTAATACAGATCCGACCGAAGCAGTCTCTCGCTCTACCTGAACAACATACGCGCGCCCATTCTTTGTCGTTTAATGGCAGCATTTTTAAAGTGAAGGAAACACAGCCTTCTGTCATTACGTCGCATGCGAGCAACTAATGGGAATTCGATTTTTATCAGTAATACCCCAGCTGTGCCTTAGTCAAACTGTGGCGATTTCTTTACAAAGGGTATGGGAGTTCACGTCCGGAGAGTCCTTGTGACCTTTTAGGTGTACAAAAGGACGTCGCAGTGTATCCACGCCCAGTATTTCAGCTTCCCCAATTTTGACTACTTTCTCTTTATGAAAAAAATTAAAAATACATGCATGCATACACGCATACGTACATACATAGGCATACATACATACATACATACATACATACATACATAGGCATACATACATACATACATACATACATACATACATACATACATACATACATACATACATACATACAAAGAAGTGTGTTCAGAAACAACATCCTAAAACTAGGTGGTCACTGGACTAACACATTGAGTGAACTAATACTTAAATATAAGAAACAATATATAGAATTTGTTCAATCTGTAAATTTAGGAAAGCTATAACCCCAAAAAGAAGAAGATGAAAGCAAAGAAAGAAACAGAGTTGTAAATAGTGTATATAGTAGTGTAATAACAATATAACAAGTGCAATCATAGCCATAGTGAAAATTGTGTAACTATATAATACTCATCTCTTAGTAATACTAGCGATATAGAGGTATATTAAGTACAAACATAATTGGGAAGTGAACTAGAACCAGACTCAAAGAACAGTGAAGCCATATGTGACATTTATCTAATAGTGATTTGCTAATAGTAATTTAGAATTGTATTGAATGATCAACAAGGCATGTAGTATTACTAACCTTGTAATGGAACATGCTGTCCAATAAAAAAAAATACATACATACATACATACATACATACATACATACATACATACATACATACATACATACATACATACATACATACATACATACATCGAAATGAACGGCCACCATTTTCAGAAATGTGTTTAAATATCCATATTATGATTATTTTTCAATTTAACTTCATTCTCTATAATGTACGCTAACGTGCTGTAGACAGTATAATATACACTGCATGATGAATACGCCCTAATGGATAGCTCAGTTCGTGAGTAAAAACACTTACTGTTAATACAGTACTGTATTTTGATTAAAGAAAAACGTAATGAAAATGATCAAACTCAAAATCGCGATATTTCCTAGTCTACGTAAATGGATGAAGTACTTTTCTTCCTCATATACCTAGTAAAGTGATTTGTTTGTATTTTACGCCAGTATCATCGAACTCCAGTCGTGGAAAGGGGTAGCAAACGGTGTATCCGGTTCTCAACCGTTAATCCAAAGGTATAGCCAGGTTAATATTAGAATGTTAGTAAAAATAAAATGATGTTCCTGTATAACATATTATTTCTCCCCTTACGTAATCAATATTGCATTCTAAACTGTTGATATTGATTAGTAACGTTCTTTACTATGAGCGAAATTATCGATAATTTTCTGTTTGAAACTGGACTGGATGTTTTCCTTCTTGTTGTTCTATGTTGTCTCAATGCTGACTCCGTGCCGTGCTATCCATACGTCCAGACCAGAGAGGTCACTTAAGCGTCTGTCCAAAATATAGTACCTTCCCCAACACCGCAATAATTTGTAAGTTGTTATTAAAAGGAGGGGGTAAAACAGACAAAGAAATAAAGAATTAATCTTAGAATATTAAGGTCCTTTGTGATAATACACATGAACTACGCTTTTAAATTAAGAACAATTTAATTAATACATTTGTGAATAAGTACATAATTTAAGATATAAATTCTGTGGCCGGGAGGAAAAAGGTCTTAAGTAAAAATTGTATACTTTTCAGGAGAGCAGTACGAAGATTGGAATTGGTTTCAATTATAGAGTTTTTTTTAATTAAGAGTTTTTTCCTGGATATTATTAGTTTATATTTCTTCTAAAATAGGTAATGTTGCTCATTTAACAAGTTTCTTGATTATTTCCAAAAATAGCCGCACTTAAGCCTTTTTAAGACTAGAAACCAAACTGAGTACAAGGGACTATTAAACATAAAACCTTTTTCATGTGAAAATAAATGAGAAATGTAAATTATTAGGAATGCAAATTGGGTCTTAAACGATTAAAGGACTGTTTACCCTGGTTCTTAAAGTTTTAAAAGGAAAGTGCATCAGTTTGTGATAAAATCGCTAAAATACAAGTTAGATCTTTTTAATAGGGAAGCATGGAAATTAAACATGTGATGGTTTGTAAGGAATAAAGTATTAAATATTCTTAAGTCCTTTATTCTGTGTGTGCTCGATTCAAAAAGTACTTAGGACATTTGGTAACGCTCTATAAATCCAGTCAGGAGTCTTATTTGACTTTAGCCATTTTACCAGATTGTAGAGAATTGTTTCCGCTTTCAGAATATATAAAAATCTCATTTTCACAAAAAATTGACTTAAGACCTTTTTCCTCCCGACAACAGAATTATGAATTTATGCAATAATAAGAATAAAAATAATAATGCATTTGATTAAGCTTAACTTCTAAATAGACGAAAGAATCATAAGAAGATACTCACATATTTGGGCCTTAATTCGTTTATCATAAATGAATGCGCAATAAAAACAGATGAGTGTATATACACTAATATCCAATATAAATGGAATTCAAGTACCGGTAAATAACTAAATATCATATCCATTCATTAATAACAAGTTACTTATCAAACAAAAGAATAAGATTGTTCTAACTGAAATACTTTGCAAAAGATATGGCAACACTGGAAGGAAATTGAAGCTTTGAGTTCCACCGTGTTAACTCGAATCTCAGGCATTTCCTTGTGACCTCTCCACCCATTTCAATTAATTCTGTTATTAAGTTGAAAAGAAAGATATGCGTGCCTTGGCTGTCGTGCGGACCCACATATCTGTTGCGTGCCGGCATGGGTATGCGTGCATCAAGTTGCTAACATACACACGTGCAACTACTTTTTGTCACACGTAGTTAATGGAGCACTTAGCAAGCCAATTCGAAACAACTCGTAAAATCGCTAATAATTTGAAGTTTTAAGACCAAATGAAAACGAGAAGCACTTGTCATTGTGTTAAGTACACAAAATGGAAGGGAATTGAGTGTACTAACTTTTAGCCGTGTCAGCTGGTTGTTTACTAGACAGGTAATACTATTTAGAACTTTGGCAGATTGTACTACGTCTATGGTCAGTAAAGTGTGTGTGGGGAATAGGTTTTCAACGATTACTTCTATTACAAGTGATATTATTTCACCGTCGTTACATTAATAATAATAATAATAATAATAATAATAATAATAATAATAATAATAATAATATATATAATAATAATAATAATAATAATAATAATTTATTTAATCTGGCAGAGCTAAGGCCAGTAGGCCTTCTTTTCCCCCAGCCAGACTCTAATTCTAATTGAATACAGTTGCTTACATAGTTTCTTCATTAATATCTATACCATAAAACAACATGAAAGTAAATGATGAAAATTGGATTAGTAATGTTAGTGAGACAATAATAAACATTGGTAAGAAATAGTTATAATAATAATAATAATAATAATAATAATAATAATAATAATAATAATAATAATAATAATAATAATGAGATTCTTTAGATATTTATCTGTGATATATATATATATATATATATATATATATATATATATATATATATATAACCATTAAACATTGAGATACCCTGAAAAAGCTATTATTGTTAATAAGAATTGTTAGAAAAATATCTCGTTAGCCTATTCTTAAATTGGTTTGATGTCTGACAGTCCCTGACATTACTCGGTAGGGAATTCTAAAGCCGAGGAACAGCCACAGTGAAAGAAGATGAATATGAGGATGTTCGGTGGGGAGGAATGGATAAAATTGAGGAGTGTTGTGATCGTGTGTCTAGGTTATGATGGGTGGATAAATTTTGAAAACGAGACGCAAGATAGACAGGAGTGGAGAAATGCAATATGTGAAAGAGAAGGGAAAGACAGTGGATTTTCCTACGATCTTCTAGATGGAGCCAGGACAACATTTCGAGGGATAGTGTTACGTCAGAGCTGGGCAGCAAGAGCGGATTCTACTCTCTCACGGGGAGCCATATGATTTCTCTTCATCCCTTTTCTTCCCCCCGAACACCGCGCAGCGTTGATTCAGTGACGGATGAATATCATGCGTCCCCGTTTAGAGTCTAGTTCCGCTCCCGACGCCCAGGCCTGTGTAACGTGATCAGCCCGGCGAATATTGCAGACGAAACGGACGCACATATTATGAACACGTTGTAGTCTCTGCGCCGAAGTAACGCTTAGCTCAGTAAGCAGAATATCACAGTAATCGAAGTGGGGCATCACGAGTGTTTGCACTAACATTTTTTTCATGGAAAAGGGTAGAAAATTCTTCAATCGCCTAAACATACAATCCATTAGATATATTATTCATAATGGATGAATTAATATTGGTGGTTAAAAGGAGTCTACCCCAATCACTACGTAATGTATGAAAATTCGTTTGTATAACATATCTTTTCACAATTACCTTTAAAAACGTATTACTGACAAGGAAAACTCATCAAGTGATAATGGATTTTCACAACGAATTTTCTCCCATACGTTCCATTTCAATCGAAAAACTTCCCTATAAATGCCTACATCAGGAAAGGGCCTAGTTTTCGAGATATTATTATTTTTTTTTTTTCAAAATCTTGAATCCAGATCTACAACAGCTAATGCGGTATATTATACAGAGTGTTCGCTTACGGGTGGGGCCAGGAAAGCGGCCTGCCTGCGGTGTCGCTTGCGGGAATCGTCTATACGTAAGCTTCCGCTTTCTATACTATACTCTGTAGAGTTTTCATTTTAAAAGTTTAGCAGCAGTAAAGACTTATGTTTCTGAAACACTAACTTCCTGTGAAACACGTCTTAGAGATTTATTAGGAGAGCATGTAAATTATGCACTGATTTCATCAATTTTTTTCTCCCGTCAATACTCTTCGTTTTCGCTTAGAAATTGTAGCATTTATCCACCCTGTTGTCCTTCATTTGTTAACAAGACGTCTAACAGTTTCTCTACCCTGAACTGGAGCACCCGGATATTTCACTTCAAATTTCCTACGCACTTCTCTACATGACTCTGTTTTCACATATGCATCATAGCCTACATAAAAACTCTCTGTTCAAGCGTGAATTTTGCGTTTTGCGTTGTTAACAAATTTTACACAACGCTGAATATTTAAGCAACTGTGTCAAGAAACTGCACTGTACGTGTTAAATACTGCAACATCTGGCTCACAAGTGATAACTTGTCGACCTTGATGTCCTTGATTGTCGAGCGTGTCTCAACAACTGCGCCGCGCACAAAGCGGCGTATCAGTACATGCCGCTTTCCTGGCCTCACCCGTAGGCGAACGCTCTGTATTATCCATGTGCTAAAAAGGATAAATGTACATCTTCTCTCTTGCTTAAAAATGTCCCTTGTGCAGACGCTTGCATTGCGCTATTTTGACTATGCCCAAATTTTACTGACTGATATTTCCAGTGACAAAACGAAACTTCGTTTATATGCGGTATTATGGGGAAGTGTTACCAATTAGGAAAACAATGTTGCCACAACTAAACTTTTTGAGTTTCTCTTTGCACTTGTGCTACGTATTTTCATGCACCTCAAATTCATAGAATGTAAAGTACATGTGTTCGAAACCGGAGTGGTATTTTGTAGGAAACCTGTATAACTAATCAGCGATGTATGCAATACAGGAGGAAAGGAATTTGATAGTGGCGTCCCTTTTGTGAATTGTTACAGTAGGCCTACAATGTAATGAAATGTTCTGTTTTTCGGTCATTTTATAAGACCATAAACTAGTGGAATGAGACCTATTATTAAATAAATACTGTTACCTATGCTGGGTTGCAAGAAAGCATTTATAGGTTCGTTAAACGCTATTGGTCCTATAACTGTCCATTTAGCGTCAGTAAGCGTTGCAAGAACGACCTTTAAAGCTATTGGTTCGTTAAAGCACTCTGTAAACTATAGGTCGACAATCGGAGCTGTAAACTGTTAACGAATCGTCAGCCGCCATATTGTACGTATATTTTATGTTTTGTATCTGACAGTATTAAGTCATTTCGTGGATATGTTATCATCAGAAACAGGTAAGTAAAATGTAATATACATATCACAATGAACTCGAGATTCATGTGTGGATAGGAAAAGTTTTGTGAATAAAACAATTTTATTATAATTATAGAATCGTCTGACGTAGAGGTTACGTTTGATATGGTAAAACATCTATCAAGACCAAGAATACTGAGAGACGATCGAATCGTCTAGAAGAATATGATAATATTGATTTTAAGGTTAGATTTAGATTATCGAAAGACACATTCTCTTGCACGAAATAGGGCATCATATTGGAAAACAAATCGTACCCAATAAGACAATATCAGCAAGTAACAGCTGTTGATTGCCTTGCGCTATTACGCAATAGGAGCGTTTCAGAATGTGATAGTGGATCATATTCATGTTTATAAATCTACAGTTTGTAGAAAAATAAGATGTGTGACTGCATTGTAAGATTGAGAGAACAATACATTACTGTGCCTCAAGGAAATTCTGTACAAATAGTAAAACAGGATTTCTTCTCAATTTGCAATTTTCCCAACGTTATTGGTGCATATGAAAATTCAAAGCCCTAGTGGACACTTGAATGAGATGTACCGAAACAGAAAGTGTTACTTCTGTATCAATCTGTACCAAGAATCGTTGTATATTGGCCTGGGTCAGTATTTGATGCCTGTCTTCTACGTGCAAAGTTTGAAAACAATGACTAACCAAAAACACAATATTACCATAGCGACACGCACGTATAATAAGGGAATTATTTGCGCCGGCTACGAAGGCTCTGTCGTTTTGAATCTTTTCCGTTTAAAGATGGAATAGCTAACAGATCGTTAAATATCACATTTGCAACGACCTATACTTTAAAGACTGGAATAGTTTAAAGGTCCGTTACTTAACGAGAGAATAAATCTAAATTTAAATAAATGTGTAGTGAAGAATATTGCTGGAGAACCTTTTAAGTGTAGTGTAAATATTTGTAATTTAAATTTATGTATTGTATTGATTAAGGCTGGTTGAGTGGAAGAGAAGGCCTTATGGCCTTAACTCTGCCAGCGAAAATAAAACATTATTATTATTATTATTATTATTATTATTATTATTATTATTATTAATAGCAATTTATGGAACAGGTTTCTTGCAACCCAGCACTACTCTTATAAATAATAATAAATACGAGTATTTTAAGGATGATGATGATGACGATGATGATGATGATGATGATGATGATTCTACAGGTAAGGTATTTTTTTAAATTTTATTGAGTTATTTTACGATGCTATATCAACATCTAGGTTATTTAGCGTCTGAATGAAATGAAGGCGATAATGCCGGTGAAATGAGTCCGGGGTCCAGCACCGAAAGTTACCCAGCATTTGCTCGTATTGGGTTGAGGGGAAACCCCGGAAAAAACCTCAACTAGGTAAATTGCTCCGACCGGGATTGGAACCCGGGCCACCTGGCTTCGCGGCCAGACGCGCTGATCGTTACTCCACAGATGTGGACTACAGGTAAGGTTAGGTACGGTAAATCTACATGAATATTGTAGGCACATTGGTTAGTAAAATTCCAAGAGAACAAAAATCTCATCGCTGACTAGTATAATTGGAATTTTTCCTTTTAATTATGTCCCAGTAATAGAACTGCAAAAATTTCCACGCAGAAAAAGTTTCGCATAGCAGAAACGCATTCGCCTCTAAATACGTGCGGACGCCAGAGTTCTGAAATGTATTTCTACAAAGACATTTATTGTAGTAATTTAATCAGAGAGACAAATTTGTACTTGCTTCGAATGAGAGAACATGCTTGGATTTACAACAGAAGCCTTCAGAAAAGAGATGAGCGTTAAACGTTTAGAAAAATTTAATAATAAAATTTCATAACAGCCGCAAGTGTCAGATCTAAAGTCATAACAAATTCTCTCCTACCCTACCTTCTGGTTGGCACGTTAACGGCGACATTAACTCTGTTATAAAACGGAATTTTCACACTTCTATATATAATGTTGGTTCGTAACAACACACACGCATTCCTGTTTGTACAGTTTTAATCAAGCGAAACTCAATACCCCTTGATTTCAATTTTAGATTTCTAGCCCGGTAACTTCATTACAAGTTTTGACTTTAAAATTCTGACATCATTGGAACACTTTTACATTTGACCCGAACGCCGATTCAACAACCATTGTGCAACGCAACCTGAAATAAATTCGTTGGAAAGTTTAAGCCTCTATTCCGTAGTCTGTGAATGGGATTTTTTTCCTTTATTATGCAGAAGGGGAAGTGAACTCATAGCTCCACTTCCATCCTCGTTCATACCAGTTGATCATTTAATATTGACTAGTTTTCAAGTACTGGCAATATCACTTTTAACAAAAACTGGGTTTTAAATAGAGCAGCTAGGCATTGCTGGTCTACTGTAGAACATGAGACAAAACTATTTTTACATTACTATTCTTTATGTAATGATTATTACATTGATTATGACGCCTGCATTAATTTGTTTTCTGATAATTGAAGGGTTCATTTTCAAAACGTCTCTTGTCCACCTAATGACGAAAATGATCTTCCAGTGTTCATGAATTCTTCAAATATAACTTTACATACAACTGTCATGATTTGATTTCAGAACGCCCTCTAAACCACTAAAATCTTGCGCTAAAAGTGACTATTGGAATCAAACTGGCTCCTGTTAATAGCAAAATTTGCGAAAAAATATTAGTTTCAGCTTCGGAATCAAACAATCTCATGCTACCATTCGATTCTAAATGCACACAACAACTTTGGTTCCATAATGTCTCTTGACTAGCTGGTAAGAAAGTTTAGACTATAAAACGTTTTTCGTGTTTTCTCACAAAGTTAAGAGAATGGACAAGGGTCGTTTTGAAAATCAGCTCCTCAATTAATATTGTTAATAGTTGTTACAATATTGTTCTCTTAGTAATAAATACGTTATTTGTGATTTGTCGTGTGGTTTGTGATCTCTTGAAGGTGTTTAGTAATGATTTTGTATCTTTATTTGGAGAGTTGTAATTTTATTTGTAATTGATTCAGGTTTCAAAAGTTAAATTAATAACATTACTTACGGTTCACTTTGTATATTCTGTATGTATACACACACACACACACACACACACACACACACACACACACACACACACAGGGTGATTAGCGAAATATGACCTGCGCTTTAGGAATCAGTTCTATAGGTTATTTTGATCATATAAAAAAACAAAGAAAATTTAACTGAATATTTTTTTGGTTTCTAAAATATTCCACATGCTCTCTATTTCTGGTTTGCAATTGACTGTAGCTTATTGCCGCTGTGAAATGTACATTGGGCACAGGACGTGTGAGATTTCTGCAGAACTTGAAGGGCGTATGTATGAATATTACAACCATATGAAAACTGAATTTGAGAAAAATGTGACTTGTACGGTTTCTTCAATTCTCGATTCATATGTGGTCTCTGGTCATTCGGCTTGGAGGCCACACTGATCCTGCTTCACATTCCCAAATTCACTTGAAAGGAATACCTTTTAGTCGTTTCTCCTCCCATTTCTTCGTCTTTCATCGAATCGTTCTTACAGCAAACTAACCTAGATCTGTCATCTCTTGTTACATTATTTCCATTTCAAAAAAAGTGTTTCCAAGTAATAAGTCCTTTTTTCTTACATTTATTAAGATCTACAGGGCGTTTCCGAGGTGGTGTTACAAACTTTCAGGGATGATGGCGAAGGGCACATGTATCAATTTGAGATAAGGAACCATGGTCCGGAAATGACTGAGTTGAAAGTTATAAGCAAAAATAATTGTGTGGAAATGGAATTGTAATTTGACACCACGTGCCCTCCTTCCCTTAACCTTTGGAACAGTAGTGGAAATATGGTATGGGCCGGATGTCTCCTACGTGGGTACTTGTCCGGATACAATCTGTGAGCTTGTCTACTGTTCCCACTGGCTCATCCGTATTCAAAACTCAGGTCTGCATATTCCGCTCTCGTGTACTCCTCCATTTCACTAGGACTGATCGACTGGACACTGCAACTTGTACACATACACTGCTGTCTACAGACGTGCATATCAGGACCGACCATGTCCGTTACACATTACGCTATCTGCATTGCTTTAGTGTAGTTTCCTGTCCCCATCCCTCAGACAGCGCACTGAATGGAATACTGTAAGTAGATAACGTAAACAACGTCAAATGAATACAGTATGTGTAAGATGTACAGATAAATACACATAAATAAGGTGTACAGAGAAATAAAATTATTTCATTTCCACACAACTATTTTTGCTTGTAACTTTCGACTCGGTCATTTCCGGACCAGGATTCCTTATCTCAAATTGATACATGTGCCCTTCGCCATTATCCCTGAAAGTTTGTAACACCACTCGGAAACAGCCTGTATATCGATTAATTAACGGGATACAGTATTGAAAACAGAAGAAGTCCTGTGAGTGGGTATATTTCGCATAACCTTAACGGTAGTTCTGTTCTACACACTAACATACACACGCATGCCCACTCTGAACCCTTCTCTGTCTGTCTGTCTGTCTCTCTCTCCCTCTCTCTCTCACACACACACATAAACACACATACACTCATAGCCTACAGGTGTAAGTGGTATAACTGTGGAGATTGAAGGAACAATAGAATCAGGGTGATTCACGAAGATTTACCGTTCCTTACCGAGCTTATTTGCGAAGACTAATTTTAAGTTATTTGTAAAATACCATTATTCTTGAGTTTTAATGGTAAAATAATATATTAGAGATAAGGACTGAACTATTCAGGAGTATTACTTCTTTAATTAGGTAGTATTCTGAAGCCAAAAATGTGTTGTGAATTCCATAGTTGCTTCATACAGACTTTTTTTTTTTCGATTTTTAACTACAAAATTATATTTTCTTACGCATTTATCACAACAATTGTTACAAATTACATCACTCTTGTAAATTCTTTAGGAATGTACATTAGCATGCACCATTAAACTGTAAAGAATCAAGTTCCTAAAGTCGTATGATTTGTAACAATTTTTGTGATACGTAAGCAAGAATGATGTCATTTTTAGTTGAAAATTAAAAAATAAAATCTGTACAAAGCAATTAACAACACATTTTTAGGTGCAGAACGCTAGCCGATTAAAGAAATGACACCTTTGAATAGTTCAGTCTCTATTTGTAATAATAATGTTTTACCTTTAAAACAGAAGAAATAAGTATTTTACTAAGAACTTCAAATTAATGTATCTTTTAAAATATTGAGATTAGGACAAATGTATATATGACAGTTTTTACTTGGAATGTCTTCGGAAATAAGCTCCGTAAGTGACGGTAAATTCACATGAATCGCCCTGTATATTAAAATAAATAAATAAGTAACCCATTACGCGTTTCGTAATAAATTGCATGTTTCATTCGTAAATTTGGCTGAAAGTCTGCGTACTTTGGCAACACCGCATCCCCGACTGACCTACAAATACGTACACACACATACACGAACTGAGGTCTAAATACCAGCATTCCATCCCTTAGTCGCTACAATAGAGTTGCCAGACGTTCTAATGGAGGAAATAACGATAGACAACGTCCTAATCTTATTATCTTTGGTCGGCGGGAAAAGGAACATAAGTCAAAAAATTAATTTCTGAGGAGAGACTTTCTTTTTAATTTATTCTTAACTGAATATAAGTATAATAATGAAATTCAATAATGTTGGTTAAAGTAAGACTCTTTTCAATTTAAAATACAAGAAATTTTATTATTTCAGAAATTAGAAAAAATACTAGACTTATGTGATTAGCTACAACAGAAAAATCGACTTTTTTTACTTTACTTACTTTTCCCGCCGACCAAAGAATTTAATAATTTAATTAACAAGAAAACCGTAAATTTTATTGAAAAACTGAAAAGTCATTCCTTATCAGTTTGTATAATGATAAGAGTAAAAATCGGAATCGTGCGGATGGTGCTTATCGAATACAACACTGTTACAATTTTGGGGAAACTATTTTTTTCTCAGAAAAGTACTCATTTGGGACTAACATGTCAGTAGAAACTTTAGTTGTAATTTATTCAAACAATAAGTTGTTAAGGGTACCGACCTGTGAAAAGTGCCAAAAATGGCTAAATTCAAGATTTTTTTGTTTTTTACATAATTACTGTCTTCAATTCTTTTATAATCATACAGTACAAGTATTTTAGCTAGGTTGCGATTTAAATGCCTGTTACGTGACCTTATAAAGTTCCATACGCAAGTGCTAATGTCCCTTTAAACCAAGTCTCTACTGTTACATGTCAATTTATCTGTAGATTTTCAAAATAATGTTTTAAAACTCCCGGTCATTTTGAGGGTTATGTTGGAGAGAAACGTGAAGCTTGGCATAAACAGTGGGAAAGAAGTAAATAGTACTGTTTTCATTGATTTTGAGTTGTATTTCTTGTATTTTGTTCAGTTTTGTGTGTGAATAGTGTGTAAATATTGTCTAGTTTTACATTTAAAGTATATTTAATATTTTATAAAACGAAAACAGGTTTTCAGCAACAGCAGATAAGTAATTAGTGTGTAGGTGTAGGTTACAGTGTTGAATATAGGTCGGTTACTGCAGTAAGTAGACTATTTTTACATATTTCATCAACATATGGAGTATAATAAATGTTACTAGACGTATTACAAATTTAAAAAGGTCCTCTAAGAGCGTATTAGCAGCAAGAAAAAGGTATCTGAGATCAGCAGAAGGGCCTTCATTTAGATTAGATCAGTTTTAAATGTAAAAATAATGTTACCAATATTAAAAATTGATTTTTCTCGACTTACTTTTTCCTGCACATCCCTATATTCAAATTGTTCCATCTGGTGTAATTTTCAAGCAATAATATTTAAATTTTCAACAATGCTCCTAAAGGCAACACCAAATAAAACTTATCACTTGAATTTTAGAAAAAGAAAACCCATTGAAGTATTTATGACCTTGGAATGTATTGTATGTATTTAAACTAAAAAAATTGAATAAAATAATGATTTACTATGTCATTTTCCCAGGGAATACTGAATGTTATTGCAAAGTAAATTATAATTTTGTTTATGTGAAGTGTCTAGATACCAAATCTGCAAGTTTGTTACAAAATTTTGAAATCGAGCGCATAAAAATTTCACAAAATATTCTTTTTCTCGGGATCTAATACGAGTGAATGTACTGACATCAAAATTCTAGGATCTCTTGTCTAAAATATCATTGATATCTGGTAACAAAATAAAGTGAAAAACATAATCACAAAAAAACATAAGAATACAACACAAACACAAGAACACAAAAAATACATCACACTAACATACGAAAACAAAAATACACACAAAATTGCAACCTCATTCAAGAAATTAAATTACAACATCGCATACAGAACAAATAACATTATACAAAAACATCTCAACACACAAACAACACAAACAAACAAATACAACCACACAGGCGTATACAAAACTCAAATATAACACCTGCAACAACTTCTACTTAGGACAGACAGGCAGATCGTTTCAAACACGTTACAAAGAACACATCACAGCCATAAAAAATTACAAAACACCCCACATATGCAGAACACATCACAAATGCTAACCACACCCACAGAGACATCAACACAGACATGGAAATACTACACATCCAACCAAAAAGCCAGAAACTAAACACACTACAACAATATGAAATATACAGACACACGAAAACACACCCCAATGAAATTATCAACACTCAACACAATTTCAAAACACACACACTCTTTGACTCTACACTATACCACACGAACGCACCCTCACAGGAAACAGAACAAGAGGCGCCAAAACCAACAACGACCAGTTCTGATGATGACCCATAAATAGGTCGAAACATGTAAACAAGGTACGTTAGAATTTAACACAAGAAAGTCTTATCATACATATTGCGAAGTGATATAGTGATAAAAGTTGTTTAATCAATATGTATAAAGTGAATTGCTTAAGAAATGTAGATACTGTAACCTAAGCTGTTATAAAGCGTCGTAAAATAACCTTACAAAAAAATATAGAATTTGTGCATCTCATAGGTCGGTCCCCTTAAAATCTGCACAGTTACATTACTTCTACTCTGTATATAAAACACTCATAAATTTTAGCTAGACTTGCTCGCAGCATCTGATGCTACATGTGCATAACTTTTTTAAAATTCTAGGTTGCCGAGCTCACAAGAAAGCTTATAGTTCAAGGTAGGATGGAGTTCGGAAGAAACTTTTATTATTAGTGCGTTGTAGATCAAATGTGTAAGGCTTAGAGACAGAAAGGATATCCGGCAATGAAAACTTTGTAACGTTCTAAGAGAAAGGATGCCACGTCTTTCACCCAGTTGGCGCACATTCGATTCCTGTTATCGTCTGATGAAATTGACGGTGAAAAAATGCAGATGTTACAGAGAGTATTTCTCGCAATACCGCCATTTTGCTCTTTAATTCTACTTACACTCTCCACCTGATTCAATCAACCATCCATAATATTTAAATATAGGTGGACTAAAGTACTGGAGACAGTACGGGTCTCCGATACTGATGATAGGGTTTAAGCACTTGAAGTTCCGGTTTATGAGGATCATCTGGTACTCATCTGGGGATGGTACTTGGGGCTCTGTAAGTACTAAGACAGAATGGCCCAACATTCAACATCTGAGCTACGAATGCCACTAAGGCCATTCGTTGGAACTGGACAATAATCGCATATAGGCTAGTAGAGTACTATGTTCAAGTATCAGCTGCAATTAAATAGAACCTTATGGTATCTTGATCGTAGAACGATCGTTATTTATGCTTAAATCTAATACTAGAGTTGGACCTCGGGCTCATTTTGTCATCAATAATTCATATATCATAATCATCATCCACACCAAAGTACGGTGATGTACACGGTGTGGCGTGCTGTACTTGTACAAGAGCGCGCCGTTCGGCTACATGTATCAATCACGGAACAGAACTGGTAAACACAATAAGCCACAATACTGCTATGATAAAGTACTGTAGCAGTGTTGCATTTTGGTTCAAACAATCTTAAAGAATTTTATTCACACCTTTCGTTTCCTAACATTGTGAGAATACATTTCAAAGCTATTTCGATTTTTATGTATGAATTTTGTTAATACTATAATAAATTTGTCTTATTTTAAGGACATTAAAGTCTAAAAACAATTTTTGAGATAGCAAATCAATAGGTTTATGAAGATATTTATATGTTAATTATTTTCTTCTGTATTAAATGAAGTGGATTAAAATTGGTCTTATCTTTATAAAAATGTATATTGTTGAGAATATACTGAGTCCCCGTCGATGGGGGCAGTTTTTTAATAAATAAAAATTTGTAGTAGCAGAAATTGTAGAAGTGATGTTAGTGGTATTAGTAGTAATAATGGTGGTAGTAGTATTATCAGTAGTAATAGTAGTAGCAGTAGTAGGTCCCAATAGTAGTAGTAGCAGTATTAATAGTAGCAATAGTAGTAGTAGTAGCAGCAGTAGTAGTAACAGTATTAATAAGTAGCAATAGGAGTAGTAGTAGTAGTAGTAGCAGTAGTAGCAGCAGTAGTAGTAGTAGGCCGTAATAGTAGTAGCAGCAGTAGTAGTAGTAGTGGCAGTAGTAGTAGTAGCAGTAGCAGCAGTAATAGTAGTAGTAGTAGCAGTAGTAGTAGTAGCAGTAATAGTAGTAGCAGTAGTAGTAGTAGGCCGTAATAGTAGTAGCAGCAGTAGTAGTAGTAGTACGTCGTAATAGTAGCAGTAGTAGTAGTAGTAGTAGGCCGTAATAGTAGTAGCAGTAGTAGTAGTAGTAGGCCGTAATAGTAGTAGTAGTAGTAGTCCGTAATAGTAGTAGCAGCAGTAGTAGTAGTAGGCCGTAATAGTAGTAGCAGTAGTAGTAGTAGTAGTACGTCGTAATAGTAGTAGCAGTACTAGTAGTAGTACGTCGTAATAGTAGTAGTAGTAGTAGTAGTAGGCCGTAATAGTAGTAGTAGTAGTAGTAGTAGGCCGTAATAGTAGTAGCAGTAGTAGTAGTAGTAGTACGTCGTAATAGTAGTAGCAGTAGTACGTCGTATTAGTAGTAGTAGTAGTAGTACGTCGTAATAGTAGTAGCAGTAGTAGTAGTAGTACGTCGTAATAGTAGTAGTAGTAGTAGTAGTAGTAGTAGTAGGCCGTAATAGTAGTAGTAGTAGTAGGCCGTAATAGTAGTAGCAGTAGTAGTAGTAGTACGTCGTAATAGTAGTAGTAGTAGTAGTAGTAGTACGTCGTAATAATAGTAGTAGTAGTAGTAGTAGTAGTAGTAGGCCGTAATAGTAGTAGCAGCAGTAGTAGTAGTAGTAGGCCGTAATAGTAGTAGCAGCAGTAGTAGTAGTAGTAGGCCGTAATAGTAGTAGCAGTAGTAGTAGTAGTAGTAGGCCGTAATAGTAGTAGCAGTAGTAGTAGTAGTACGTCGTAATAGTAGTAGCAGTAGTAGTAGTAGTAGTAGGCCGTAATAGTAGTAGCAGCAGTAGTAGTAGTAGTAGGCCGTAATAGTAGTAGCAGTAGTAGTAGTAGTACGTCGTAATAGTAGTAGCAGTAGTAGTAGTAGTAGGCCGTAATAGTAGTAGCAGCAGTAGTAGTAGTAGTAGGCCGTAATAGTAGTAGCAGTATTAGTAGTAGTACGTCGTAATAGTAGTAGCAGTAGTAGTAGTAGTACGTCGTAATAGTAGTAGCAGTAGTAGTAGTAGGCCGTAATAGTAGTAGTAGTAGTAGTAGTAGGCCGTAATAGTAGTAGCAGTATTAGTAGTAGTAGGCCGTAATAGTAGTAGCAGCAGTAGTAGTAGTAGTAGGCCGTAATAGTAGTAGCAGCAGTAGTAGTAGTAGTAGGCCGTAATAGTAGTAGCAGTAGTAGTAGTAGTACGTCGTAATAGTAGTAGCAGTAGTAGTAGTAGGCCGTAATAGTAGTAGTAGTAGTAGTAGGCCGTAATAGTAGTAGTAGTAGTAGTAGGCCGTAATAGTAGTAGCAGCAGTAATAGTAGTAGTACGTCGTAGTAGTAGCAGCAGTAGTAGTAGTAGGCCGTAATAGTAGTAGCAGTAGTAGTAGTAGTACGTCGTAATAGTAGTAGCAGTAGTAGTAGTAGTACGTCGTAATAGTAGTAGCAGTAGTAGTAGTAGGCCGTAATAGTAGTAGTAGTAGTAGTAGTAGTAGTAGTAGTAGTAGTAGGCCGTAATAGTAGTAGCAGCAGTAATAGTAGTAGTACGTCGTAGTAGTAGCAGCAGTAGTAGTAGTAGGCCGCAATAGTAGTAGCAGCAGTAGTAGTAGTAGGCCGCAATAGTAGTAGCAGTAGTAGTAGTAGTAGTACGTCGTAATAGTAGTAGTAGTAGTAGTAGTAGTAGTAGTATTAGTAGGCCGTAATAGTAGTAGCAGCAGTAATAGTAGTAGTACGTCGTAGTAGTAGCAGCAGTAGTAGTAGTAGGCCGCAATAGTAGTAGCAGCAGTAGTAGTAGTAGGCCGCAATAGTAGTAGCAGTAGTAGTAGTAGTAGTACGTCGTAATAGTAGTAGTAGTAGTAGTAGTAGTATTAGTAGGCCGTAATAGTAGTAGCAGCAGTAATAGTAGTAGTACGTCGTAGTAGTAGCAGCAGTAGTAGTAGTAGGCCGCAATAGTAGTAGCAGCAGTAGTAGTAGTAGGCCGCAATAGTAGTAGCAGTAGTAGTAGTAGTAGTACGTCGTAATAGTAGTAGTAGTAGTAGTATTAGTAGGCCGTAATAGTAGTAGCAGCAGTAGTAGTAGTAGTAGTAGGCCGTAATAGTAGTAGCAGTAGTAGTAGTAGTAGGCCGTAATAGTAGTAGCAGCAGTAGTAGTAGTAGTAGGCCGTAATAGTAGTAGCAGCAGTAGTAGTAGTAGTAGGTCGTAATAGTAGTAGCAGTAGTAGTAGTAGTAGTAGGCCGTAATAGTAGTAGCAGTAGTAGTATCAGTAGCAGTATCAGTAGCAGTAGCAGTAGTAGTAATAGCAGTAGTAGTAGCAGCAGCAGTGGTTGTAATAGCAGCAGTAGTAGTAGTAGCTGTAGTAGGCTCTAATATTGGTAGTAGTGGTGGTAGTAGTAGTGGTAGTAGTATTGAGTATTGTTAATAGTTTTAAATCTTGTACCATTATTTGAAATGGTTCTCAAATAAACAACCATGTTATACAAATCACTGCATGAAGAAGAGTTACCTTTCCTAGAACTGATGTTGAAACTGATGCTTGCTCCATATGCCCTTCTACAGATAAATGATGGGTTAAATCGCAAAAGTACGGGCGCCAGGCCACAAAACTGAATACCTATCGATATACTGACAAGGGGGTGAGTGTAATTCCGACAAAAGAACGGCGGCAAAAAGGAGGGACAAATTATACAGTGGAAGCAATCAAGCCATTACCCCATTAGAAGACAATATTCGAGCCCACCAGATGGCGTGGAACTACGCAGATGGCGGTGCCACACAGGGTCACGCATCCGGCCGCAACAATGGAAATCACAGCTATCGCACTTTCATAGTAGTATGTGTTTGCTTTCACCATCATCACTACTACTACTGCTATAATAATAATAATAATAATAATAATGGTTTCAACATTTTTTTAACTTCAAACTCAAATTTACTCCAATGATAATGATGAAATGATGAAGTGTTAGTAGTAATAATATTAGACTAATCAATTCATATTTTTCTGTCCAAGGGTAGGTATTTCACTGCAAACTCAGTATCCTCCAATCTTTCCTATTTTCTGCCTTACTCTTAGTCTCCGCATATCTTAATGTCGTCTATCATGAATTGATTTTAAATTATTCATATACTTTCAATTTACCAAGGCTTCTATACACTCAATAGGTTATCTCACTTTTCATTAGCCAATCAAATGGCTAGTTGGCTGATGACGCGGGAAGAGTCCATGCTCATTGGTCCTTTATTTTCAAATTGATCACCGACATCAGCGTGCATTATAAACATAACCGCCTGAAATAAAAACATTACAATGGGTATAAACCAATTGTGCATGTATCATGGAATAAAATATATACGTTGAAAGTGTTTATACCGTGTATATAAACACTGTACTTACATTTGCTATTGCATTATTTTTCTGTATTTCTTAACAATTCGTCTGCTCTCAGTGTCTGCCGTCCGTTTTTGTTTGCTAGTTTTCAGTCTTGTGTTTATGAAAATTCTAACATTGAATGTTTTTTAATATCTTATTCTAAAGTTTCGAATAAGGAGCGTCTATCGATAATGAAATGTCAGCCACACGTTTGTTTACAATAATCACTATAACTCAACAATGAATTGTCACTGGAGGCTTTTATGATTTAACCCACTGAATATGCCATAAGGACAAAATGTCATAAATCGTTAATATGAAATCAGTATCATGAGAATTATAGTGAAATAAAATGACTGGTATCAGTCGCTAATCCTTCACCCCTTTGGTAAGCGACTGTTAGTATTAAGTAGCATGATTGTTTTGTTAATTGTAAGTTATTTTTTTAAATTTTATTGGGTTATTTTACGACGCTTTATCAACATCTCAGGTTATTTAGCGTCTGAATGATATGAAGGTGATAATGCCGGTGAAATGAGTCCGGGGTCCAACACCGAAAGTTACCCAGCATTTGCTCGTATTGGGTGAGGGAAAACCCCTAAAAAAACTTCAACCAGGTAACTTGCCCCGACCGGGATTCGAACCCGGGCCACCCGGTTTCGCGGCCAGACGCGCTGACCGTTACTCCACAGGTGTGGACAATTGTAAGTTATGTACGACGACCCAGCAAGATTACAAGAAAAAGAAACTTACCTGTAGGATTTAACATTTTCGGTCGTTTCGGCTTTATTTTCATTAATGCTGCTCGAAAATAAAGAACAAAATCGTCATCTTTAAAATGATCAGAACACACTCTGCTTGTATCAGGATTGAATTTATATTGTCTTTTGCACGCAATTAACCATTTTTTTCTAATGTCTTAGGAATGGTAAAGAAAGACAACGCTTTATTTTTATCGTTACAATTTGTTGCATACCGTAACAGCACACTTTGACCTGACATAATGCATTCAAAACAACGGAAAGAAGAAAAAATACGAGATATTACTTTGAAATATTCGAGTTTCCAACATTACTTTGGCGCGCTCAGCAATCTTCTGACGTCAGAATCGCTCTCCTTTCCCCGTCGACCCCTCGCCAATAAGCTCGATACTAATGCAACCTATGAGAGTTTTAGAAGCCTTGTCACTTTACAACATTAATAAATAATAAGAACACTACACGAAAATAACTGGTATTCCACAGCCTTCCTTATTATCCATGGATACTCTCATTGTTACAATCGATATATACGGTCAGTTATGTTTCATATTGTATTAACAAAAAAAAAAAAGTATCAATTTTATTATAAATAAATATAAATATAAAATTGTATTATAAATACAGATACAGAACTGAAAATTGAATCTAATTGAAACATTTAACTACAGATTTCTTCTTACGGTCTTACTAATAAAAACTATATACAGACGTTTAACTCTCTTATACCTATACAATGAGTAGCTCGTTTATACGTCGTGTGTAAATTCCTTACTAATAATCACTACATACGTCGTGTATAACATTATAACTGTTATATAGCTACGTCATAGTTTCGTCATTACTTCGTTAAAAAAAGGTAAAGGTATCCCCGTAACATGCCATGAAGGCACTTGGGGGCATGGAGGTAGAGCCCCATGCTTTCCATGACCTCGGCACTAGAATGAGGTGGTGTGGTCGGCACCACGCTCTGACCGCCTTTTACTCCCCAGGAAAGACCCGGTACTCAATTTTATAGGAGGCTGAGTGAACCTCGGGGCCGTTCTGAAAGTTTGGCAATGAGAAAAAATCCTGTTACCACCTGGGATCGAACCCCGGACCTTCCAGTCCGTAGCCAGCTGCTCTACCAACTGAGCTACCCGGCCGCCCGTAAATGACTGATACGGACATATTTTTCCAAATGAGTGAATATGAATAACATGGAACAACTTTCAGAAATGACTCAGAGAACCTATACAAGTACTTTGAGATAGGGAATGTATAAGGCCAATCAAAGTCACTTCAAAATGTAAAGTGTTATAAATATTATAATAATATTTGAGGTAGGAAAAAAAAAAACATCACTGTGCTGAACAAACAATAGGGTATTTCATTTGTTACATTTTGTAATTTTTTCCACAGTTACTGTTTTGTTAACTAAAACATAAATTATTTTATTAGTAGGCTATTGATACAAGAATTGTGAAATTTCAAGCCATGGTTCTATCATTAAATGTTAGAATACAGCTCAGCATTTCGTTACGAAAGGTAATAGAATATCTGAGGTTCTCTATTGCATCCGGTAGAGCGCTCTAGTGTGGCGTGTTAAGTATCGATAGTACAACTGGCTCTAATCGATTACCACACTATATTTTGGTCAAAGAGTACAAGCTACAGCAATGTTATTCTAATTATTCTGTGCTCTTTGGTTTGTTCTTCTGTCGTTACAAGGCAACCATCATCACAAAATGACAGTCGATACGAACAGCTGTTAGAGGGGCGGCCATTTTTTTCTTTATATATAACGCTTAAACAAGGGGTTTCGTGTATATGACTACTGCAAAGCAATTCCCATTGTATAGTTACAGCCTGTTTAAACATCCATCGCTTATGCATGGTTTATTAGTAAAGTTTTCTGTCTCAACTCTGCATAAGTCTCGTATAAAAACTATACACGGTTTATTAGTAAGACCGTTAGAGTTTATATGCAATGCCTTCTGTGTATCTCTAGTTCTATTTTTTCCTAAGCGAAGTCCTCGTAACATGAAAATATTTCAAATCGATAGCGATTTCGACTCGGCATTTCTTTCACAGCCCAGTGTAGGTACATGTTTGGTTTGGTTGATCTATATCAGGAGTTTCTTAACTTATGGGTCGCGCCCCAAACAAGGGTCACCGTGGTTTTCGGGATGGGCCGCTGTAGCTTCCCGAAAAAATAAAATTAAAGAAATATTAATTAAAGCACTTGGGATTATGATTATACTATTGCTTATTATGAAATATTACAAATTTATATTAATAAATAATTGCTACACTTATTTACTTGTTTTTATTACAATAGCACTGTTTAACTTCAAAATAGGCCCATGAGTCGCGCAAGTTTATCGCCCAGTTAACTTTGGGTCTTTGGTCATAAAAGGTTAAGAACCCTTGGTTTATATGTAAAAACAATAACAACCCAGCAGTTAGACATTTCTCTGATCCACAGTACTAGCACAGTCTAGTATATACAGTCACGAAGCTCAATACGTAGGGAATATGCATCCATAAATAGTTGCGAAACACTAGGATCGCTAATATCGCCTCATTACAGACAATGCGAAATAGTACTGGCACAGTCTATTGTTCCTAGCACCCTCACAACTCAAGCTTCGTGACTGTATATACTGTCCAAATTTCACGAGAGGATCCCTGCGAGGGGAGTATGGTCCTTGCGGGGTAAGAGGAGAGAGTAAGCCAGTACCTCGGCGTTCTTGAAGCAGCAGGTGGATGGGGTGATGTCATTGGCCGGCTGGGACAAACAAGGCTCAGTCAATGGCTGGCCGGTTCCGTGTTGGGGGTAGGTTATAAGAGTGGGGAAAAACTCGCATTCCTTCTCGGATATTCTCGTGAAATGCGGACAGTACTAGACTGTGGTACTACTCCTGAAGTGGGCGCATTTTCACCATACCGAACAACTATGTTAAGACAATTTTGTATACAGTTTGGATACAGGCAATCCGTGAACTGTACTCCTCACGTTGTCGACCGCTGATTGGAGCAATGGAATGGAAAGATATTAACAGAATTACCCGGTTACCAGGAAATGGGAGAATCTCGTTAAAACCCCACCAATATTCAATTAATATTTGTTTACATTACAGTACACAAAATTAATGTTTAGAAACCTATGTCTTTAAATGCCGGTGTTAAAATATGTCATGTAAACTGCAAATTCCTTCCTGAAAATGTGAAAATATTGCCTTTCGTAGAGTTTGAGAAATTTTCCCTAGTTTTGTGAGAAAAACTATGTTATGTTAATGCAAAATGTTATGGTAACTGCTACATTACCAAGAAGGACTGACAATTGCGCATACAAAGTTTATGGTTATCAGGTCTCTCATATTTTCCGGGTTCTCCCGTATTTCACACCCATTTTCTTCAGCCTCCTGGCTCACGTATACGTAAGATTATTTCTCCCGTATTTTATTAAAGTTTAAAATGTTTCCTCTTTATTTATTAATTTAACGTTTGCTCTAAAACATCCGTGTCGCTCGAAGCCTATGATTCGTTCGAATTTCAACATTTACCTCCATGTTGGTAAACACTTGTGACCTAAATTCCGTCTTTCAAAATAAGTCGTTCCACTCGCAATTCTTGCTTACTTCCTCGTATTTGCTTAGTAATTTCTGTGCGGTATGGAGTACATGTGGAGTATTTAATACTTTTAGTACTTACTTATTTCATTGGGCCTAATGTGTAGAGAAACTGTCGAGTATCCCAGGAAACATACATAGTTCTTACAGAGAGAATGTTTTCACTTATGAATAATATACGAACAGATTGGGGGGGGGGGGAACAAATGTTCTGTTGAACTTATTATTCTGTATTACAATTTGTTATGTTATTAATTTTAAGTTTTGTTGCAAAGATTTCTTCGACATATGGAAGTGTCGTAATAAGTACATGTGCATGAGCGTAGTTATTCCATAATGGATACGCTTATGGAAAATATCGAGTATCCTAATGTCCATTGCCATACCGAGAGAGTATTTTCACTTATGAATAAAATAATAATAATAATAATAATAAGGAAGTAAAGAGATAGGTTTGGAAGTAAATCCCGAAAAGACAAAGTATATGATTATGTCTCGTGACAAGAATATTGTACAAAATGGAAATATAAAAATTGGAAATTTATCTTTTGAAGAGTTGGAAAAATTCAAATACCTGGGACCTACAGTAACAAATATAAATGATACTCGGGAGGAAATTAAACACAGAATAAATATGGGAAATGCTGTTATTATTCGGTTAAGAAGCTTTTATGATCCAGTCTGCTGTCAAAAAATCTGAAAGTTAGAATTTATAAAACAGTTACTGTATATTATTAGTTGTTCTTTATGGTTGTCAAACTTGGACTCTCACTTTGAGAGAGGAACATAGGTTAAGGGTGTTTGAGAATAAGGTGCTTAGGAAAATATTTGGGGCTAAGAGGGATGAAGTACAGGAGAATGGAGAAAGTTACACAACACAGAACTGCACGCATTGTATTCTTCACCTGACATAATTAGAGATATTAAATCCAGACGTTTGAGGTGGGCAGGGCATGTAGCACGTATGGGCGAATCCAGAAATGCGTATAGTTGGGAGGCCGGAGGGAAAAAGACCTTTGGGGAGGCCAAGACGTAGATGGGAAGATAATATTAAAATGGATTTGAGGGAGGTGGGATATGATGATAGAGAAAGGATTAATCTTGCTCAGGATAGGGATCAATGGCGGGCTTATGTGAGGGCGGCAATGAACCTCCGGGTTGCCTAAAAGCCAGTAAGTAAGTAATAATAATAATAATAATAATAATAATAATAATAATAATAATAAAAATACTCCACCAGATGTCAAAACACATAATCAACGAAATATAACAAAAAAGTGTAAAGAACAAAAATACAAATATATTGCAAAACATCAGGGCATTCGAAAAGGAATGGCAACATAGTTTCTGTTTCAGACTACATTTATTTACATTATTTTGACATTACACACTCTAAATATAGTCTCCTGCCATGTCAACAATATGTTGCCAAATCCTTGGAAGATGGCGGACTCCAACTGCAGCATCATTTCTGGATCTCTGTCTCACTGATCGATAGAAAAGATTGGAGAATGCTGGTTTGCAGTGAAAGACCTACCTTTGGACAGAAGACTAGGAACGAAAAGAATGAATTTCTGAGAGGTATTTACAAATGATTAATTTAACATTGGTAATATGGAACATCTAATCTCACCACTGCACTGTATTACAAATTCTTAAGAATATCAACCTTCCTCATAAAGATTTCTTCCATTATATGGAAGACGATTATAAATTGCCGAATTGATGAATTTCAAGTTGTGTATTAATATACCTAATGATTTGGCTGTTAATCTAAACAAATATTTTTGAGTGCAGGTGTATGTAAATGCATATAAACGATATTCGAATAGATAAAAATTACGATTACTATAATGTTGATGTGGTTTAGACAATTTTTTTCGAAAATTCCCTTCTTTCAGTTTGAAATTCTGACAATTCCTTCATTAAATTTGCAAAAATATTCATTAGTTTTTAGGACAATCACTTAAAAAGAATCTGTACTAGATGTTTGAATCAAGCAACTAATTTCAGCTTCTTCCTTAATTTAAGTCGTTACTTATTTGTCTGGTTTTCTTAACATTTGCTCGATCAGTTTAATGTTGTGAAGTGAGGTAGTCCTTTTAGGGTTTTATGTTTCAAAGTCCATTAAGACGAGCAGTTTTTAATTTGTAGTCTTGCTCATTGTCTACTTTTCTCTGATTTTTTCTTAAATTTTCACATTGTGAATATTTTTACTCTGCAATGCAATTATTTGCCATTTTACACCCTCGCTCACACTTGTTTTGCACATTTCCACAGCAGGATTACAGTTTACTGTGTGCCGACTGCCCCAGGCTGCTCTGTGTTTATGACAGTTTATTATTTATGAATGGAGGGTTGATACGTGCTTGTGTATTCTCTTAGAGATATTCACCCTTCTCACTTCCATTTTTATCATTATGAACCCACTTGAGCTTCATGTACCACCACACAATTAAGCTATTGGGACAAGGTCAGATAATCAACTTCTTTTCTGTTATTTAGAAAAAATGATAAGACAATTCTAATATGTGGCTTGCGAACTTTAAAAAATAAACTGTTAAAAAGGAAATGTTCCCTTCAAAGACAACTCACAGGGATTACCTTTATTTTAGAGATAGTAAAATCAGAATTGAAACTAAACATAATAGTACATTATGCAACGAGCCTGTAATGTTAGTAATTAAGACGAGAGTATGTTCATGAAACTCGCTTGCGCTCGTTTCATAATTTTCATACGAACGTCTTAATTACCATTATAGGCAAGTTTCATACGACTTTTTATGCTCGACCATATTTCTAACTTGAAATTATTCATAAGTATTCATGTTATTCTTATCTGACTGAGGAGCGGAACTGACCTTGTGCAAGACCTCGTAAATTGTGAGATGTGCGCAGACATGTTTTTCCGAGAAACAAATGTCATTGACCTTGATATAATCTAGAGAGTAAAATAAACATTAATCTTGATATAACCTTGAAAATGAATTAGACATTGAAAAACGAGATGACAAATTGAATTTATTTGAATATTATTTACAATTAACGCTAATTATTATAGCAACAGAACTGACTTTATTTCAAATATAGGTGATTTATTGATTTATTGTTGTATTTCGATTGCATATCCGAGAATAATCGATACTTGCGCTTTCATATTGCTACAATGGTATTTTCTGATTGGTGGAACACCTGAACTTTAATGAATAGGTGTACTTTAATGAGGTCCATTAAAGGGCTGCTACTAGGTGTATAATTACTACATTTCGGCATGGTCGAGCATAAAATTTATAAATCAATTGTGAGAAGTACAACTTTATATGGGGCAGAAACTTGGCAGTTGCAAAACGTATTCAAAAATAAATTTTTGGCCTTGGAAATGGATTATTGGAGACGATCAGCAGGCATTTCAAGACGAGATAAAATTAGAAACGATATAATCAGAGTGAACATGCGAATTAAGAATGATATTGTAGAGGATATTTTCACAAAACAACTAATATGATATGGGCATATGATATGGGCATATAATGCGAATGAATACGGAAAGATTGCCAATGATTGGACCCCATCAAGAAGAAGGAAAAGAGGAAAGCCTATGACAACATGGAACAAGGGCATTCTGGAAGCTATGGAAAGAAGACAATTAGAAGGAGACCTATGGAGAAATAGAGGGGAGTGGTATCTTGCAGTGCGATACATTTATCAGTGACTGTAAATTAATATTTGGCTGTCAGAAAATGTCAGAAGGCACTGTAAACTGACTAATAATAATACTTTTAATAAGATACGCCTTGCATATTCTATTAAGTAGATAACATTACATTTTCAAAAGGTTAGAAGTTGGGCACAAATTCATATACTGTAAATAAACATAAATACGTGGCACGATAGCCCCTAAAGGTCCAAGATCGACGAGGCAAATTCTGACCTCACGTCCATATTCTTCAGTAGAGGTGAACGATCATCCAAATAATACGTGAGAAACATTTGGTTAGCACTATAATCCTTCGCGTCTGTGGCTACAATGCTAGTGCACTGGCCTTCTATCCAAGGCGGCTCGGGTTCAATCCCCTTTCAGATCTGGGTGGAATTTGTGATCGAAAAGACAGACGTTCTCGTGGTATTCCCGTTTCCCTCTTCAATTCCACCAACACTCTACATTCCCCCTCATTTCATATATAATCTGTAATAGTAAACATAGGCTGGGAAAATATCTGAGGTTGATACGGTTTTCTGATGCTGATCTAGGTTCTAAGGACTTGGGGCTCCTCAGTAGTCGATGGGACCTACGTACTGGGCCCAGGAAGGATGGCCCGCCTGTTATAGTCAGATTCACGAATATCACCCGTGACATCCGTCGAATTTAGACCATCATCGCATATAGAGCCTACAATGAGCCTAAACGGTCGTTCCGGATCCAGCCCTCGTGAGATAAATAAATAAATAAATAAATAAATAAATAAATAAATAAATAAATAAATAAATAAATAAATAAATCTAGTACTATGATCCCCTTTGTCGTTATAGTTTATGAAACAGGATTTTGATAGGCTACTGACTGTAGCTTCTCAAATTCATCACGATGTTCGGTGGACATTGGTCCCATACACTGGCTGATATTTCATGAGAAATTTCTTCCCTTTGAAAACTCGAAGCTGCGCTTATTCGGAATCGCTAGTATAAGACCTGGCGCCTTATACCACGCCAATATGGCGTGTAACCCGGCTCATATAAAAATCATGAATTATTTAAACAAGTTTTGAATTCAGTTACTGTCATTCATTACAACTGAAAATTGCATTGATGTCTCCTAAATAAATACTGAGGATTAAATTTAAGAAGTTGTATTCCTATTCTTTTGAGAGTACTGTACGTCACATAAAAGCGAGAAATTCCACGCACACCAGCACTAGAGTGCGGTCATTTACGTACCCAACATAAGCAGTACAAAGTGATGCTATATGAATAGATTTTTAGACAATATGTCTCTCTGTACATCGATTAGTCCTAAACTATTGATGGGTTGAGTTAGGCTTAATATTCAGTAGGACTACGGGGTGAACCGTAAGTAATAACATTAATTTCAGGCAGTTATTCTACGAGATATTTCAAACAAGAATGTTTAATACAATTTTGCTGGTTTTTGTTTCCTTTCCAAGATAAAAATTGTTTCATATGAAACATTTCATAGCGTGTTCTGGAAAAGTACTTGATTTAATTCCCAATATGCTAAGTCAATTATTTAAGAGAGCTGTGAGCAGTATGGAATGAAAATAAATACAAACAAGATTAAGACCAAGCTCGTAGGAAGAAAAATAAAGAAGATAAACTTGAGAATTCTAAATGAGGCAGTAGAGCAAGTGAACAGCATCAAATATTTGTGGTGTACTATAAGCAGTAACATGAGCTGCAGCCAGGAAGTGAAAAGGAGAATAGCAATGGCAAAGGAAGTTTTTAATAGAAAAAGGAGCATCTTCTGCGGACCTCTGGAAAAATAACCAAGGAAGAGACTAGTGAAGTGCTTTGTGTGGAGTGTGGCATTGTATGGGGCAGAAACATGAACTTTACGACGAAATGAAGAGAAACGAATAGAAGCATTTGAACTGTGGATATGGAGAAGAATGGAGCGTGTGAAGTGGACAGACAGAATAAGAAATGAAGTTGTGTTGGAAAGAGTGGGTGAAGAAAGAATAATGCTGAAACTGGTCAGAAAGTGAAAAAGGAATTGGTTGGGTCACTGGTTGAGAAGAAACTGCCTACTGAAGGATGCACTGGAAGGAATGGTGAACGGGAGAAGAGATCGGGACAGAAGAATATACCAGATTATAGACGACATTAAGATACATGGATCATATGCGGAGACTAAGAAGAAGGCAGAAAATAGGAAAGATTGGAGAATGCTGGGTTTGTAGTGAAAGACCTGCCCATGGCAGAATACTATGTATGTATGTATTTGTAGTCGACCTGGTTGGCGAGTTGGTATACCGCTGGCCTTCTATGCCCAAGGTTGCGGGTTCGATCCCGGACCAGGTCGATGGCATTTAAGTGTGCTTAAATGCGAGAGGCTCGTGTCAGTAGATTTACTGGCATGTAAAAGAACTCCTGCGGGACAAAATTTCGGCACATCCGGCGACGCTATATAACCTCTGCAGTTGTGAGCGTTGTTTTTTTTATTGGGTTATTTTACGACGCTGTATCAACATCTAGGTTATTTAGCGTCTGAATGAGATGGAGGTGATAATGCCGGTGAAATGAGTCCGGGGTCCAGCACCGAAAGTTACCCAGCATTTGCTCGTATTGGGTTGAGGGAAAACCCCGGAAAAAACCTCAACCAGGTAACTTGCCCCGACCGGGATTCGAACCCGGGCCACCTGGTTTCGCGGCCAGACGCTCTGACCGTTACTCCACAGGTGTGGACGTGAGCGTTGTTAAATAAAACATAACATTTACATGTATGTATAGCATCCTCTCCTGTAAGAATAGCTACTTGTGACTTATCACAGTCTCTTATTATTACAATACAGCACAAGAGAAGTCAGGGACACACAGACAATCCTGCTGCGTAATGAACCTATTCCCACTGCACACGTGGCTATAAATAATACCACACCTCATTGGGCTTTGTGTTTCTGTTTTATCCGTGTTTTTCCATATATTCCACTCATTTTCTGACAACAGAACTCATTAAAATTTTTGAAGCATATATCCCTTATGACGCCTGACCATTAAACAGAGAACCAGAGGTACAGGGATGGAAGTAGATACAAAAAAGAAAAATATTCTCAGAAATTGAACCCCGGCGGAGGATCAGAGGTGCAGATGGTGCGGGTGTAGGCAGCAACCGCAAGGTAATCAGAGCGAGGGGCGTAATGATCCACCTGTCGGCAGGGATGTCCAGAAACTTGAAACATTTTATTCGGGACTATACCAACGGATACAAATGCCATGGTTTTAACAACAATTGCAGAATGAAAATTAAGTAAGGCCTTTAGAAGAAATTGTAAAGTGAAGGTATTACATAATTTAATTTATGTTAGTATTGAGAGACGAGGAAGGTAATATACAAAGGGCAGTTTACAAATTATGGTTGACAGCAAACAAATATAATTAATATCATCATCCTTCACGAATTAGGCCTCTCTAGACCTGTTTCGGCCCCATCTAGCAATCTTCTTAAAGGTCCTCCTGGTCGACGATGTCCTCTAGGTTTATATTCCATCATAATTTTTGGGATTCTTGAATTTTCCATTCTTCTTACATGATCTAGCCAATTGAATTTGTATCTGCTGATTTTTTCTTCTACTGACTCTACTTCTAATTGTTATAAAATTTCTTCATTCCTTTTTCTGTCTAAAAGAGTACAGTATATCCTGCTGTCCTCCTGAAAAATTTCATTTCCGTTGCTTTGATTCTGTTCTTGTCTTTTTTTTTCTTTAATGTCCAAATCTCGCTTCCGTATAAAAGGGAGGGTAATGCTAGTGTATTATATATTTTTATTCTTGTAGATTTTTGTACTAATTTAGCTTTTAATGTATTGTTTACTATTCCTAGAATTTGTGTAAATTTGGTAATTTTCTTGTTCACATCTTTTTCATTTTGATAAGATATTTCACAATCCAGATAATTGAAATTTTGCACTTGTTCGAGGCATTGGTTATTGTGTATTATCTTACTTCTGACTGGGTCTTGTCTACAGTAAATATTTTTTGGGACCAAAGTCAATCAGAATTAAAATTATTTACTTACTTACTTACTTACTTACTTACTTCTGGCATTCAAGGAACCCGGAGGTTCATTGCCACCCTCACATAAACCCGGCATGAGTCCCTATCCTGAGCAACATTAATCCAGTCTCTATCATCATATCTCACCTCCCTCAAATCCATTTTAATATTATCTTCCCATCTACGTCTCGGCCTCCCCAAAGGTATTTTTCCCTCCGGCCTCCCAACTAACACTCTATATGCATTTCTGGATTCGTCCATACGTGCTACATGCCCTGCTCATCTAAAACGTATGGATTAAGTGTTCCTAATTATGTCAGGTGAAGAAAACAATGCGTGCAGTTCTGAGTTGTGTAAATTTCTCCATTCTCCTGTACTTCATCCCTCTTAGTCTCAAATATTTTATTTATTTATTTATTTATTTAAACTTCACCATCAACAGAAGCAAGCTTACAATTATAGTAGTAGGTTATTTTACGACGCTTTATCAACATCTTAAGTTATTTAGCCTCTGAATGAGATGAAGGTGATATTACCGGTGAAATGAGTCCTGGGTCCAGCACCTAAAATTACCCAGCATTTGCTCTTATTGGGTTGAGGGAAAACCCCGGAAAAAACCTCAATAAGGTAACTTGCCCCTACCGAAAATCGGACCCGGGCCACTTGATTTCGCGGCCAGTTGCGTTAATCGTTACTCTACAGGTGTGGATACTTACAATTATAGATGGCTTACATTGATAATAGTACATTATGCAACGAGCCTATAATGAAGGTAATTAAGAAGTGAGTATGGATATTTATGAAACGAGCGCAAGCGAGTTTCATAATTTTCATACGAGCTTCTTAATTATCATTATAGGCGAGTTTCATACGACTTTTTATGCTCGACCATATTTCTAACTTGATATTATTAATTTTATTGTATCTGACCTGGAGCAATGTCCCGTATGTTGTGAGATGTGCGCAGACGCTAAAGTATTGATTTTTTCCGAGGAACAGATGTCCACATTGACCATAAGGCCATAAGAACCTACAGAGATAACATTGAAATAAAATTAGACATTTAAAAACGAGATGACAAATTGTATTTATTTGAATATTATTTACAATTAACAGTAATTATTATAGTAACAGAACATAACCTTCTGCGACAGTATTGGATTTCCAGCCTCCGTGACTTTTCGCTAATTCTCTTTCGATTGCATATCCGAGAATAATCGATACTTGCCGTTTTATAACGGTAGAAAGCTGACCTGTCATTGGCTGAACAGTTGTAACCTGAGTCGTCGTTGGCTGAAAGACCTGACCTTTAATGAGTAGGTGTACTTTAATGACATGCATTAAAGGTCTGCTACCAGGTGTATAATTACTACATTTCGGCATGGTCGAGCATTAATATACAAAATACATAATAGTGAAAAAAATAAAACAAGCAACACAACTAAAAAGAGAGAGAGACATCATGAGTGCTAGAATATAATATTGCAGTTAATGTTAGTGCCAAATGTCAATATAATAATGCAGAATTATTTGAAAATTAGAGTAAAGACATTATAATACACTTATTAATAATTTAAATACCTAAGGAAATATAGTTATTTTTAATATTGTATGAAATTTTTTAACTGATAAACTTAAATCTAATTGAGAATCACAGTTTCAAAACAGAGAGTTGTAAGTATTACACATAACAAAATAATTCTCACTTGACGATATGTGTCAAAGGAAGAACAATTATTTGTGTGCATCTGAAGTGTGATTAGTGCAATATGTAGCTATGTGGCGATGGCGATGTATGCAATGGAGGGGGAAAGAAACTGCCCACCCTACCCCATTATCTCACGGTCTAGTTGTCTCTTAAGTATATTCAATGGAAATCAATGCAAAAATAACAATAAATACTCCTTTGGCTACCTTCGTTGCAACATCTCTTGCATTATTTCCAGAGACACTTAAATAAACTGGAAAAATTCCTGCAGCTCTTAGGAACAACGAAGAGAACATTGCTTCGAAAAGTTAAGAGAGATTTGATAGTACAATTTTACAAAACATTAGCTTCAGCAACATTTTTTTTTTTGTATAGATCTGAAATTTGGAAGCTGGAAACAGCTCAATTAAGAAGAAATGAAGTCGTTGAGATGAGACTACTACGACATTTATAGAGTATAAAAAGAAATTAAGAAATTAGACAAATATTTATTGTAGAAAATATCTACAACAAAATTATAATATACAAAACAAACGTTGAAATAATGTTCCGGACACAGGATCCCAACAAAATACTCAATTACAAACTAACAGGTATACCTTATTTTATTTCAAGGAGTGCAGTTCGGTGGCTTATTTGAACACCGAACTGCACTCCTTGAAATAAAATAAGGTATAGCGATACAGAGAACTCCCCAAGACGTAGTGGAAGACCAATAACTTATGTTTCAGATTCCTGAAGACGGACAGACCAACCAGTGCAATCTATGGAAAAAATCATGATGAGAAGAATATAGAAAATGCTTTACAGCCTGGAGGTATTTAATTACAAGAATTTCTGCTAGTAGAATAAATACCAGATGAAGCTCACAAAATAATCTTTCATATAATCTACTTTCGAAATTTTTACACTAGTAAATAACAAGATATCTTTGAAATATAATTTTGAACACTGACAATAATAAAAAAAAAATTTTGAGATGAAGTGTAAAATATTTTTCGCTTTTGCACTTGGGATATACCTCACTATAATATATTTAATGAAAACAAAAGTGACGAAGGAATGCGTCTTACCGTAGGCCTATCTCCTTAAGATCAGTTTCCTTCAAAATTGTGATAAGTAAAATTTTTCCTCAACTGAAAGCTCATTTGTTCCAGTTCTTTTAAATACATAACTTGCACGTATTATCTGAATAATTTCTTCATTAATTGAGCTCTCATAATATAAGCATATTATATAGTGTGTATACTAACTGGCTCCGCAGTGAAGCAAGCGTTAGTATGCGACCAGGCAGCAATGTAAAGTTGGTACTGTGTAGCGCCTGGTTTGAACACAGGAATATTACATCTCCTCTCTCGCTCCCTCCCACCTTCCACTGTTCAATGAGGCCAAGGTCATTGACTCTACTTGCACGATACCAACACAACACCTCGAAACCCCGTTTGCCACTTCTCCTGCGGAGCTATTTAGTATACGCACTGTACTTTCTACACCATACGCTATCTTTAATGCAGTGTTGCCATATTTAGCGATAAGTCGCTAAATGTAGGGAATTTTGAATCAGTCTCGGCGACAAATTTTGTAAAATACGATTAGCGACTTTTCTGCGGATTTTTATATTTTTCCACTTTTATCTTTCTTTTAAGTTAAAACATTCAACTGAAGTAATGTACTTCTTAGTTTTAGAAGAGGCATGGGTGCATGATGAGTAGTCTAATGATTCATACGTGAAAGCCCTGATCTCATATATTTGTGATCAGTGATCAGGGTTGAAAGACGCTGATTCAATGATTCTCACGGTTAGGTCTCTCTCTGAATGCTACTGCTCCAACACTCATAAACTGTGGCAACTTTGATTGACACGTAACGAGTCGCGAGCTGCAGCTAATGTAATCTTGGTTCTTCCCCGCAACGCGGAGATTTTCCACTCCGAACCGACCCGAGGCAATTAAGTTTTGGAATTTTTTGCCGACAGTTCGTGTGGAGCAAATGAGATTGTACTTTTTGCTAATTTTAATATATTTAATATATATTTTAAAAGTGTTACAATTTGCCAGAAAATGTAGTATCAATGATTGAATCAAGTGCAGTGTATTCTTATTTTTATTTAGTGATATTTATTATTAAATTTTAGCGACATTTCTGGGGATTTTTAAACAAACTTTGGAGAGATTTAGCTACTTTTTGCTGAAAAGTTAACGAGATTGTAGGGCGACATATTGGCAACAGTGCTTTAATGTATGTTTTATTCTTAATTAAGATTCTGCGACACATTTTATCCTTTTGAGAGACAATAATTCAGCTCCCGAATTATGCAAATGAATTCCAAATTAAAGTTTCAACAAGTGGCTATGTTTTATAATATAATTATTAACTTACATCATTTACAGGTCGTCGATAAAAAAATGTAACATATTCTAATAGTTTTATAATTAATAGAGTGGGCGAAAATTCCAACTATACGTCTTAATTTTTCCTGCAAAACAAAACTTGGCATGAACAATTCATCAGTGATAGCCTACTTGTATGATATTTGGCAGACATATTCTAGGTGTGATCATGGCGAGAGACATCTGACGGACCTGAGAGAAACCATAACACACTGAAATTCCCAGCCATTTCAAGAGTGAAATATGTAGAGTTTTTAGTGCGGCCGTTTGGAGGGGAGACTTGTGGAATCCGTGGTGGATCCACGAGCGGCCACATACCGAAAAAAAGTGGTATGTAGTTAACTTTTCCTGATTTTGAATCATTTTATAACACTTTGAACGTTTAAAATATGATGGACGTTTCAAATATGATAACAGTTTAAAACTTAAGGAATTTAAAACTTCATATTTTTTAAATATATTTTAAAAAGGAAATAAACCTTACATATATTTTACGGCTGTTTAAAATGTTTTATCTTTGTCCCCAGCAGTCTTATATTTTTAATATATGTTACTTACTTACTTACTGGCTTTTAAGGAACCCGGAAGTTCATTGCCGCCCTCACATAAGCCCGCCATTGGTCCCTATCCTGAGCAAGATTAATCCATTCTCTATCATCATATCCCACTTCCCTCAAGTCCATTTTAATATTATCTTCCCATCTACGTCTCGGCCTCCCTAAAGGTATTTTTCCCTCCGGTCTCCCAACTAACACTCTATATCCATTTCTGGATTCTCCCATACGTGCTACATGCCCTGCCCATCTCAAACGTCTGGATTTAATGTTCCTAATTATATCAGGTGAAGAATACAATGCATGCAGTTCTGTGTTGTGTAACTTTCTCCATTCTCCTGTAACTTCATCCCTCTTAGCCCCAAATATTTTTCTAAGCACCTTATTCTCAAACACCTTAACCTATGTTCCTCTCTCAAAGTGAGAGTTAAAGTTTCACAACCATAAAGAACAACCGGTAATATAACTGTTTTATAAATTCTAACTTTCAGATTTTTTGACAGCAGACTGGATGACAAAAGCTTCTCAACCGAATAATAACAGGCATTTCCCATATTTATGCTGTGTTTAATTTCCTCCCGAGTATCATTTATATTTGTTACTGTTGCTCCAAGATATTTGAACTTATCCACCTCTTCAAAAGATAAATTTCCAATTTTTATATTTCCATTTCGTACAATATCCCCGTCACGAGACATAATCATATACTTTGTCTTTTCGGGATTTACTTCCAAACTTATCTCTTTACTTGCTTCCAGTAAAATTCCCGTTTAAAATTTAATATATGTTACCACTATAAAACTTTAAATTTTTTAAGTTTTAGAGTTTTATCATATTTTTAAAATTGTTAGTTTTCAAGGAAGTTTTAATTCTGCTCTTTCAGTCACAATAATTGTATATATATATATATATATATATATATATATATATATATATTTTCTGATAAATAAATTTATCCGGCTCTCCATAAAAATGTTTTGAACACTATATATAAACTCTATAGCATCATAAATCTTATTGTGTTCATACTTCTTTGTAAGGATTGTGTTAAAACATTCTGTAACTCCTTTACAGAGAGAAAGCATATGTTTCAAAAGCAGGTCTCTCTTGAGGTTTTTTATAGGTTCCACATAGTTGATTTGCTTTTATTACCATGAATTTTTAGTGTGAAATGGTGTTTGGTCACCCTTGGGGGAGAGGGAGCAGGCGAGAAAAGAGAACCATGTGGTGTTTACCTTGCGGCGGCTTCAGGACTCTTCATAAGAGCAACAACGTCTCAAGTACAAGAAGAAAAAAATAGGGTCAAAATTCATCAATTCACCTTACTTTCCATATAAGAGAAATCCCTTATTTAACATCCCTATAAACCTGCAGGGGCTGTTCTCAGATGATGATCTGACGGTAATTCTCCAATAAAATTGTCGAGAGAAGTAGATACAGTTTCGGAAATTATTTTCTATTTCCTTCACAAGAAATTCCAAATAAAAAATCAGGAATATCATGACTAGTAATAGGACCTACAGGCAAGTTGTCCTTTCCCTGCATTCCCTAATGGAAACGATACCGTTATTGGAAACGCTGTAAAAGTTCAAAAAATCTATCACCTTCGTTTTATAGGCTAAATGTTTATACATTTTTACTGAAACTCAGTAGTGGATTTCTCATTACCTTTAAGTTTGTTTAGCAACCCCTAACAGATCCCAACAAAACGCCATCAAAATTCTTGGTATTACGGCAAAACGCACAGCATAGTTCTACGTACTGGGTGCTCTACCACTGAGCTACGTCGAGACTCAATCCACAGCACCGAATCGAACTTTTCTCCTTTTTTTAACCTTTGTGGCCTTACTCCATGTTCGACATATAGGCTATTACAGTATGTCATCATTAGAGTACGGATTTTTAGGTCATTAAAATGTAATTTTAGGTGCCTAAAATGGGCTTAAAAGTGTAGAAAATAGTCTCTAAAGAATTGGAAATAGACTCTAATAAAAATGTTTTCTTTAAAAACACGTTTCAAATCATCAGGAATTCACTTTTAGAATTTATAATTTGAAATGTTTATATACCGTTACCACCACTACTACTAGAACTACAAGAACAACAAAATATCTAACTAGTTATACATAAACTAAGCAATGAAATGTGAGAAATATGTTTTAGACATAAACTCAGTATACAAACAAGTCAAATACAATAAATTTTTATCAAGCCTTGTCCATTAATGTCCATAATTACTTTCACAATGAATTACCAATTACCAGGTCCTTCAGTCTAAATTATCAATTAAAAAACAATGCCGTCTGTTACTCAACACAAATTTGTATGCTCCACATCCACTGAAGTAACAGGAGCTTATTTCAATTTTGACACTAGATGGACAGGAATGTTACATTGTAAATCCGTGTTCTTCCCTGCTAGGATATCTGAAGCAGTACGCAGGTCTTTCAGTCCTACATTTCTCTGCAGAACATGCTCCTGTTTATCCCGTACTTTATTTCCAGCAGAACCAGGAACACTTTTGATCCTTTCTTGCATATCATGAAATATTTCCATTTGTTCATACAGTGGTTTTCCTGCTGTTTCCAATGATGCAATAACGTGCACTAGGAAAGTGAAGTGTGACTAAAAATGCTAGGTCCCTCTGAATACCAGAATCTTCCATCACTTCCTTTGCAGAAACAATGCTTGCAGACTCGTCTTCTAGACTTGAAACAACATCTTTCACTTCACTAATGTGATCGTTGTAGTATTCTGCAGCTTTCAACCATGTTCTCCAGCAGGTAAGTACAGGTTCTGGTGGCAGAGAGACATTGGGAAATTTCTCAAGGAAAATCTGAACCCTTGTTGGCGTCTTGACGAAAACTTTTTACAGTAGAAATCAATTTATGTACATTTGGATATTGTAACCTGATATGCTCTGTGACACGATTACGCACACTGAAAAATAGATTTTGGAATTTAAAATATACATTTTTGAAATAAGAATGGGTGTTTTGACCTGTTAGAGATAAAACATACTTAACAGGTCAAAATAGGCTTTGTCGTCAAAATAGACATTTCTAGGTACTATTAAAATATCAATTTTAGGCATAGTTTCATATGAAACATGTAGGCCTACTTGCAAAGTTTTAAGAACTTATTTTTTAAGGATTAAAATAGGTTTTTACCTACAATCCGAATTCTAGTCATCATACAAGAAGCGCACTCATATGAGTGACTTGTGCGGTTGGGACTCCACAGTTTATATGCACTGTTAGACAAATAATCTATGTAAAGATGATTAATTTTTTGGTCCTACAGAATTCTCTATTATGGTTATTTGTAGATTAATAACAAATCCGTAGCGAATTTTTCTCCGTTATTAACCTATAAGATTTCGGTAATTTTATTGATTAGAAACATACAATTATGAAAGTTTGAAGTGACACCAAGAAGGCATCACTTAAGAGGGAACTAGGCCAGGAGCTAATGGGGTAGGGTGGCCAGATCCTTTCCCCCCTCCATTGCATACATCGCCGAGTAGTTACATATTACACTAGTCAGACTTCAGATGTATACAAAAAATTGTTCTTCCTCTGACACATAGGGTAAATTAGGGTCTGTTCGACAGTCGGGCATGTTGGACACTTTGTACTTTAACGTGTTACCTCGCCACTTGTGGGCACCACATTCTGCTAGAAGTCAATGACAGAAGTAGCCCCACTCGTGGCTACTTCCGTCATGGACTTCTAGCAGAATGTGGTGCCCACAAGTGGCGAGGTAACATGTTAAAGTACAAAGTGTCCAACATGCCCGACTGTCCAACAGACCCTAATTTACCCTATTGTCAAGTGAGATGTGCTGTCTGATATTAAATATACGTATCAGCCAGAATCTCAATCAGAGGATATTATTATTATTATTATTATTATTATTATTATTATTATTATTATTATTATTATTATTATTATTATTAGTTATAAATGGCTTTTGAGTAACCCGTGAGTTCATTGCCGCCCTCACATTAGCCCGTCATCGGTCCCTATCCTGTGCAGGATTAATCCAGTCTCTATCATCATATTCGACTTCCCTCAAACCCATTTTAATATTATACTCCCATCTACGTCTCGGCCTCCCCAAAGGCCTTTTTTCCTCCGGCCTCCTAACTAACACTCATATGCATTTCTGGATTCGTCCATACGTGCTACATGCCCTGTCCATCTCAAACGTCTGTATTTAATGTTCCTAATTATGTTAGACGAAGAATACAATGAATGCATTTCTGCGTTGTGTAACTTTTTCCATTCTTCTGTAACTTCATCCTTCTTAGCCTCAAATATTTTCTTAAGAACCTTATTCTCAAACACCCTTAATCTCTGTTCCTCTCTCAAAGTGAGAGTCCAAGTTTCACAACCATACAGAGCAACCGGTAATATAACTGTTTTATAAAATCTAACTTAAAAGTTTTTTTAACTTAGAAAGCATGATGGAATATTCAGATTGTCAATTTCTATAAATGAATACAATATAATATTTTATTATTCAGTCGATGACAAATCAATGTAAAATAATGACTTATTTTATAGTCATTAAGTTTATATACATGAATTACAAAATTGCGAACGTTTTCGCCTATTCAGGCATCCTCAGGCAGAGTTATACAATATCTCAATGTCATATACGTAGCTATTGGTGGTGAGTACTATTTGAATTAATGATGTACAAGCCATCTCCATTATTAAAATGTAATATTACAGGTAGTAAACTTAAATAATGTTTAAAATGTTAAAACCATTTAGTAATTAAACTTCATAATATGTGGAACTCTTGTTCAGTCTAATGAGTGGTGAATATATGTCGTTTAAAATGTGACAACTGCATAGTTAGCAACTGTATGGGTTACTATAGACATCCTGTGTTTAATGTAAATTATACCAGTTACAGTCCTAATAGCAGCAGGTCGTCTCACCTCTACATAATTTACATTAAACACAGGATGTCTATAGTAACCCATACAGTTGCTAACTATGCAGTTGTCACATTTTAAACGACATATATTCACCACTCATTAGACTGAACAAGAGTTCCACATATTATGAAGTTTAATTACTAAATGGTTTTAACATTTTAAACATTATTTAAGTTTACTACCTGTAATATTACATTTTAATAATGGAGATGGCTTGTACATCATTAATTCAAATAGTACTCACCACCAATAGCTACGTATATGACATTGAGATATTGTATAACTCTGCCTGAGGATGCCTGAATAGGCGAAAACGTTCGCAATTTTGTAATTCATGTATATAAACTTAATGACTATAAAATAAATCATTATTTTACATTGATTTGTCATCGACTGAATAATAAAATATTATATTGTATTCATTTATTAAAATTTTTTGACAGCAGACTAGATGACAAAAGCTTCTCAACCAAATAATAACAGGCATTATCATATTTATTCTGCGTTTAATTTCCTCCCGAATGTCATTATATTTGTTACTGTTGCTCCAAGATATTTGAATTTTTCCATCTCTTCGAAGTATAATTCCCCAATTTTTATATTTCCATTTCGTACAATATTCTAGTCGCGAGACATAATCATATATATTGTTGTTATTACTATTATTATTATTATTATTATTATTATTATTATTATTATTATTATTATTATCATTATTATTATTATTACTACACAAAATGACCAGAACAATTTCTATAGTTCTAAAGGTAAAATCCTGAGTACGGACCATGAAGACTAAAGTGACCTAGGTGTAAAAGATTCTCTACTTTAGAAGCAGGAAAGAAGTCTGTATAAAACTATCCCAGAGCTATTTAAATGGCGTGTGACTAAATTATAGACGTTACTGAAGCTGTCAAGGCAAGAAATTATTTATTTTTCGTCAGGAATCGAACTGGATGCTTCCGGAATGCAGTTTCGTTTTATTGGAACATAAAACTTGGCAGCCGTCTGTAGTTCGATGAACTGTTTAACGATTCAATGAGTCTATTGAGCTATACATACTGGGGAATGGGAAATGGACGAAAAAGAGAAAACGACAAGAATGGACCAAATGAGACGGGGAAATATTAAACTAGTTTAGGCACCATTGTAAACTCAAATGGAGACGTAGCTACAGATATTAATCATAGAGTAAAACCATAAATCAATTTACTATCGAATAAATAACACATTAGTAGGAAAGAAGGAAATCAACATTAGTAACACTAAAATGTATAATCTGGAGAGTGGGCTAAAGAAACGTTGAAATGAATTTTTAGATATTGAATTAAGTTAACTTTTATTATATGAGAATATAGAATACAGTGGAAGCTCTTAAGTGCGACATCCTATAGTTCGACTGCTTACGTAATAATAATAATAATAATAATAATAATAATAATAATAATAATAATAATAATAATAATAATAATAATAATAATAATGTTTTATTTTCGCTGGCAGAGTTAAGTCCATAAGGCCTTCTCTTCCACTCAACCAGCCTTAATCAATACAATACATAAATTTAAATTACAAATATTTACACTACACTTAAAAGGTTCTCCAGCAATAATCTTCACTACACATTTATTTAAATTTAGATAAATCTATAAGGTAAAGTAGTAACTTAATTTATGAGCTAATTTAATTTAATGAATTATAATTAATTTAATATTTGAAATAGCTAGTAAAATGATGAAAATTAATTTAATATAAGCTTACTAGGACTATGTTACAGGGAGAATATATATATTTCTATAATGAGAATATTAATGTAATTGCCATTAGAGGTTTTGTAAATCTATTTAGAGAAATTAATGATTATAATAATAATAATAATAATAATAATAATAATAATAATAATAATAATAATAATAATAATAATAAGATTGGACAGATGTTAGTTTCATTATAAGTAACAAATATTAATCAGCAATTAATCTGTTAAGTAAAAATTTATGTAATTTTGACCTAAATGAAGTTATTGTCCAACAACCCCTTATGTCACTCGGAAGCGAGTTCCAATTTCTAGCAACTGAAACTGTATAGGATGAAGAATATAAAGATGTCTTGTGGTAGGGTATAATGAGTAAATTGTTATGATGAGAGAGAATTAGGCACGTCCCTATACGAGCACTAAGAAATGGGTTTGCCATTTGAATGGTAATTGGTTCTGTGTCTTGTAGTGATACTTCTTTAAAGGAAAACAGAATATGTTATTGATTAGGACATCCATATTGATCACTGATTTTAAATTAATGTACTTTTCTTTTTCTGCAAATCAAGCTTTCAGGTATAACTCCCTGTAAAGTTGATCTGAATAATTTCGAGGGAAAAATTGTTCCGGGGCCGGGCATCGAACCCGGGATCTTTGGTTAAACTTACCAACGCTCTACCAACTGAGCTACCCGGGAACTCTACCAGACACCGATCCAATTTTTCCTTCTATATCCACAGACCTAAATGTGGGCTGACAACTGTCAAGCAACAACATCGAGTGCACACCAACTCTGTGTGACTTAAATTGTGGTTTCCTGTTAACGAACAGTCACGTGTATTAGGCAAATTAGGCTTTCAGTTATAACTCCCTGTAAAACTGATTTGAATAATTTCGAGGGAAAAATTGTTTCGGGGCCGGGCATCGAACCCGGGACCTTTGGTTTTCTATTTGAGAATTGTGTTGTTTGTGAGACGGAACTGTCGTAACCCACTGTAATACTAGAAGCGCATACACAAGTCTCGGGGCGGCCAGGAAATGCAAGAACAGTAATGTATTCGTTGACGGATAACCAATAGGAATTTGTATTCATTTCACCTGCCAACCCTTATTGGACTGAACTTTCAATTCTGTTTTGTAGACCTTAGGAGAGTCCACTGTATAGTATGCCATTTGCAAGTAACGACTATTTCTTGAAAATGACCATTGCCATCCTTCAAATGCCTTCCACGAACGTGTATACTGTACATTCGTGTAATCGCTATTTGAATTTTTTTATTACACTTTGCAACATTTCGATTGTGAATTTTTAAATTTATTCACGAATTTCTGTCTTCAATTTTCAATTTTTCGCGATTTTTTTAGTATACCTTACTTTTTACACACTCCATAAAAAGAAATCACATGCAATTAAATCGGGGGATAGTGCAGGCCAACGAATGTCTCTATTTCTTGATATGACATGATTCCCAAATAAATTTTGCATTTCCATCATAGAGATGACTGCAGTATATGCTGTTACACCGTCTTGCTGAAACCTAGTTGATCTGAAAATTTCTTCTTCTTAATTGACCACTTAAAAATCTTGAATCAATATCATGTAACGAGCTCTATTAACAGTTTGCGCAAAACTATCGGTAGCTTTTTCTTTACCTTTAGGTTTCTACTTTAGTGCTGAGCTTGTTTCTTCTAAATTACCAACACAGGTTTTAATCGCATATGAAGAGGGCACAGGATCATGAGGACGGAGTTAAAAGTGGTAGCGAAACTCCCTACGAGAGGCTTCTGACAATTTAGATAATAAGATTTTACAGCAAATCCTCCTGACACATCAGTCTACTGTCCCATATTTAATCAATTCAAACAATCAGGCTAAACAATGAATGGCAATGAATCTAAGGCTACTAAAATTAGCTGTGTACTATCAACAATAAAATTAAAATCTCCTATTTCTTTGGCCCACCTTATACCAACACTCCTCTATAAATTTCAACGATGTAGCCCCCTCTTACCCCGTATATGGTACTTAAGAGGTTACGTCCGTTTTCGGCTTTCCCTCTTCAAAATTTTCTAGAGCTTCTTCAGTGGAGCAGCGTAACCTGGAGTGAGACAAGTGACCAATAGGCTTGGAGCTCACATATTCAGTTTCTTTGAGGCCCCGAACTCCCTTTGCAAGGACGCGTTTTCGCGTACCGTTTAAATGTCTCCTCCCATTTTCCCTCTCTTTCAATTCAATTCGGCACCCTTGACCATGTTAACGAAACATGAAAATAGAATTACAGGTACGGAAATAAGGTACTGTGCCTACGGAATTTCACATGAACAACTAAATGAAATAGAATTGGGGGCAGCCAAAGGAATATCCTAAACCAAGACTCAATAATAAAATCAACTGTTGCAAACGAATTATTTGTACATACTAATAACAAATACAATATTATGTTAAAGTAAGTTTCCAGATTCAAATAGCCATAACTTTGACAAATTTTTATATTCTGCAAAAATAAAAACATCAATTGCGTCGCCCATTTCCAGAAACCGTTAAGTCCACAAAAATTGATATTTTAGTTTTGTATATCATCTGATAGATGGCATTGTCTTACATCTTTTTAAGCCACATTTATAGGTACTATATGCGTTATTTCCAATTCAAATTTACGACTGAATGTTGGCTACAGTTCCAGAACTCGTTAAGTCCTTGACTGTTGCAGGTCCATAAAACGTCATGTCCATTAGAGTATACAGGGACAGAGCCTGGTAAGTCCACTAGAAAACAGTGCATTATAGAAGATACAGTTTCAAATAACTTTATATACCTACTTTCCTCAATAATTTCTGCTAAATTAATAAATAAAAACCACATTATGTTAGGTATGTTAAGCTCGTGGATGGTCAAAGAATCTTCAACAACTGTAAAGAATATTATTCTACTGTTCCTCCTTGGCTACTCGTTCATACCGTCTGATAGTGTGTTTGTCCATATCAAGGAGCAAGTTAAATCAAGAAGCCTTATCTTGAAACTTACTGACTATGAACGAATTATAAATGAGCTTGAGGCGTCATTAGAAAGGCAGAATCATGAAAATTATATTCATTTTCTTAGCTTTCATCCACGTTATCGTATTAATTGTGTTTTCAGAAATAACCTCTTAAAAGGTTTGTTTAACTCATGAATCATACTACTACTTGTACAAATATTATGTTCCAGCTGCATTTTTTTGCTAGTGATAAACTGATAGTGATATGCTATAGTAACAGGCTGATTCTAGTCGATATTTTTTATTTATAATAACTCAGTAAATAAGTAATTCTAATCTAAAATGTCTTTATGTATTCTCTCTTGTTGTGTGCCATCTTGAATATTCAAATGCTGTTGCAAACTCCGTTATGTCCCAGTTACAGAACCTAACACCGTTAAGTCCAACTTAAAATATTTAATTAAAAATAAACCATTACAGTATGATTTCAGCACTGCATATAGCTCAGATGGGAATAAATCGCGGTATAAAACTAAACAAAGAAATTACAGAAAAGAAAATTTAGAAAGAAACGACAGTTTTTCCTGATTTCTATAAAATTTTGTTCGAAGGCCTTAACAGATATTGAAAATGGACGACTCAATTTATACCTAAAGAAATGGAAAAAAGATAAGCTGAACTCCATCGTGTTGTTCAATAAGAAATAGTCGTTCTTCTATGTTATATACTGTATCTCTTCTTTGTCTCTCTATCTCTTCCCGGTCTCAAGAATTTACACTTAACCTAAACGCATCTAAATCATAGGTTATTCTGTTCGCGAACCATAGATTAATTCCTGATGTCAGCGACCTGAATGTTCCACCTGTGAAAATGAATAAAACAATTAAACCGTTTAGCTCGACAGTAAAAAACCTCGGAGTTCATTTGGAATCTAATCTCAATTGGGAAAAACATATAAAATATACATGTAAGAAGGTATTCTCTATTCTCCATTCACCAAAAAGATTGTATCATTATCCATCTAAATTAAAACAGACGCTGGTACAGACACTCGTTCTATCTCACTTCGATTATTGCGACGTTTTGTTCAATGATATCAGTATACAGGGTGGAAGTGAAATAGCCATGCAGATTTCCAGAGCTTATGTTTTTTTTTTTTTCAAATGTTTAATAATTCCTTATTCGGTAAGTATTGCGAGCAGAATCATGATTTTTGTCCATATCGACAGGAAATCTAATAAAGAATAATTTATCCCTGTGACGTATTTCAATATCGTCCACGGTTTTCGTGTAAATTCAATTTTAAGAACCCCTAAATTCAAATGCACGAAGCGAACGCGTGGCAACGTCTTGGCAGCTTACGTAAGGAGACTCACTGAGTTCGTTGACCTCTTATATTTGTTTGTAAGTAGCGGCGATGTTGTCGGACTGCTGAAACTTCAAACTTAATTTTCTAATTAACTGTGCATTTAATCACAGAACGTAATATAGGTTTTATATTAAATTACGTGTACCCTATCGTCTCTTTCAATCGGCAAGGCTATTTCACTTCCACCCTGTACATGCAATGGGAAATAAAATAAAGTAAAATGGAAGGAGAAAGACTGAAAATAGACAAAATATGTTAACTTTAGTTTATTAATGTAGGTAAGATATTTATTTATTTTATAACACAACAGACTGAACAAAGTTTTGGTGTAATTTATTTAATATATTCAATAGGGATGAATATAAAATAAAATAAAGATATAAGACAGAGGGTAACGGAACACACGAGAGAAATAAAAATGTCCTTCACTTGTTAGATCCCAGTGGACCAGTTATGATCTCATGCCAGTGTTTTCGTGGTCTTCCCAAATTTCTCCTTCCTCTTGATACAAAGGCAAGAATTTGTCTAGGCTATCTAGTGCGATCCATCCTTTCGACATGTCCGAAGTCTATATTGTTGAACAAAATGAACTATAGGATCTATTTTTAGTTCTTTCAGTATGTCTTCATTTTCACGGTGTTCGAGCAATGAGCATCCCGCTATCCGTCTCATAAACCTCATTTCAGCTGCTGTTAGTCTTTTCTCATCAGCTTTTCTGATTGTCCATGCCTCACTGCCGTAAGTCAGCACTCGTCCAGCTAGTGTTTTATAGACTAGCCTCGTATGTTTTTGAACTTGGGAGGGCTTGAAAACGATGTTGAATACTCCAGTGGTTTTTATAAATTTGGATAGTTTGCTTGCCATATTACATCGGCAATATAAGAGAAATTATAGCCTAAATAGTTAAATGAATAGACATGTTCAATTAGTTTATTATTTATCACGATTTTACTTGGTATTGGATTTTGTCCTAAAAATGCCATTATTTTTGTTTTCTCTGTTGATATTTCCATATTGAAATCTGGAGAAAAGAAGAATAAAAAACGGATTGTTATAAAAATGAAGGAAGAAGAAATTATTCTTATATTCCTTGAGAATTTACCTTCATTATTTACATATAATATTCTTTTAAAAAAGTATATTTTCCTAAGAAAATATCAGTATTTTTTGTGATTTTGAAGCAAATATTTACAAGAATATGTTGAAATATTTTTGCTGTTTGAACAGTTACCTTCTCCAAATGAACCAAATTTGTAGTAGTAGTAGTAGTAGTAGGTTTATTTTGCCTGGCAGAGTTAAGGCCATGAGGCCTTCTCTTCCACTCAACCAGGTTTCAATAATATACATGAGATACAAAATTTGGTTACAAAACAACACAAAAGAAAATAATTTAGAAATTACATAAAATATAGTAGGAAATTACAATAGACAAGATCAGTTACATAATATAAAATTACAAATAGTCAAGATCAGTTACATAATATATAAAATAAAGTAGAAAATTACACATAATCAAAATCAGTTACATAACATAAGGGGAATACACACACACACAATTTATAAGACCTAAAATGCCCGAGACAAATTGGACGATTAATTTACTTGAGATATATTATTCAGTTAATATACTAATTGGAGAATACATATGGGTGACGAGACATAAAATGTTGATTAGCAAAGTCCTACTAAATGGCATACAAACACAAATGATTAAGTAATATATGAAGATAATAAAAAAAGAAAAGAGAAAAAAAAGAAGAAGAGAGAGGAGAAAAAAAAATAACTTGGTCATTTAAGACTATTTAGAAACTTCCGCACGAGTCTAGTTCTGTTCATTAAAGACATTTCTAAGTAGAGTGTACTTAAAAGATTTTAGTCTCCGACTGCTCCTGATTTCCTGTGACAAGGAATTCCAGGAACGAGCTGTGCGTATTGTGAAGGAAGTAAATTATTCAATATTGTCAATAGGAAAGAAATTGGAAAAACAAGGGACAATAAATAGATAATTGAAAAACGTAAGAGAAAGGAAAAGAAAGAGAAATGGATTAGTATAAAAAGGAAGGAAAGGAAGAGACAAAAGAAAAACTAATTAATGGAAAGGAAAATAAGGGAAGCCTCCTCTTCAATAGGAAAACTCGTAACAGCTTCCCGTTGCTTTTCTAGCAGTTCTGTACTTCGAACCCCGTCTGCTGTTTGAACACTTTAAGCTGACCAAACTGTACAAGAACCCTGTGGTAATGAAATCTTAATTTATTGCACCTTTACGTTATCTACCCATCAAGAAGAGACATTAATGTTAAACATTCCGGATAATTTAAAATCCGAATCCAATCTTAGCATTTAGCAATTTCCTTGCAACTTGTATTTACTCGTTATTAATAGTGCAGTCAGTATTCCCCCCTAATTGTTTATTAATACAGTTTCAACCCGTTGCGCGGTGTAGCCATATTACCAGACATTAAGTATGCCTACGTGCTCCTAAACTTCCACTGTCGTTTATACCCATCTTCCACATTCTTTCTTTCTTTTTTATACACCCATAATTATCAGAGGTTCTTCTGTACCAGCACAGCGAAGATTATACCTTCTGGCAATGAAAATGGTGTAAGCAGTAGTGACCTTGAAAATTCTTAAATATCTGAACGCCTAGTACTAAGCTTAATTTCTGGGTTATCTTGTTATAAGAGCCTCGAGTAATACAGGCTGCTTCACAAATCCCTTTACTTAAGAAACATAGGCAAGATGACGAGTATTAAAACCTTTAAATGAAAGAAACTAACGAATTCCGATTAACCATATTCATTCACATTGTACATTCCTTTATTTCTATTACTGTGAATTCATAACCAATGTTACCAATTCGCGTAAAATACAACTATTACAAGATTTGAAGATTTTATGGGACGCCTGATATATAGAGATGTTGCAATTGCCTAAAGGATCTCTTAAGGGTCTATCTTGTTTTGTAGCTTTTAATGTTGAGGATGTTACAACGAAGGTCATCTATCATAAAACGATTTTCAAAGTTGGCAATACTCAAAGCGATGTATAACTTTAGAACAAAGATCCTGAGCTCCACATTATACACCCTCACGCTAATTTCATTAATATGTTCTTACAAAAAGGGGGGAGGGGGAAAGAAAATGAAAATGTCATTACTACGTTCTTAAAAAAGGAAAATATGTTTCTTGTTCACATCACCAATGGAAAACTCAAGACTTATTTTATTTTTATTTAAATTTAAATATACAGAATAAAGAATATAATTACAAAACAAACAAGAGAAATAGAAATAAAATAATACAAGCCATATAAAAAGAAGATACAGTAGTATTAACAAAATTTGAGACCGAATGAGCAGCGCTCGTGCTCGGTCGCAGTTCAGATATAATATTAAAATAAAAAAATAATAGTAATAATAAAAATAAATAAGTAAAATAAAACAGGAACTAAAATATAATTACAGCTGCAATGGAATTATATAATATAATATTAACACTAGAGAAGAATAATATCGCACGTGAAAAGTAGGACTAATATATATTTCAAAATTATAGAATACAAATATAATATAGGTTGATTAATTCATACACATAGGCTATAAATTTATTTAATCAAATTGAAGATATTAACACGTTTCTAATTTTCTTGTTATATGTTAGTGGGTTACATGTTAGAAGTTCTGGGTGTAATTTAGTTAAAGCATTGTACAACCGAGGGCCAAAATTAATGCTATGCTTTAGACCAGCAGATGTGAGACATTTAGGTTCTACTAATGTTGAATTAATATTTCGTCTTGTGTCATAATTGTGTGTCTGTAATACAAACTTATTACGATTTTTATGATAAAATTTTAACAGTGTATACTTATAAATTTCTTCAATATTAAATACATTAAATTCAGAATAAATTAATTTAGTTGGATAATCGAAACGTTTCTTCAAACAAATTTTAATTATTCGTTTTTGTAGTAAATTTAACGGACTAAGATTAATTTTTGTACTTCTACCCCAAACAATTATACCATATTGAATGATAGACTGAATAATGGCCAAATAAACTCTAATGGGTAAGTAGCATCGAAGATTAATGAATTTATAAATTGTTTTACGAAGCCTCTTACAAAGATAAGTAATGTGATGAGGCCATTTTAAATTCTGATCAATAATGATACCCAGATATTTGACATACGTGGCTTCTTTCAATGGTGGACATTTACAACTTTTGGGATCTAAACAATTTTCACTGTGTATTATTAGTCTATATTCATCGCTAAATTTTAAATTTTGAACACTGGCAGCTGTTAACGAAAAAGGAACTAAAGTTGATTTAGATATATTTAAAGAAAGGAAGTTGGAATTAAGCCATTTTTAACAATGTTAGCACCTATGAACAAAAGAATTTACCAGACTCTGAAGAGAATGTAGCTAATGATGGTAATGATGAAATTATATTCTGTGGTAACATTTGAAAGGTTGTCAATCAATCTTTAATTCATTTTTAAGAAGTGTATGGCTGTAGGGGGAAAACTATTTGTTGCCTTTCAAAACATCTTCTACATTGAATATTTTCCTTTAATATATTTTAATAACAGACCTATCATTTCGCCGCTTTTTGCTCCTGTTCTATGCCTAATATATTTTTATTCATATTCTTCGTTTTATAATTCTTAAATATATCCAACTAATAAAAACTCTCTCATTATAAAATCTCAACAGTATCACTTCTACTTATTCCTGTCACTCGTAGCCTATTATTCTTACAGCTTATCATGCTTCCTCTCTTCTTAAACTGTAATTCACTTATTTATTGCTAATCTTCCTTGTTTCTACTCTTCTTTCTCAACATTATCTTATTCGCCTTCTGATTTTTGCCGCTATTTCTCACCTTTATATTTCCTAAAATATTTTACGTCTTCTTTTGTAATTCTCCTCCTTTATATTATGTTTCCTATTTCTCAACATATTCTACTCTCTCTATTTCTTTCGATTGTCACATTATCCATAGGCTTTTTCTCGTTAATTCTCTTCTAATTATTTCTCCTCATATTTCCTTGCATCTTCTCATATTTCTTCTCTTCCAATTCTTTCTCCTCATATTTCGTTTCGTTTTCTCACGTTTATTCTCTTCTAATTCCGTCTCCTCGTGTTTCGTTACGTCTTCTCATGTTTATTTTCTTCTAATTCCTTCTCTTCATGTTTCGCTACGACTTTTCATGTTTATTCTCATCTAATCCTTTCTCCTCATATTTCGTTACGTTTTCTCTTGGTTCTTCTCTTCTAGTTCTTTCTCCTCATGTTTCATTACGTCTTCTCATGTTTCTGTTCTTCTAATTCTTTCTCCTTATATTTTGTTAAGTCTTCTCACGTTTATTCTCTTATAAATCCTTTCTCCTCATGTTTCGTTACGTCTTCTCATGTTTATTTTCTTCTAATTCCTTCTCCTCATGTTTCGCTACGACTTTTCATGTTTATTCTCATCTAATTCTTTCTCCTCATATTTCGTTACGTTTTCTCTTGGTTCTTCTCTTCTAATTCTTTCTCCTCATGTTTCATTGCGTCTTCTCATGTTTCTGTTCTTCTAATTCTTTCTCCTCATGTTTCATTACGTCTTCTCATGTTTCAGTTCTTCTAATTCTTTCTCCTTATATTTTGTTAAGTCTTCTCACGTTTCTTCTCTTATAATTCTTTCTCCTCATGTTTCGTTACGTCTTCTCATGTTTATTTTCTTCTAATTCCTTCTCCTCATGTTTCGCTACGACTTTTCATGTTTATTCTCATCTAATTCTTTCTCCTCATATTTCGTTACGTTTTCTCTTGGTTCTTCTCTTCTAATTCTTTCTCCTCATGTTTCATTGCGTCTTCTCATGTTTCTGTTCTTCTAATTCTTTCTCCTCATGTTTCATTACGTCTTCTCATGTTTCAGTTCTTCTAATTCTTTCTCCTTATATTTTGTTAAGTCTTCTCACGTTTCTTCTCTTATAATTCTTTCTCCTCATGTTTCGTTACGTCTTCTCATGTTTATTTTCTTCTAATTCCTTCTCCTCATGTTTCGCTACGACTTTTCATGTTTATTCTCATCTAATTCTTTCTCCTCACATTTCGTTATGTTTTCTCATGGTTCTTCTCTTCTAATTGTTTCTCCTCATGTTTCATTACGTCTTCTCATGTTTCTGTTCTTCTAATTCTTTCTCCTCATGTTTCATTACTCTTCTCATGTTTCAGTTCTTCTAATTCTTTCTCCTTATATTTTGTTAAGTCTTCTCACGTTTCTTCTCTTATAATTCCTTTCTCCTCATGTTTCGTTACGTCTTCTCATGTTTATTTTCTTCTAATTCCTTCTTCTCATGTTTCGCTACGACTTTTCATGTTTATTCTCATCTAATTCTTTCTCCTCACATTTCGTTATGTTTTCTCATGGTTCTTCTCTTCTAATTCTTTCTCCTCATGTTTCATTACGTCTTCTCATGTTTCTGTTCTTCTAATTCTTTCTCATCATGTTTCATTACTCTTCTCATGTTTCTGTTCTTCTAATTCTTTATCCTTATATTTTGTTAAGTCTTCTCACATTTCTTCTCTTATAATTCCTTTCTCCTCATGTTTCGTTACGTCTTCTCATGTTTATTTTCTTCTAATTCCTTCTCCTCATGTTTCGCTACGACTTTTCATGTTTATTCTCATATAATTCTTTCTCCTCATATTCCGTTACGTCTTCTCATGTATCATCTCTTCTAATTTTTTCTCCTCATGTTTCGTTACGTCTTTTCATGTTTTTTCTCTTTTTCTCCTCTTTCATATTTTTTAATACATCTTCTCTTGTTTCTACTCTTCTTTTTCCTCATGAACTGCGTAAGTCTTGTCTCGTTATTCTTCTCATAAATCTTTCCACTCAAAATTTTGTTACGTCTAATATTGTATATTCTCTACTAATTGTCCTCCCCCATCTGCCCCTGTTTCTGTTCTAATTGGGGCGTTCCTTGTAATAACAACTTGACGTATGTTACGTCGTTTTCCCGTTTCCAGCACATATAAATCCTTAGTAATACATCTCCCTTCCGACAAAATATTATTGCCCTCCAGCAAATACAGCGCCCTCTATAAACATTTGAATGTCATTCTGCGCAATGCTGTTACACTAGATCTAAAATATTTGATACTCTGTATCTGAAATTCAAGGTTCTGTAGTAAAGTTCTTGTTCTATTGAACGTCTAAATTCTCCTCCCTCATACTTTTTACATCTTCTCTTGTTTCTACTATTCTTTTCTCAAGTCATTAACCTCTACCCTCTTTCCTCCTTTCTCTGTAATCCTCTTTGAATTCTTTTATGTTCGGATTCCTATCATAATCTATCTCATTTTACTTCTAGATATCACTTCACCTCCTCTCTTCCTTCTTCTTTCTTTCGTCGTTACATCAATATTCCTCCTCTTCTTTTTCCTATTCCTCTAATTTGTATGTCTCCTTCTCCTTCATTTATTTCTTACCTCTTCATCTGTTTTTTCCCTTTCTTTGCATGTCAATATACTGTTTTTTCCTTCATCTCTTATTCTTCACTGTATCTTTCTCTTCTCTTTTTCCACTTCGTCGTACCACCCCTATTGATCTATATCCTTTTCTTTTTGTCTTTCTCTTCCTCTGTCTTAGCAGTTTTCTTTCCTTTTTCTTCTTTCCTTTCTATTTCTTCTTTCTGATTTGTGTTCTCTTTGGCCCTCTTCTTTTCCTTTCCTCTCTTTTTCAAAATTTCCTTCGTTGGTTATAATGAACCTTCATTCACGTCGCCTTCCTTAATTTCTTTTCTCCTCTCCTTTCCTTTTCTTTTGCTCTCAATATTCTCCCCTCCGCTTTCACTTCATATTTCTCATTATTTCACGTCGTATTCAGCAGTGAGAAAGCTCCACAGCTTGTCAACCGTTCATTAATTAATTCCAAAGTACTCTGCAGTGAGATATAAAAACAATAACTTTCGCAAACAAAACACGTATGTAGTTGAATCTGTTTTTGTGTCCGTCTCTATTATTGTTTGCAATTAATATAAAAATGTTCAAATGCAAGCTACTGATAATTGTTGCAACACAGACACATTTTAACGTCCAACACATAATATAAAAACTAATTGCTTTCATTGATTTCGTTTTATTTTTCCCTTCCACATGAACAGCTTAAATGTGGACACCGGGGCAAACTACAAAATAATGCCCAATGCTGTATACTTCATCAACGAAATTAATTCTATAAATTAAAACAGAAAAGCTATTTCTGACAATGGGGAAATCATTCTGTATTCAGACCCTTCTCAACAGGCTGACATTTGTGAAGCGAGGCTTGGGAAGCCGTCGCTTAAATAAAGGATAGGATAGGATAGGATAGGATAGGATAGGATAGGATAGGATAGGATAGGATAGGATAGGATAGGATAGGATAGGATAGGATAGGATAGGATAGGATAGGATAGGACGGGTCGAAACAGAAATGGATGTGATGGGATGAAAAGCGATAGGACAAGTTATTTAGGAAGTGAGGGGATAAAATAGAACGGGAATGGCGTGAGGTAGAATAGGAGAGAATATCTTAGAACAAATTGGGATAGTACATGATAGGATAGGATAAGATGGAATAGTGCAGATAGGATTGATGTAATGAGATAGAATAGAATAAGATGAGATAGGATGGGCTGGAATGGAATAAGTTAATATAGGATATAGTATAATGGAATGTGATGGTATAGGATGGGATAAGATGGTACAGGAGAGAATAAGGTAGAACACGATAAGACAGGATAGCATAGGATGAGACTGGATGGCGTGGGATAGAATATATGGTATGAGGGATAAACTATAATGAAATATGATGAGGAGATGGGATAGGATAGAATGGAATATGATAGGATATGATAGGACAGGATAAAATGAAGTAGTATAGGACAGAATAAAATAGAATATATGATAAGATAACGTAGTATGAAATAGAAGATAACATAGGTAGATATCTTATGTATGATAGTGTAAATAGGATAAAAATTAATGGGATAAAATGAGTTGGGATGGTGCAGAAAAGGATAGGATAGAGTAGATAAGATAATATGGAATATAAGAGTCGGATAGGATGGCAAGATAACCTAAAATTAGGAACAAAACTCACCTAAAACTTGTTCCACAGCAGTTAACACTTGCTCTGAGGATTTGTTGATACTAATATTTATGCGTGAAGTTTATGGTTTGTTGATACTAATATTTACGCGTTAAGTTTATAACACCATGAATGAAGAATAGTATTGTGCTTGTTTGGCTATAATTATTCCAATTATTACTTAAGAATCTTACTGAAAAAGAAACAGAAAAAGAAATGCCTGTGTGTTAAACCGTGGATTGCAAAACATGATAAGAGAGGTATCCATCAGAACTTACTGAAAGAACTACAATACGAAGACTTGAAAAGTTATACAAATTATTATAAAATATTATTATTATATAATATTAATATTGTGTTATACAAATTATTTATTTACATTTCACTTCCTTCACACTCCGATATCAGAATTTTTGTGGTAGCAACAGTCCAGTTATATGTGCGTTACGCCATATTTGTTTCAAGGTATAGAAATCTTTTATCAAAGAAACTTTTATAAAAGAAAATTCATTACACTGTCATATATTTTATAAAAGATTTTTGTCAAAGAACTTTGATACTGTAATAGCAACCATAGGATAGAGTAGTTAGGATACGGTAATTTAAGGTAGAATAGGTTAGGATATGCTAAGTTTGGACAGAATAGGATCAAATGGAACGGGTTGGGATATAGTAAGACGGATTTTAATAGTAGGCTTGTATGATGGGATAGAATAATGGGGTGAGATGGGAAGGAATCGGAAGGAATTTAATGAAATGAAAAGAATAGATAGAAACGAGATACGTTAGTGCAAGTTAGAATGAGTTTGAGTTGAAGTAAAGGGAATGTAATGGACAGGAAGTGTATGATATTAAAGGAAATGAAACGGAATGATGTGGAAAAACATAGAATGGGTTAGCTAGAAGTAAAATATAATCGAACGTGATGGGATTCGCTAGGGTAAGCAAGGATACTATCCGATATGATGTAGTAGGTAGAATAAAATAAGAGGAGGCTAGCATGATAGGCCATATGATACAATACATTTCATTATAGTAATACGTGTGATGTCATCTTACAGTCACATTACATTATATAATTTATACGTATTATTCTGTTAGGTACTTCCACGTTAAATATGCCTTTTATACAAGATTGATAACTACAACCTACGCAAAGAAAAATGACGTTGCCGTAGCGACTCAGTGAGTTGGTTCCCCCCTAGCACAATCTGGCATGTGTTGCTGGTTTATAAACTTGATAGTTCTGACGCTACAGTCTTTTGTTTGGAGCGCAAAGTGCTCGGGATGGCTTCTAAATATTTATATGCCCTGAAGTGCATCCGTCTAACTCCATTGTTCATTTCCTAGTTTATCAATCCGCTTTGTGTCACACGAAACTGGAAACAATAAACAATTGAATAAATTGTTTACCACAATCTATGGCGGTACAGAAAATGGGACATGAGTGGTCCACATGTGTTCTTCTATTGTTATAAACTTGACTCATGCCAAGGAATTAGTCTGGGTTCTGTCCTGCGTATTTCCTTGCTTTCAGTCTTTGCTTGTTTATTCCTTCCTAATGCAGTTTATTATATCTATCATTTATGTTTACTTCCTACATATCCACTCTTTTCTTAAATGAATATAGCTCACAGTCCTAATAAACTATCACTCAATTTGTATCTTTTCTTGATTAGTGTACTTTCCTTCCTATAAGAGGCTTTTAGTTCATAAATTCGAATTTTGAATTCATTTTTGTATTTGTTCCAATAAATCCTACAGGGACATCATTTTATTTTTACTTGCATTTTTATTGTACCCGCATTTCTGAATGTACTTCACTCTCACCCCTTCACTAATGTCCTTGCTCCCGTCAGACACACAAACTTACGGCCGCTGTTGCATTCGAAGTCTTCAAGCACTGAAGTAAACACTGCAGTGTATAGTGTGTTTCATAAATATGATTGCGTTTTCTATAGAAGAAAGAACCTACAGTATATTAATAATATCGTACTAAAAATTATATTCAAGAAACGATAAATTCAATTTCAGAGAATATGCTTCAAAATGTTTTTAATAATATGCTTACTGAATTGAAGCCTGGATTGTAATGAACGGCAACCATTTTCAGCAACTTGTTTAAAAATTCAGATTAGCTTTTTTTGAATTGAGGTGGCTAGAAGCAAAGGAATGCTAGTGACATTTGTAATAACATGAGTTAAGTGGATCCAGTGTAAGCAAAAGTATCTAAAATTTTAGTGGCAAAGGGATATTTTAATCGCACCTCACATTAAAATTTAAATAAAAAATTTCACCGATTTTACGAAAGCTTAAATATTTAAACCCCATTTTCTCAAAAGTAACTTAAGTGCACTTACAGCCCTTTACTTATGACCCCCTCAATTTAAATGCACTCTCTATATTGTATTTTAACATCAATAATTAATATGCTAAATAAAGTAGACATTACATAACGAACACAGCCGCCTGAGTTTTTTTTAATGTTACTACTCTACTGTATTTTGATAAATTCCGCAAAAGTGATGATAAAACTGAAAATCGTAATATCGTATTTCCCTACAACATAAATGGATACACTACTTTTCTCTCCTCCTATACCTAGTAAAATGATTTGTTTACATATTGCACTAGCAACATCAAACTCCTATAATGGAAGGGGGCAACAGTGTTTCCGAGCATAGCCAGGTTAATGTTAAAAATGTTTGTAAAAATAAAGTGATGTCCCTGTATAATGACTATTTCGTTTATATGACGTCATTCCATTTTCGACCAATGAAGTGGAATGAAATTTTGAATTCCAACCATCACAGTCACACTTTGCGATAATTTTTGCAGCTAGATTTATCGCTATCAATTTATCGCATGGCCGTTCTTTTGTTTAGTCATTGTCGCCAACTGTTCCCTCGTAAATCGATGATCATGAACACATTAAGATGCAACTACACGGTTAAACTTTTCTTTCAACTTTAAAGCAATGAATGCAAGATTAATATTTAATATTAATTAATATATTTACGCAGTGAAGACGACGTTCAAAACGGCGCTCCATGTAGACATAAAATCTTCATGCATCTTAATTTAACGTACGTTTTAAACTTGATTCTTTCAATATTCTTCCCAGATTGCATGCATACGCGATTGGAATATTGAACTGTGTAGATGCAGCCTTAGTTCCGTTACACACTACAGCGAGAATGCGTTTGCAGAGCTATAAAAAAATGCTTTCCTGTAGCACGTAGTAACGGTCGAAATAAGGCACAGCTGACACTGGTCCTCCTCACACAGGTAATCTAACCTATAACTATAGCCTATAAAATACATCTTCATCTTCCAATTCTATGTCCATTGTAGACTATCTGAAAAAATTACATTCCTTCATTCAGATTAGATAACTGCGTTTTCAACAATTCTTCATTTAATTAATGTATTAATCAGGTTACTGTAATTATATTATAAAATTTTAAATTAAATCATGATTTCAGCAGATAATGAAAATGTATTTATATTATAATAAGAGAAAAGTACAGTACATGTAATTAACATTGTTAAACCTATATATTATTTTAATGTACCGAAGTACATATGATATTTCCATGCAGATATTCTGCGTCATCATACGATGAAAGAGTAATGGAACGGAGAAAAATTCTCTCCGGCGCCGGGTACATTAAAATAATATATATGATATGCGTAAATCACTTCGTGATTTAAGACGGCGCTTATTCCGTCGGATCCCGGCCAACTAGTCACTCATATCGAGTGCACCTCAGCACATGTGTGGACTTTGGTCCTGCGTTCATAGACATCCATGACGTAGTGCAGAGGGCGGCCACTAGAGGGAACCCAAGAGTTGGAGCTTAATCTGAGACGATTCTAACCGGCGTCGGGGTTGTATCCGGTGTGGCTTAGTGGATAAAGCATCAGCACGTAGAGCTGAAAACCCGGGTTCAAATCCCGGCGCCGGAGAGAATTTTTCTCCGTTCCATTACTCTTTCATCGTATTGTTAAACCTGTATTTCGCTTTTCGCAATTGGCATTACTGAATAATAACATCGAATTTCTTTATTGCAGTAATCGATATTCATCTATTTCAACTTCACAATGTCTGAATAGGTTAAGTATTCGTAAATATACAATTATTAACATTTTGTGATCGAATTTTAGGGATATATTATTTACATTTTTATTTTATTCAAGAAATAGTCCTAATAAATATCACTCGAGGTCTGAGATTTCCCAGGTAAATCCACTCGCTTCGCTCGTGCATTTATCGGCAGATCTCACACCTCTTGTGACATTACTAAAGATAATACAAACATGTGAAGTTTTGATATTCCAGTCTTTGACTTATTTATTACAGCAAAATATGTCCACAAAGTTATTTTTTGCTAATACATCTTAGTTAACGTTTTCGCCCCTTATTATGGGCATCATCAGACTAATGTATGGATATCTATATGTATGGTAACAAATCCATATTACATATTGCAAAAGTTAAAAAATTTAAAAACGACCTTCAAATTGAAAAACAATAAAGATTAAAAATAATTAACAAAGATTACATATATAAAAATTTTATTGAAAATATGCATATTTAATATTAACATACTGAATTTGTCTATGAGATAGGAAGATTTTACGAAATGCATGTTTTTCTGTCTTCACTATGTTTGTTATGGGTGGATTGTTGAGTACTTACTCTACGCAGTGATTATATGAATGTAGAACAACCTGTAAGTAATCAATTGTTTATCTTGTTATTTAGTGATGTGGAAAAGAATTAAATATGAGTACTTTTTACAAAATGTACAAAACGTCTGCAAAAAATTCTGTGATTACAAATTTACAAAACCAATGACAGAAAAAAATATAACTAAAATCATTGAAATAATGTACTAAAGGTGAAGAGAAGAGCATAGTATAGAGTGAAATTTAATAACGTGTAACAGATTATGAAATAAAATAAGTTACCAATGAGTGTGTAGGATCGCTAAAATAGTGATACATGTACAACTGAAACTTATATACAGAGTGTTTCAAATATACGGGGCATAATTTCAGGTGTGTATTTCCCACATGTAGACATCAAAATAGTTCATTACAACATGTGTCCGGAAATGCTTTATTTCCGAGTTATGGCCTTCACAACATTGAAATTCACTGGAAACATAACTCATGTTTTAGAAGACACTCCACTGATCAATCGTCAACACATTCACTTCTTGCATGATGGCGCTCCTGCACACTTCAGTCGTACGGCTCGCCGGTACTTGGATTGAAGGTTTCCTGATCGATGGATAGGTAGAGGTTTCCCAATTGCTTGGCCTCCACGCTCACCTGACCTGAACCCTCTCGATTTGTACTTGTGGGGCCATTTAAAATCATTGGTTTATTCGTCTCCGGTGCCTGATTTGGAATCCCTTCGGAATCGAATTGTAGCATGTTCTGAGGACATACACAATACTCCTGGAGTTTGGGATCTTGTTCGCAGGTCAATGAGACATCGATGTGAGGTCTGTATTCAAGCAGGAGGTGGACATTTTGAACATCTTCTGTAATGACAACGACCTGCGGAAAGAAAAACGTTCCGGTGAATTTCAATGTTGTGAAGGCCATAACTCGGAAATGAAGCATTTCCGGACACATGTTGTAATGTACTAATTTGATTGTCTACATGTGGGAAATACATACCTGAAATTATGCCCCGTATTTTTGAAACACCCTGTATGTGACAATGTTTGAAGATAAAAAACAAAATTGAACTTTCTTTATTTCATAATTCTTTATATTTTCCATTTTATTCATTTACTTACCTATTTATATCATTTCACTTTCACTTTCGTCTTTTCATAAGTCGTTCATTTTCTCTGTTCTTAGTATTTCGTTTTTCCCCTCTTTCCTTCTACGCTTATATTGTTTTCTTCCATTTGATTTCTTTCCCTCCTTCCTTTTCTTATATATTCTACTCTTGTGCATACATTGGTTGCTGAAGTGTCCCGGATCCTAAGCCTGCTGATAACTATATAAACTGTTGCGTGTATAAATATTTACCTAACTAATAACTTCAAAACACTAAAACGTCACTTACCATGTTTTACTCCCGAACCCCTCAAGTGCTATTTCCAACTTAATGAGCACAATTAAAATATTATCAAAATGACTGTTTTGTATGACAAGTTTGGAGATAATTCTATTGGTATTTATACAATACATGCTTTACTTACTTACTTACTGGGTTTTAATTAACCCGGAGGTTCATTGCCGCCCTCACATAAGCCCGCCATTAGTCCCTATCCTGAGCAAGATTAATCCAGTCCCTACCATCATATCCCACCTCCCTCAAATCCATTTTAATATTATCTTCCCATCTACGTCTCGGCCTCCCTAAAGGTCTTTTTCCCTCCGGCCTCCCAACTAACACTCTATATGCATTTCTGGATTCGCCCATACGTGCTACATGCTCTGCCCATCTCAAACGTCTGGATTTAATGTTCCTCATTATGTCAGGTGAAGAATACAACGCGTGCAGTTCTGTGTTGTGTAACTTTCTCCAGTTTCCTGCAACTTCATCCCTCTTAGCCCCATATATTTTCCTAAGAACCTTATTCTCAAACACCCTTAATCTATGTTCCAATCTCAAAGTGAGAGTCCAAGTTTCAAAACCATAAAAAAACAACCGGTAATATAACTGTTTTATAAATTCTAACTTTCAGTTTTTTGGACAGCAGACTAGATGATAAAAGCTTCTCTACCGAATAATACTCTACAAATTAAAAAAATAGTGTGATATCTTGCACAATATATTCGACACAAATTTTTTTCAAAATAACTTTTATTTCGTGTGTTCATGATGATAAAATCATGTTTATTGAAATATCACTATTCATTTTAAAAAACATATGAAAATAATGCATATAAATTAGATTTTAGTACGCATAAAACTCGATTTTTGATAATTTTTTGTGAACTTAAGAGCTTTAAAAACTCGACGAGTATGGTGGGGGGAAGACTGAATGGACGAATGCACTGCAGTTATTCAAAAATGTTGTCTAATAACTTACATTCTAAAAGTAATTGATTTACGGTCAATCAAAAATTAATCAATTTTGAAGTGAGAGTCGTAGAGTGGGGACACGTGATGGGGAGAACTAATGTGTTTTAACCAACGGTGATGCAGATCCAAATGGAACAGGGTGTTCATCAATATTGTTTTCTATTCTAGGAGGTGAGATATCAACGGATGTTATAGCTCATGCTACGATTCCCTTTATAGCTTCTATTCTTTGTTTTAAGCATTCCATAAATCTGATCAGACAAAAACTTATTTGATTTCCATATGTCGCGTTTATTTCATAATAGATATTACATTTCATTTCTGTGTTGTTTGGGTAAAGGGAGATAAATCATAAAATGATTTTGGAGACTTTTACACTTTTACTATGTCACACTACTTTTGACCAATAAAACGGTACGAAAGGACGTATTTCAAACAAACATGGCTGCTTATCGCACAATTTCATCGCGTCCCTAGCATTTGTTTATTTTTATCACTACCCTAGCATTTGTTTCTTTGTTTGCCAACATTTCAAACTGCACTGGTCTGGACGTCAAAAACAGAAAATTACAAACCACTCCAGTCGATGCACAGCAGTTTAAAATATGACTCACATTGGCATTCAAGAACAAGAATTAATAAAGATCACTGGTCATAGCTATGCATCTTCCCTGAAACCCTATTTACAAATAAATGAAGAGCACCATTCGGAAATCCTGAATAAGTTCAGGGATACACCATGTACATCACCGAGTTCACTTCTTTTACGCACACGTCCAATATAACATCAACTGAGCCACCAACCACTAAAACATTCAAATTTGAAAATTGTACCTACTTTCAATAATTGTTTCTTTTAATATTATTCATGTTTATTTCTTATTTCATCATTGTTAATTAAAATGTTTCTTGTTTATTTCATCATCCCTAATTAAAACTTTTCTAACACTCGTTTATATTATTTAGGTTTTGTTATAACTTCTGCTATATGATATTATGAATAGTCACGTATCAGAGATTGTTTAATAGTAAGATTTATTGAAAATCATCTGTCAAGTGACGTTTATCACTGGGATCGGGATAATTGAAGTGGAATGCAACTGTTTTAATAAAAATGAAACTGAATCAACAAAGCCTTCTTGACCAGTAACCGTCCACAGAGTTCAATGAAGATTCCATAGTTGGCACAACTGATAAGAAAACAGCTATTCGTAACATACTACTGCCATCTACTAGCGTAATATTTATAATGTTGAGATGGTACAAATTTGAAGACAGTTTTGTATTTTCGTAAGTCAATTAATATTTCATTGTATTGGACTACTTCGTTACCGGTACTTCTAATCTTTATATACTTTCTTCTAATCGTGTAATAGTTCATTAAATCCCACTCGAGTTTTGATTTTCTCTAGATAAATCAAAACCTCTAGAGAGATTACTGTTGATAAATGAATATTAAACTTCGGACCCTTTTCCAAATAATTTTCTACACAAATAAAACACAACAACTGCTAATATTCTTTTGATTTTTGCACACCCACTTGTATCATTTAACTTGTGTGTTCATCTGGGGAACAAAATTCCATCTGCACAAAACAATGTCTTATTCCCCTTTACCCGAACACCACAGAATTTTTTTCTTATGTGCGGGTATTATACAAAATTTCGCCAGGAAACAGGTTTGGCTCAGGTAAATACTGTCGTTCATTTACTGTTATAAACGAAACGCAATTGCCGGGGAAATATTGTGTACTTCTCCCTGGATCGAGGCGTGGGAACGTTATGTGCTGCGTAGTATTGTATTGTATTATATTGTATATTTATTAACATTTCATGGTATTCATACATTGCTTCACAGCTAGAATATGGAACAAGTCAAAAAACTTAATACTGCTATAAAGTCTTAATTTATAGTCACAGTCTAGATGAAATATATACAGAAGAGGTTTACAATATAGTCTAATATAGTCTACTATTACAACACAAAGTTTTAGTGCCAATTTCATGAAGCGTTGTTGAATGTCATGAATTCACCTACAGAATAGAAGGCGTGAGAAATTAAGCATTTCTTTTATTTAGCCCTAAATAATCTTATGTTTTGAGTTTCATTTTATATCGATAGGGAGGATATATATCTTGGAGCAACAGTAACAAATATAAATGACACTCGGGAGGAAATTAAACGCAGAATAAATATGGGAATTGCCTGTTATTATTCGGTTGAGAAGCTTTTGTCATCTAGTCTGCTGTCAAAAAATCTGGAAGTTAGAATATATAAAACAGTTACATTACCGGTTGTTCTGTATGGCTGTGAAACTTGGACTCTCACTTTGAGACAGGAACAGAGATTGAGTGTTTTTGAGAATAAGGTTCTTAGGAAAATATTTGGGGCTAAGAGGGATGAAGTTACAGGAGAATGGAGAAAGTTACACAACGCAGAGCTGCACGCATTGTATCCTTCACCTGACATAATTAGGAACATTAAATCCAGACGCTTGAGATGGGCAGGGCATGTAGCACGTATGGGCGAATCCAGAAATGCATAGAGAGTGTTAGTTGGGAGGACAAAGGGGAAAAGACCTTTGGGGAGGCCAAGGCGTAGATGGGGAGATAACATTAAAATGGATTTGAGGGAGGTGGGATATGATGATAGAGACTGGATTAATCTTGCTCAGGATAGGGACCAATGGCGGGCTTATGTGAGGGCGGCAATGAACCTCCGGGTTCCTTAAAAGCCAGTAAGTAAGTAAGTAAGTACGTAAGTAAGTAAGTAAGTAGGGAGGCTATTAAAAATGTTTACTTCCATATAACGCACTCCTTTTTCATTGCACGATAGACTTGCCGATGAGTATGAAAGTCATTTCTTTTAGTAAACTGTTGAATTAGTTACAAAGTTTTTCACGACTACGAGAAAGATTATTAATGAAAAAATATACTGACAAGCCATGGGCATTATTTGTAGTTTTTTTTTAAATAGTCCTACACGATTCCCTAGATTTAGTACCTACCATTATTCAAATTACTCTTTTTTTGTAGTAGGATTATATTGTTACTATCTGTGGAATTTCCCCAGAATATTATTCCAAAACTCATTATCGAGTGGAAGTATACAAAGTATATTGTTTTAAGGTATTGATTTTTACTATCATTTGCATAGACCTAATAGCAAAACATGCTGAATTTAGTTTGGGGGTAATTCCTTTAATATGATTTTTCCAATTTAACACATTATCGATTTTTCAAGCCAAGAAATTTGATTGTTATTGTTGTTTCTAATTGGGACCTATTGTTAATTATTGCGCTTGAAATTTGCGAGGTTGAATTTTGACAGGATTTAAATTGAATTATGTTAATTTTGTTACAATTTAACACTAATTTATTGACTGAGAACCAGTCACATATTTTAAAGAGAATTTCCTCTGTTGAAGATTGGAATGTGTTGGAGTTATTGGCTGTAATTACTATACTCGTATCATCTATAAATAATATGGGATGACCTACATCTTTTATTAGAGGGGCAAGATCATTTACGAACACTAGAAAAAGTGGGGGACCTAATAGTATGGTAAGATAAAAAAAGGCTGAAGAGAAGTCAATGTTAGAACATTAGTATACAGCTGACTTCCACTCAGTGAAGTTCAATTTAGTCCTTGGCAATATAGCACACATTATAACAGGAGATCTTTTCCTTCATTATAACAGGAGGTTTCAACCTCCGTTGATCGAACCTTTATCAATCGGAAATCAGCAAGTCATGTAAGTGAATTTTTATGAACAAATTTAAAAGTTATACTCTGTGCTGTATTTATGAAATACAACATGTGCGGTACATTCATGATTTATTTTTATTTTCAGCACATTATGGGCAAAATATAAGGGCAAAGTAGAAGCAGTTCTGAAGTCACATAGTTGTGACTAAGTAGGTAGAATGCATGCGAGGACAAGAACACATCCTATTGTTTACGCAAGCCTGCTAGATTCATTTCTAGCACGAAACAATCGTTACACTGCTGCAAAAATAAAATGCGAATAAAAACACTCAAAAGAAAATTTTCCAAAGAATGTTTAATTACAACAATTGAAGAACTTTTCTCACAACAAGTGTAGGAGTTTGAATCTATCAGCTTGTTTCCTTACACCGTGCTGCGTTCCATCCGAGGTCTAGCCGAGGACGTTCAGATACAACTAGCAATTATTTATCAGTCTTTCATTTGTTTTTCTTTGGCAATAGATATAAATACTGATATTAGCGATACTTCTCAACTGGTGATTTTTGTAAGAAGCGTTATTGAAAACCTTCAGATTAAGGAAGAGTCCTAGATATTGTTTTCATAAAGGGTACTACTACTAATTCCAATATTTTCATGTCGAGACTGTAAAAATTATTTTGGACTTCGTTGAAATAAACTTTTATTCCTGGCAACCAATGGTGCTCCTTCCATGGGTGGAAGTAAACCGGGTGTAATATGGACTTTTTATAGACTCCAGCTTAAGATGGGATAAGCACATCGAATACATATGCACAAAGCTATCAAGAGTTTTATATTTATGAAAGAAATTAACGACTTGCGTTTCTCAAAATTATTTTAGATCTGCCTACTTGTCTTTCTTTCAGTCGATAATCCGATATGCCCTAATTTTCTGGGGAAATGGTACCAAAATTGCAAGCGTCTTGATTTTACAAAAGAAAGCCATTAGAATTTTATGTAAATCAAACTCTCTGGAACATTGTCGGCCACTTTTCAGACAATCACGGTTTTTAACAATCATAAATTTATATATATAATATATATATATATATATATATATATATATATATATATATATATATATATATATATGATCTAGTACTTTACACTCGACAAAATATCGACAATTACTCATTAGTGGCCAATATATATGATCATGAAATTAGAAATAGTGAACAAATTAATATTCCATATTGTAGATTGCACAAGAGCAACACAAACTTTTTAATTATGGGTATGGAATTATATAATAAGCTCCCCAGTGAATATTATAAATTACCAATCAATAGCTTCAAAACTAGATTTTATAATTGGTTATTAAATAATCGTTTTTATTCTGTTGTCTGTCAACACAGACTTGTATGAAATTGTATTTTAATAAATAAGTTTAATTGCAATTTAGTTAGTTTTCTTTAATTTAAAAGTTTCAAATTATTATTGTATTATTTAAATCTTACTGTTTCTTTTATTAGTGTTTTTTTTAAATGTATTTATATGTTTTTCAATGTCTTCTGACGAAGTCTAAAACTGTATGTCTAATGGGCAAATGAATTGAATTGAATTGAATTGAATTGAATTGAATTGATTTGAATTGAATTGAATTGAATTGAAATGAATTGAAATTAATTCTAAGGGACGAAGTGGAAAGCGTTAACATATATCATGAAGTTATTCCTGTTTACATTATACATCAACAGAATTCATGTGCGAAACAAATTAAAAATGGTAAGTGTTATGAAAGTAGTTGCAAAAACCTTCAACGCAATTAGATCGAAAGGTCTCACTCATCGTAAATTTAAAGTCTTTCTTGACGAATGTATTGTGAGTATGGTGATCTGTTATACAGTGAAGTATGGTGGCTAAGTCGAGGCAAATTATTGGGTAGGTTCTTTGAACCTCATTCACAGAAGAAAAAGAGAAGCATGTATCATAAGTGAAAAATAACAAAATGGATTTGTGAATTTGCCTTCCTAATGGAATTATTTGAATGCTTTAAACCGTTTCCTTCAAAGTAAGAACAAGATTATTACACAGTTACATGATAGCGTGAAGGGGTTCAATATAGAACTACATATAGGCCTAATTAACAACACATTTTTCAAAATTAACTACGATGTAGGCCTACTAGTCTCTTAAGTCTTTGGATTTCGAAAAATAAGTTCACACATTACGCGATCTGCGCCAGGAATGTGATTAGAGATTTTTAAAGACTAGAAACAATTTCAATTTTATTTTGGATTATTACCTGCAATTGGAACTTATTGATTTACTTTGCGATAGTGAATTGAAGGACACATATTAAAACAAAGGAAGTTTATCTGACTTTTATATGAACTTCTCATGTGTTATATTTACCCGATTGCACAGACATGCATGTTCGGATACACACATCTGTGCGAACAGTTCTTTTCTATGATAAAGATAAACAAACAATGCCATGAAAGCCAAGTATACGATCACAACTTAAAACGTTCTCTCAGATTATGTACTACACAAACAATAGTTTAAGATATATCCAACAAAAAAGTGTAATAAAATTTTGCGTGTTTTTTCTTCCATTTCGGGATAAAAATTATTATTTATGAAACATTTCATACCGTGTTTTGGGAAAACCATTTTTTTAATTCCAAATATGCTTAGTCAGTTTAAGATAGCGCTGTATTATGATAATAAATAATTGAAAGAATAATTTTAATTTTGTCCTTTAAATGTTCAGAAATTTCATCCGAAATGTAATTTGTCGTTCTACAAACGAATTTTACAATTTTAAATTTGTTCGGACCAAATCTGTACATTTAAAGCGCAAAACTAAAATTCATTCATTCATTATCGTAATATCCTGCTCTCTAGAACTGACTGAACATTTTGGAACTTAAGTCAATGGTATAATCCTAAACTGTTTATATAAAACAATTTTTATCTTCAAAAGAAAACAAAAACGAGCAAAATTCTGTGAAACGTTTTTCTTTGATATATCTCAAAAAATGCATTCATTCATTTAGTGATCTGCCCAAAGGCAGGTCTTTCACTGCAAACCTAGCTTTCTCCAGTCTTTCCTACTTTCTTTTGTCTCCTCATATGAACCATATATCTTAATGTCGTCTATCATCTGATATCTTCTTCTACCCCGAACTCTTTTCCTATTCACCATTCAAAGAATAATCCTCTGAAATTAATGTCATTACTATAGCCCGGATGTTAGACAAAATGCCTTTTTTAAACTTAATGTATGTATGAAAAACCTATTAAGATAAACACGTTTCCACACATTTGGGGACGATAGGTCCAATTTTTATTTTGCCTTTTTTGCCTATTTTAGCTCCCGTTACCTATTTTAAGGTTAAATGCCTTTTTTTAGCCTTTTTACGTCGTTATTGTACATTTTCTATATTTTTAATACAATTAAAAAAACCGCACATATATTATATAAAAAACAATAAAGAAGGGTTGTACAAATTAAATATATATATTCACCTCACACAAATATTCGCTGAGAATCTTATTCTCCAGCAATACTTATGTTTCCAAGAAGTCGTAAACTTTATTCCCCTACCGATTCCATCTTTTATGTCACTTAACAAAGATGTTTGAACAGTATAACCCTCAGTGCTCAGGCCATTTCGGGGTTTACCAGCGAAAGAAAGGGGATGAGGGAAGTATTAAAAGCAAATCTCCAGGTCCCGTTACTGTCGTCGCTTGCACGCACAAGTCACGCGTACTTTGAAGTCTCTAGTCCCTTATCACACCCCTCTTTTTGAGACAATATACAGTCGGTTTTTCCCGATCTCTGAAAGAAAGTAGAGACAGTCCTTCTGAAATAAGTTGTTTTAAGTTTGCTCCATTCACTTCAGTATAAGAAGAAAAATCTTTTTTCTCCATGAAAAACGTTCTTTCTAACAGGCGGCTCACTATGACAGTTGACAACTTAAAAAAGCATCTTGTTGTGACATGTAACCAAGGAAAGTGAGTACCGAATGGGATAGTTTATTAAGTGTTGTTTTTTGTCTGTTTCCATGAATAATAAATGCCTATTTCACTGCCTATTTTTACTATTTTAGTGCCTATATGCCTGCCTATTTTAACGAAAATAAATTCCTAAACATCCGGGCTCTAGTTATTACTTGCAGTTCACCTTACAGAGACTAGGCGCAACCACAATCTACTATATACAGTCACGAAAGCTTGAGGTGAATTTTTGCAAATCTCGTAATAAAGCGCTCCAAGCGGTTAGCAACTAGAAACAATATACTGTCCACGGTCGACTTTGGACTGTGTCGTATTTCCATCGAATGCTAGCTCGTTGCCTATTTCACATTGATGCTTGTGAAATGTTCGTTATTGGTTGTAATGAAAATGTTAATGGCTAAAATACAATAATTGGAATAATAATATTTTACTAGAGACGTAGAAAAATTAAGTTTGTTTTAATGAAATTTATTTATCACGTTTTATTTTCAATTCTGGTGGGATTATTATTGCTTAGGCCTGCTTTTTTTTTCAAAGGATATGTTTTTAATTATAGCTGTTAATTTTGTTGTTATTTTTATTTGTTATTTTACTAGAGACGTAGAAAAAGTCTGTTACAGTAAAATTTATTGATCACGTTTTATTTCCAATTCTGGTGTGATTATTATTGCTTAACCTTATCCCACTTTGTTAACTACGTAAGCCTACACGTACCGGCACACGTAAGTTACTCCATTAATTCATATTTACATTATTATTGTTGTAAAGGGAAATGCAAATTAATATTTATTGGTTTCATAGTTAATTATCGCTATAATCTTGAATGAGTGACGCGATTATAGTAAATTTCATTTCCTTTTGCACAAACAAAAATAATATTAACCTATTTCTTGCAGGTATCTTCGAGTTTATGGTGGAATTTAATACACTTCATTAAAATAATAAATTAACTTTATGCATTTAATATTTAAATAATGGAAGGAAGGTGATAATTTTTTCAAAAGAACACAACGAAAGTGTAACATATTTTGTCGTCTACTAGGAGAGAGATCTGCGATGATGAGGCGATAGTTGCGATCCTAGTGGTGGGCAACTACCCATGTTTGCATTTTTACTACATATTGAGCTTCGCGACTGTATATAGTAGACTGTGGCGCAACCATAAAGGAATCACGCGTTATATTAACTGGGCAACATAGCGAAACAATCTTTGTCTATAACCTGCAGGTAAAATATATCCCAAGGTGATTGATATATCTATCTGTCTTGGTCTCTTTTATTCTGTAACTGCAGACGTCGTCACTTGTTTCTATACATCATTGATACTTTGAGAATGAACGAGCTATAGACATTGTCACTCATCCCATGCTGCAGGTAGCGACTCTCGACCAACAGGTTGTGAGTTTTTCATTACAAAGGTAATAAAGCCTGCCCGCTGAGCCGGAACTTCTCCCTCGATTCCGCTACAAGCCACAACGACCGCAGCGCCGTGTCCAGAAATCTAAACACGACTACGTCTCCATTTGTGCCGCCAAAATCCTGCTTTTTGCAGTTCCCAAAAGTCTGAAATTATTTTTATACTTGTTTTCTTTTTACAAGTAGAATTACTTTGTTCCTGAATGGGTTCAGCGTCTGACTTCGAGTCCGCGAGACGTTGACAACAGAGGTTGGCAGATTGTGAAGCGCAGGTCTACCTCAATATCAGGACCAATATTGCTTCTGTTTTTAGAATTTTTCTTGAACTATTATTTACAAAAGTTCGGAATTTGTACAAATTCTGTGTTAAAAATTACACTGAATTTTAAGTTCTTGCTTTGGTAAGGTAGCCTATCGATAATTGAATAATCAAATAGTAATCGTTTTTACGACTATACAGAGTGTTAAAGAAGTATCCAATATTTTAGGCGGTGATAGTATGCATCAAAACAAGAAAACAATATATATTATTTTAATGTACCGAAGTACATATGATATTTCCATGCAGATATTCTGCGTCATCATACGACGAAAGAGTAATGGAACGGAGAAAAACTCTCTCCGGTGCCGGGATTTGAACCCGGGTTTTCAGCTCTACGTGCTGATGCTTTATCCACTAAGCCACACCGGATACCACCCCGGCGTCGGACAGAATCGTCTCAGATTAAGCTCCAACTCTTGGGTTCCCTCTAGTGGCCGCCCTCTGCACTACGTCATAGATGTCTATGAACGTAGGACCGAAGTCCACATATGTGCTGAGGTGCACTCGATATGAGTGACTAGTTGGCCGGGATCCGACGGAATAAGCGCCGTCTTAAATCAAGAAGTGATTTACGCATATCATATATATTATTTTAATATACCGAAGTACATATGATATTTCCATGCAGATATTCTGCGTCATCATACGATGAAAGAGTAATGGAACGGAGAAAAATTCTCTCCGGCACCGGGATTTGAACCCGGGTTTTCAGCTCTACGTGCTGATGCTTTATCCACTAAGCCACACCGGATACCACCCCGGCGTCGGACAGAATCGTCTCAGATTAAGACGGCGCTTATTCCGTCGGATCCCGGCCAACTAGTCACTCATATCGAGTGCACCTCATCACATGTGTGGACTTCGGTCCTACGTTCATAGACATCTATGATGCAGTGCAGAGGGCGGCCACTAGAGTGAACCCAAGAGTTGGAGCTTAATCTGAGACGATTCTGTCCGACGCCGGGGTGGTATCCGGTGTGGCTTAGTGGATAAAGCATCAGCACGTAGAGCTGAAAACCCGGGTTCAAATCCCTGCGCCGGAGAGAATTTTTCTCCGTTCCATTACTCTTTCATCGTAAGAAAACAATACCTAATATACATGGGTCCTACAACACATACTTTCTGAGATCTGAACACTTGTTCATAGGAGGTGCTCAATGTGACGTTCATTTATGGCAATGCATTCCTCTGTCCTACAATACAGCAGACTACCAGATAATCATACCGTAGTTGACACTCCTGGCATGGAATAATGATACGTTATAAGGAATACTGAAAACAAAAGTCTGGTTGCGGATATAAGCGGGATTCAGCAGAGGCAGTGCTGTGAATTTTTTGTAATCAGCATGTGTGGGCTGATGACAATCCCCATGAAGTTGAAGAAACAAGGCATCAGCACCGATTCTCAATCAACGTATGGGCAGGCGTTCTTGATGATAGATTAAGGGCCATACGTACTGCGACAGAGATTAACTGGGGATCGTTATCAGGACTTTCTTAGTAACGTATTGACAAAAAATTTCAAAGAGTGCGTGATTCCTTACGCCGAAAGGCAGAGGAATGCATTGTCATGAATGGACGTGACATTGAACACCTCTTATGAACAAGTGTTCAGATCTCAGAAAGTATGTGTTGTAGAACCCATGTTTATTAGACATTATGTTCTTGTCTTGATGCATACTAGCACCTCTTAAAATATTGGATATTTTTAACACCCTGTATATTTCAAAGATCAAATGCAATTTTTACAGTAGCACATTAATATAAAGGCTGAATCATTAGTAATGTCATTAATTTCATAGGGTTACTCCATGAAATACTTCAAACAAAAAAGTATAATACAATTTGGTTCTTTTTGCTTCTATTTGGTGATCAAAATTCTTTTATGGGTATATGAAACATTTCATAGTGTGTTTTGGGAAAGCCATTGATTTAATTCCCAATATGCTCAGTCAGTTTAAGAGAGCAGTGTATTATGGCAATACATGATTGAAAGAATAATTTTAATCTTGTCCTTTAAATGTTCAGAAATTTGATTCGAACAAATGTAACTTTCGGTTCTGCAAATGAATTTTAAAATGTTTCATTTGTTCGGATTAAAATTTCTGCACATTAAAAAAATAAAATAAAATAATTTTAATAATATATTATCACAATACACTACTCTTTTAAATTGACTGAGAATATTGGGAATTAAATCAATGAGTTTCACAAAATACGCTGTGAAATGTTTCATATAAAAATTTATCTCGAAAAGGAAACAAAAACGAGCAAAACAAAACTCGTAACAAAATGAAAAAAAAAACTGTATTAAACGTTTTTGTTTGAAACATCTCAAAGAATAACCCCTGCAATTAATGATACTGCTTACGGTTCATTGTCTATGTATAGGCCTATTGATAATAAGTCATAGACCTATATTTGCATTTAAAATGTAAAAATGATAAAAAAATATCTGAACACATTAAAATGAAATAAAAATTTGTTACATATAAAAAATATGTAGGCCTATATCATAAAAGATTTTGTTTTTAATGTGACAATATATTACACAATATTTCTACAAAGATAATTTTTATGATTTCATGATAAAGGTCTCTATCATCATCAAGGGGATCTTGAGATTCTTTGTACATTTTAATAATACAGTTTTCTATGGCCACTTAACTGTTGTGTGGAGAAATTTGTGTAACAGTCTCCCATTCTGTGTATAATATTAATACAATCTAATAGGCACCACAAAACACTCAGGATATGTCTACTTTATATTTAAAAATAAAGTTACTAGAAATCCGGTTTCAGTTAGATTCAAAATTATGAACCAAAATAGAACTTAAATAATAAATGGATAATTTTGTATGTAAATATCAATCTTTGTACACTTTAAAATTAAAATTTCGTAAAAAAAAAATAAAAAATCGTCTTGGAAAACAATAATTTTGAATAAATTAGTCCTAGAAACAAAAATGTCGCTTATATACAAAATTTTCGCGTTATTTGAAGAGTTTATACTTAGGATATTTGACCTGAAAGGGTTTAAAACTTAAATTGTTGCTTTTATGAGCTAAAAACCTTAATTTCGCGTAACTTTCGTTTTATTCCGCTGTAACTGATGACTGAGTGAGTGGCCTGTGCTACATTTGGTTTCATGTGTTTACCGTAAACTAAAGCTTCGTGGAGTTGTTACGCGACCCTGGATATCTGCAATGTAGGCGTACTACGTATTTTATACAGCAACTTAAAATCAAATCACTTCCTTTGTATGTACTATGCACAGAAACCATACCGTCAAGGTGCCAAATAACGTTCCGTTTATTAACATTCTGTTTATTAGTGTGGCCCACTGTGATACATTTTTTGGAAAGATCTTGACGAGCTTAATTGAAATGTTGAGTAATAAATACATAGCGTCATTTAAAGAAACAATGTTAGTGCTTGTATCTCATTAATAAATAACTCTACAAGATTGCCTCCCCATCAATATTATTTCCCCCTATCAGTTGTACACCTTTTGTATGAAACAATTTTTTATTTGGTGCTTGAGTACAAAGTTATTTTGGATGGTCAAGAGAAATGGGAGACACTGTACATTAATAAATAACGCTATACTTATAAGTAATATCATTAATTTCAATTGTTTATTCTTTCAGATATTTCTAACATAAAGGTTTAATACAAATTATGCTCGTTTTTGCTTCCTTTCCGAGTAAAAATTTGTTTTATATGAAACATTTCATATAATGAATGTAATATTTTAAAATTATTTTTCATATCGGATAGTTACATTTGTTCAGTTCGAATTTCTACACATTAAAGGAGAAAACTAATTTTTTTTCAATCATTCATTATCATCAGACTACGGCCTAGAGTCACCGATTCGCGAGACTGAAGTTTGGAACGCACGAAGTATACATGACCCATGGGGGTGGGATGACAGTGTGAGAGTACAGTTGGTTTCGTAAGAAATTACATTACCGCTTGTCTAATTCTGCTCGGCGTGGGTCCTTGCAATCACCACATGTACTTGAGACCCTGTGAGTAAATATGTATATTTTATTTACTTTCATTTATTTATACATGCATATTTTTGTGTTAGTGTTAATTTCGCTGTTTTATAATTCACACTACTGAGGAACATGTCGAAAATTAAGAGTATACCTTATTTTATTTCAAGGAGTGCAGTTCGATGGCTCCTTTGAACACCGACCTGCACTCCTTGAAATAAAATAAGGTATACCAAGCGTTCCTTTCAGAACGAACTTATAGAGAAGTTCGGAAAGTAATATTTCCTTATTAAAGAAAAAAAACACTAAATTTTGAAATTTTCTAAAAAAGTATAAGGACATATAGAACTCGATTCTTTCAAAAGCAATGCAATATCAAAAAGTACATGGAAAATGTTTACAGTAATTCAAAACTGGCCTTCAACAGCAAAATCAGACATAGAACATCAAAAAAGAATTTCATCAAGAAATGGTGCATAATATTGGTACATGCCAACATCCCTTTCAACAATATTTCAAAGCGTTTCTTGAAAAAAGTTTTCTTTTGATACGTTATCAATGTACTTACCTTGTAATTCGAAGCATTGAATTGTGAAGAAATGTATTTTATATAGCCTAAGTACTGTATATTTTTTTCTTTTCTCCTCACACACAAGTGATTATTTTATATTGTTAAAACTTGTACAGTATAATGTGAATTGAAACATATAATGTTAGGCAATTATTCCTTGTACTAGAAATGGACTGTATATATTACTTATATTTGTAAACGTGAACATTCATTTTGTGTCCTACTGTGACTGAATGTTTACATGTTGAGGCAAAGAGTAACTGCACTCTCTATCTCCCATGCCCCTCGATCTACAAAATACAGTGCTCAGTGCGTTCGTAACTTAATGCGTTTCTGTACTCCGCAGTCTGATTATCATAATATACTGCTCTCTATTGGGAATTAAATCAATGACTTTCCTAACACGCTATGAAATACTCCGTATAAAATAATTTTTATCTCGAAAAGGAAGCAAAAACGAGAAAAATTGTATTAAACTTTTTTGTTTGAAATGTCTCAAAGAATATCCCCCTGAAATTAATGACATTACTTACGGTTCACCCTGTATATATTCTAACACTTAATAATATTTATTTATTCATACCCGACCATGTCTCTTTGTTTGATGTCTTTTTCTTTCTGTCATCTCTGTTTTCATCACTCCGGATTTGCTTGTTTCGTAGGCATTTCTTAAATGTCTTCTATCTTTTCTCTTTTGTTTCTCACGTCTTCCGGCCTCTCTCTCGTACAAGGCTTATCAAGAACGTGACAGCTGCTATATTAATTATTACTAACTGCTGCACTATTAATCGGTGATTATATTCCGATCAATTAACCAGGAGCTGCTAGATTATTCATGACTGCACCACCCCCTTGTCGCAGGGGTAACTTGGCTGTGGGAGGGAAGTGAGCTTCACAGCCTCTGCTCGTGTCTACCTTTAAGAGCAAGTCATCATCAGTAATTCAACGTCATCATATGCCACTATGAAGCCCTACTGTACACACCGAAAACATCGGCCTTCTCCGTGAAAATCTTCAAAAACTCCAAAATCACTTCCATCTCAAGAGACAAACTGATTTTTAATTGAATACATGTTTGTTACCATGATACATTCTTTCTGTAATAAGAATAATATAAGTTCAGTGTTTACGACACCACAAGAAACGACGAGAATTGAAGTCACGAACGTTTATACGAAGTTTTTATTTAATAAAACGAGTTTCGGGTATTTTTTTCGAGTAATTATTTGTCGGTTATCCCTCCGCAAGCTCACCTGAAATGTACTGTACACGCTGTAAGATAAGTAGAGTAGGCCTACATATTGTAGTTCACGTTATTTTCTTTGAATGGTGTTTTAATTTCATTTTAGGCGCGTGCGCCATAATAAACTGCATACAACCACCTACTAATGACAGCACATCTGTCTGTGTGTCTGTCTATCCTACAAATATAACAACTCGTCATCCGTAGCTTTGTACAGTAGTGTCAAAAAAAACCGGACCGACCCTTGTAGCTGATTTCAGAGCCTTGTTCACTCCAGAGCACGATAGACTGGTAACTAAGTCTTTCGTGGTTCGTGGAAAGGAAACTTTTTTTTGTTCCTTATTCAAATTTATTCCCAATACTTTTCGATTGCTGGTAAAATTTATGTTCTGCGAATAATAAGTTAATTAAGTGGTAAAATATCGCTGCAATCGAAAAGTATTGGCAATAAATTTGAATAAGGAAGAAAAAAAGTTTCCTTCCCAGGCAGGATTCGAACCACGAAAGTCTTAGATACCAGTCTATCTTGCTCTGAAGTGAACAAGGCTCTCAAATCAGCTACAAAGGTCGGTCCGGTTTTTTTTTTTTTGCCACTACTGCACAAAATTTTGTATTTTAATTTTTAACTAAGTCCTTTAATCCATTTTGATTTTTTTTAATTGCACGAGTCTAACAGCCCCTTTAGACATAGTTGGAGATTTATTTTTGAATATACCTTTATGTATATATTTATGTATACAATCCATATATATCTATATAATTAAATCATGGTTTATTTAACGATGCTCGCAACTGCCGAGGTTATATCAGCGTCGCCAGTGTGCCGGAATTTTGTCCCGCAAGAGTTCTTTTACATGCCAGTAAATCTACTGATATATATATATATATATATATATATATATATATATATATATATATATATATATATATATCCTAAACCCAATCATCGGAATGTTAGGTAATTTTGTGTTTGTATTTATTTGTATTTGTATAATTGTAATTATTCTTTTTACCATCGAATAAAGATACTAAATATTCAGCTATAAAATGAACCAGCCATATTTCTTCACTCGTTTTCAAGATCCAAAGAAAAATGTGGTAAGGAGTACAAAATTGACCCCGCCCAGCTTGTCGAGGGTTATATAATTCAGACACCAGGTTCCAAAAGCCGTCTTATCTACTTTAAACGAAATTGTATTAGCAGTAGTTTCTGAATCTAATCCGTTTTGTATACCATTCTATGGACACATGATGTCTCAAACTATGTTTTATCCCTTCTTCCGAGGCCGAGCATCGATCCTGGGGCCTTTGGCTGAGCGTGCCAACGCTCTACCGACTGAGCTACCCAGAAATTCTACCAAACTCGAGTTCAATTATTCCCTTTATATCCACATACTTCAAGAGGGTTGACAAGACGTCAAAGACCCAACATTGAGTGCACACAGTAGAGAGTTGGCACGTTCAGTCAAATGTCCTGAGTTCGATGTTTTTCCCTTGAAATTATTCAAGTCAGCTTTACAGGGAGTTGTACAAATTGTATCATAGTAATATTTACCTAATTCATAATTTTCATTGTACATATTTATTTAAAAAAAAAAGGAGATATAATGATGGTAGTTTTCAGTACCGTCATTTTCTGTAATTAAGGTCCTGGAACACAACTATGATCAAATTCAAATTTTGTACTTCATAACGTAGTACCTCGTTTATCTATATTTTTGCTGTACTGTAGTTTGAAGTAAAGTCACTGCAGCTATCTACGAACGGTCTATGTTACTTCTACAATGTTCTTTAAATGGTTGTATCGTGGACCATAGTTGTGTTCCAGAACCATAGTTATGGGAAATGACGGTACGTCTTTTACACAAGAAATATCAGAATGTATAGAATTGCTGGATGGCCACTGAATATTGTTTTAAAATTCCCGATAGGATCAGGAATATATTTTATGAAGACGTATGATTTAAGATGCTAAGACCTAGTTAAATACAGTGTTTATAAATTATAATCGAAATATTTTAGCTCTGAAAATTTATAATCATATTTCTTCATGTATCTCATCTACTGTTTGAACTGGTGAATTTTTTAAAAGTGTTTTGTATTTGTCTTTGAAGTATTTTGTAGTCTATTAGTATTTAAAATATTTGAATGTCAGTATTTTTCCCACCACTGCCCATAAAAAATACTAGCAGAATGAAATTAAGAATAGCATAGTTCATATTTTTCAGAAGAACATCTCGATCCATTTTGTTTTACAACAAAAAAAAATAGAGAAGGGAATTGTACCGGAACTAGGTATCGCCTCCGTTCCTGATGAAAATATTAAACACTAATAAACTAGCACATGTGATCAGTATTCATGCATCTATTGAGCGGCGTGTTTAACTGTGCGTAATCCCCTCATTACGACACAATTACATAGGCCTATCGGATAATACCACAAATTCCCTGAACTTCATGCCGGATAACAGATATCAAAGAGAACTAGAGATATTCGATAACAGATATTGGAAAATTACACTACACATTTTTGCAGCATTAAACATCCTTTGATAAAACTCATTCGAAATTCTCAAACAGTAATTGAAGCACTGTCATAGAGGAATATTATAAAATTGAGTGCCACAATAGGTTGTTTAGTTACTACCGCAATGTCTTTTACAAAGTGTCACGAAATCGAAAGGGGCTGAAAAAAAAAGCTCCAAAGTTGTGGTTCCTCTTGATGGGGAATGAACGTTGGAGTTTAAGTCGAAATAATGATATGGCAATTTACTGAGTAACACAGAGTGTCCCAAAATGATCACTCTGCTTTCAGACTGTAATTGTTTTTCACTGATGTCAATGATTACTGATTTTCATTTGTGAGATCCTTTCGTGAAATTTGTACAATACATACTGTATATTTACCTTTAGCTAAGCCATTTCACATATTCAGTAGCTACAGCACTCCTAGCGGCGGAATTGGAAACTTAAGAACATAACCACCAAAACTTTAAGAGTGGACCATCTCACTTACGAAGGAAAATCAGGAATCAGTGACATCAATGGAAAGCAATTACAGTCTGAAATCAGGGTAATCATTTTGGGACATTCTCTACACAGGGTGTTAAAACAGTATCCAATATCTTAGGAGGTGCTAGTATGCATCAAAACAAGACCCTGGTAGAGGGGCAGAGAAGGCCTGACGGCCTTATCTCTACCAGGTTAAATAAATAAATACTAGTACTAAATACTACTACTAAATGTCTAATAAACATGGGTCTTACAACACATACTTTCAGAGATCTGAACACTTGTTCATAGAAGGTGCCCAATGTGACGTCCATTCACGGCAATGGAATCCTCTGCACTTCGGCGTAAGGAATCACGCACTCTTTGAAATTGACCTGGTTGTTTTTGATAACCAAAAGTGTAGGGGATTTAGGTTTGGGGAACGAGAAGGCCAAAGTGTGAGGACTCCACAATCAATCCACCGGTCCTGAAATATCAGCGTTAGTTGTTCATGCTCATTGCGGAGAAAATGTGCTCGTGTGCCATCATGCATGAACCACATGTAGTCTTTGCTGACATGGCAGATACTCCAGCAAGGTAGGCAAAATGTTAATAAGAAAGTCCTGATAACGAGCCCCAGGTAATCTCTGTGGTAGCTCTTATGGCCTTTAATCTATCACCAAGAACGCTTGCCCAAAAGTTGATTGAGAATCGGTGCTGATGCCTTGTTTCTTCGACTGCATGGGGATTGTCATCAGCCCACACATGCTGATTACGAAAATTCATAACACCATCTCTGCTGAACTCCGCTCATATCCGCAACCAAGCTTTTGTTTTCAGTATTCCTTGCGATGTATCAGTATTCCATGCCAGGGGTGTCAACTATAGTATGATTATCTGGTAGCCTGCTGTTGTAGGCAACTGATGATTTTCTTGAGGCTTGCAGTATGAGATTGCGATCTATATATAATTTTTGCCGTTTCTTGTTCTCAGATGATTATTTCAGCCGGTTTTCATTTGCGTGCCATACTTTTGTAATTATTTTATTCTTTTGACAGATTCATATTGTTGTGTTGGTTTTTATTTGAAATGAAAGATGTAAGCTCCCTTTTTGGCAAGGAGGTCAGCTATGTCATTACCTACTGAGCCACAAAGTGAAGGGATCCACTGAATTACTAGTTCTTATTCATATTCTCTGTCTCTGTCATGTCTCTGAATATGTGTATTTGGGTCAAATAGTTACCTTCTCACAAAGAAACTACAAAGAGATCAATAGAAGAATTTCATCGGTATGGAAGGCGTTCTGGAGCTTGAAGTGCATATGGACGGACAAGACAATAAACCGCAATCTCAAGTTCGAGGCACTAGAGACATGTGTAATCCCAGTTTTGCTATATGGCTGCCAAACTTGGACATTGTCCGAGAGACAACGCTCAAGTATACAAACATGCCAGAGGAAGATGCAAAGAAAAATACTGGGCATCACGCTACGAGACAGAATGACAAACGAAACACTACAAAGACTGACGAACACTACTGACGTAGCAGAACGAGCCACGGCAACGAAGTGGACCTGGGGGGGGACATGTGGCGAGACTACATCAGACAAGATGGACCCATGCAGTCACGATATGGGACCCCTACGTCGGAAAGAGAGGACAGGGAAGACCACGGCTCAGATGGTCTGACATGTTTACCAAAGAGGTGGGGAAACAATGGTCGAGGACAGTATATAACAGAGTTTTGTGGAAAGAACTAGGGAAGGTCATTGTAAATAGATAACGTAATCAGTGTTAAGATATTGTAAATAGTAAAGTCAGTATTAGTGAAAGTGTAAGATAAGTTTTGTAAATAGTAAAGTCAGTGTTGAGAAAGTGTCAGGTAAATAGTGTAAATAGCAATCAGTGTTTGTCAAAGTGCCAGTGTCAGTATAATGTGTGTAGTGCAAGAAAAAAAATGAACAAAGAACAGTGCTGAGACTAGTTAAAGTTGAACAGGTTTATTAACAATGTCACAAAAGTAGTATACACGACAAGCTCGCCTGGATTGGCTCACCAAGCGAGTACACTTGAGCCATCCCTGTCGAGGGGGTTCTAACCCCATCACAGGAGGCCTGTGCCCAACATGGGACATCATGTCTATCATTCATTCATTCATTAATATTCTGTAGATCCTAAATATATTTGCGTTCCGTTGTCATCTGCTTTTACTACGATACTATGCCTGATCTGGAATCTCACAGAATTAATATACAAATTTCAGAATTAATTTTAAGTGTGAAATTTTTCCAGGACTTGTAAATAATTACGTAGAAAGTAGAACTACTTATAGGTAAGTGAGTTGCGTATAAACCTGGTTCTACTGAATTCCGAACCTGATGTTTTCAGCTCGGGCTGTAGAATCGTCATACGATGGTGAGGCAACAATTTGTGAATCGCCATCCATGACGGCAGTGATTATCCCTTCCTCCTTGCGGTGTGGGAGGGGATCCTGAGAGGCGGGCCGACACTTGCAGAGGAAATATTCACTTTGCGGTCTTATATCTCACTATACAAGCCTGAATAACTCTCCGCTTTATATTTACGCGCAGGACACTGCCACTTGTAGCAGAGAGGATCAAGTACATTGCGCTCTCGTCAAGTGTTGTATCCAGTCTGTCGTCCATTATACGCACTTGACGCATACAGTTGTAGATTTCCACTACAAGTTCAAATTTTTATACAGTTTTCAGCAACTCATACATAAATTATCATTATTCTGCTTTCTACTTTTGTATTTATGGAGAGTCGTCAAGCCTGTCACTCATGATAAAACAGCTATATTAATAACCCATTATCTCAGAACATACTAGGTGTGGAAATGTGATATTTTTACAGAATGTTTATGCATTCCTTCTGATTCGTTTTAATGATGAAATATGTAATAGAACAGTCATATCAAAGCAAGCGCATTTCTTTGACCTTGACGTCATGCGCGGGCATCAAGCGCTAAGTATGGAAAAAGGAAGGGTTGTGTATACGAATAAGCAGCCTGTTGGATTAAGAAAACAGTGGTGCAAGAACTTCAAACGGAACGTGAAATTTTATGTCGATATTTTTATATGGCTTCTTTCTGTTTGATATTATCTATATTGTCTGTAAAACAAAAGTACTAACACTGATTTCTTAATATTGCACTTGTGTTTTAAATCTTAATAACACAATAAAGAGTTAAGAAGGAATATTCACATAAATTCCATAGTAGTACAACTATACTGTACTAAATGGATAAAACACAGCATTCATAAAGAAAGTTATAACCCCAAAAAGGGAATGAGTATGACATGATAAGTTGGAATTGATATTGATGGTACCTTTAGTCTTATAAAAGTAATCAATAAACTAATCAAGACAATATTACAGTACAAAGCGAAGTTACCTAGATTCTGTATATGTTTTAAGTGTAACTAATATTCCATAACAAAACTCTTATCGCATTATGCTTTTAAGGTGATATTGGTGAGCAACTTCCTATCATCAAAATATTAAATTATTTTCTCGAAATATCCTGAAGCTATAGAGCTGACATTTTTAGAACACTTAGGCACGTATCTTTTACTTAAACAGTAGTTGCTTTGTTAATTAATTTCCTTACAAACAATTTCCATGCGAATATTTACAAAATTTTCAATACACTATCTTCAGTAATACGAATTTACGGTTTATTACTTTTACGAAAACATTCTGTAAGGCTACTAAATAAATAGGCCTATATCTGAAAATTCCACTTTTCTATTAAAAAAGTTGAGAAAATATTTCTTTTGAATAAAAAAAAATCAAACTTGTGAAAAATGAGCATTAAAATTAAAACTTTCATTCTTATAATGCACTTAAACTTCTCAGACATATCTAAAAATTACCATGGATACAGTTTTAATAAGTTCTCTTCCCTTTATCCATTGAATCAGTGCTGGCCATCCCTGAATATAGCTCGACCAAGCGGCATATACTACTTCTTTCGTCTGTCTCTCCCTTCCGCTGTAAAGCGCTCAGGCTCTCCTGAGCTCTAAAGCGCGCGCTCGCTCCTATGGGCATCAAGTGGCATGACTGTAATAGAATAACGTATATTATTTTTTATAAACCTCTAAACTTAAAAAAAAATCAGACATTTTATTCGTTTTGAAATAAACTATTACAGGAATCTCAATCAGAGGAATTCCACACCATCACAGTGCTGTCTGTCATACAGACAGACCTAGTAGTTTCTGAGAAAATGAGTTATTTATATTGAAAAATGTAGTTTTAAGTAAATCGGATTTAAAGTAAAAATATCCATAAAAACTCATCTATTATAGAAAAATGTTTTAAAATCCTCCTGGTTGGTAGTCCTCAACCTCTTCTCCATTCTGCTCATCTAATGCTGCTCTTCTTCTCTTGCTTGTATTTGTTACTGCGGTCTCTGCCTTCCGTATTCGCAATGTGTCCAAGTTCGCCATTTTTTCGAGGTATTATATCCTATTTGAATACCTAGATCCTTCAACATCTGTATTCTTGCAGTGTATCCACCATTAAATGTGAGTACAGGGTCTAGTATACCAAGTTCCAACGCTGACAAACCAAAAATACATTTTTTTTGGGTCTCGGTACCAAACAACGTTATTCAGCGATACATTTGTATTCTTAGTTCTTCCTTCCAAACATTTTTTAGTAAATCAGGATAGGCAAGATATTGAAAAACAGGCTTTATGAAGCATTAATTTTACTACAGAACAAGCCAAACCACAGCCTTCTAAGACAATTAACTCCTGAGATAATTTTTTTTGTGAAAAGTGGTAATTTTTTCTCTAAAACATAAATACATTATTTTTGTCATTTTGGGTCCTGATGACTCCCCTTATGTGAAATGTAGAAAGAAGACTGGCAAAAAAAATTATAATAATAATAATAATAATAATAATAATAATAATAATAATAATAATACCGTAATGATAATGATTTGTGACGCTACAGCCCTTTAAGTGCCCAACCGACCACCCGGCTGCTGGTCTCAAATCTCCATGCCGTAACAAAGGTGGACGATCATCCAACCAGAATGGAGGTATTGTGTAGTTAGCACAATGATCCCCCCCACCCGTTATAGCTCGCTTTCATAATCCGATTTCGTACCCATCGTAGCTCTCCAAGTGCATCACGATTCTGGGAGGGCACCGTTTCCATACACCGGCCGAAATTTCATGACAAAATTTCTTCCTCCAAGAGGATTCCAACCAGCGGGAACTGAATAGTTTTCTGGGTGCCTAGCTGAATTACTACAGTGACTACATTAGCTGAACAAATTGAACAACTGTATGAACTGAATAGTTTTCTCGGTGTCTAGTTGACTATCTGCATCGACTACATTAGCTGAACAAAGTGAACAACTGTATGAACTGAATAGTTTTCTCGGTGTCTAGTTGACTATCTGCATCGACTACATTAGCTGAACAAAATGAACAACTGTATGAACTGATTAGTTTTCTGGGTTTCTGGATGAATGACTGCACTGACTACATTAGATGAACAAATTGAAGAGCTGTATGAACTGAATAGTTTTCTGGGTGTCTAGTTGAATGTCTGCATCGACTACATTAGCTGAACAAATTCAATAACTGTATGAACTGATTAGTTTTCTCGGTGTCTAGTTGAATGTCTGCACTAAGTACATTAGCTGAACAAAGTGAACAACTGTATGAACTGATTAGTTTTCTCGGTGTCTAGTTGACTGTCTACACTGAGTACATTAGCTGAACAAAGTGAACAACTGTATGAACTGATTAGTTTTCTCGGTGTCTAGTTGACTGTCTGCACTGAGTACATTAGCTGAACAAAGTGAACAACTGTATGAACTGATTAGTTTTCTCGGTGTCTAGTTGACTGTCTACACTGAGTACATTAGCTGAACAAAGTGAATAACTGTATGAACTGATTAGTTTTCTCGGTGTCTAGTTGACTGTCTGCACTGAGTACATCAGCTGAACAAAGTGAATAACTGTATGAAGTGATCAGTTTTCTCGGTGTCTAGTTGACTGTCTGCACTGAGTACATTAGCTGAACAAAGTGAATAACTTATGAACTGATTAGTTTTCTCGGTGTCTAGTTGACTGTCTACACTGAGTACATTAGCTGAACAAAGTGAACAACTGTATGAACTGATTAGTTTTCGCGGTGTCTAGTTGACTGTCTGCACTGAGTACTTTAGCTGAACAAAGTGAATAACTGTATGAACTGATTAGTTTTCTCGGTATCTAGTTGACTGTCTACACTGAGTACATTAGCTGAACAAAGTGAACAACTGTATGAACTGATTAGTTTTCTCGGTGTCTAGTTGACTGTCTGCACTGAGTACATTAGCTGAACAAAGTGAACAACTGTATGAACTGATTAGTTTTCTCGGTGTCTAGTTGACTGTCTACACTGAGTACATTAGCTGAACAAAGTGAACAACTGTATGAACTGATTAGTTTTCTCGGTGTCTAGTTGACTGTCTGCACTGAGTACATTAGCTGAACAAAGTGAACAACTATATGAACTGATTAGTTTTGTCGGTGTCTAGTTGACTGTCTGCACTGAGTACATAAGCTGAACAAAGTGAACAACTATATGAACTGATTAGTTTTGTCGGTGTCTAGTTGACTGTCTGCACTGAGTATATCAGCTGAACAAAGTGAACAACTATATGAACTGATTAGTTTTCTCGGTGTCTAGTTGACTGTCTGCACTGAGTACATTAGCTGAACAAAGTGAACAACTGTATGAACTGATTAGTTTTCTCGGTGTCTAGTTGACTGTCTGCACTGAGTACATTAGCTGAACAAAGTGAACAACTGTATGAACTGATTAATTTTTTGGGTTTCCGGATGAATGACTGCAATGACTACATTAGATGAACAAATTGAACTGTATGAACTGAATAGTTTTGTGGGTGTCTAGCTGAATGACTGCACTGACTAAATCAGCTGAACAAATTATTCAAAAGTTGTATGAACTGAATAGTTTTCTGTATATCTAGCTGAATGTCTGCACTGACTACATTAGCTGAACAAACTGAACTGTATGAACTGAATAGTTTACTGGATGTCTAGCTGAATGTCTATACTGACTACATTAGCTGAACAAATTGAACAACTATGAGAACTGATTAGTTTTATTGGAGTCTAGTTGAATGACTGCACTGACTATATTAGCTGAGTAAATTTAACAATTATATGAACCGAATACTTTTCTGAGTGACCAGCTGAATGACTGCACTGACTACATTAGCTGAACAAATTAGATAGCTGCATGGACTAACTGGCTTTGTGGCTATCTGGCTAAATGACTGTACTGACTGGTTGTCTGGCTGAGTAACTGCACTGAATACATTTATTTGACAACTACTGTATGTACCGATTGGTTTTCTGTCTGGCTAAATGACTGTACTGACTGAATTGACTTACTAAATTGGACAACAGTATGATGATGTTCTGCGTTTCATGTTGAATGACTGCAATGACTACATTCACTGAACAAATTGGGTAACTGTAGGAAACTGGTTAGTCTTCTAGGTGTCTAGCTAAATGACTGCACTGGATACATTGACAGATATAAATATATGGCTCTCTGAACTGATTGGTTGTTTGTGTGTCTGACTGAATGACTATATGTTTCCAGTTACTGAATCTACTAGATTACAGCTGGAGCCAGCGTTTTTGGCGTGTGTCCTAGAGTACAGTGCTCAGTTTGTGAGCATGTTGCTAGTGCATCTGAGAATGATAACACTTCCTATACACGTGTCATCAGCCATTTGTCAAACACAGTTTTCAGACTGACTATGGTAAAGTTAAGACACTAGCACTTAACGTTCCCATTACTTTTTTTACACGCCAAAAACGGTGACGCGGACTGTACTGCATAAACTGATTGGTTGTCAGTATGTGTGACTGAATGGAGTGATTTCACTAATTGACTGACTTTCCGACTCGCCGCTTCAGTAACTGTCTGCACTGATTCGAAACTACGAAGAGGTAAGACCATAGCTTTCCATGAGCGCAGATAAAATTGTGAAGGTGAAGCCACGTAAATGGCTTAAAGTTGAAATATTTAATGCAACAGTTTTAAATAAACGTCATAAATCAATCCGTCAGGAAGAAGGTTTAATACAAGACACGAAGCATCAGGGAGACATTATCTCAGCTTCCAGAGAGCGTAATAAGCAGTTTCTTTGTGCGGACCTCACAAAGACCGCGCCTCGACCCACGAGCTTTGAACCTCTTAATCTTCTCACATTTTCCGCGCGGTCAGAATCACTGAAAGACTTTGCTCAGATTCAAACTCTGGACTGCTTCATATTAATCACCTTCCTCTCAATGCTAATGACATTAAATCCCTCTAGCATTAGCGAACCATTTTCTTCTGGCATCAACAGTATCCGCTCAGCATAACTTGTGATGACTTTATACTAAGAGGCGAGTTTGCTAATATTCGTGCGTACACTTCCGTCCATCTATTCACAAGAAACAACTTGCTTTACATTAGACAATTTTTTTTTACAAAAACATCTCATTTGGATTAAAAATTAATTTATTTCTCTGTTCTTCCTTCTCTTTCTTCTTCTACTTCTTCCTCATTTCCTTTTCTCAGCTACATAATATACCCATCTTTTTTCTCTATCTATTCACAAGAAACAACTTGCTTTAGACAGAACAATTTTCTTTTACAAGAACAACATACTTGGATTAAAACTTCATCTATTTCTCTGTTTCTTCTTTTTCTCCTCTTCCTCTTATTCCTCCTCATTTCCTTTTATCTGTTACATAATCTGCCTATCTTTTTTTTTCTACATATTCACAGGAAACAACTTCCTTTACACTAGATTTTTTTTTTACAAAAACAACACACTTGGATTAAAAATTCTTAATTTATTTTTCTGTTCTTCCTTGTCTTTCTTCTTCTACTTCTTCCTCATTTCCTTTTCTCTGCTACATAATCTACTCATCTTCTTTATCTAGTCATAAGAAACAACTTGCTTTATACAAGACAATTTTCTTTTACAAGAACAACATACTTGGATTAAAAATTCATATATTTCTCTGTCCCTTCTCCTCCTCCCCTTCTTCTTCTTCTTCTTCTTCCTCATTTCCTTTATCTGTTACATAATCTACCTATCTTCTTTTTCCACCTATTCACAGGAAACAACTTCCTTTACACTAGGCAATTATTTTTTTGCAAAACAACATACTTGGATAAACAATTTTCCATCTATTTCTCTATTCCTCTTTTTCTTTCTTCTTCTTCTTTTTCATTTCCTTTTAACTGCTACATAATCTACCCATCTTCTTTCTCTATCTATTCAAAAGAAATAACTTGCTTTATATAAGACATTTTTCTTTTACAAGAACAACATACTTCGATTCAAAATTAATCTATTTCGGAAAAAGTATTATGTATCTTTCTCGTGTTAAATTTATATTACCTCGTTAACATGTTTCAGCCTGTTATCGGCCATCTTCAGAACCAGGCTGAAACACATTAACGAGATAATGTAAATTTAACACGAGAAAGATACATAATACGTTTTCCGAAGTGATATAGTGTTAAAAGTTGTGTAATCAAGATGTATTAATCTATTTCTCTGCTCCTCCTCCTCCTCCTCCTCCTCTTCTTCTTCTTCTTCTTCTTCTCCTTCTTCTTCTTCTTCCTCATTGCCTTTTATCTGCTACATAACTTAATCTATCTTCTTTTTCCTCCTATTCATAAGAAACAATTTTATTTACACTAGACAATTATTTTTTTACAAAAAAAACATATTTGGATTAAAAATTCTTCATATATTTCTCTGTTTCTCCTTCCCTTTCTTCTTCTTCTTTCTTATTTCCTTTTAACTGCTACATAATCTGCCAATCTTCTTTTTTCCAATTATTCACAAGAAACAACTTGCTTTACACTAGATAATTTTTTATACAAAAATAACATGCTTGGATTAAAAATTAATCTAATTCTCTGTTCCTCCTCTTTCTCCTCCTCTTTTTCTCGATAATTTCAGTTTCTCTGCTACGTAATCTATCAATCTTCTTCCTCCACCTATTCACAAGAAACAATTTGCTTTACACTAGATTTTTTTTTACAAAATTAACATACAGTAGAACCTCTATTATCCGTAGTAATGAAGCGGCTGGAGTGAACGGTTAATAGAAAAAATCGGATAATCCGTACCATATAAGGTTTTCATAAATTAAGTGCATACATTAATACAGTTTCTTAATTTCCTCCGTGGTCTTCTGTTTTAACATTCTAGATAATAGATCAGGCGTTCATTAATTTAAGTCTGATTTTCAACGACAAAACTCCTTATGACGGCTGTCTGTGAAAAGATAGGAATACTAGGCCTACAGGTCTCATGTTGTAGATTTACATACTTCATACACTTTATATTTGTTTTTCATTAAATCGTGCACAGTTGTAATTCCTATTGAATATTCTGATGCGAGATGAACCACAGTTTTCCTTTTTCCAAACCATTAAATTACTTGAATAATTTCGAGGGAAAAATTGTTCCGGGGCCGGGCATCGAACTCAGGACCTTTGGTTTAACGTACCAACGCTCTACCAACTGAGCTACCCGGGAACTCTACCCGACACCGATCCAATTTTTCCCCTCTGTATCCACAGACCTCAAAGTGGGATGATAACCGTCAAGCAACCAACTTCGAGTGCACACTAACTCCGTGGATCGGTGTCGGGTAGAGTTCCCGGGTAGCTCAGTTGATAGAGCGTTGGTACGTTAAACCAAAGGTCCCGAGTTCGATGCCCGGCCCCGGAACAATTTTTCCCTCGAAATTATTCAAATCAACTTTACAGGGAGTTATACCTGAAATCTTGATTTGCATTCAATTACTTGTACTTTTTTTTTCGTAGCGCAACACGTTTTCTTTTGACACCTGTAGAAAACATTTTGCATGGAAGTTAGACAGTACGGCCCCTTTAAGAGTAGACCATACCGTATAAGGGTAAAGGTTTGTAAAGAAAACACTCTGTAGAAAAAATTCGTACTAATATAATGTACATATAGTACTTCATATTTTTCTACATCACAAAAAAAAAAAAGAGCGAGAGAGAAAGTCAGTCGGATAATCCATCAATCGGTTAATAGGATGACGGAAAATCGAGGTTCTACTGTACTTGGATTAGAATTTCATATCTATTTCTCCATTTTTCCTCTTCTTCTCCTTCCTCCTGATTTACTTTTTTTTTCCTTCTTCTTCTTTTTCTTAATTCTTCCATTATAGGCTTATAACCTGTTCTTTCTTCAGTTCTCGTTGCCTCATCCCTAGTCGTCATACTGTCGTTTTCTGGGTCTTTCCTGTCTTCTTCTACCTTTAGGAAGATTACCACTTGCAATTTTAACAATTCTGTTACTATACATCCTGTTTATTTCATAATTCCATTTATATTTTCTCTTATAATTATATCCATGCATTAATATTTTCAACTTTACATCCTTTTGTGCTTGTTCCCGCTGTTACGATATGCATGGCACTTGAATAAGGGTAAGCACCATCCATCACACGAATATGTAATGAAATAACTGCTACCTGTCACAGGCCTCGGTACTACCTGTCACAAACCTTGGGACTATCTGTCAAAGACCTCGGGACTAACTACAATACATCTCGGGACTATTCCTCAGACCTCAGGGCTATTTTTCAGGTCCTGGGTCTCTCTGTCATATACCTCGAGAATACATGTCGCATACCTAGAGACTGTCACACATTTTAGCCAACCACATAGCTAACATCTCATCAAACACACTATAGACACAAACCTCGACTTATCGCTATCACAAATAAAGTGGTGCTTACCCAATTTAAGTGTGGCCGAAAAAAATTCGTAATAAAAGAAGCAATGTGATTATTAAAGCGTTTATTTTGAAATGAAGATAGTATGAATATTTTCTTTAGTTTACGACCATATTATGTCAGGTATTAGTGCGACTTATCAAATTTCAAACCGTCAAGCCTGCTTCTATTTCTTCTTCTATTCGTTTTTCTTTTAATATCTTAATTTATGGTTAGCTTTTTCCTTTTCCTTCCCTGAAATATCGATTAAGAAACATAGTAAGAACTTGAAAATCGTCCACACCTGTGGAGTAACGGTCAGCGCGTCTGGCCGCGAAACCAGGTGGCCCGGGTTCTGAATCCCGGTCGGGGCAAGTAACCTGGTTGAGGTTTTTCCGGGGTTTTACCTCACCCATTACGAGCAAACGCTGGGTAACTTTCGGTGCTGGACCCCGGACTCATTTCACCGTCATTATCACTTTCATCTCATTCAGACGCTAAATAACCTGAGATGTTGATACAGCGTCGTAAAATAACCTAATAAAATAAAAATAAAACTTGAAAATCTCAGTCATAATTTTAGGTGCATTATGATACCCTTACTCACTCAATGACGCAATACGCAATCTTAACGAGGACCTTGAATCTATAGCTGCATGGGCCAGAAAGTTCGGTTTGACTCTCAATGCAAGAAAATCAAAATCAATCCTAGTGGGACATCAACGTCTATTATGCAACTTTACTCCTGCTTTTCCAGTCAAATTAAACGACACAATAATCCCTTTTGCTTCCTGTGTTAAAAATCTTAGAGTTTACTTCGATATGCACTTAAACTGGAATAACCAAGTAACTCATATTATCAAAAACGTGCTTTCCATACTACATTCCGTAAACAACATTCGAATATTTCTCCCGATATCACTAAAAAAAAAAAAATACTAGTGGCAACACTAGTAATGCCCCACTTTGATTATTGTGATTTTCTACTGACAGACCTCAATGTCAACCAGTCGCAAAGATTACAATGTATTCATAATTTTTGTGTTCGCTTCGTCTGCGATGTCCGTCGCGCTGACAACATTACCTCATCCTTCCAAACTCTAAACTGGCTACGGCTTGAGAACGTAGAAAATTTCATTCTCTTGTTCTCCTTTTCCAAGTCCTTCACACCTCTACACCTACCTATCTTACCTCCCGTTTCAGTTACCTGTCATCGTATCACAATCTCTTCACACGCACGCAAAATAGCCGCATACTAGCCATACCAACACATAAGACATTATCGTATTCATCATACACAATCTCGCTATCGGGCTTGTGGAATACCCTACCCGTGACATCAGAGACTGTCGGAATTTAAAAGTGTTACTTACTTACTTATTGGCTTTTAAGGAACCCGAAGGATCAGTGCCCCCCTCACAGAAGCCCGCCATTGGTCCCTATCCTGAGCGAGATTAATCCACTCTCTATCATCGTATCCCGCCTCCCTCAAATCCATTTTAATATTATCCTCCCATCTATATCTCGGTCTCTCCAAAGGTCTTTTTCCCTCCAGCCTCCCAACTAACACTCTATATGCATTTCTGGATTCGCCCATACGTGCTACATGCCCTGCCCATCTCAAACGTCTGGATTTAATGTTCCTAATTATGTCAGGTGAAGAATACAATGCGTGCAGTTCTGTGTTGTGTAACTTTCTCCATTCTCCTGTAACTTCATCCCTCTTAGCCCCAAATATTTTCCTAAGCACCTTATTCTCAAACACCCTTAACCTATGTTCCTCTCTCAAAATGAGAGTCCTAGTTTCACAACCATAAAGAACAACTAGTAATATAACTGCTTTATAAATTCTATCTTTCAGATTTTTTGACAGCACACTGGATGATAAAAGCTTCTCAACCTAATAATAACAGGCATTTCCCATATTTATTCTGTGTTTAATTTCCTCCCGAGTATCATTTATATTTGTTACTGCTGCTTTCTTACTGTTATATATACTGTTACTTATATATGTTACTGTTGAAACCTTCAAATTTAGCAGTGTTCAAAAACAAATCCATTAAGTATTTTCTTACTGCGTAGAGTAGGTTTAATTTCTACTTAAGTAAAAAAATCTTTTTTGTTCTTAACTTCTACAATAAAAATTGTCTAGCTTTATTAATCAGGTACCGTAATCTTTTAGTAGTACTTTGATTTCTATTGTATTTGTAAATTTAATATTAATTGTAATTATAATTGTAACTGTATTTTTCATATTGTAGTTATAATCCCCTGGTAGAGGGGAAGAGAAGGCCTGATGGCCTTATCTCTACCAGGATAGATAAATAAATAAATAAATAAATACATAAATAAATAAATAAATAAATAAATAAATAAATAAATAACACTCTATGAAAAAAAGGAAGTTAGCGAGGAGGAATAATAGAGTCCATATAACCAGATTCTTAATATCCTACATTAAAAGCGAAATACAAGAGAGGACTTTATACATCTTCTTTAAATATTAAGGATGTACCGGATCCAGAGACTGTACCAGTGATAGCTATAAAATCTACAAAGAAATGTTACATAAAACATGTGCTTACTTGTTCCCGCAGTTACGATATGCATGGCACGAAACTATAAAACACTGCAAGGTGACCTCGTAATACATTTGTTTCAGATTTCTCTAGGAATAAAAGATACAATATCCACACGAAAGTCATAAATGCCAAGCCATACGAGAAGGGAGAAGGTAGTAACATGTCACAATGTCCTGCAATAGCAGCAAAGTGGAGTATTTACGGAGAAACAATCAGTCTGGTAAAAATGTTGAACACTAAAAAGTAGCAATCATATATGTAATATTTAAACCGTTGCTGTCATATTGCAGGTGTGTCCCTTATAAACTCCGTTTACAACTTTACGTTTACCGCACTTAAAAGTTAGAAATAGAATGACACTATAATGCGCGTCAGTCAACGTGGCGGTTGAAAGGTCATGTACTGTACACTGAGGCGCATTGTCTCATTCTCTTATTGTGTTGTAAAAACAATGAAGAGTGAATAACAGGTATCGTTTTGAAGATTTTCATAGTGTTTGTTGTAATTTGTCGCTCAATCGAGACGTTGTTTTCTTTGTGTTTATAGGAAGCACGAAAAATAAATAAATAAACAAACAAATAAATAAATAAATAAATACATAAATAAATAATGTATATTAAAGACCTTGTTACTGTTTTGTCTACGCATTCATTCATCTATTCATTTATCAATTCATCTTCTGCTTTGTTATTTTTTCACTCATTTTATACAAGCATTTTCAATCTTCATTAATTCAATTCAATTTATTAAGCCATTAAACATACAGTGATAGGCTTCGTCACAAATGCAGAAGAGAAAAAAAAAACATACTTTTGAAAATACATATAAATTGAAAACAGTAAAGTTTAATTAGAATGAAAACTCTAAAAATTAATGAAAACACTTCATTCTTAACGTATTAACTAAATGTAAATAACTTTATTTATTAAAAAATAATTTCGTATGAATTTATGTTAAGAAAGTTATCTACATGGTAGAAAGGATTAATTGAAAGCCAATTATAAAATCTAGATCATCATGATGATCAACATCACGCATTGGACCCTACAATTCGTTCCGTCTTCAAAGGTATAAATTTCTTCCCGCCAGCATTTCTTTGGTCTTCCCACTCCCCTTGTTCCTATGTGTTGGTACTGAAGCAGATTTATAAGTTTTTGGCCCATTATCTGTAAATAAGCTTACCATTTTGATCTATTTGTTATCAATGGTTTCCAGAATTTTACAAAATACTAGTTCCTAATTACTTTAAAATATTTTCACTTCTCGTGTGGTGATTTAAAGTATAGCCTGCTAAAGTCTTAGTAGCTCTATTTCTACTTCGTCAATTTTATTCGTAGTATTTGTAGTGATGTTAACACCCAGTTTTCGGCTCCACAAAGAACTGTTGATAGGACCAATGTTTTACAAAGGTTTAGTATACTTTCTTTTCAAGTTTCCTTTAATTTATTTGATTTGATTTGATCTGATCTGATTACCTGGATGGGTTTTTTCCGAGATTTTTCCCAACCATAAGGCAAATGTCAGGTAATCTTTTGGCGAATTCTCGGGCCTCACCTCATCTCACTACATCTCGCCAAGATATTGTAAAAAATTGTAGAAAATTCTAAAAAAATTGCAGAAAATTTCAAAATGGTAAAATCGTAAAATATTATAAAAATTGTAATTGTAATTGTTATCTTGTAAAATTTTGACTTGTTCCACATTCTAAAGCTTCATTGCTAATGTAAGATAAATGGAATTTAATAAATGAAATAAGAAAAATGAAAATATGGTATATTCATAAGACGTAGGAACTTGTTTATTTCAATTTTCACAAAATTTGAATTTTGATATGAGATGCTGTATCACAAATAATCAAAAGTAGTAACTTGATATAGAACTTCATTATTAATAAATATATTTCTTTAAAGTATTCTTAAAATTTTTTTCACAAATATATTTCTCTCCATGTAAATTATTTTCTTTTCATTTTTATTTCTTTCTTCTTTCATTATTATATTCTTTATTTCTTACTTTCTTCCTTAGTTCCTTTTCTATCCTTCCTTTTTTCTTCACCTCCTTCTTTCTCCCCTTCCCATACCTATTAGTTTATTAATTTATGTTCATAATTATTATTTCACTGTCTCCTATTGTTGCAAATATATACATATGTAACATTTAAAATTGGCGTGTATAATTGTCTGACTGAGGTAAAATTTATCTGTCAAAGTTACAAGAAACCTATACAAAAGTAACAGAGTCTACGTATACTAAATAACATTTTGGGAGCACTTCTTGCACATAAATACACTCGCTTGCGCATTTATAACCTGGCTAGACTAATTCCACGCTTATGGCAGTGAGGCAGGGACTTCAAGAACACAAGATGTCACCAGAATTCCAGTTTATGAAATGAATTATATGCGCCGAACAGTAGGATACGCAAAATGAAATCCTAACAGAAATGAAGACGTGCGTGCTTAAGGAATTACAGGTACAACCAGTAATTAACTACTACCACAATTATGAGGGAAGCTGGAAACGGCATGTACAAAGGCTGGAATCGGGAAGTTTGCCAAGAGAAGCAATTCGCTAACAACCGAGGGGAAAACGATTCATATGACGTTCGATGAAGCGTTGGAGGGATAGCGCAGGACGTAGTGGGCCACATGGACCTTTGCCTGCTTCGATGATGATGACGAAAATCAATTTCCGATGTTAGGGATTTTGAGATCGTAAATTTCCTTGAGAAAGTCACAATTTACTTTAAAGCATCAAACAACTTTGATTTTATCATAATTTAAAATGAGGAACTGAAAACTACAATAAGTAAGAGAGAAGGTTAGAGATGTAATAATGTGAATATCATCATCATCATCATCATCATCATCATCATCATCATCGCCATCATCATAATGAAAGAAATGTACAATATTTGGATAACAACTCTATCTTCAATATATCTATGGTTAAATAAGGTTTATATACAGGGTGTTTCAGAAATACTTTGACAAACTTTAGGGGCATGTTCCTCACACAAAAACAAGAAAAAAAGTTCATATAAACATATGTCCGAAAATCCTTAGTTTTCATTTTTTAATGAAAGAACATAATGAAACATCTATTAGATATTGTCAGCTTGGTAACATGTGTTGCATCTTTAATCACTTCAGAAACTCATAACAAACGTTCAAAATGTTCTTCTCTTGCTTCTACAAACGCATGCACTCATCGGATCATGGAATGTCGCATCCTTTCAGATATTCCCACACGGTGTCGAACGGTTTCGCAGGCTTGCATGACACGTCTCTGCATTAAGAATACCTGTTGCATAAACCAATTGTTTTACATGGCTCCACAGACAAAAATCCATGTAAACTTTCATTGTTATGAGTTTCTGAATTGATTAAAGTTGCAACACTCGCTACCAAGCTGACAATATCTAACAATGTTTCATTATGTTCTTTCATTAATAACAATTAAAAAACTAAGGATTTTCAGACATATGTATATATGAACTTTTTTCTTGTCTTCTGGTGAGGAACATATCCCCAAGGTTTGTCAAAGTATTCTGAAACACTCTGTACATACTTACAGATTCAATAATAATAATAATAATAATAATAATAATAATAATAATAATAATAATAATCACCATTATCATATCATGAAAGAATTTAGGTTTAAGATCATTAAAACACTGTTCGCATTGATCACAAAGTGCCCCTGATCTTTCAAACTTAACCCTTGTCTTTCCAATCTTCCCGGCCTCTTGGTTCGTACGAAAACGATATGGAAGACGATCTTTATTGATCCAGCGCACATGGATACACCAGTTACGTTATATTGTATTACATCGAATATTTCCAAAATGTGTAATCTTTCTCGAATATTGTTGTCAGTTCAAATTATTATACTTCAATAATGACCATAAAATATTCCAATATTGTATATTCTAGTTTTTTCTTACACTTTCGAGTCAGTATTCAAGTACGCCAGTATTCAAGACAGAAAGAAAGAAAGAAAATAATAATAAATAATAATAATAATAATAATAATAACAATAATAATAATGTTTTATTTAACTTGGCAGGGTTAAGGCCATAGGGCTTTCTCTAACACTCAACCAGGAATAAAACTACGATACAAAAAACATTACAAATGTTATACCAAATGTAGTACACAAGAATTGAAAAAATAGGCCTAATCACAATGCAGTATGTCCACAGAAACTCTCCGTGATTAGAAATGGGTATAATTTCATAACGGTATACAATACGAACTTTACCTATACTAGCATCATAAAAAAGATCGACTCAAAGAATTCCTGTTTTTAATATTGTGGTGTGTCTATTGCCGGCAAAAATAAATTATACATTGCTTGCAGAAGCGAACAGAAGCTGTTAATATGGGTGTCGTTTGTTTGGCTTTGCCAGTTATTTCTTGCATTATTGCAGTGTAGTAAATGTTCGTAACCATCTAACAGACAACTGACAGAAAGGTAGATTAGCCTCGCAGGAGAGCAAGACAACGTCTTTGCAAGTGGCCACCGTGGTCTCCCGACTTTAATGTCCGTAACTTCTTCTTATGGGGATTACATAAAAGATATCTATGTACCTCCACTGCCTCAGAATCTGCAAGAACCGCGACATCATATCTGCGACGCCACTGAGTCTATTCCAGTATATATTTTAGAGTGTGTGGCATGAGTGAATGTAGCCCTGAATTCTGCTGTGTGACATTCGGGTGCACATAGAGTGTTTGTGAGGCATGCGCTATACAATTTTTGAGTTGCTGTTTCTAGTGCCACCATTTCCATGTATGTACGAGTACCGATAGAGATGGTAGCCTATACCCGTTTATAATCACGGAGATTTTCTGTAGACACTGTACTATGTAAACAATAAGTCAATGGAAATTAGACATGTAACAAACAGAAAGAAGGAAAAAGGTATAACAAAATGTGAACAGTACGTCAAAATGAGTGAGATATATACATAAGCTTAGTAGGCAACAACAATAATAAGATAGACTACTAGGTACAATAAACACAATTTTTAGGTAGATACATACAAAAGAAAGGAAAGTTAAGGTAATAAGTAGCACGAGTTCTCATATGACAGGCATTATAGGGAAATATGGCGAAACAAAAAAAAAACATATAAAATAAAATAAAATAAATAGAATGCATAAATGTAGAAAATACGTGGAAACATTCAGCACTTTCCATAAGAGAAAGTTAGTTTGGCAACTGGTCATAAACTAAGAACTAATGAAAGGAACAAAGAAGCAAAGAATGAAACAAAGAAATAAGGAAAAAGAGAAAGAAAGAAGAGGCGAAAGGAAGAAAGAAACAAAGGCAGAAAGGAAGGAAGAAAGAAAGAAAGAAGAAAAGAAACAAAGGCAGGAAGATAGAAAGAAACAAATAAACAAAGAAAAAAAGAAGCAGATAAAGAAACAAGGAGCGAAAGAAAACAAAATTGAAAGAAACAAAAACCAAAGAAAGAAAGGAAGAAACAAAGAGAGGAAGAAAGAAAGAAAGAGAAAGGAAGAACGAAAGAAGGAAAGAAACAAGGAAACAAGAAAGAAAACAGAAAGAAAGGAAGAAGGAACGAAAGAAGGAAAGAAACAAAGAAACAAGAAAGAAAGAAAGAAAGAAGGAAAGAAAGAGGGAAAGAAAAAAAGAAAGAAGAAAGAAAGAAGGAACGAAAGAAACAAAGAAACAGAAAGAAAGAAGGAACGAAAGAAACAAAGAAACAGAAAGAAAGAAGAAAAGAAACGAAGAAAGAAGAGAGAAAGAAAAGAAGGAAGGAAGAAGGAATAAAAGAAGGAAAGAAACAATAAAACAAGCGAAAAAGAAAGAAAGAAAGAAAGAAGGAAAGGAACAAAAAAAGAAAGAGAAAGAAAGAATAAAAGAAAGAACGAAAGAAAGAAAAAGAAAGAAAGAAATAAGAAAGAAAGAAGGAACGAAGGAAGGAAGGAAAGAAACAAAGAAATAAGAAAGAGAGAAAGGAAGGAAGAAGGAAAGAAAGAAAAAAGAAACAAACAAGCAAAGAAACAAGAAAGAAAGAACGAAAGAAGGAAAGAAACAAAGAAATAAGAAAGAGAGAAAGAAAGAAGGAAAGAAAGAAATAAGAAAGAACGAAAGAAGGAAAGAAATAAGAAATAGAGAAAGAAAGAAAGAAAGAAAGAAAGAAAGAAAGAAAGGAAGAAAAAAGGAAGAAGGAAAGAAACAAAGAAACAAGAAAAGAAGAAAGATATAAAAAAACAAAAAAGAAACAAGGAACGAAAGAAAGAAAGATTTACATTCTAGTTAAATTCGAATACTTATTTCATTATTACTCCTTAAATGTATATTTTTACTGTCCTTTATTTCTTCCGAAGAATCCCAGATTGCTATGTAAAATGACCCCGTGTTCAGTTACACCAAATACTCCTCAGCTAATTAAAAAGTTCGGCTCCTCGGAATTGTCAAAGGTTTTTAAAAGATGATTGGGCAGTTCTGGTAGGATTACTGCAAAGTGCCTTTAATAAGGAGAAGGCTTTAGGGAGGCACGACAGGTGTCTGATTACTGGGAACAGTGGCTGCACTAAGACCACTTTAAAAAGCAAGAACTGATAAGCATCAAGAAGAAGGGGAGAGAAGATGAGCGAAGAATGATGGATTCTAGTAATGCATCATGAACGTGTAAACGGCCCTTATCTTGCCTGCAGCTAACAGACGAAGAATTTCCTACCCTATTAAAAGCATATCCTTAAAAATTTATAATGTTACCAATACCAATTTTCTATTCTCTTCCATTTATTCTCCACGGGACTTCCATGTAGCGCTGTGTTCTAAAATGAATTTAAAAGCTGTTCTTGTTTCAAAATGAGGTAGACAGGTAGATGTCGTATTTATGCGTTATCGAGACTGAAATCTTTACGGATATCTGTAAAATATTTCTAAGTGCTGTGAAACTACGCGGGTCCAAAGCAGATGGATTGTAAATTAAATCAACTCTGAAAGGGGGAAAAAAAGTCAATGTTAACAGGATGATATAAAACATAGCTTGCATCCAATCATTGTCCACTCATTAATCGTTAATTTCCATTCATTCATTCATTTATTTGCTTATCCACTCATTCATTCACTTCTTCATTCATTCATTCATTCATTCATTCATTCATTTATTCATTCATTCATTCATCTACTCAAGCAATCATTCGTTCAAAATCAGTTCTTGATTCATCCATTCGTTAATAGTTAACATTAATTAATTGAATTATTAACTCATTCATTATTTCAATTACTTACACAGTCCCTAATCTATTCATGCACCATTTATTCAAAATTCTTAATTCTTAAAGTATCCGTTCACTTATGAGTTAATTAATTCATGCAATCGTCCATCCATTCTTTCATTCACTTAGTCATTAATGCAATAATTTGATTCAAAATTGTTAATCTTAATTCATCCGTTCAGTTATGAATTCATTAATTCATGCAAACATTCCTCCATTCTTTCATTCACTTAGCCCTTCATGGATCATTCATTCAAAATTATCAATTTCAATTCATCCGTTGAGTTGTGAATTAATTCAATCATGCAGTAGTCCATCCATTTTTTCAAATTCACTTAGCCATTAATGCAATAATTAATTCAAAATTATTAACCTCAATTCATCCGTTCAGTTATGAATTCATTAATTCATGCAAACATTCCTCCATTCTTTCATTCACTTAGCCCTTCATGGAGCATTCATTCAAAATTATTAATCTCAATTCATCCGTTCAGTTATTAATTAATTCATTCATGCATTCCTCCATTCATTTTTTCATTCACTTAGCCATCAATGCAATAATTAATTCAAAATTATTAACCTCAATTCATCCGTTCAGTTATGAATTCATTAATTCATGCAAACATTACTCCATTCTTTCATTCGCCTAGCCCTTCAGGGATCATTCATTCAAAATTATTAATCTCAATTCATCCGTTCAGTTATTAATTAATTCATTCATGCAGTCGTCCATCCATTCTTTCATTCACTTAGCCATCAATGCAATAATTAATTCAAAATTATTAACCTCAATTCATCCGTTCAGTTATGAATTCATTAATTCATGCAAACATTCCTCCATTCTTTCATTCACTTAGCCCTTCATGGATCATTCATTCAAAATTATTAATCTCGATTCATCCGTTCAGTTATTAATTAATTCATTCATGCAGTCGTCCATCCATTCTTTCATTCACTTAGCCATCAATGCAATAATTAATTCAAAATTATTAATCTCAATTCATCCGTTCAGTTATGAATTCATTAATTCATGCAAACATTCCTCCATTCTTTCATTCACTTAGCCCTTCATGGATCATTCATTCAAAATTATTAATCTCAATTCATCCGTTCAGTTATTAATTAATTCATTCATGCAGTCGTCCATCCATTCTTTCATTCACTTAGTCATCAATGCAATAATTAATTCAAAATTATTAATCTTAATTCACCCGTTCAGTTATGACTTCATTCATTCATGCAATCATCCGTTGATTCCTTCACTTATCCATTCATGCAATAATTCATTCAAAATTAGTATTTATATTTACCGACACATTCACTTATTAATTCATTCATTCATTGACGCGATCATCCATCCATCAATTCCTTCAGTCACTTATCCATTCATGCAATCATTCATTCAGAATTAGTAATCTTCATTCAACCATTTCTATGAGAGAGTTTCTGGCCGATACATACGTCTATTATCAGGCAGTAAACTCACTGGACGATACTCCCAAGAGAAAGACGTTCACTTATACATTCATTCATTTATTAAATAATTCAGTCATTCTTGTATTCATTTACCCATTCATACAATCATCCATTCAAAATTAATAACATTCATTCATCCATTCATTTATGCATTCATTCACTTATGCATTCATTCACATATTCATTAATTATTTTATCCATTCTTGCTCTTATTCGTCTAATAATGCAAGAATCCATCTTCAATAGTTTTTTTTATTTACCCATTAATCCTTTTATTAAGTTTTAACTTTCATTCATTCATTCCTTCGTTCATACTTTCATTCTCAACTATTCATGTATTCAGAAATTTATCGATTTTTATACATTAGTGAGATTAACTATTGATTCATTAATATTCATTAATCTAAACATTTATTCATTCATTAATAAGAGATTCCTCTATTCATTCATATATTCGTGCATTCCTACTTTTTCATATTTTCTATATTTCCCTTTCAAACTTTATTCCTCCGCTTGTTTAATTCCTTAATTCTCTTTTCTGAATTTTTCCTACTTATCACTGTTTTTCTACGTTTCTTTCTTACGCTCTCCTTAAGAATTAGTAAAATTATTATTTTTTTTATAAAAACCAAATGAACAAAATTTTTTATGGTTAATATACATACATTATACTTTATAGAACACTATTCAGGATATTTAACTACAATTACATTTAAAAATAATATCAAATCTGTGTAATTATTTTGACAACTGTAAACAACAAATGCTTTAAGGTTGTAAAAATATGCAAATTTGATATTATTTTTATAGGTAATTATAGCTATTTTAATATTCTGAATAGTGTTTTATAAAGTGTAATGTATGTGGGCTATATTAAGCATGAAAAGTTCTGTTCATTTAGCTTTCATAGTCGCTGAGATATAAAAAATAAATAAATTTCGCTAAATTTTTGCAGGCCATGGTGTGCCTTCGCCTTTAAGTCCGCTATTCCCTACTTTATTAGCCGCCTAGAATCAACTGTCCGAAGACAGGTCTGAACCTCACATGTGATACCAAGAAGTCACCACTTATGAGGCAACTAGACCAGGAGATAATGGGATAAAGTGACCAGTTCCTTTCCTCCTCTATCGCATACATCGCCCACTAGGTATTTATTACAATAGTCAGACTTCAGATGTATACAAACAATTGTTCTTCCTCTGACACATATCGTCAAGTGAGATGTACTGCCTGATAATATAATATGTACACATCAGCCAGAACCTCAATCAGAGGATGATATTATGGGATTAAGGTATTATGTTTCTGCAGTATTTTGCAGGGAATGTGATAAATTGATTGTTTTTTTATTTCAAACTGGAATTTATCTGCCTTAACTTTAGTATTAAAATCACCGTTTGGAGTCTAATTCACTACTTTTTCGTCTTTTCTGAAAACTCAGACTTCTGGATAACGTGTTTATTGTTTATTGTTTATTGTTAATAAAATAACATTGGCAGAAATACAATCTTAGTTCTTCCCTGAAGGAGTAAAAAACTCGTGCTCAGGGAGATATCTAAACACAAAGATAAGCACAAAGATAATTTTTGACACAAACCGGGTCAAGAAAAAAAAATTACAGGAATAAATTAAATTTAAAAATACAATTTCAATTTTAACAATTTAAATCATACAAATACATATACATATTAAATCAATATATATTCTTTAAAAATTAAATTCCTAACGCTATTTTTGAAATTCCTGATACTAAAATTTTCCAAATTTGGGTATTTATCTATTATTTTATTGTATAACTTTGGACCAAAGTAGGTACCATGGCTCAGAGCTGTACTTGTGAAACACCTTGGTTCCTCTAGTCGTATAAAATCGGATCTTTTAGTTCCATATTTATGATGATACAATTTGAATTTATTACGGTTTTTATGTATGAAGATTAATAAGGTAATATAATAAATCTGTTTAATTTTCAAAACATTAAAATCAGTAAACAAAAGCTCAGATGAGTAATCAATTGGTTTATTAAGGCATATTTTAATGATTCTTTTCTGAATAAGTATCAGTGGAGTGAGATTAGAATTACAAGCATTTCCCCACCCTAAAATTCCATACTGGAGAATGGATTGAAATAAAGCTTAACAAATGAGACGTAAAATATTAATTGGTAAATATGACCGAAGTATAACAAAGATATAAATTGTTTTACGTAATCTATTGCATAAATATGTAATATATTTGTTCCATCGTAAGTGTTGGTCGATCGTAATGCCTAAATACTTAACTTCTGAGGATTCGGTTAATATGGGACATTCACAATTTTGAGAAGAACAATCTGAATGATGAATTTTGAGCCTAAAGGAAGATTGAGGATATTGAAGACCACTGGACCTTAGTGAAAATGGAACAACAGTTGTTTTGGATGTGTTTAAGGAAAGAGCGTTTGAATCAAACCACTCTTTAATTACCTGTAATCCATTATTCGCATTAATATAAGTGCCTTCCCAAGATTGTTCATCAAAAAGAATTACGGTATCATCCGCATATGAATATATAACCCCATTATATTTGCGTAAATCTGTTGATAACAAATCATTTATATAAATCAAGAATAAAATTGGACCAAGAACTGTGCCCTGAGGGACCCCTACTTTTATGTTTTGAGTAAAACTAAATTCATTATCAATTTTAGTTACTTGTAATTTGATTATTCTAGGCGACTCTTATAGCGGAACATAATTATTCATTCATTAAGTTCATTAGTTATTTCGTCTGCTTTTTATTTTCCGTGCCACCATTAATTTGTTATTTTACATCTCTACAGTGAAACCTTCACTAGTACAAAGACACACAAGAATAGGCTTGTGTAAAACCTTAGCACAGCCAGTATTAAGCTATGGTAGTGAAGCGTGGATTGTGAAGAATAAAGATATCAGTACAATAACAGCGAGTGAGATGAGGTTCATGAGAGCAACAGCTGGATATACTCGCTGGGATCATAAAAAAATGAGGACATAATGCAAGAACTTCAAATAGAATCCATTATACAGTTCATCAGCAAATATCAACTTCAGTGGAATCGTCATCTCGAAAGAATGGATCTATGCAGAATTTTAAAGGCACTGTTTCATTACCATCCGCATGGCAAAAGATCTCTAGATCGTCCGAAGAAGAGATGGACTGAAAATTCTAGTTTGAGACCGTAACAGGCCACTCGGCCTAATATTTGTTAGGAAGACGACGAAGACGATGTCTTTACAGCTTCCTTTCTTTGTTTTGAACATTTCCACTTTCCTATAACATTTACAGTATTGTTTGTGTTTCATTGTACCAATGCATTTCTTTGTATTGTATTGTATTGTATTTATTAACATTCTATGGTATTCATACATGCTTACAGCTAGAATATGGAACAAGTCAAAATACTTAATATTATTATAAAATCTTAATTTATAGTCACAGTCTAGATGAAATATATGCAGACGAGATTTACAATATAGTCTACTAGTACAACACAAAGTTTTAGTATCAATTTCATGAAGCGTTAGTGAATGTCATGAATTCACCTACAGAATAGAAGGCGTGAGAAATTAGGTACTTCTTTAATTTGGCCCTAAATAATTTTATGTTTTGAGTTTCATTTTTTTTTATCGATAGGGAGGCTATTAAAAATTTTTACTGCCATACAACGCACTCCTTTTTGATAGCACGATAGACTTGCCGATGGAGTATGAAAGTCATTTTTTGACGTGTATTTATGATATGAACTGTTGAATTAGTTACAAAGTTTTCACGATTACATACGAGGAAGATTATTAATGAAAATATATAGGCCTACTGACAAGCCATGGGCATTATTTGTAGTTTTTTGAAAATAGTCCTACACGCTTTACATAATCCCCCTTCTGTATCCTTCTCTTTGTTTTTGTTAAATATTTCCTACTTACCAAATTCTTTATTTATCCATTTTGATCTATTTCTTATCATTCTTATGCCTTTCAATTTTTTTAAGTATCTGTTTTTCTACCTTCTTTGTTGCCTTTATTATTTCTTTTTATTTCAATAGTCCTGTTTACTTTAACAGTACTTATTCCTTACCTTTATTTCCTTTACTTTCCTGAACTTATTCTCTTTTTTCATTCTTCCTTCTGGCTAGCAGACAAGAATTACTATCCCATTAAAAGAGTATCCCAAAATTTATAACCTTTCCAATACCAATTCCCCTTTATACATCATTTATTCTCTACAAGTCTTCTGTGTAATTCTGTGCACTAAAATGAATTTAAAAGCCGTGGGGTAGTGGCTACTGTAACAAATGCTTGTTGCACCGTTTTTTTCTCCTGTAAAAGCTACCACTATAGCAGCAAGCTTCATAAATTGATGCTCTTAAAATTGGCGTCATACGATTCGCTGTTACTATCTAGTAGAAAATCTCAGATTAAATCTAATTACAACCATAGTTTATAAGTCCCTCCTGAACCTGATTCGCTGTACGGTGGTATTGGCTGTTTCAAAACTACCTCTCTTCTTGTATTTTTATAAATTAAATTGCCTCTATCCCCACTTCTCTGCCGCCAAGAGCAAAATAAAACAACATCCCGGTGTAATGATTGTGGCAGGTGGAAAGCCAAATACAGCCGGGCTAGCAGATCATCACTGCAGCACAGGACGGCCTGGTCTCAGTGGTTCTTTATTTAATGACCATTTTAACTGCACAAGCTATTCAGACGCGTCGACATGATAATATGGCGACAATGAAGTAATGGTGGACTTAAGTGCTTGGAGATAACCTGCCCAAGTACCGCCTTGAACACCACACAAATCCAACACAACGAGTTGGAGTTCAAACTGCGGCCATTTTGAAGATAAATTTGCAACAAGATAACACAGTCACGACGGAATTCAATCCTTAACTAAGGGAAAGTTTCATATAAAGTAACGCAGCCTAAAGTGCGGTAACATAAAGTTATGTAAGGCAACTTAAAGTGCAGCAAAACGTAGTAGTAGTAGTAGTAGTAGTAGTAGTAGTAGTAGTAGCAGCAGTAGTAGTAGTAACAGTTTCAACAGCAGCAAAAGCCACAGTAGTAGTAGTAGTAGTAGTAGTAGTAGTAGTAGTAGTAGTAGTAGTAGTAGAGGTAGTAGTACTAGTAGTAATAACAGTTTCAACAGCAGCAAAAGCCACAGTAGTAGTAGTAGTAGTAGTAGTAGTAGCAGTAGTAGTACTAGTAGTAATAACAGTTTCAACAGCAGCAAAAGCCACAGTAGTAGTAGTAGTAGTAGTAGTAGTAGTAGTAGTAGTAGTAGTAGTAGTAGTCGTAGCAGTAGTAGTACTAGTAGTAATAACAGTTTCAACAGCAGCAAAAGCCGCAGTAGTAGTAGTAGTAGCAGTAGTAGTACTAGTAGTAATAGTAGTAACGTTGCAACGTCGGCAGTAGTATTAGCAGTAGTAGTAGTAGTAACAGTTGTAACAGCAGCACTAGTAGTAGTTGTAGTAGTAGTAGTTGTAGTAGTAGTAACAGTTGCAACATCACAAGTGATATTAACAGTAGTAGTAGTAATAACGGTTCCAAGGTCAGCAGTAGTAGTAGTTGAATTATAGTAGTAACAGTTGTAACAGCAGCAGTAATACTGTAATACTAACAGTTACATCAACAGTAGTATTAGCAGTAGTAGTAGTAGTAGTAGTAGTAGTAGTAGTAGTAGTAGTAGTAGTAGTAACAGTTGTAACAGCAGCAGTAATAATGTAATACTAACAGTTACTAATAATAGTAGTAGTAGTAACAGTTGTAACAGTAGTAGTAGCAGTAGCAGTAACAATTGTAACAGCAGTAGTAGTATTAGCAGTAGTAGTAACAGTTGCAATAGCAGCAGTAGTAGTAGTAGTAGTTGTTGTAAAAGTAGTAGTAGCAGTAGTAGTAACAGTTGTAACAGCAGAAGTAATATTAGCAGCAGTAGTAGTAACAATTGCAACAGCAGTAGTAGTAGTAGAAGTAGTAGTAGTAATAGAAGTGTAGTAGTAGCAGTAGAAGCAGTACTAACAGTTGCAACAGCAGCAGTAGGAATAGGAGTAGTAGTCGTAGAAATAGTAGTAGTAGAAGTAGTAGTAATAGTAGTAGTAATAGAAGAGTGGTAGTAGCAGTAGAAGCAGTACTAACAGTTGCAACAACAACAGTAGGAATAGGAGTAGTAGTCGTAGAAATAGTACAGTAGAAGTAGTAGTAATAGTAGTAGTAGTAATAGAAGAGTAGTAGTAGCAGTAGAAGCAGTACTAACAGTTGCAACAACAACAGTAGGAATAGGAGTAGTAGTCGTAGAAATAGTACAGTAGAAGTAGTAGTAATAGTAGTAGTAGTAATAGAAGAGTAGTAGTAGCAGTAGAAGCAGTACTAACTGTTGAACAGCAGCAGTAGGAATAGGAGTAGTAGTCGTAGAGATAGTAGTAGTAGAAGTAGTAGTAACAGTAGTAATAGTAGTAGTAGTAGCAGTAGTAACAGTTGCAACAGCAGCAGTAGAAGTAGTAGTAGTAGTAGTAGTAGTAAGAGTAGCAACAGTAACATCAGGAAGTAGCAGTAAGAGCAGGAACAGTAGTGGCAGTAGCAGCAGAAGTAGTAGTAGTAACACTTGAAACAGCAGTAGCAGTAGTACTAATAATAATAATGGTAGTAGTAGTAGTTGTAGTTGTAATAGTAGTACCAGTAGTACAGATGTATTATATCTTTGCTTTTGTGCAACTCACAATTTGGCGGAAGAGGGAAGAGAAACAAGAAAAGTTTGCAATGCTTTTTAATTGTGTGACTCTCACGACCAAGATAAAGCATTTGAAATTTACCGGTCACTCACCAACAGAGAAAATAAAAGTACTGTAGTAGTAGCAGCAGTAGTAATAGTAGTAATAACAATAAGTTAGAGAAAGAAAATGAGATGGAAAAGAAAAGAGAAGAGAAACATATATATATATCGAGAGTAGTTTATACTTCCACTCCTAAAATATTTACTATTTTTCGTCAATCACCCTGTATGAGAATTTACTCTTTACCTTCTCTGTATTTTCTTAGCCGTTATAAAGGAACGAATTTAAGACTCTGCAGAAACGAAAAGTATTGGTCACCTGTCACTATGCACTTGACTATAAATCTCTATGTTTAGTGGGAACTATTTTCTTTCTGCTAACTTCGCCAAGAAAGTTACAAATGCTGACAGTAAAAATTAAAACATTTTAGTTCAAAATAATTTTTCCAAGATAGAAAGATTCATGATTTTGTAGGTGATATGTTTATTACGACAGGGGAATAAAACCTCGGCCAAGAAATGTCACACCGCCAAATAATTTATCCTCTTTAATATATACACAACTGTTTATTTAGTCAGACAAGATAAATTCAAGAATATGTTACCTATATCAACAGACTTGAATGAATGGGCGAACTGCAGTTATGGATATCTTTGGCGTTTGCACGGTGGCATATTGGGAAAGGATCCAAATTTTAAATTTAGATGATTTTCAACACGTTAGATTAAGCCAGATCTGAGGCTCGAAAACGTGATATCTCTACCGTGTAATCGAACTGTAATTTTTAGGTTAGGACTTTGTAGGTAAAGACACGTGGCAATCAATTACTTAAGTAGGCTATTCTCTGAGCTAGAGAGGTCGTTCAGAGGTGGTGAGATGATGATTAGCTATGACTAGTTATTTCGTGTTTCTTTTAAATCACTGGAACGACAGGATTACAAATTGTAAGCACAAATTTCAACTTCCAGTTCGTCTTAAAACACGATCAGTTATTCAGAGATTGTGAGGCGTTAATATCAATTTGTAATGTGATTTGAGACATTTTCGATGAGTCGCAAATATCTTTTGGCGAATCCTCGGAGCTCACCTCATCTCACTACATATCGCCAAAATATTGTAAAAAAAATTGCACAAAATTGTAAAAATTGTAGAAAATTACTAAATTGTAAAACTGTAAAAATTTGTAAAAATTGTAATTGTAATATTGTAAAATTTTGACTTGTTCCACATCTTAAAGCTTCATTTCTCATGTAAGATCTATGGTATAAAATGAATGAATGAATGAATGAATGAATGAATGAATGAATGAATGAATGAATGAATGAATGAATGAATGAATGAATGAATGAATGACATTTATCATAGAGAGACTCTGCAACAGATCCAACGGTTTTTCTGTTTCCCAATTATGTATCTTCTTTAATAACGAAGCAATATTTTGCCCTAAAACTTTGAATGACCCTACATGTAAGACACTATATAAGAATCTAAAATTCTAGCTCCACGACACCTGCAATGCTTCGATTACCATTCCTTAACTCAAGGGGAGACTCCACTGAAAATCATGAAATTTTTCAAAAACAAATTTATTGTCTATTTCACTTCTTTAGAATATACATTTCCAAACCCCAAGTGGATTTAGTTCAATTATGATTACAAATATGTGATTTCTTAAAATTAAGGCTGTAAGGGGGCGTGGCTGTCAAAATTATTTTTTCATCAAAGAATTATTTTTTACAAATTTCTTATTATAAATCTAGCAACTTTTTGTTCTAAAGTTTGCTTTCTGAAGTTACTACGTAGATGAATGTAGCGAAGGAGAATTTTAATAGATATGTGTTACATAAATATTCATTTTCTTTTCAAATTCATTTTCTCGTAAGTTTATTCTTTTTGATTTAACACCAACTTTTTTTTTTTTTTTGGGAAAATATTAATCAATCTGGATGAAATTTTTACTGCAAGTATTTATGAAGTCGGTGAATGTTTCTGTGCATTCATTTTATAAGAAATGGTGCTAGTTTATTTTATTAATATTTTTTTCATGAATTATAAAAAGAGGATGGGCAGGTCATGTAGCACGTATGGGCGAATCCAGAAATGCATATAGGCCCAATTGTATGAAACTCCCTGACTAAAGATCAATTTTGATCGAAGATCGGAAAGTGAACTGAGTTCAGACACTTCTCTATTGTATAAAACTTTTCTGCGATCAAATTACCTTGGTTCAAATGCAATCCAAGTTCACGTGAAAAGAATTTGGCAACATCGCATAAACAGGTGAAGTATGTAATGCGCGGGCCATGTTGTACAGGTTTGTTCAGTGTTACCAATTTAGCGACTTTAACTCTTTTTCAACGACAATTTCTTTTAACTTTTATATTGCTTAAATAGGGATTTAGCAACCTTTTTAGCACCCCATAGTGACAAAATTTAATATTTCTTTGTCGATAAAGAGAAATCTAGCGACTTTCCAACTACTTTTTGGCGACTTTCCGTACACTCTGTTGGAGACACTGGTTGGTTTTGTGCATTGTAAATAATGGCGGACAATAAGAAGAAGGTTGACCGTTCTCCAAATTGTTATCATGTTATGGTGTTTGATACTGCTAAACATAATAAAGCTTTATAAAACGACAATTTTCGTTTAAAAATACAGTTAAATGAAAATTTATGAATGTACCTATCATATCCATTAATAATTAATGGTTGTTATAAACATAATATGATTATAGGTTATGTTATTTGATAATGCTGAACACGATAAAGCCTTATAAAATATAAGAATATTGTGTATTAAGGCAAGAAATTGAAAAAAAAAAATATACAAAGTCAAAGTCAAAGTTAACTTCAGTTTAAGCCAAATTAATCCCAGATTAGACTTTATACAACACAAAATTCTAACTTCAGCTAGAACGAGGATCAATTTAACCTCTGATCTAAGATTAAATGGTTTATACAATCGGCCCATAGAGTGTTAGTTGGGAGGCCGGAGGGAAAAAGAGCTTTGGGGAGGCCGAGACGTAGATGGGAAGATAATATTAAAATGAATTTGAGGGAGGTGGGATATGATGATAGAGACTGGATTAATCTTGCTCAGGATAGGTACTGATGGCGGACTTATGTGAGGGCGGCAATGAACCTCCGGGTTCCTTAAAAGCTAGTAAGTAAGTAAGTAAGTATTATAAAAAAGAACACCTTCAAAATTTAATAGTACATTGTGCAACTAGCCTATAATGGTAGTAATTAAGACGCGAGTATATTTTTTTCATACGAGCGTCTTAATTACCATTACAGGCAAGTTTCATATGACTTATGCTCGACCATATTTCCAACTTGAAATTATTCATAAGTATTCATGTTATTCTTATCTGACTGGGGAGCGGAACTGACCTTGTGCAATATCTCGTAAATTGTGAGATGTGCGCAGACGCGAAAGTATTGATTTTTTCCGAGAAACCAATGTCATTGACCTTGATATAAACTAGAGAGTAAAATAAACATTAACCTTGATATAACCTTGAAATTGATTTAGACATTCAAAGACGAGATGACAAATTGAATATATTTGAATATTATTTACAATTAACGCTAATTATTATAGTAACAGAACATAACCTTCTGCGACAGTATTGGATTTCCAGCCTCCGTGACGTTTCGCTAGTTGTCTTGCGATTGCATATCCGAGAATAATCTATACTTGCGCTTTCATATTGCTAGAATGGTGTCTTCTGATTGGTGGAACACCTGAACTTTAATGAATAGGTGTACTTTAATGAGGTCCATTAAAGGGCTGCTACCAGGTGTATAATTACTACATTTCGGCATGGTCGAGCATAGAAAAAATTTCCAAATGAATTAATAACATATTCCATAAAATGAATGTGCAGAATTGTTTCTCTATGTCTTGTGAATGTAACCAAGAAAAAGGAAGATAAAAAATTTAGATCTTCTTCTAAAAACTTGGGTTTGAAAATGTTTATAAAAAGAATAGAAAAATACGTTCGTAAAACTTTACACTCGTGGATAAAATTTAATTTTATTATGTTCTAGGAAGATTTTTTGCTATTAATTTTTCCACGAATGGTCTTACAACATCTGCTCGGCATCGAACTGTGGTGCTTCTTAATGGAAAGCAGTCATGTGACTGAAGAACGGCTGGGTCCCTACATAAAAAACGAGAGGAGCTTTTGGAATGGCGTCGGTTTTTTGCTGCAGACGCTTTCATTTTTCATGTTAACGTCGGGCATCCCACACCATTACGCGGGATAACTATATATTAACACAGCAACGACTCGCGGATGTAATCAAGTGTTTCGAATGCAAACGACAATCTTGTTCCAGCACAAACAGACCGTGCGACCCCTCTTCTCCGCCCCTACCGTTTCTACATCATTAGAGGAAGCGACTGAGTGACAAAAGGAAAGTTGCCAAAAATATTTTCAACTCTTGTTCTTGAAGGCTCCATCCAGGGGTTTACAAAAACAAGGACGCAATATACGTTGATAATTATTGACATTGAAACTTTGTAGAAGCCATTCATATCTGTTAAAGGCGATTCGCTAATGAAATTTATGAAACCACAATTTTTTAGCTAGAGAGTTGAAATTTTTACTTAATATGTAAGGTAGGTGTCCCTGATATGGCCATGCTACGGTTTGAGAATTTTTCTAGCTGCCATTTTGAAAAAAAAAATGTAAATCACTTTTTTCTTACTCGTTCTCAGTCTAATGGACTTTCTTAAAACAATTTCCTTTCCCAATAAAAATAGCTTTAATTGTCCAAAAAGTCCCAAATTCCAAAAGTCTACCTAGTCGCCATATCAAGAACATGTGCACATGATATGGCCACCCTTGTTCCATGTTCTACAAATCGTAATTGAAAGGCACACGGAAAAAACGATCAAGGTCCATCAAAAATCAAAATTTAGTTAATAATGCTATCTTATAGTGAAAAGGAAGTATTATCATGTGGTCTAGCTAGTAATAAGAAATAATCGTTCTTGACATTCCACTACGTCAATTTCTATTAAATACACACATAACAAAGTATTAAGTGCTTAAACTTTAAAATTCGTTTTTCTCGAAACTTTATAAAATGGACCTTGATCGTTATCCCCGTGTACCCTTCAATTGTTTTCAGTTTGATAGCGCAGTTGTGCTGAAATTAAATAATTTTGATGTAAAATTAATAAATATGACACTTAATAATCTTTTTCATACTTCAAAAGTGTAGTCAAAACTGGTTTTTCCATAAAAAATTAGATGGTTTTTCTTAAAATACAAAACTTTTGCGTAATCCCAGCTATAAGGCATGTAAATTTGTGGGGTGAAAAAATAAAAGTGAAATGAACTTGATATGGCCATGGTGCATTTGATATGGCCATATCAGGAGCAGGTAAGCTTTCACGAAAATCGTTTGATTATGAAAAACTCGTAAAAGATACGCCATCAACGACAACACCAATCAACAGAACATTAAAAACTGAATGGAGCACGATGGTTTTCATGAAACAAGTATTTGAAAAACATGCATAAAACAAAGGAGACTTACCAGAGAAAAATAAGAAGAGGTCACATGAAAACCGCAAAACAGGCAACTGACGCCATATTGCTCAACCTGACTGGATGGAAAACGATCAAGTGACATACCAGGATGTCCTTTCACTGGATGCTGCTGCAATTTAGCGGATATTTTGGTTAACTAACTCACAATAGAGGGGTGGCCATATCAGGAACATGGCCATAACAGGAGTACCCAATATCAATATCGTAGTTACACGATGTAAATTTCCATCTCTTCCCATAAACACTTTTTAAAAAATTAGCTTATTTTTTATTTTCTTAGTGAAAATCATATATATATATACACATGGTGATTCACGAGGAAAGGCCAAAAATTTAGAATGTGAATTCTGAAGTCATTCTGAGTCAAAAAGTTCATATGAATATGGGTCCGTTTCCGAACGGTTACGGAGATATGGCTCCTTGATTTCACAAAAACTTCTGGGATTCCATTCTACTAACTCGCATTTAGAGAGAGATAACGGAAGTTTTAAAGTTTATAATCACATATGCATACATATCTAATATTCTAGACGTCGGGGGTTGATGTTTCCGAACATTTTCAAAGGTACCTCCTTCTGCTTCCATGCACTATTGCCCTCGGGCGCGAATTGTGCTCGTCGCTCGGGAGAGTAGCTCGTGGCTGTTTTTATGCGGCGTGCAGCATCCAAAATACGGTCGATTAGAGCCTCTCTGGTTTCCACCTTCCTTTGGTGTACCAAGTCTTTCAGCCAACCTCATAAACAGTAAATATTCTTCCATCTGGTATCCTTCTGTTCGGAAAGGGTCGTTCATATTCAGCGACGGCACGCAAGGAACTTCCATCGCACAAACCATAAACGTACATAATATCGGCGTATTCTGTAGTCGAAAAATTATAAGCCATCTTGAAAAACACAACTTAACACTTTCGATAACTGTACCTGTATAAGTACTGCACTGTAGGTAGCTGACTGAACTGCTGTGAACTGATACGCGATAGCGTGTTTGTGTTATGTGCCGGTTCTGTGTCATTACATCAGACAAGAGCAGGCGATTGGACATTTGTAATGCCCCACCACCCGGTTTGTGAGGTGAATGAACTTCTCTCACAATATCGCTCACAATGTCGATTCCAATGTTACGTAATTCATTGCAATCGGTGACCTTGTCTCACGTCTCACGTCAGCAGCATATGGTAACGTCTGATTCTCATTGGCTCGAGACGTTTTACCAAAAAATGCATCTAGCTCAGCCATCGTTCGAAAACGTACCTAAGTTTATATGAACTTTTTCACTGAAAATGGCCTACGATATCGTATCCTAAATTTTTTACCTTTCCTCGTGAATCACCCTGTATATATTATTTATTTTTTTCTTAAAGGTAACACTGCATATTGTGCAATGGAGCATTAGGAATGTCTTACCCTAATTTGTTCATTTGTAAAAAAAATTATAATAATTTCTTCAATGTTCAAACATTATTACAAACGGATGTTATCGGAAACTGGCAAGCTACCACAAGTGTTTCATTGAGGTGAAAAAAGAGAACCAGTAACGGTACCCGATATGAATTTACAATTCCTGAAAGGAATCCATAACAAAGAAAACCTTAGTAATCTGTCTTGTGTAAGTATTTTATTTCCTTACTGAGTTTGTACTTAATTATAAAATAAAATTATTGAAACAATGCGAATGCATCATTTCAAATAATGTATTATATCACAATTTTCTAAAACTACAAAAACATCTATGATGCCTCTACCTATTTAAAAGTTCTCCCATCAATAACTTCCCAACCGTTACATTTCGGACATAGGTATGCCAAGTTAAATCGCTGCAGATTAACCCAAACTACATTACATTCCTTCTGAGACACTCTGCATATGCAACTATTAGAATGGCGAGAGCATTAAAAACAATACCCAAAAATATTATCATTATTATCTGCATCATTTCTATACAGGTATGTTTGTACGAGAATTTTTATAATATTTAAAACAAAAACAAATTAGAAACATCACAGATTTCATTTTCAAAGCATCTCGCTGCATACACGATACTGCACTAAATGATAAGCTTTGAAATAGGTTGGTAAATCGTGATGAGTAATGCTGTAATAGTTCTTTTTGAGAATTTATTACAATTTTACTAAGCGAAAGGAAGATCGGTTTTTGCGTCAACGTAGCCTATTAAGGGAATGTCCGTGGACAAGTTGCACAAAACCGGTCTTTCTCTCCCTGAGTAAATTTGTCATAAATTCTCAAAAAGAACTATCATAATATTACTCGTATCACTGTTTTACCAACCTTTAACATTTGACAAATGCTATAAATTTATGATGTATACACAACAATGCAATGATTATACTATGTAGATAATTCATTAAAATAAACTTGCAAAAATTCTACAGAACAACATAGAACTACATATCGTTTAGTAGATCAGAATGAAGATAAAAAGATACTTTTCCTTAAAAGACGAAATAGAGTACTACACGCAATACTACATTACCCTATGTCAAATGTTATAAATCAGAGGTCTCCAAAAAGCGTATAGTTATTCGCGCTCTGGATGCTGCCCGCCGAACACAGTGTGCTGTAAGGCTAGACAAGGGGAAGGGACTCGTACCTCAACAAATGGGAGCGGTCAGTGAGGGATCGCGGCAACGGTCTGCTTATGTTTACAAATAATAACATCAAAAGAATAAGAAATATCATATGTTTGTATATTATTTTGACATATATGAAGCTGCAGCCCGTCTGTTGCTATTGACACAAGCCATTGCAAATTCAACCTCTTCTGTTCTATAGTGCCTTTCAGTGCCTGGAAAAGATCTTCTCCTTTTGTATTTTGTAATTACATCTAGAAGACATTCAGACACAGTGAAATGTTAATTAACTCCTCGGATAAAAATGGCTAGGTGAGCTTTGTCATTTCTAACTGTGCAGTGCAAGTGAGTAAGCTACAAACTAGTTAATTGTGGTTTCGACTTCAGATTCAATTACATTGCAATCTTGAAATTCCTTTTCCGAACTGTAATTGGAAACAATTTAATTTTCTAAAACTTTGACTTTGTTCTGGACACAGTATTTTAGTAACGTCCTCTATGCACGATTTTACAAATGATGCTTCTGTAAAGGGCTTCATTGATTTTCCAATATTCCAAGCTAGAACATAGCTAGCAAGAAGCTTTTTTTTTAAGACTGAGGACACGTGTGTGATTTGTATTTGTATTTTGTTTTATATTTATCAAAATATTTGTAGGCCTACGCATTTCACCTAAAATTAAACGAAAAACTGTATGTTTGTCATGTCGAACTGAGTGTAAACGTATTATAATATACTGATTATTATGTATAACCAACAGTTATACAGATAGCCCCAAAATAAATTATTTTCACAGTCCAACATGCCTGTTATTGTATGATATTCTTTGTGAAGGGTCGAGTAGTGTCGTCGCATGTTGAATTTTAACACACCCTTAAGAATTTTCGAACAAATTAAGCATTTCACATTCTCCCCACTAACACAAAAAAATGTCTCTTCCTGTTCATCCTCGAATGTACTACGTCCATGATTAGAAGACATTGTGAAACGGTGCAACACTCCGACCAACACAATGATAATGGCAGTCCACCACTGCTCTTCGTTTGCGCATAAACATTGAGTACAGTACAGGTGGGGATGGATGAGGCGGAGCGCGCTCATTACGTACTGGCTTCGGTTCCGTTCAGGGGCTTACTCGCGAGTACGCTTTTCGAGACGTCTGATGTAGAGAATTCCTTAAAATAAACTGGTATAAATTCTTCAGAACTAACAACAAAGAACTATATATCTTTTAGTAAATCAAAATAAAGACAAAATATACTTTTTCTTAAAAGTCAAAACAGGGTACTGCACGCAATATTATTAGAGGGTTGGTTAACTACAGGAAATGATGGTTTCAAAGTAGTCTACCCTAAGGTAATACTGACATAAAAAGAGTAAAATATATGCCTCATAGATAATTGTATGTCTTAAATTGAGACAACTCATCCTGCCTGTGGTTTCCCATGGTTTCCTAAGACGGTAAGACAAATATTAGGATGAGTCCTAAAAGAAATGACCCACGCACTTACATAATATTCCTCGTTATAAATTTAGGCTTTTCCACATAACTGTATTAATTGTAGACCTGGTTGAGTGGAAGAGGTAAAGAAAAAATATTATTACTATTATTATTATTATTATTATTATTATTATTATTATTATTTCCTTCATTATTTCTGAAAACAATTAACTTGTTATATACTTTTCATTGTTTGATTAAAATTAAATCAAATTTAAACAGTTATTATCCACATGGTGAGATTCATCATTATTCTACAAGACATAATTCTAGGGTTAGATTAGTCAAGTCCAAGCAATGGTTAACATCAATTGCATTGTCTATGTTTAATAACCTTACTTATAGTGCACATATTGTTAATAGAAGGGTTCAGAGCCATAGTGGGCCAAGCGCCATTTATTAAAAATGGGAAAAGCAAGGGTTAAAGGTTGGTGGATATCATACTTTAATGGAGATTGACATATCATTTAGTTTTAATATGCATAGTTTATATTATTTACTATATGTTTCATTGAATTATGGTAGTAATTTAATTTTAATCCTTGTTTCCTCCGTTTTTAACATATAGCGCTTGGCCCACTATAGCTCTGAACCCTTCAATTTTAATAGATTTAAATATGTTTTTCGTGACTGGCTAACCAAAAACCCTTCTTATCAATCTTCTTAATGTATACAGCTGTTTGCCGGCAACATAAAGTCTACTATAGTCCACTGTAATAAAAAAAAAACAAGAGCCAGAACAGGTCACATTGTCACTCAATTGTACCTACACCGATTTCACATTTCTGATAATCCTACTAGTCTGTGGTGTAATAATCATGATGAAGATCTGGAACACATTCTTCTATACTGTCCATCCACAAAAACCCTTCTTATGATATACAGTAAATTAATTAATTTATGGAAACTAGTGTTGATATAGTATTTTAGTTTTTTTGTATTGTATCTATGACACCAGGACTGTTTTTATCAATAAATCAATAAATATTATTATTATTATTATTATTATTATTATTATTATTATTATTATTATTATTATTATTATTATATTTCCTTCTGTGAGTGTTAAATATTCCTGTATAAATTATTGAAAACGATAATAGGCCTATAGCTTAATGGACAAAGAGTTACATTGTATTTTATTCTGTGTACTGTAATAACTAATAACATTGTTTTTATTGAGATTTATATTAAACACATTCTATCTTTGATGTTTCAAATTCTGTTCTTTATATGCTTACATTTTTATAGGCCTATATATTATTAGATTTGGTTTTATCTCCATTTATTGTCCATATTATATACAATTATTGAATATGTATTGTTTTATGCCCGGAAGTCTATTATACAGTAGCCTAAAATTTATATACTTTTCAAATGAATAAATACGTAAAAAAATAAATCAGTAAATGAAATAACCAACACCCACGTGTAAAACGTTCGGAATAGTTAATAATTGTACCTCTGAATGTGTTTTGTTGTAATCATAAAGTGAGCGGAAAAAAAGTTGGGGCAGAAGAAGTTATCAGATGATAGACAGCATTAAGATAATGGGCCATATGCGGAGACTAAGAGGAATGCAGAAATAAGAAAGATTGGAGTATGCTGGGTTTGCAGTAATAGATCTACCTTTGGACAGAACACTATAGAAGAATGAGTATCTATAAAATTGTTTTGTATTCAGTACTTAATTCTTTTGTACATGTAGACATTGTAATTGAGTTTATACCGCATATTGTATTTGCATATTTTAAAATAAATAAACTAATGAACAGATAGACAGGTACACAAACAAACAAATAAATACATAAAATGACCACACCCAAGAATAAATGATTCAGAATAATTAATTATACATCTGAATGTGTGTTTTGTTGTAATCATAAAGTATATTTCTTTACAAATTATTAACTACAAGTCCATATAGTGTCTGACAAAAATGAAAACAATAATATATTATAATGTTCTTACTTTTTCAATACCACAATTAACTGGATATGTGTGGTTCAACTGTTGATGTTCCTTTGCAGTTTATATGTGTTAACGTAGTCCTCGATAAGGGCAAGTTACCTGGTTGAGATTTTTTCCGGGGTTTTCCCTCAATCCAAAATGAGCAACTGCTGGGTAACTATCGGTGCTGAACTCCGGACTCATTTCACCGGCATTATCACGTTCATTCCATTCACACGCTAAATAACCTTAGATGTTGATACAGCGTCGTAAAATAACCCACTAAAAAGTAGTGCTTCATTATATTTAACAGTTAGCACATAACACGAAAGAAATACGTTTATATTCTACAGATGGTAATAGTCTCCGTGGTAGCCCAATAAATTCAATTATCGTTTCTTTCTACTTTTACGGTAACCGAATGCCTTGCTTCATTACTTCTTATCGGTGTTGCCAAACCCCTAGTGAATACAAATTAGAAGTAATTGGAATAATCCAGAAAAGGAAAGGAATATTTGCCAGATTTTTAAGTTATTCAAATTTACAGTCATTATTCCGCTCTCTTTCATTGTTTTAATGGAAAATCTGCTTCTTTCTCTGCGCCATCCTTTCACGGGTATAGAACTAGTGGTCTGTTTCGTCTCCGAGTGGATTTCGTCAATCGTTCCAGGCGTCTGCTAAGCTTTCTTTTACTTCTGGATTGATATTGCAGAATTATGCTTGGGTATCTGTCTTTTACGTCATCCTCGAGATATGTTAGGACCTATAACCAGGCAGCGTATTTGTGTTCCCAAACCTACAACGGATAGAGTACTTTCTTCTGGTATATTTAAGTTTAAACTGGGCCTCATCAGACCACACTACCTTCGTAAAAAATTCTTCGTCTTCGGTTACCATTCGCTGATACCATTCGCAAAATTGCATTCGACGATCAGAATCGTCATCATTAATCGCGTGCAGCATTCAGAATTCGTCGTACACTTATACTGCTAATCCCCACTTCACGTGCACATTGCGTGACAGACTTCTGTGGAGAAGTACGAGTAACAAACCTTTCCAACACGAGAGCCGACGAAGCAAGACCTGTATCTCTACGCGGTCTTCCCGAGCTTCCTTTTTGAATGTCACAAATCGTTCCATGCGCCTCAAATTTGTCAATAATGCGTTTAATTGTTAGGCGGGTTGGGGGTTCTGTTTCGTACTCCCGCCTCCACTGCATTTCAACGGCATTATAAAACCTCATAAACCACTTCAGAATGCATTTTCGCTGCTCGAACGTCAAGCGTGCTTCAGCCACTTTGTTTTCTCACTATCGTGATGAAAGTATCGACATCTGTTGAGTGAAAGACCGTACTACAACATACTCGTAATTCAAATCAATTGACAATATCAATATCCCGATACAGTCTGACAAAGAATGTATACATTTTTTTTGGCGGACTCTGTATACAGAAAGTTTCTAAATTAGGCCAACAAACTTTGTGATCGGCTGCAAAGTATTGGGTTCAGACTGCCAATTTAACATCGCAGACAGTTTTGTTTTGTTTTTTTTTTTTTTTCCTTTCTGTATCTCTGCGTCAAATTAATACATGTAACGTCAGTGATTTATTTATAAAATTCATTTATTAATTTTGAAATAACTTATTACCTGAATCTCATCCTGTAAGATCCCCCAGATAATTGCAAAATATCTTGTTGCACTGAAACGAAACAAGGTAGCTCATTTGATCCTTAATAAGTGTTTTGAAAATCGTCATCTGGTTCCAAAGTTTGTCGGTCTAATTTAGAGACACTCTGTAGCCTACATTGGAAATCAGTTGTTGCGAAAAACATGAAACACATAATAAGAAAATATATGTATCATCATCACAATGCTAATTTCTTCTATAATTTTCTGCGTTTTTTTCTCTAGCCATTTGGCTAAAAATTCAATGCAATTTTGACAATTGAATGTTTTATGTTCTCTTTACGTGCCCGTACTATTATAATTATCTCGTTCCAATATATTCAATAACTGTATATTATTAAACATTTAACATTTCCGGAATAAGTCACATTTTAATTTGCTTGCCTTTACATCCTGATTGATTTACGTAAAAATTAATTTCAGTTTCAATTAAGTCATAATTATTTTTTTTACCAATTACTATGTATGTCCGTTGCCTTTGCTCCGATAGTAGAGCACGGTATAGGCTTTTCACCCAAGCTGATCGTGGTTCGATTTCTGGTGTGTGCAATGTAAGATATTTGCTTTACTCCGACGGACTGGATTGTTGTCTTCTGTCATGGGTAGTCATTTTTTTCCTCAGCTGTGATCACGTGTTGTGGACTACCGATTATAGGATAGGCGGTCAGGCGGGCAGGAATCGTGTGCCCTGGGCGAGGAGTTCATAAGTTTTACACATTTTCACGGGTTAGTTTTAAAAAATTCCTTTTAGCATTGAAATAAGGAGGTGATTAAGTCAATCTCTTGATATACAAATAGGTTATTAATTACAAAATTACTACTCTTAAATGATGGCATGTACAAACACATTGTGCTGTTAAAATTTGTAAATATGTCCACATTATGTGTTAAAAAATATCACTGTGATGCAAATAATAATTTCAGAGTAAATGTTCCTTGAATTCTTTGATTTCAACATTGTAAGCATGTAAACGACCGGGTTCCTGAGGATCTTGCTTGATGTTAATTTCATCAATAGAGCGTCTTTCATGACGTAGGGACTAACAAAATATATAAAAAATGAAATTGTTACCATAGTAATCGTAAACATAGTGCTTTTGTAAAACAAATAAAGTTCGTATTGCGTAAAAATATTGTCGGCTTACTTTTAAAACCTCGTAAGTCCAATTTTTTCGGAATGTTGAAATCTGTGTACATTTTCAAAGTGCATCTTCTGATAAAATCTCGTAAGTCTCAAAATGTTCTTATAGTTTATGAATAAAAAATGCGTAACAGTTATTGACTGGGATGTAAAAAGGATGAGTTATCTTTTTTTTCTGAATAATTTCATCAAATTCAGTTATGAGGTTTTAGAAGTAAGCCAACGATATGCTATTTCAAACTATATTTAAAAACTAGATCTATGATGATGACATTTAAAAATGTTCGTCATGATATGAGTAGCTTAATATCAAAGGTGGACATCTGACATTCAGATCGAAATATAGATAATGTGGATTCTTTAAACATTTTTATGCGCTTTTCAGTTATGATGAAACTATATGCAAACTCTAACACTACATTTAAAAAAATAAATTGTGTTGAAATATTAAAAAGAACATTGTGAAACAAAAACGTCCCTCGAAATCAAAACTATGGAAACGATAGATGTCCGTCTTTGATATTAAACTACTCATATAATACCCACAAAATTAACAAAAAATATTTTCTTTTCATAAAAACGCTTTTCAAATACAAGGTTTGACTTTTCAGAACTACTTGTCAAAAAAACCTTCATTCAATTTTAATTGCAAGTATGCTTTGCCTTTGAAAATGTACCTATACTGGGTGAACCGTAAGTAATATCATTAATCTCAGGTGGTTATTCTTTGAGATATGAAAAAAACGTTTAATACAGTTTTGCTCGTTGTTGCTTCCCTTTCGAGATAAAAATTATTTTATATGAAAATATCCATACCGTGTTTTGGGAAAGGCATTGACTGGATTCCCAATATGCTGTCATTTAAGAGAGAAATATATTGTCTTTATGAATGATTGAAATAATTTTAATTTTGTCCTTTTAATGTGTAGAAATTAGATCCGAACAAATATAAATTCAAAAATTCCTTTGGAGACTGAAAATTTGTTCGAATAAAATTTTTGCAAATTTAAAGGACAAACCTAAACTTCTTTCAATCATTTATTACCATGAACTTCTCTTTTAAACTGTCTGAAGATATTGGCAATTCAATGAATGTCTTTCCCAAAACATGCTATGAAATTTTTCATATAAAAACAATTTTTTCTCTCGAAAAGGAAGCAAAGAGGAGTAAAATTGACTTAAACCTTTTTGTTTGAAATATCTCAAAGGATAACCACTCAAATTAATGACATTACTTACGGTTCACTCTGTATACTACAGGGACATCACTTTATTTTTACTAACATTTTTAACATTAACCTGGCTATACCCGGAAACACTGTTACCCCCTTCCATTACAGGAGTTTGGAGTTGCCACTGCAATATGTAAACAAATCATTTTACTAGCTATAGGAGGAGAGAAAAGTAGTGTATCATTTATGTTACAGGGAAATATAGTATTACGATTTTCAGTTTGGTCATTACTTTACAGTATTTTATCAAAAAAAACAGTAGAATAGTAACAATCTTTTTTTCACAAACTCAAGTCTTCAGGCGGTTATATACATTATGTAATGTCTACTTTATTCAGCATATTACTAACCTAATTTATTCCTGAGAATTTTATGAGCACTTCCGTAAGAAACCCCAATTTCTACAGCTAACTTCTTGACCGACTTATTAGGACCTCGCTGCATCCTTTCTCTAGCATCTTCTACAGCATCTTCTGTCACCTTTGTTCGCCATCTTACACTTTTCTTCCTTTCTGTACACTCTGTTGCTCTAAATTTATCTACAAGATTAATGACATTTCTACGAAAATATACCGTAATGATATAATCAGGAAATTGTGAAAAAAAAATGTTGTTCACATTTGGTTATATTGTAATTTTAGTTTCCATCATCGTCCTTCATACCTACAACAGTAAAACAAAACTCTTGTTTAAATAATGCTGTTAAGTACCGTACCATATTATAGGGTACCGTACTTTCGGTAACTCTAATCTTCACTTGTGCTCAGTCCACACAGATAAATTCAGTTATGCTACACACGATACTTGTGTGAAAATAAACTTCAATAATATAAGCTCTTTCTTCTATAGAAAACGCAACATATTTCCGAAACACACTGTACCTTGTACTGTTTACTTCACTGCTAGCAACAGCGGCCTTAGGTTTGTGTGACTGACGTTAGCAAGGACATTAGTGAAAGGGGTAGGAGTCAAGTACATTTAGAAACGCAGGTACAATAAAAATTGAAGTAAAAATAAAATTATGTCCCTGTACATAAACTGAATAATAATATTACTACGACGATACTGTACATCTAGGCACATGTTCCTTTTTAACATAATCTGAACTAACAATTCTATAACACACCTTCAAGATAACAAAATCTACATTTTGGACAATGGCCAGAGTAAACTACGTCCAACAGTCATACAGCCAATTACGTTCAAACTTTGGACACTCCTGACGTTACCATGGAAACGGCTTCATAGCGAGATTCCGTCCGTGCATTACGGCAGTGTTTTGTCAAACAGCCAACACAAGATATTCTGGCTACAACAGTAAGCAGTGATACCAACTGGAAAGTTATTTAGTTTAACGATGGTCTTTTTTTCTTCTGTATCAAGAAAGGCGCTTTAGTCGAAACAAAACACTCATTTCCTCTCTGAGGGTTCCTCTTTTTTGCCGCCAGTTGAATTTTACCGCCAACTTTCACATCGAATAGATGGGATTTGCACAATTTAAGCCGATAAAGTGTCGCGGTACAATGGGGCAAAGAAATAGACAACAAAATCCCTGCGTTTTGTACGTAGCAATTTGTGTTACGGAAGAGGAATTAACAACAGATTACTAAAAATGTATTTGTAAAGCGAATTCAAATATAGCTAGTTGTTAAACAATTTCTGCTTCAGTTCTTACAAAAAAGATGGCATTAGCTAGGGTATGTTATATTTTATTTGGCTATTCAAGAGTGAATCCAGTTGCTGCATACCACGTAGTCATAACCAATGCTCCTTAAACTTAAAAAATTAAAATAATAATAAAATAATCTAATATTTTATTACTTTTGGAGATACTGACTTACTATTGTACTCTCTCGCAAGTTCAGTAACGTTTTTATTATTTTGTTTATTCTACAATTTTGTTATACTTAGGAATACGTAAAGATTTTAGTTTTATACATGATATAATATAATATAATATAATATAATATAATATAATATAATATAATATAATATAATATAATATAATATAATATAATATAATTTATAAAACAGTTATATTACCGGCTGTTCTGTATGTTGTGAAACTTGGACTCTCACTTTGAAAGAGTAACAAAGATTGAATGTATTTGAGAATAAGGTGCTTAGAAAAATATTTGGGGCTAAGAGGAGAAAGGAGAAAATTACACAACGCAGAACTGCACGCATTATATTCTTCACCTGACATAATTAGGAACATTAAATCCAGACATTTGAGATGGGTAGGACATGTATCACGTATGGGAGAATCCAGAAATGCATATAGAGTGTTAGTTGGGAGGCCGAAGGGAACAAGACCTTTGGGGAGGCCGAGACGTAGATGGGAGGATAATATTAAAATGGATTTGAGGGAGGTGGGATATGGTAGAGACAGGATTAATCTTGCACAGGATAGGAATCGATAGCGGGTTTAGCCTATGTGAGGGCAGCAATGAACCTCCGGGCTCCTTAAAAGCCATATGTATGTAAGTAATAATATAATATAATATAATATAATATAATATTATGTATATATATTTTTAATCCAATGCCACCAGGTTGTCTTTTCGACATTTCTGGTCTTCTCTCCTGGCCGTGGCTTAGTTGTAACCCACTTCTGAGGTTGGGGCGCCTGGAAGGCGGAGTTACATTACCCTGATGATGTGATAGGATGATTATGATAATGTGGTGCCAGGAGAGGTCTTAAATCTAAACTTAAGCTAAATTCCAGACCATGGAAGAACACAGGAATAATCCCCTTTAAGTAAAAAATGCCTGTGCTCTAACCGGGAATCGAACCCGGGACCTCATGAACTATAGGCAGAAGCTCTGACCACTAGACCATGAGGCTGGTCATATAATATAATATATCTCTGATTTGAGGTTATGGTTGATATATAGGCCTACATCTATTATCAGGCAGTAGGCTACATCTCACTTGATGACCAGAGGAAGAGCAATTGTTTGTATATATCTGGTCTGATTTGTGTAATATGTTACTAGGCTCTACCGACTGGGCTACCCAGGAACTGTACCAGACCTCGGCTCAATTATTTCCCAATAATACATCAAGTGGGTTGACAGTACGTCAGAGCCCAACAATGAGTACACACTTTCCGTGTGACTTAACTTTGTGCTTTTGTGTTAACCAACAGTAACGTGTATTACATAAATCTAACTTTCAGGTATACAGTAGCTTTCCTTTCATAAAACACTTAAATTTCTCGTGTTACAAGATTTTCCGCTTCAGTGGAAAATCATCTATGATGGATAAGGACAGTTATGAAAATCACCTGCTCATTTGAAAAACTATTGTTTATTTTCGTATATTTTGCTACCAAACAACAGATGTTCTACAGACTCTACATTCTCGTTACAAAATAACAATACAGTCAACTGTCTTTTACTTGAAATTTTAAGTAATATGTGCTGCATTTACTATGTACAGTTAAGAATGAAGTTAAAACAAACTCCGAACATAGAGTAGTGCGCTTTACCGACTGTAATTCGTTCACAGTTTAGTAGGTTACAGAGCGGTTAAGGTTGGACGCAAATTCCATTTCCAACTGTCTGTGATTTTAATTCTTGTCAACTGCATGGAAAACCAATGCACCAACCACGCTGCTATTGATAAACCATAATTATTATAATGAAGATCGAACATCGTACCTAAATAACATTAAAAACCTCTGCAGATAATAATTGTACGTACACGAATGAATAACGTACAATGATGGCCTCAATCGAGTATCTTATAAAAGTAAATATCCCAAAATGTATCAATATAAATACCGCAATGAAAGAGAGTGTGTGTCTGTGTGTGTGTATGTATGTATGTATGTATGTATGTATGTATGTATGTATGTATGTATGTATGTATGTATGTATGTATGTTCTACTCTTTCAGGGGCTAGCTAAAGTTTTTCTGTATATACTTTGTTACAATTATTAGCAAAATAATAAATAAATAAATAAATAAATAAATAAATAAATTTATAAATAAATAAATAAATAAATAAATAAATAAATAAATAAATAAATAAATAAATAAATCATTCAATCAATAAATGTATGTATGTATGTATGTATGCATGAATGTATGTATGTATTTTTTTAGTTTGTTATTTTAAGACGCTTTATCAACATCTTGGGTTATTTAGCGTCTGGATGATATGAAGCTGATAATGCCAGTGAAATGAGTCCGGGGTCCAGCACCGAAAGTTACCCAGCTTTTTCTCATAGTGGGTTGAGGGAAAATCCTGGAAAAAACCTCAACCAGGTAACTTGCCCCGACCGGGAATCGAACCCAGGCCACCTGGTTTCGCGCTAACCGTTACTCCACAGGTGTGGACTGTATGTATGTATGTATGTATGTATGTATGTAGTCCCGCGCCGTGGCGTCGTGGTCTAAGGCATCTAGCTTAGGACTTGCGTTACGGAATGCGCGCTGGTTCGAGTCCTCATGGGGGAAGAAATTTTCTCATGAAATTTCTGCCAGTGTATGGGACCAGTACCCACCCAGCATCGTGATGCACTTGGGGAGTTATGATAGGTAGCAAAATCCGGTTGCGAAAGCTAGCTACAACTGCAGGGGGGATCATCGTGCTAACTATGCGATACCTCCATTCTGGTTGGATGATCGTTCACCTCTGCTTCGGCATGTGAGCATGAGGCCAGCAGTCGGCTGGTCGGTCTGGACCCTTCATGGGCTCTAGTGCCACGGATTATGTATGTATGCATGCATGTATGTATGTATGTATGCATGTATGTATAGTGCGACCACACGTTCACCTATAGACCTATATCGTCGGTTTCTTGGTAAAAGTGACTAAGTCACATTCCAAGGCTTCCAAGCATTATGAAAATTTAAGTCATAATTTTATATTAAAAACTAATACTATAGCACAATTACCTTCAAAATAACTTCTTACTAACATCTAAAGAAGTAGAGTCATCTTTGGATGGATCATTAAACCTTCAAAGGCCTTTTCCTAACAATTTTGCATGTTGGACATCGTCACTTTTACCAAGAAACCGAAGACGTCGGTTTCTTCGTAAAAGTGATCAAGTCATATTCCAAGGCTTCCAAGCATTATGAAAATTTAAGACTTAATTTTATATTAAAAACCAATAATATAGCACTTTTACCTTCAAAATAACTAATTACTAACATCTAAAGTAATACAGTTACCTTTGGATGGATCATTAAACCTTTAAATGCCTTTTTCCAACAATTTTGCATTTTGGACTTAGGCCTAGTCACTTTTACTTAGAAACCGACGAATTATGCGAAATACTGAACTAAATGTCATTGTTGACAATCAGAGAGAGCATGTAACATCATACCTGCCAACCTATGGGAGATCAAATGCAGTAGATTGAAATTTAGTAGGGGATATCACTTTTTGATGAAGATGATAATAATAATAATAATAATAATAATAATAATAATAATAATAATAATAATAATTGTAATAACAACAATAAAAATAAAGTAATGGTAAAATAAACTTCATTTTACATACAGTAGTTTGAAGTTTCATTTTCTTGCAGATTTCACTAATAGGGGTAGCATACTGTACATGTGTTGCTTGTTGCTTCCGCCGCCTTCCAGCTAAATTGATTTATCAGCGCAGTTTTCCAGAACTTGGCGGAGCTATCAATAATTGTAACTGTTCAACTTCTGAAACAACTTCGCTGCAGGTCTATAGCTGCGTAGCATTATGTGGCGGCGTGGACAAGGGTAACAAATAAAAGTATCGCACTCTCCCACAACCCCACTCACACCCTCCACGTCGGGTTCGCCAGAAAATGAAACCAACTTCATAGATAAATGTAATTTATTATCCCTACTCCCCTTGGCTACTGGAAAATATTTCATACAGCATCCACGGCAGCGTTCAACTTCGCTCCAAGGCCACCGCGAGGACTTCGTCAAACTCCGGAGCAGTTTCATCTGGAAGTCTCGTAGGAAATCAGTCTTGCGCGTTCCGGGACCTCAGTTCAACTTACTTTCGCTGCAGTAGTTCTAAACCGGTTATTTAACCACGTTGTATCATGTGTGTGGTTATATAGCGTCTATGGGAATTGGTGATAGCGAGATGGTAGGAAGGTTATCCGGAAAGTACATTCCGCTAGCCCAATAAAATCGTCCCTGGAAATGAAGGCCTGCACAAGCTTTGCGCTCTCCGAGCCGGCTCACAGCTCTTGAGCGGAATGCAGATATTAGCTGCGCTCTGTATAAGGGTGGACTGGAAGAAGGAGTGATCTCGTACAAAATGTACACAAAAGTACTAGTACGAGTGTTCATGAAATGAATTCCCGTTCAGTATTTACAAAACTATCTTGAACTATTATTAATTAATTGATTAATTAAATGGCGATCTTACTCGTGTTAGCTATGTAAGTATGTGAGGCTTACAGCTGTTTCGGTGCTATTCGACACCATCCTCAGAGCCTACTAGATCTCGGCGCTATCTCAACTTCGCTGCCTGTTGTGTGGGTGCGTTCGTGTGATGAAGAGTTGTGTCAAACAGCTGTAAGCCGCACATGCTTACATAATTAACACGAGTAAGATCGCCATTTAATTAATCAATTATTTATATTCAAGTGTTAAAAGTAGTGTAAGAAAGATTCAACATGTATTATTAATTAATAAATAAATATTTATTTTACAGAAATAATAGACATTCTATAGCTACTTAAATGTACAAAATCATGTTGTTACGGAAGGATCTACACGGCGTGCTGACATCATAATAATTGACCGAAATAAAAAAACCGATCTCATTCTTGACCCCACTGTAAGGTTCGAAATTAATGAAGATCAACCAAAGCAGGTACATGAAGAGAAACGCGCTATTTACCTTCCATGCTGTGATGATCTCAGTCATAAAACATAATATTCAAGATTGGAATGTCATTGGACTTATGTTTGGAGCGCGAGGAACAATTCCCAAATTTACATTGGAGATTTTCAGAAAATTAAAGGTTCCTGATAAGACTCTTCAGACAATTGCATCAACCATTTTAAAATCTTTACTGAACATCATCAATCACCATCTCTATTCATCTTTATAATATTCAATGTGTATTATTTATTTTCAATAAATTTTTATCGTTTTGATAGCTACCACATCTTGTCGCAGAATATTCTTTTTTAAAATTTCATTATGTATTTTTTAACATTAATTTACATTTTCTTTTTTGTTCATTCGAATTGATTAGGATGCCGATATTTTAAATCCAAGATTTGGACGGCTATCATTTCGATTTGATTGATTTATTTATCAGTACATGAAAACGGTGTTTTATGCTATTGGCAGCTGAAAGGAACAGTACTACTCGTAATGAAACATCAGTTACAGATGTTCGATGCCTGCCTTTATTAAAGTTGATTCTAGAAAACAGCAAAGTTGATCACAAATATAATGTTGAGCCAAACATAGCAATCATTTTCACAGCCAGCCTGTGTAGTCGTGGATATTATTGCTAATGTTTAGTCTTGTAAAACTCAACCAGGCTAATAGTATTATTCAAACGATCTTTAGCCCTTAGATCACATTGAGGATCAATAAGTTCGAGCTGTAAATCGTTAAATGTTGTGTTTTATTTAACTACGCTCGCAACTGCCGAGGTTATATCAGTGTCGCCGGTGTACCGAAATTTTGTCCCGCAGGAGTTCTTTTACATGCCAGTAAATCTACTGATAAGAGCCTGTCGCATTTAAGCCCGAAATAGAACCCGCAACCTCGGGCATAGAAGGTCAGCGCTATACCAACTGCGCCAACCAGGCCGAGCTGTAAGTTGTATGACACTGTTTCAACTGGTATTGAAAGAATTTATTGTGCTAACTTTAAATTTATTTCCAATTAAGACCAAATCTTGGAACCTAAAATTAAATTCATTTTGAATTTCAATTAATACTTGTACATAATCGTTTAACATGGCTTCATCACGAGCAGTTTTTATCATTCGAAAGTGAGCCAAATTATCTTCCCGAAACTGACTTACGAAAAGTTTAAGTTTAATTAAATTGTTAAATTGTTGAAGATTAATAAATTCTAACGTGTCTACCTCATGCAATAACGCAACTTTCAAATCCTGAACCTTTTTACTGCGATCTTCGCCAACAAATCCATCGTACCTCTATGTGTGGACTAGTACCACCCAACACGTTACGTCAGCAATCTGCTAATCACAGTTGTAAGTCTTATTGCCCATTTTGCGTTTCTGGGGTGTGTCCTTGAATACAATGCCCACTCAGTGGCTTCTGTTGCCATCTCCTAAACAGATGTGACGTCAGCAATCTGCCAATCACAGTTGTCAGCTTTCTCGTCCACAGATAGGATACTCGCTCTCAACGTTCTCGTTACTTATTTCACGCGCCAGAAACGATGGCTTTGATTATACACGATATCATAGCTACGTACACAATCCCGTAGCAACAACACGCGAAGTCCTCTTAAAACGGCCGTCACACAATTTTGTTTCACAGAGTTCGATACGTGATCTGCATAAGTGAAGGTTCTATTGGACGGTACTATGTAGAAATAGAAATTGAAATGAGTTTTTACATTTTTCACAGGCAAAACGTAAAGCGTTCAGCTCATGAAGTTGTTCCATAAAATGAGGTTGTTGTATATAAGAAAAAATACATTTCTCGTAAATTCAAACTTACGTACTGCTTCTCTTTGTTTTGTGATTTTAAATCCATCTATCTTCATCTTTTCATTTCCCATTACTAATTTCAGGCTATTCATTGCAATTAACAAAAGTCTCACAAGTTTCTCTTTACTTGAAGTAAAAGAATGTCATTTTCACTCTTTAATGTGCGCTGAATTAAATCTATAAACCCGAAAAACCTCGCACTCAAAATGTTCAGTAAAAATGAGATTGAATTTTGTAAATATATATTTATCTTATCATCACGTCGTCGAAAAATATCCCGCTACACAAACAATTCTAAATAATCCTTTTAGTGTGCCAGTTTATATTATATTACTTTAACTTGTATTCATTTGTAATTTACTAGAATTAAATAAATGAATAAATTTGAAAAGAATGTTCAGAACAAAAAAAGACAATTAATTTCAACCACTAAAATTAATTTCGATGCATGCACGCAATAACAATAATCATCTACTTACCATTTGAAAGTGGTTTTCCAGAAGAAGTTCTTTCGTTGCTAGAAGCAGAAATCCCTGTAACATGAAAATAACATAGTGAGCACGCCATCTTAATACAGAGGTCTACCGTCTTTCAATTTGAGATAAAATCTCGTGGAATTTTCCTCCCTATGGTCAGCGGGTGGAAAGACATTGAGATGGAAGTGCAGAAAATGGATTTTGCAGAACCCATTACATAAATGCCGTTCAAATTTCTTCCACCAGCTCGGTATATTTATCTGATTTAAAATTTATCAGGATATTTGACCACGCATTTTTGAAAGCACGTCATTTCCTTCTTTTTCTGTTTCGGTGATTTTCTCCTCCAATAAAGATCCACTGCAACTGCACGAATGTTAGGATCAACGAAAATCTTTTCATTTTTCTTCACTCAAATAATAAAATATACACTTTTTGTGCACTGCTTAACAATTTTATTATTAGGTTTAACATGATACGGAGTGTTAGGAAATTTTAATTTTGCTTCAAAATATTATATATATTTATTATTTCTAAAGCTAGTTGAAGTACTTGTAAAGAAAAATTGTCCAGAAAATTGAAATAATATCACTTTATAACTTCACAGATGGTGGGAAGATTCAGATGCTCTTGTTTGAAAACTAACTCCTATTAAATAAATATCAAACCTAGGCATTTTACATGCTCTCTCCATGAAACTTAAACTTAGGAAGACATTTTCAAATGAGTCATAGAATATCGATGTCCTTGGTGTTACCTAATTATATCTGTGGTAATTTATATATTTGCATTTGTTTCTGGACTCTACTGTAGAGTGTGCTGCTATCAGAGCATATTTCTCCCATACATACAGATGAAAAAAAGAACAATTACTTTACAGTGTGTAATTGTACTTCACGTGTTATATATATTAAAGGTAGGTTAGGATAATTATATGTCCTTTGAGTTACTTAATATTTGGACAGTAATGATAATACTAAAATGTCATTATATATCGCATGGCTTTTAAGGAACCCGCAGGTTCATTCCCGCCCTCACAAAGGCCCGCCATCGGTCCCTATTTTGTGAAAGATTAATCCAGTCTCTATCATCATATCCCACTTTCCTCAAATCCATTTTAATATTATCTTCCCATCTACGTCTCGGGTCCACACCTGTGGAGTAACGGTCAGCGCGTCTGGCTGCGAAACCAGGTGGCCCGGGTTCGGGGCAAGTTACCTGGTTGAGGTTTTTTCCGGGGTTTTCCTTCAACCCAATACGAGCAAATGCTGGGTAACTTTCGGTGCTGGACCCCGGACTCATTTCACCGGCATTATCATCTTCATATCATTCAGACGCTAAATAACCTAAATGTTGATACAGCGTCGTAAAATAACCCAATAAAAAATAAATAAAAATCTACGTCTCGGCCTCCCCAAAGGTCTTTTTCCCTCCGGCACCCAACTATATGTATCTTACAAACAAAACTCAGCTCGGACTCCTCGCGGCGAGTATGCTATACCCCTCTCACTCCCCTGGAGTAAGAGTGAGAACATGCTGAAACGGGAGCATACGTCATCTGCGCGAGACGGTCACGCACGCTGGTTTCTGCTCACTGAGTTTTCTTTGTTGGATGCCTATAACACTATATGCATTTCTTGATTCGTCCGTACGGTTGCATGCCCTGCAAATATATTATATTATATTATATTATATTATATTATATTATATTATATTATATTATATTATATTATATTATATTATATTATATTACATTATTTCATTCACTCAGTATTCTACCAAGCGCAGATCTTTCACTGCAAAATCCAGCTTTCTTAAATCGTTGCCATTTTCTGTCTTCCTCTTTGTCTCCTCATATAATCCATATATAATATCGTCTATCATGTGATATATTCTTCTGCCACGGACACTTCTCCCGTTCACCATGCCTTCCAATACATCCTTCAGTAGGCAGTTTCTTCTCGGCCAGTAACCCAACCAATTCCTTTTTCTCTCTCTGATCAGTTTCAAAATATTAGGCCTAATATTATATTATATTATATTATATTATATTATATTATATTATATTATATTATATTATATTATATCCGCTAGGGGAAATTGTAACTTTTGGTGGTAAGCTGGAAGCGGCTTGCGGGCCGTTGGTTGCCAGCACTTGTATATCCATGAAACAGTATGTTTGACACGGGGATTCGTGTGATATCAGACTCATGTAGTTGCTGCACTTGACGTCCATGTTTGACGACCGTGTTATGTAATACCATATACATATTTTAGCATAAGTTAACATAGGGTGACATTGTTTGTCGGCCAAGAGCCTCGCCCACAGAGCCGCAGTGCGAACAAAGTACTCTGAAAACTCTTCAAATTTTTATAGTCAAGAAACTGTCAACAGCAAACACAACACTCATATTCTGATTAAAGTACTAATCGCTGAAGGAAATCTGTTGTTTCGCAAGTATGGTGGCACAGTAAGAACCACTGAAAAAGATTAACTTACTGTTAGTAGGTGGAAAAATTAAAATTTCGTGGAGAAACAATAAAAAATATAAATGACACTCGAGAGGAAATTAAATGCAGAATAAATATGAGAAATGCCTGTTATTATTCGGTTGAGAAGCTTTTGTAATCCAGTCTGCTTTCAAAATTGAAAGTTAGATATTATAATACATTTATACTCAGGGGTGTCTCGTCCTTTGGGGCTTTCGGGGCTCAGCCCCACATGAACATTTGCGTAATATATTATTTCAGATATTTACGAACAACCCTCAAATATAGATGAAGTCTTGTTCTCTTTATAGTCAAGGTTTGGGCTTCATCTGCGCGGAGGAGATGCTATAGTCTTCTGTTGTAGAAGCGACAGATAAATTCTAGCCCCGAGATGCTAGATCCCCAATACAGACCTTACGAGGAGAGTATGACGTAGTTCCTGGTTCGGCATAGTGCTCAGTGCACGGAGATACTAGATCCTATAACACAGATGTAGCGAGTGAAGGCGCAGGGAGAGGGACGATTGTTGGGGCTCGTTCAGTTCTGTCGCAGTCGCGTTCGTATCGCGGTAAAAATAGTGTAATACAAGTAAAGGTAATGTAATTTTATGAGTAATAATGAAATGACTTTTTAGTTTTACTACGCATGACAAACTATAATCAAATAGACCCGGACAAATTCTAGGCCACGAGACGCCACTGTTTATAGCCTATTACCGGTTGTTCTGTATGGTTGTGAAACTTGGACTCTCACTTTGAGGGAGGGACAGAGATTAAGGGTGTTCGAGAATAAGGTTCTTAGGAAAGTATTTGAGGCTAAGAGGGATGAAGTTACAGGCGAATGCAGGAAGTTACACAACGCAGAACTGCACGCACTATATTTTCACCGAACATAATTAGGAACATTAAATCCAGACGTTGAGATGGGCAGGGCATGTAGGACATATGGGTAAATCCAGAAATGCATAAAGAGTGTTAGTTGGGATGTCGGAGGGAATGCAGAGACGTAGATGGGAAGATATTAAAATGGATTTGAGGGATATGAAATATGATGGTAGGGACTGGATTAATCTTGCTCAGAATAGAGACCGATGGTGGTATTATGTGAGGGCGGCAATGAACCTCCGGGTTCTCTAAAAGCCATTTGTAAGTAAATAAGTCATGTAGTATAGTCTCTATCTCGATGTTGAAGATTTTATTAACGTTTATGTTCCAAATACTTTCATATACACATGGAATTTTCTTCGTGTCCAAAAACATAAGCAATTAACCTCTATTTGTTGAATGAAGCTGTAAATAAAAGCATACTGGCGATATTACCTGCAGTGAAGGTATAACTAGTTCCACGAATGATTGCCGATTTCGAGAGAGGCATTGGCGCTGCGTTATACGATACGATCCAGTGTTTATGCTTTAGTTCGCCTACTGGCCGCCGGCAACCGTTCGTGTAACGAGTAATAATAACGCCACTTCTATTCATTAAAATAAAGAAACAAGTTTATAAGCAAAAGTGACAAATGTAAGATTATGTTATAAAATTATACAACTGTAAATGATTAGGGACAACAAAAAAGTGTCAATATTCATTACCACAAAACATAGAAGAATTCAATCAAGGTCACTGTAATTGAGTGGTGTACAACCGTCTTCACATAGTGAACAGAGTCCATTTTTCTTTGTGCTACTCATATCGCAGGTTTCGTGGTACCCAAATCCGGTCGATTATATACTTAAGGCCCGGTTTTATAAATACGGTTAATCTAAGGATTATGTTAAACCTAAGTTAAACTTAACCGGGAATTTAACTGAACGCGCCGTATTACAGAGTCTCGGTTAAGTTAAACCATAGTGGAATACGATTGGTATTACTGCTAGGAAAGGAAAGAAGACGATCGCAATTGTTTAATTATATTACTGATTTAAAATAGCCGACGCTCGTGGAGAATCTTCATTAAGAAACTTCTTTCTTCTTCTATATCAGAGATAGTATCATAATAAAACCTAAAGAGGACCAATACCGTGTACTTCAGTATGCTTGTCAGACTTAACCTCAAATAATTTCTTAACACTGGCTATTATACCAACGTTGTTCTCCCTAACACAGTGCAACCAAACTAAACCTTGCATGACCATCCGCGACGAACTCCATACAGAATCAACTGAGTAATGAAGTAATAATATTAGTGTGCGTATTGTATGTGTTGTCTAGAATATTTATGAAACAGAATTCAGTCAAACAATAAAATTATTTTTATGAGTCTAGTAAAATTAGGTAATATTATTAGTGTTTATAAATTTGGCCCCATAGTAAATCTTACCAAGAGACTGTCTGCCACATACAGTACATGCACAATAGGTTTATGGTAGATTTATGGACACCTTCGAAATCTTATATCGTTTTCAGTATGTCTACTACCAGAGGTAAAATAGCGCAGAGCAACTAGTAACTGATGCAGAGATTCAACAGAATGTTTTCAAAAATAAAAAAGAAATAATTTATCTTCTCAAATAATCTTTAAATTCAAACCCTAAAACAAATATTTTTGCACTTTCTCATTTTTCTGTTGCATGTTGTATCCGAATTTCAATTTTTCGAAACAAGGTTAGGACTGTCTACTTCGAAAGCCTCAATCTGTTTTAAAACTTATGTTAATTTATGTATATTTCAAAGTGGTGCACTCTATTTCGAAAAATTTTTGACCGCCGTGGTCATTCAGTAATATTGAGCAGTCACTCATCGTCATTCATAAGTTCTTGGAAAACTTCTGCAATATCCATATGTATTGCAGGAACCGCCATTTTGCACTGTTGAGCCTTGAATTGCGTTTAAACGGCAGAGAACTGCCGATCAAGTTAAACTCAAGTTTAACTGGTAGTTAAGGTTTATAATACGAAGCAGAACGAAAAACTTTAGTTTAAACTGAACGTAAGATTTAAACGGCGTTTATAATACCAGCCCTAAGTTAAAGAAGATTAAACTAATCGCTATTATTACATGCTAAATCAAAGATTATCCTCGCAGCGAGATGGCGTTATTTTCTGTAGTCGCAATTCTATTTAAAATGGGTAATTACCATAATATAACAATATACATTTTAAAACAAACCACTCCACTAAACTTGAGAACATATATAAACAAATTTCTCATATTATTTCGTCACTCACTATATTTCAAATTACTTACTTTATGCAGAACGTAATATTCACGTCACTCGACAACTAGTTAAAGCACGCACTTCTTCACTTATAGCACAATCTAGTATATACAGTCACGAAGCTTGAGTTGTTGAGAGTACTATTAACAATAGACTGTGCCGGTACTATTTCGCATTGTCTGTGATGAGACGATAGTAGCGATCCTAGTGGTTAGCAACTATCTATGAATGCAAATTCCCTACGTATTGAGCTTCGTGACTATATATTAGACAGTGCTTATATGTTAGGTTGTTAAACTCATAGAAATCCGTTTCATTATCGGTTCCTCGGTTCCAGATGTTTAAGAAAGGTTCCTCTAAACATCACACTTCTCAGACTAGGGCTGCCAACTCAGATTTTCACGTAGCTAATTATGAAATATTATATGGCGTTACAAACTGCATGGCGTTGGTACTTTCACATACCCTACAGTCAAAATGTTCACTTTCCTCGGATAAACGTTTCAACAGTTCACCTTTTAACTGAAAATTAACACATTTCCGCGAAAGAGAGTATCAATGCGTAGTAATTAGGAAGGCTTTCCCTAGAATACAACTCTTCTCAGATTGTGTATCACACTATATCATATTTGTAACACTTCCTCAACAATTATAAACCTTAGCAAAATCAATAAGCTAAAAAATTGATTTGTAAGAAAAAGGAAAACTTCCAGGAAACTTTATAACTAAATGTGCCAATTCATAAAAATTACCAAATTACAGAGCTAAACCTTTTCTGTTGATTTTCTTCAGCTATGTTTTAAATCTTTGCGGTGACTTTTCTCTGTTCGGAAATACATGAAATGATACCCCTTCTCCATATTCTTACTTCTGTTGTTTCCTCTGAAAACGAGCATACACAACAGCACGGCATTTTAAGCTGTATTACGGTACAATTTCTTCTGTTTAGTCTACTGTAGTTCAAAATCGTTTCTTATAAAAGAAAATAGCCCTACATAAAATCACAACATTGGTATGTGCTGTTTTATGATTAAATGAAAAGTAAATATAATATAATCACAATCACAACTAAGTCCGAAATTTTGTTCACTTTTACTACGGCGCGAGAAGATTATTTAACACAAAGCACTGCACTCGGGGATGTTCTCGGTCTACTACGCAATCACACTAGTTCGGTGGCTATGACGTCATAAGTATTTGTTCGGAGTCAGAAACTCAAGAACCATGCCTCGCATTGATATGCGGTAAATTACATTCTACCTACAATTAGATTGAAAAACGTGTTTGATTAAACTCAACTTAATATTATCGGGGACTGCTCCTTTAATAAAGGGAAATATGTAGGAAAATTTATAATTACAGTATTAGTTTATAACATTTTAAAACTTAGCAAAATCAAGAAATCAAAAAATTGCTCAAGAAGAAGAAAATGTTTACGCAAATTCATAATTAGATCAGTACAATTATAAAATGTAGCAAAATCAAGGAGCTAAAAATTACTTAATAGAGGGAATTTGAGTAAATTGTAAAAAAAAAGTACCTATCAAAATAAGGAAGCTAAAAAAACCGCTCAATAAGCCGAAAATACTCGGAATGACTTATAATAATTAGGGTAAAGTTTGGTAATACTGTAATATATAAAATGTAGCAAAATCAAGAAGCTAAAAATTACTTAATAGAGGGAATTTCTGGGTAAAATTAAAAAAAAAAAAGTATCTATCAAAATAAATAAGCTAAAAAACCGCTCAATAAGCCGAAAATACTCAGGATTATTTATAATAATTAGTGTTTAAAGTTTGGTAAAATTGTGATATACAGAATGTTTCAAAAATACGGGGCATAATTTCAGTTATGTATTTCCCACATGCAGACAATCAAAATAGTTCATTACAACATGTGTCCGGAAATGCTTCATTTCCGAGTTATGGCCTTCAAAACAATGAAATTCACCGGAACGCTTTTCTTTCCGCAGGTCGTTGTCATTACAGAAGATGTTCAAAATGTCCACCTCCTGCTTGAATACAGACCTCACATCGATGTCTCATTGACCTGCGAACACGATCCCAAACTCCAGGAGTATTGCGTATGTCCTCAGAACATGCCACAATTCGATTCCGAAGGGATTCCAAATCAGGCACCGGAGACGAATAAACCAATGATTTTAAATGGCCCCACAAATAGAAATCGAGAGGGTTCAGATCAGGTGAGCGTGGAGGCCAAGCAATTGGGCCACCTCTACCTATCTATCGATCAGGAAACCTTCGATCCAAGTACCGGCGAGCCGTACGACTGAAGTGTGCAGGAGCGCCATCATGCAAGAAGTGAATGTGTTGACGATTGATCAGTGGAGTGTCTTCTAAAACATGAGGTATGGCGTTTTCCAGGAAGTTTGTGTACGCCTGCCCCGTAAGTCTGTTTACAAGTACATGGGGTCCAACTAATCGATCACCAATGATACCGGCCCACATGTTGAGGGAGAACCGCACCTGGTGATGAGATGGAACAGTTGCACGTGGGTTTTCATACGCCCATACATGGTGATTGTGGAAATTGGTTATGCCATCTCGTGTGAACTGTGCTTCATCTGTAGATAATACTAAGGCAGGAAAGTTCGGATTTACACCACACTGCTGCAAGAACCACTGACAGAACCTAACTCGTGCAGGGTAATCTGCTGGTGACAGGGCCTGTACACGTTGCAAATGATAAGGATACAATTGATACTCTTTCAACAGTCTCCAGACAGTCGTATGAGGAACATTGACTTGCAACGCTACCCTTCGTGTGCTGATAGAAGGAGTCATGTTCACAGCCTCCAGAATCTCCTCCTGTACTTCTGGAGTTGTAGATCTTGGTCGTCCCCTTCCCAAACCAGGAGAGTTAAATTTTCCGTACTCGCACAGACGGTAATGGAGACGTACAAATGTCTTCCGATCTGGACATTGTCGCTGTGGGTACCTCTCCTGGTACAAACGTTGCGTCCGCCTTATCGTACATGAAGTGTATCTCTGCCAGATCTTGATTTGAATACATGTCGCACAGTCTAACGCCTACACAACACTGAATGTAGCCTTCGCCTCGGAATGAACTGTCAGAGTGCCCTCTTAATGTCTCCTTTGACGGCAACGGCCTGCGGAAAGAAAAACGTTCCGGTGAATTTCAATGTTGTGAAGGCCATAACTCGGAAATAAAGCATTTCCGGACACATGTTGTAATGAACTATTTTGATTGTCTACATGTGGGAAATACATACCTGAAATTATGCCCCGTATTTTTAAACACCCTGTATAAAATGTAGCAAAATCAAGAAGCTAAAAATTACTTAATAGAGGGAATTTCTGAGCAAAATTTAAAAAAGTATCATAAAAGTAAAGAAACTAAAAAAAACCGCTCAATAAGCCGGATATACTCAGGATGATTTATAACAATCAGGGTAAAGGTTGGTAATATCGTGATAGTTCTTTTTGAGAATTTATTACAATTTTACTGAGCGAGAGGAAGATCGTTTTTTTTTGCGTCAACGTATTAAGGGAATGTTTGTGGACAATTTTCTGCACAAATCCGCTGAGTAAAATTGTAATACATTCTCAAAAAGAACTATCACAATATTACTCGTATCACAGTATTACCAACCTTTACCCTATTATACCAGTAAAATACTAAACGTAACAAAATCAAGAACCTTAAAATTGCTTAAGAAGGTACAAATTTATAATATTGTACTATTACAATAAATTACAAACTTTGAAAAATTAATAGGTTATGAATTTGCTTAATAAGTAGAAAATTGTCCAGTTTTAAATTATCTCGCAAATTTTTATTACTACGCAGCAGTGAGAGTGAAGTAGAAGGAAAACTTACAGAACATTCATCATATTGTCTATATATCATAAATTTTGCTATTCTCGGGCATTAGAGTTTAGAGGCCAAAGGTTTCTAAATGATGAAGAGGTGGAAACAATCTGCTATACTATCTGTTAAACTTGGCAAAGAAATTTCTACAGCATCGATTCAAATATTAAATATTCTAAGAAAACTTGTCTAGCAACTGTTTGTTCACAACAATTCTTGGAAGAAAGATTTCTGGCATTTCCAACTATAAAATTAGAGTTTAGAGGCCAAAGGTTTCTAGATGATGAAGAGGTGGAAACAATCTTCTATACTATCTGTTAAACTTGGCGAAGAAATTTCTACAGCATCGATTCAAATATGAAATATTCTAAGAAAACTTGTCTAGCAACTGTTTGTTCACAACAATTCTTGGAAGAAAGATTTCTGGCATTTCCAACTATAAAATTAGAGTTTAGAGGCCAAAGGTTTCTAGATGATGAAGAGGTGGAAACAATCTGCTATACTATCTGTTAAACTTGGCGAAGAAATTTCTACAGCATCGATTCAAATATGAAATATTCTAAGAAAACTTGTCTAGCAACTGTTTGTTCACAACAATTCTTGGAAGAAAGATTTCTGGCATTTCCAACTATAAAATTAGAGTTTAGAGGCCAAAGGTTTCTAGATGATGAAGAGGTGGAAACAATCTTCTATACTATCTGTTAAACTTGGCAAAGAAATTTCTACAGCATCGATTCACATATGAAATATTCTAAGAAAACTTGTCTAGCAACTGTTTGTTCACAACAATTCTTGGAAGAAAGATTTCCGGCATTTCCAACTATAAAATTAGAGTTTAGAGGCCAAAGGTTTCTAGATGATGAAGAGCTGGAAACAATCTGCTATACTATCTGTTAAACTTGGCGAAGAAATTTCTACAGCATCGATTCAAATATGAAATATTCTAAGAAAACTTGTCTAGCAACTGTTTGTTCACAACAATTCTTGGAAGAAAGATTTCTGGCATTTCCAACTATAAAATTAGAGTTTAGAGGCCAAAGGTTTCTAGATGATGAAGAGCTGGAAACAATCTGCTATACTATCTGTTAAACTTGGCAAAGAAATTTCTACAGCATCGATTCAAATATGAAATATTCTAAGAAAACTTGTCTAGCAACTGTTTGTTCACAACAATTCTTGGAAGAAACATTTATGGGATTTCCAACTATAAAATTAGAGTTTAGAGGCCAAAGGTTTCTAAATGATGAAGAGGTGGAAACAATCTGCTATACTATCAGTTAAACTTGGCGAAGAAATTTCTACAGCATCGATTCAAATATGAAATATTCTAAGAAAACTTGTCTAGCAACTGTTTGTTCACAACAATTCTTGGAAGAAAGATTTCTGGCATTTCCAACTATAAAATTAGAGTTTAGAGGCCAAAGGTTTCTAGATGATGAAGAGGTGGAAACAATCTGCTATACTATATGTTAAACTTGGCGAAGAAATTTCTACAGCATCGATTCAAATATGAAATATTCTAAGAAAACTTGTCTAGCAACTGTTTGTTCACAACAATTCTTGGAAGAAAGATTTCTGGCATTTCCAACTATAAAATTAGAGTTTAGAGGCCAAAGGTTTCTAGATGATGAAGAGCTGGAAACAATCTGGTATACTATCTGTTAAACTTGGCAAAGAAATTTCTACAGCATCGATTCAAATATGAAATATTCTAAGAAAACTTGTCTAGCAACTGTTTGTTCACAACAATTCTTGGAAGAAAGATTTCTGGCATTTCCAACTATAAAATTAGAGTTTAGAGGCCAAAGGTTTCTAGATGATAAAGAGGTGGAAACAATCTTCTATACTATCTGTTAAACTTGGCGAAGAAATTTCTACAGCATCGATTCAAATATGAAATATTCTAAGAAAACTTGTCTAGCAACTGTTTGTTCACAACAATTCTTGGAAGAAAGATTTCTGGCATTTCCAACTATAAAATTAGAGTTTAGAGGCCAAAGGTTTCTAGATGATGAAGAGGTGGAAACAATCTGCTATACTATATGTTAAACTTGGCGAAGAAATTTCTACAGCATCGATTCAAATATGAAATATTCTAAGAAAACTTGTCTAGCAACTGTTTGTTCACAACAATTCTTGGAAGAAAGATTTCTGGCATTTCCAACTATAAAATTAGAGTTTAGAGGCCAAAGGTTTCTAGATGATGAAGAGCTGGAAACAATCTGGTATACTATCTGTTAAACTTGGCAAAGAAATTTCTACAGCATCGATTCAAATATGAAATATTCTAAGAAAACTTGTCTAGCAACTGTTTGTTCACAACAATTCTTGGCAGAAACATTTCTGTCATCGAACACGGGTCTCTTTTGTGAGTATCTACCAACTTTCTGACACCGCGATTGAGCCATTACTTTTTTTTATTTTGTGCTCAGTGCTCACCTATATTATTACACCGATGCGTGTTCCTTGCTTAACTTCTTGTTATACAATCGCCATGGTTACGTTTCAGACAGTTTCGATGATTTAGAACTACTAGAAATAAATAAAATGTCAGTGTAATGTCACGTGACGAAGTGTTTTGTAACTTGAAGCATTGCGGTGATCTGTTTGGAAAACACGGAATGCAAAATGATAATATATTAATTTTATACAAGGAACGCAAATCAATTTTTATTGTCACGAAAGCTGTTATTTTGTTTGGTCTCGTGTTGTATTCTTACTTACATATCTTATGTCATCAACGAAATATATGGCAGTCAGCCATGCATGGCTCCAAGGTAGTGGCTCTTTCCTGGGAGAAGCCGAGGCAATAGAAACGTCAGCGTCAATCCATTCGTCCAACTTTCTGCCAATCTATTTACCCACAACCATTCATTTACACATCCATCCATCCATCCATCCATTCATACATCATTCCATTGTTTCAATAATTAAACCGCTCATAAATCTAAATATTCACTCACACATCAATCCATTGATCCAACCATCACATCCAAACTTTCATACATGTATTTCTCCATACAATAATCCATCTATCTGTTCCTTCGTCTATCTGTTTCCTGTATTCCTTTATCCATCCATCCATCCATCATTCAATTATTTTAATAATTAAACCGCACATACCCAAAACTAGATATTCACCCACGTACCAATAATATAATAATCCATTCTTCTATTCCTTCGTCTATCTGTTCCTGTTTTCCTTTATCCATCCATCCATCCATCCACCCATCCATCTATCCATCCATCTATTCTACTTAGTCATTCGTCTATAATTTTCGTCCGTTTATCCATTAATCCACTCGAAACATCCATTACTTTCATATAGGCCTATTCATTCACACACCCATCTATATATCCCTTCATATATATATATATATATATATATATATATATATCCATCAATCCATTATCTACAATATTTATCCATGAATCCACTACCTACAATATTAATCCGTCAATGCACCCACCCATTTATCATATATTAATCCATCCATCTATTCCTTCGTCTATCTTTCTGTTCCTATATTCCTTTTCCATCCATCCATCCATGCATCCATCATTCCATTGTTTTAATAATTAAACCGCTCATACCCAAATCTAGATATTCACCCACGCACCAACAATATAATTATCCATTCTTCTATTCCTTCGTCTATCTGTTCCTGTATTCCTTTATCCACCCACCCATCCATCCATCTATCCATTCATTCATCTGTTTTACTCATTCGTCCATAATTTTCGTCCGTTTATCCATTAATCCATTCGAAACATCCATTACTTTCATACAGGTCTCTTCATTCACACACCCATCTATATATCCCTTCATATATCTATCAATCCATTATCTACAATATTTATCCATGAATCCACTACCTACAATATTAATCCGTCAATGCACCCACCCATTTATCATATATTAATCCATCCATCTATTCCTTCGTCTATCTTTCTGTTCCTATATTCCTTTTTCCATCCATCCATCCATCCATGCATCCATCATTCCATTGTTTTAATAATTAAACCGCTCATACCCAAATCTAGATATTCACCCACGCACCAACAATATAATTATCCATTCTTCTATTCCTTCGTCTATCTGTTCCTGTATTCCTTTATCCACCCACCCATCCATCCATCTATCCATTCATCCATCTGTTTTACTCATTCGTCCATAATTTTCGTCCGTTTATCCATTAATCCATTCGAAACATCCATTACTTTCATACAGGTCTCTTCATTCACACACCCATCTATATATCCCTTCATATATATATATATATATATATATATATATATATATATATACACATCTATCAATCCACTATCTACAATATTTGTCCATGAATCCACTACCTACAATATTAATCCGTCAATGCACCAACCCATTTATCATATATTAATCCATCCATCTATTCCTTCGTCTATCTTTCTGTTCCTATATTCCTTTTTCCATCCATCCATCTATCCATGCATCCATCATTCCATTGTTTTAATAATTAAACCGCTTATACACTAATCTAGATATTCACCCACGCACCAATAATACAATAAGCCATTCTTCTATTCCTTCGTCTATATCTTCCTGTATTCCTTTATGCATCCTCCATCTAATCATTCATTATCTATTCTACTTAGTCATTCGTCCATAATTTTCGTCTGTTTATCCATTAATCCACTCGAAACATCCATTACTTTCATATATTCATTCACACACACACATCACACATCTATATATCCCTTCGTCAATCCATTATCTACAATATTTATCCAAAAATTCACTACCTATAATATTAATCCGTCAATACACCCATCCATTTATCATATATTAATCCATCCATCTATTCATTCGACTATATATCTGTTCCTATATTTCTTTATTCATCCATCCATCCGTCCCTCAATCCATATATTGAGCAACCTATTTATTATTATTATTATTATTATTATTATTATTATTATTATTATTATTATCATCATCATCATTATTATTATTGTTATTCAGAAGAAAGGTTATCTAAAATTGTGCTGGAATGTTGTCTGCCTGGGAGGAGAAGGAAAGGGAGACCTCGAAATCATGGTTACAAGAGATCAGAACAGGGATGAGAGACTGCTGACTGAACGACATGGATTGGATGGACAGAGAAGAGTGGAGAACAAGAATAAGACTTCAAGCACAGAAAGATGTGTAAACATTAGAAATAATAATAATAATAATAATAATAATAATAATAATAATAATAATAAATAAAAATAGCAATAATTATATTAGATTATTATTATTATTATTATTATTATTATTATTATTATTATTATTATTATAACAATACTCAATTACTTTATTTATGTATTTATTTGTTTTTTTCTTTAACTGCTTGCTCATTTATTTATTTATTTATTTATTTATTTATTTATTTATTTATTTATTTATTTATTTATTTATTTATTTATTTATTTATTTATTTATTTATTTTATTTATTTATTCACTCAATTATTGCTGAATCCATTAATTCAATTCCCTTTCCGTCCATTCTCACGTCCATCCTTGGAATATTTCGGTTTTTAAATTACCGTAATTTTGTACAACTATCAATAATAATTAAAATCTGACTTAATTAATCCGTAAAGAGAAGATTCATGCTTAAGATGCAGCACATTTTCAATATAACATGTAATCCAAATGAATGAATGTAATTTTCTCTACTAACATACGCATTTAATCACTGCATTGATAATTCGACATACCAGAAATAAAACCATACTGTTAATTTGTGTCAATTCTGCTGAGTTTCTCAGGGCCCCGTGAACAAAAAGAGCTCCGTATAATCGATGCAACGCAGGAACTGAGTTCACTTGTTTTTCTTAGAGGACTTACAAATCGGAAAACGTTAATTATATTCCGTTCCTATAGCGACAAAGGACCTCGGCTGGTCTTCCAATATATCTTTGTGCAACGCTGACATGACAACGGAATAATTTGCATTTAAACAAGTGACATTTGAGCAATTACCAATTGTCTTTGTTGCTACGAAAAAAGAAGAACATCGCCCCTTAACATGTATAAATTACCCCTAAACACATCCCTTACAATGTGACCGGAAAATAATATAAAAAGAAGTTACTAGATACAATTAGGAGTTACAGCTTCGTCTTTTCAAAAGATGGAAGAATTTCTTTTGAAACGGATGAAGGTAGTTCTAAATTTGGAGTCTAGTACGTGGCTAGAATTTCACTTCTGAAACGAAGTGAGGGAAACTATTTAGATTCCGGACAGAAACGGAATCTGTAAGGAATAAAAAGGGAGGGTGGAGTTGGGCAAGGTATGAAACCTTGTTGAGAAATGCAAGGTCAGTGGCGGTAATAGACTGCGTCATGAATTTTAAAACAGTATTTCTCTACTTTGTGTTTCACAAACTTTTCCGACTGCATTTGCTCAGTACTAATAGCTTATGCAAAGTAGATCCAGTTGTGCTCGATGTTGTAGCAGTTAATAAGCTTGCCATTGGATTGGATGTTAGAGGGTTTAATCCCAGTGGCGGCTGATTGGCTGAGGTAAGTGAGGTCGGGCCTCAGTCGCTTGGCTTCACTGAACTCAAATTTTGTGGTTTTATATAATGTATTAGTTGTTTAAAAGAAGCATAGGGTTAAGGTTGGTAATGCAATAATATCGTGATACTGTGTTTGAGACATCCTTAATACGTTGACGCAAAAAAAAAAAAACGATCTTTCTCTGGCTCATTAAAATTGTAATACATTCTCAAATAAACTGTCACAATATTACTCATATCACGATACTACCAACCTTTACCCTATAGCGTTGTAGAAGTATTTCAAAACTTTGTAGTATATATAAATCTGTCTTGCAGTAAAATTTGTTCCTGAGACCTGGCGGGATCGTGCCAGATGTGGCTTCTGCATTTAGTATGTTTTCGCGGGTTTTGAGGTCGTACTTGAAAAGCTGTAACTAAGGCACAATTTTTTCGGCCTCGTAGCCTCGTCAACTTTCACTTCTTCCATCTTTAGACCGGTTTCAAGGGTGGGATGGGATGAGAATATAAGTGGTGCTCGTCTTCCTAATAAACCACAAATAACATTAAAATTCTCGTTTTCTTAGTAGGCACGAGCCCGCACTATATCTCAGTTTATGGCTTATGCGAAGATGTTGTAATAGGCCTAATTGTGCTTAGTAGTACAGTAGTGAGTGCGGTCCATTGTTGTTATTTGTTTCGGGAAAACAGAAACAGATGTGGGAAATGATAATGATATAATTAATTAATTGTTAGAATAACCTTTTTGGGAAGAATCAATATTGAAACAAGGGTAGTTCTAAATAAAGAGATATCTACACCATAATTTTCAGAAAGATAACCTTAAAAAGTGAACGTCCAATGCTTCCTAGTATGGACAACACAAATGGTTATGTGATAATGTAGTCCGAATAAACTTTTCTGTTGATCCTGATAATATGCATTGCTTCACCACAATCAAACAGTCACTGAAACAAGCAGCACAGCAACTGATTTTGGGAGTGGCATTATTTTTCATTAATAATAATAATCATCATCATCATAATCATAATAATAAAATTACAGAAATAATATTAATGGCATAATAAAATAATAAAGATATTAATAATAATAATAATAATAATAATAATAATAATAATAATAATTAATATCATCAGTAATAAACTCTCTCTATGGGAGGGGTATTTAAACTAAAGAGGCCTCATTGAAGATTTCGGTCTCCCGCCACTACTGTTTAAACCCATACGAGGGCAAGTATTTGATATTTTCGACCATGTATTCAGACAAGATTTAATTAATTTTATGTGCGAAAGATATTATATATATATATATATATATATATATATATATATATATACAAAGGAAAAAGGCATTTCCAATGTTTTATCAATCCAAAATCATTAACGTTGTCAGGAATCACTTCACAGTGTTTTATAAAGTAACACTTCAAGTTTAATATCGGAATTCAAAAATTAATTCAATATTTGCTCCTTGTGTCACACGACACACACCAAGAAGAATGTCTAGTTCATCCAAAATCTGCTTAAGCCTATACCACATTGAAAACATAGCTATTATGATGCGTTGTACCAATTCATCTAAATCTTTAGAAAATGGGGGGACGTAAACCACGTCTTTCAAAACTCCTCAAAGAAAAAATTCGCACGGTGTGAGATCGGGGCACTTTGGTGGTCACACTGCAATGTGCATTACTGGTGCTAAATATTGTTTCGTTCCTTACGTTTTCGAACTATTATTAAAATAACACGGAAATTTTGTCTACAAAGCAAAAAATGTGCTCTTTCACTAGAATATTAATTTCAAGTGGACTTCTGTTCTCAGATATAATAGGCATCTTCATTCTTTCTGAATTATATTCGTATATAATAATAATAATAATAATAATAATAATAATAATAATAATAATAATAATAATAATAATAATAATAATAAGTGACAATTTATTTATTTTATTTACTTATATTTATGTGCTCAATAGCCGTTGGCCAATTATAATCCAGCACAATAAGACAATAAAAACAAATAATACAAAATGTATTTTTTGGTGTAGACTTTTGAATTGTACTCACTTCGCTTACTACCTAAATAAATAAATAAATGTTATAATAGTTTAAAAACAATGATATAATATTAATAAAGAAATAGAATGAACAGGGTTAACCACTGGTAATGTTCATTAAAACAAACATATAGTAAACCAAACATAAACACAAAATTAATATAGTCTGAGATTATATACAGTAGAAGAATAAAACAGATTATTAAAAATGGCTCAAGATAACAGATCATAATACAATTTAAATCACTTAACAATTACCCAATATTATACATTAAATGGATCGAAATCACAACCTGTATATTAGCATTTTTATGCATCTAGAGAACGAAGAAACAGATTTAGAATTTCTAGTGTAGAAAATTTTGTCAACTCTCTATTCTTTAGAAGGAATATGAAAACTCACATTACTTATGTAAGATTCACAGATAAGGTCACCCTTGACGACCTTACAAAAGAATATGTAATCAAATTCATGTGGTCTAGCATATAAGCTTTCACATTTAAAGTTTTCACAATAGTAATAATAATAATAATAACAATAATAATAATAATAATAATAATAATAATACTTACTTACTTACAAATGGCTTTTAACGAACACACAGGTTCATTGCCGCCCTCACATAAGCCCGCCATCCGTCACTATCCTGTGCAAGATTAATCCATTCTCTATCATCATATCCCACTTCCCTCAAATCCATTTTAATATTATCTTTCCATCTATGTCTCGGCCTCCCCAAAGGTTTTTTTCCCTCCGGTCTCCCAATAATAATAATAATAATAATAATAATAATAATAATAATAATAATAATAATAATAATAATAATAATAGTAGTAGTAGTAGTAATAATAATAATAATAGTAATAATAGTAATAGGCCTAATAATAATAATAGTAATAATAATAATAATAATAATAATAATGTAATATCGATTCTGGAGGTAGAAGAACTACTGTAATGAGAAGTATTCTCAATTTAAAAAGATAATGATGTTATTACTGTTTCTAAAATAATGATGGAAGTAGTGGGGATGGTAGCCTAATGTGGTGGCAAATTAGTTGTAGAAGAAGCAACCACAATAAGTCCAAATATTTTATTTCAAAGCTATACTTCCTATTGCAAACTTTCTTGCCCAAAAAAGGTTGCAATCCATTTTTTCATATTCCCAATAATTATAAAATTAAAAATTCTCATGTGACTCATGCCACTGTTGCTCTTAGTTAACGAGTGATTGGTGCCCCTGTCACGTGTGCACGACTTCGGGACTGCTCCCCAGTCTCGATCCCTGACTTCTCAGCGGTAATGTCACTCCTTCTCTCTCCCAGCCCCTCTCATAAATTTAATGGACAGGCGCGCCTGATAGCGCACAGTATTTGTTATGGGAAGCACCCCTATATGCCTACACAGTCACTGGCTTGAATGCCAATGTTTACTACTAGATGGTAGCTGCAGCTGCGGCTCGTTTGTGACGTCATATTCAAATTTTAATATATCACTTTTATTTGAAACGACAGAGGCTACTCACAATCGATGGGGTGACAATTGCGAATTCAGTACTTCACACCCCTTACAGGCGACACAAGATATTCACAATCGATGAGTTGAAAAAACATAATACGAATTTTTGTTTTATGTATATACTTTTTAATTGCATACACTATTAATGTAATAGAGAAAGATATAATAATTATAACCATAATATTATTTGTCACTTTTGGCTTATAAGTAGACCGCGTAACTTTAGGCACTAAAAGTCTTCGAAATATGCAGGCAACTATGCAGTAAAAATACACTTTAGAGGTTTATTTGGTGTAATAATATGATATAAATTAAATTAATTTAAAGTTTCTCCCAAAATCAAATTGTACTCTTTTTTTAAGTTTATAATTGTTTAGCATTCTCTCTGCAAATCAAATTGTACTCTATTTTTAAGTTAACCTTTGCTTTGTATTCTGGATCCTAGTGGTCAGCCGTAGATGTTGGCCAGATGTCCCAAACTGTGGAATTAGTAGTAATTAATTTTCACCATGCCATCATCATTTTTATGTTTATATTTATTTTATTTTTTTATTAGAAACATGTTAATGTCTTCAATTTCATTAAATAAATTTATAGCCTATGTGTATGAATTAATCGGCCTATTTTATATTTGTATTCTGTAATTTCGGAATATATACTGTATTTTTCATCCTAGCTTACTTGATTTCGTACGATATTATTCTTCTCTATGTTAATATTATATTATGTAATTTCATTATAGCTGTAAGTTTACTTTTAGTTCCTATTTTATTTTATTTATATATTCTTCCTATATTAATAATATATCTGAACTGCGACCCAAATATATTAATATTATTAAATAACCAAAGTTAATATCAAAAGAAAATAGGTTAAAAATCATAAGGGATTATGTATGTATGTATTTTCTTTTTATTTTAGTAGGTTATTTTACAACGCTTTATCAACATCTTAGGTTATTTAGCGTCTGAAGTCTGAATGAGATGAAGGTGAAATGAGTCCGGGGTCCAGCACCGATAGTTACCCAGCATTTGCTCATATTGGGTTGAAGAAACACCCCAGAAAAAACCTCAACCAGGTAACTACCCGGGCCACCTGGTTTCGAGGCCAGACGCGCTAACCGTTACTCTACAGGTGTGGACTTGTATGTATGTATGTATGTATGTATGTATGTATGTATGTATGTATGTATGTATGTATGTATGTTTGCATGTTTGCATGTTTGCATGTATGTATGTATGCATGCATGCATGCATGTATGTATGTATGTATGTATGTATGTATGTATGTATGTATGTATGTATGTATGTATGTATGTATGTATGTATGTATGTAGTTATTATATTTTATCACTCTTAAATTACAGAACCAATTCAGAGAATTTCAGTTAATTTATGTAGAATATTCTATAAGCAAAGTTTCCATTTCAAATCTCAAATATTAAATAATAGAAGCTACTCTTACAGAACTTGAGTTAATAATAAAATTGTAAATTATAATTCTATAGCTATAGTTCTCATTTGTCACTCTTAGATTATATAAACTCAATTCAATAAAGATAAGTTGGCAATTGTAAATACAATTCTATAGTCATAGGTCTTATTTTTATCACTCTTGATTTATAGAAAATATTTATAAAATTCAAGATGATTAGTTTAAATGAGATTTTTAATAAAATTTCTTATTTGTCATTCTTGAATTTATAAAACATATTCAGAGACATTTAATTGATATTTTAATTCTAGTTCTATATTTAAAAACCTATTTCAAATTGCAGATTATATTTTGGAACTAATAAATTACAATTCATAATTGTAGTTCTATATCAAACGTTCCTCTTGAACAACAGGAAATATTCAGTGAATATTAAATGACAATTTCTGTAGCCACTGTTTATTAAACGAGACAATTAACTGAGTATGAACTGACATTAATCAGCCATTCTTTATTAAACAATGCTCTTTAATTATATCAGATCATATGATGAGCTGATAATTACAATTGTAGTGCTTCATTAGCGTCAATTTTAAACTACAGAAGAGTGAGACAGGCGTACAACGCATGAACAGTAACGAATGAATAACTTAGTAGGCTATATCCACTAGCATGTAACGTATGTATCCATTGTCTTTTGTGTCCTGTAAAGAGTTGACTCTTAATGAAGGTTTAGAACTTATAGACCTGGAAATTAATATACAGACACATGGGGGATATCGATAACGTGTGATCTTCTACATCAGAACTCTTCGTCACAAAAAACATAACAGACAAAGAATTTTATTCTCATGAGAATAGATCACATACTGAATGATATTTCTCGTAAAGCCGTAAGTAAGCTGAAGAATAATTGGAAATTTTAAATTAATTAATTCATACATTATTATTCTCATTTAAAAGAAAAACTGTTTACGTAAAAAGATATTTCCGAATGTATTAATAAAATAAAATTGATAGTTTAGTTAGCCAATACATATTTAATCTAATTTTTATAATTTTTAAATTTTTAATTTATTTTTAAAATCTCAAATTTATTTATAATGTAAATAAATTATTATTAAAATATGAGACATTTGCTTATTCAGATTGTAACTTGCTTCAAGCTATTCAGTACAAGGTTGTTTCCGATCTCTGATAACTAATTTGAATGGCGTCACGTGCGTCAGGAATCACACCGACAGCTGAATTGCGGCGAGAGGTGACAGACCAGTAGTGAGTGATTTCATAATCAGAGTGCACGGTGTATCACAGTTGCAATTCCCAAGAAAATCGAGGCTTTATGGGAGAGTTACATAACAACTCTTTCCGATGCCAAGTACAGTTAAGTGAAAATCATAGGAGCCTGCAAAAAAACGTGGTTTAGTTATTTCCAAGAAAGGCATCTTGTGTGTACCTAATAAGACTGGCAAAGCTCGGATGGGATTAATTCCAGAGTGGAAAAAGCAAGCAAATCCACCCTCCGTCAGAAATCGCCGCACCCCACGAGATGATACAGATTAATTCCATTCGAGTTTTTTCTCAAATGAATAGCCGAACATTTTTAGGAGTTTGTGTACTATTTTTCAAACAAAGTTGTATAACATTTGTACGCGTTTGCTTAACATATTAACATTGCTGGCTGATAATGAGTTTTCTCTAGCTGGGTTCTGGCTTTCATGAAGAACTCTGCAACCTTAATACAATAAAAAAAAAACTCTTTCAAAGATCATTTCTGTTAAGAGACCATCACTCTTAGACACTGATTTGTCTTAGAACCGATGTAAAAGCCCAAAAAATAAATTGTGGGGTTTTACTTCCATCTAGGGACCATCCCTCTTCGCGACTACCAACCAGCCATTCAACAGCCGTTTTCTTAATCTTATCCCTTTTAAAGGACCGGATTTCAAAATTAAAGTATAGTATTAAATTTTGCAATGCAGTAACTTAGTTTAATGTATTAAATAAATCCTGAGTACTTGATAAGAATACTGTAGTCTATCTGCCAAAGTTAGAATGAAATTTGACAACACTGTTAACTATTCATGCTGAACGTCCGATCCTTTTTAATCCTCTGTAAAGAATGTTGTAACTTTTAGCAAGAAAGAGACCTTCAGAGTCTGACCACGGACTTACACGGTATTTGCTCCCTACTTTAACAGTTTCATTTCTTCTGGCATTGTGTAAAGTTATCATGAGCAAAAAACATGTTCAGTAAAAATTGAGAAGTGGATTAGCATTGAAGGATCAAGTCAAAGTGATTCGCGAAAGTAAAAGTTATTTATCTTAAAGAAAATTAGGAGGAAAATTCAAACGTAACAATACCTACAATAATCCGTTTTTAAATCGAAGACAAAGATACAGCTAGGCGGGCGTAAAAACGGCATTTTAAAAATTAATTTTTGTATCATTAGTGGTGAAAATTCGTACTTCAGCAAATAACACGAAACCTATATTCGAAAAAATACGAATAGATTCTCTTTAACCACTCTGTGCAATGAGAAAGTAAAAAAGTAGTTTGTTTAAAAAGTAATTGGAGATTCATCCTTCGAAGAGGTGGAAAAATTGAAATATCTTCGAGCAACAGTAACAAATATAAATGACACTCGGGAGGAAATTAAAAGGAGAATGAATATGGGAAATGCCTGTTATTATTCGGTTCAGACGTTTTTGTCATCTAGTCTGCTGTCAAAAAATCTGAAAGTTAGAATTTATAAAACAGTTATACTACCGGTTGTTCTGTATGGTTGTGAGACTTGGACTCTCACTTTGAGAGAGGAGCAGAGATTAAGGGTGTTTGAGAATAAGGTTCTTAGGAAAATATTTGGGGCTAAGAGGGATGAAGTTACAGGAGAATGGAGAAAGTTACACAACGCAGAACTACACGCATTGTATTCTTCACCTGACATAATTAGGAACATTAAATCCAGACGTTTGAGATGGGCAGAGCATGTAGCACGTATGGGCGAATCCAGAAATGCATATAGAGTGTTAGTTGGGAGACCGGAGGGGAAAAGGCCTTTGGGGAGGCCGAGACGCAGGTGGGAGGATAATATTAAAATGGATTTGAGGAAGGTGCGATATGATGATAGAGACTGGATTGGTCTTGCACAGGATAGGGGCCGATGGCGGGCCGATGTGAGGGCGGCAATGAACCTTCGGGTTCCTTAAAAGCCATTTGTAAGTAAGTATAATAATAAATACAAGGTAGCAATTATACAAATAATTAAGACTGATGATTAATACGTGAAACGAATACACTAAATCATAGATGGCATCTGTTTCTCCAGAATTTTGTGGCTACCGTTATGGAATGGCAGAGTTCTATTTTAGGAAGTCATGGAACAGATGCAATGATCACTTGTTATTTTTTCTGTTCCCATGACAACAGTAGGGGACGGGTTTTAGAATTCATAGCATGCAGTAGTGCCTCCTCTCTGCCCCTCTCTGCGTCGTCTCATCCCAGCATCACATCCGGGTACAGCGCGATCTCATACTGATCACAAAGCTTCGCTCACCGACTTACACAGTTGCCCACAATTTTAAATATCTCTTTGATAAACGTCGGATCACGTTTACAGAGAACATATTTTATAGACGAAAATATGATTATGTGTCGTGATATTGAGTAATGGTGTAAGCCTAATTAAAATGGAAGCAAGTAAATTTCTCTTAAGAAACTTGTTTTAAGATACCTTCATTCAGCACCCTAAATATTTCTTTCCTCTGGATCTATCCCCGTTTGGTGAGAAACCGTCAGTTAACTGCCTGCTCAGATTAGACCAGGGCTGGGCAGCAAGAGCCGATTCTACTCTCTCACTGGGAGCCATATCATTTCTCTTCATCCCCTTTCTTCCCAGCAGAATTCCGTGCAACGTTGATTCAGTGAGGATGAATATTAAGCGTCCCCGTTTAGAGTCTGGTTCCGCTCCCGATGCCCAGCCCTGGATTAGACTTTCATTCTCAAATATCTACAGAAGAATAGCAACAAATTCTATAACACGGCTTGTTGTTAAATTATTAAGTTAATTTCATAGATTGTGAATAAGCGATCTGGATTCCAGCGACAAAAGAAAATGACGTGGGCCTGATTTCGGTCATAAATTTTAGAAATTATCTCCCTTTCTTTGGAAACAGTGTTCTTGTGATCTTCTTTCTTACCTTATGCAATATTGACTAAATTAAAAGAGGACATCGCTGCTTGTGAATTCAAAGTATGAGTACTAAGGTAGTGTCCCAAATTTCAAGTCCATACTTCACACAAGTAACTAGCAAATAGATGACTAGCAAACTAGGAAGCTTTAGATACGTATGTATGCTTGAAACACGTACTTACAGACTATTTTAACTGCTTTTAGTCGGTTATTTATTTAACTGCGATGTATAAAATACTGTGCGTAGGTTATTTAGAGTCCATGGAATTGGTGAGTACTAGATGATATTTAGCGAGATGAGACCGAGAATTAAATATGAACATTACTTGTTGAAAGTCGAAATGTTTACATGACATTTCGAAAAAGAAATTACAAGTTAACTATTTTCAACACACTTTTCATTCATTCATTCATTCATTCATTCACTTATTTATTCACTTATTTATTTACCTATTTATTTACTTATTTATTTATTTACTCATTTATTTATTTACGTATATGTATTTACTTATTTATTTATTCACTTATTTATTTACCTACTTATTTATTTATTTATTTAATTATTTACTTACTTATTTACTTACGTACCTACTTATTTACTTGCTTATTTATTTATTTATTTACTTATTTACAGTGAAAGCTCTTAACTTCGACAGAAAACAAGTTCGACATCCTATAGTTCGACTCCTTAAGTAGGAGAATTAGACATGTGGTGTTCCTCAGGGCTCTATTCTTGGTCCATTCTTCTTTCTTATTATGATAAATGACTTGCCATACAATGTGTCGGCTAAAACTATAATGTATGCTGACGATACAACTTTTGTTATTACACATAATAATACTGCTGAGTTAGATTTTATGAAGCAAGCTCTATTTGCTGAAATAAGACAGTGGTTTTCAATTAATGGATTTATTGTTAATGATGAAAAAGCTCACGTGTTAACTCTAAGTTTGAAACAAACCCAAAATAATGTGATAAATGAATCTGTAAAGATGCTGTGTATGTATTTGGATCCTAAACTAAGGTGGAACAGCCATGTCAGTTATGTATGTAAAAGAATTTCTAGAGTAATTTATCTCTCGAGAAGTATCATGTACAAGATTCCCAAACATTATTTAAAACAAGTTTATTATGCACTACTTGAAAGTGTTATTAGATATGGATTACTCTTATATGGAAATAGTTCTGACCTTCCAAACATTCTGTTACTGCAGAAAAAGGCAGTTCGTATTATAACAATGTCACCACCCAGACAATCATGTAGATCTCTTTTCAAAAATGAAAAGATTATGACAGTCTACAATCTATGTATTTTTGAACTTTTAATGTATGTAAACAAGAATATTACTAATTATACAAGTATAGTAGATCTGCATCGCTATGAAACAAGAAATAATGATCAATTAAACGTACCACATGTCAGGTTGCAAAAAACACAATGGAGCTATGTAATTACTGCATTAAAAGTATATAATAAGATACCAACAAATATAAAGGCACTTAATGAAACACAATTTAAATTTCAGATTAAGAGTTGGCTACAAAATAATCCCTTTTATAATATGAATGAATTGTTTGAAAATGATGTAGTGTTTTAGTTAAATTTTATTATTTTTTACTCTTTTAATATTTTAAATATTGACACATTGTTTTTATATAATTATATTGACGAGGCCTCTTGTATTCTTGTACCTTCAGGCAAATAAACAATATGAATATGAATATGAATGCCCCTATACGGGCACTAAGAAATGGGCTTGCCATTTGAATGAGAATTGGTTCTGTGTCTTGTAGTGATAATTTTGTTAAAGGAAAACAGAATATTTTATTGATTAGGACAGCCATATTTAATCACTGATTTTAAATTATGAACTCTTCTTTTTCTATTTGAGAATTGTGCCGTTTGTGAGACGGAACTGTCGAAACCCACTGTGGTACTAGAAGCGCATACACAAGTCTCGAGGCGGGCAGGAAATGCAAGTACAGTACTTCATTCGTTGTTGGATAACCAATATGAATTTGTATTCATTTCACCTGCCACACCCACTACACCACTTATTGGACTGAACTTTCAATTCTGTTCAGTCGAACTTAGGAAAGTCCACTGTAGTTATTTATTTATTTATTTATTTATTTATTTATTTATTTATTTATTGATTTCCTGACTTATTCATGTATTTATGTATTGATTTATGGATTTGTGTATTGATTGATTGATTGATTTATTTATTTGTTTATTTATTTATCTATGTATTTATTTATTTATTTATTTATTTATTTATTTATTTATTTATCTGTAAAGCTAACAGAGGGCAGAAGGTTTCTATAAGAAAAAAAATTGTTCCCACGCAACGGGATGTTTCCTACTCCTTGTAGGTATACACATACAAATATTTGCGAATCTAAGTTATCCACAATATTATTTTTAACACCACCTGAGCTCCAAACCCGTCTTCCTTTTCGAGTTTAGCGAAACATCGTAAGCTCTGCATTTTTATTATATCTGCCTAACAGACAAGAACGTTAAATCGAAATCAACTACATTTTTATTGTTGTCATAAACTTGATGTCAGTTAGTTCCCACTACATCCCAACGATTCCTTTTCCATCTCATTCCTTCCAGATGTCTCTCAAAACATTTGCATTGTTTGTCCTTCGATACATTTTATACGTACTTTGGAAATGGTAGTTATATTAGTTTTCTATACTAAATTAAATATTTAGCTTATTTCTTATTTTAATAACTTTTGTACAATTTATGGCCTCACTTCTGAATTTATGCTTATGGCAGTTGATGAACGTACATCTCCTTAAAAGAACTCCAGTTTCATGTGTTCGGTAATTATCGTATCTTATACACGAAGTAATTATTTAATAATTGATTCCAAGCCTCTGTTTTATGAGCATTATACATTAGACCACCCAGTATGTCATTTGTTTTCGTAACCGGAAATTCGTTAATTTTCTTCCGTCCACCTGGACCGTAGTCGCAACACGAAATGGGTAAACTGGTAAGTAAAGTATTCATGGTAAGTAAAGTGTTTTATGATGTAACTAATATTGAACTGAAACCTTTAATTTTTTCTGAACTTCAAACATAACATTACATTATGCAACGAGCCTATAATGATAGTGATTAAGACGCGAGTATGTTTGTTTACGAAACAAGCGCAAGCGAGTTTCATAATTTTCATACGAGCGTCTTAATTACCATTATAGGTAAGTTTCATACGACTTTTTATGATCGACCATATTTCTAAATTGAAATTATTGAGAAGTATTCATTTTATTCGTATCTGACTGAAGATCGGAATTGACCTTGTGCATAGCTCGTAAATTGTGAGATATGCGCAGACGCGAAAGTATTGATTTTTCCGAGGAACAATAACGCCATTGACCTTGATGTAATCTAGAGAATAACATGAACTAATTTTGATATAACCTGGAAATTGATTTAGAATTGAAAAACGAGATGACAAATCGAATTTATTTTAATATCATTTACAATTAACGCTAATTATTATAGTAACAGAACATAACCTTCTGCGACAGCATTGGATTTCCAGCCTCCGTGACGTTTCCCTCGTTGTCTTTCGATTGCATATCCGAGAATAATCGAAAACCTGAATTTAATGAATAGGTGTACTTTAATGACATGCATTAAAGGACTGCTACCAGGTGTATAATTACTACATTTCGGCATGGTCGAGCATAAAGTAATTTAGATTCGTGTTCATAAAACATTTTCCCAAATATCGCTTTAGCATTATAACAACAGCCTTCAAAATCAGCATAACCAAAATCAAATTCATCTGTATTTGTGACTAGTTGCAGGAAATGGGACCGAAAGTCGGATTTTTCATTCTTTTATTTTTTGTGGTTTCAAAAAGAGGATGAAATACTGAGAATTTATAAAAAATTCATGGTTCTAGGTGTTATAGTTTTTAATATATTATTACTTATTGCATGTTGATATAACATTATGTATACTTTTCGAGAAAAATGCAATTAAAACTTTCACTTGTTTTCTTAGCAACTATAAGAAAGATTTAGGTATTTGAGAAGCGCTGTGTATAAATACGTCCTAGTTTAGTATGTAAAAAAGCCTACAGGTAGCGCAAGATGTCAAAACATAGAAATGCAGTTTTTACACCGCAAATTCGTTTTTTTTTTGTTCTCTTGTAAAATTTCCTTTCACGACTTTAGGTCCCTTTTCGCGCAACGGGTCACATTTTTTCCTTCGTAGACATGATCATCATCATCATTAATTACAGTAATGTCTTCAGCTATATTACTTAATCACAGGGTGACCATTATATAAAACCTTGGTTTTAAAATTGATCAAGATCAATCTCATAAATTATGTTGTGATAAATTGCTTTACTTTTCACTCTTTATTTTTCACAGGGGATCTGTTAGTGAGCTCAAGTCGAAACCTCTCTTCAAACTACACACATGATTAAGTCTGCAAAAACAGATAGACGAAAACAGGGAAAGAAATTACCGTCCGTGATCAATGGAATTTTGTTAAGAATTTTTAAAGCTTAACGCACAGTTTCCTTTTTTTACGTTTTACCTCCGTTTAAGCTGTCAACATTTGTGAGAATGCCAATAAATAAATCTCAACAACAATACTAACAAATATGCCTTCGTCTGAAAGTTTTCGTTTACTCCATTATGAATTATTCTTAAATTATCTAATAGCAAGAAAGGGAAAATAAATAGAAGGTTGTTTGTCTGAATTGATAACAGATTTCCCATGAAAAGTTAAATTAAATTATGTTTTATTTAACGACGCTCACAACTACCAAAGTTATATCAGCGTCGCCGGTGTGCCGGAATTTTGTCCCGCAGGAGTTCTTTTACATGTTAGTAAATCTATTGACATGAGCTTGTCGCATTTAAGCACAGTTAAATGCCATGAACCTGGGCCGGGATCGAACCCGCAACATCGGGCACAGAAGGCCAGCACTATACCGACTGCGCCACCCAGGACGACCATGAAAATTTGAAGTTCTGCAGTAAATCCGTCCCTGAGCACTAGTTGTACTCTTTCAGGGGTGAGCTAAAGTTTTATCAGATTATATTATATTTTATGTTACAATTGTTAGCAAATAAATAAATAAATAAATAAATAAATAAATAAATAAATAAATAAATAAATAAATAAATAAATAAATAAATAAATAAATAAATAAATAAATAAATAAATAAATAAATCAGCAATAATTTTAGTACCATTTTAGTCATCTATCTATGTTTGTTGTTGATTCTTATAGTAGATATTAATTTATCTGTGATTCTTCTTACAATAGGCCTATTGATCTTATAGCGAAATATAACATTTTTAAAGGCTGGTTCACAATAAACCGAGAACGGAAACGACAAAGAGAACGAGAACGGAAATATAGTTAAAATAAAGGTATTTAAATGTGAGCATTTACAATTAACTGAGTTGTGAATATTCACATTTAAATACATTTTATTTATTTATTTATTTATTTGTTTCTTTCTTTCTTTATTTATTTATTTAAATCCACCACCAACAAAAGCAGGCTTCCAATTACAGGTGGCTTACATAGATATATACACAAAATACATAATAAGAAAAAAACAAAACAAACACCACAAGCGAAAGAAAGAAAATACATAACTGTAATAGATGCTAGAATATAATATTGCAGTTAATATAGTGCCAAATGTCAATATAATGATGCAAAATTGTTTAAAAACTAGAGTAAAAACATTATAATACAATTCTTCATAATTTAAATATCTAAGGAAATACAATTCTTTTCAATATTATATGAAATTTTTCAACTGTTAAACTGAAATTTAAATGAGAATCACAGTTTAAAGACAGAGAGTTGTATTACACATAATAAAGAATGGAGAGTTCTTGAAGAAAACAGTTCTAGGAATGGGAATAACAAAAGGTTGCCTATGACGTAATTCTGTTTTTTTTACATTGAACTGAAGGAATTTAAGAAAATCACAGTTATTCACTATATCGTTAACAGTCTTATAGAGTAAAATTTGACTATTTTTTAATCGCCGAGATTTTAAAGTTTTGTAATTAAATTCAAAATGTAACTGATTATATGAAATTTGCTTGTTATAAGAGACATGTGATGTTTTTTAAAATATAAATAACGCAAAAATCTTTTCTGTATCCTTTCTATTTGCATCTGATGGGACTGGAACTGAGGTGACCATATTACAGACGCATACTCTAGCTTACTCCTAACTAGAGTTTTATATAGAGCATCAATAGTATTTATATTTTTAATTCGTTTGTATTTTTCATTATAAACATTATTAATGACATTATTTCCGTTCTCGTTCTCGTTCTCGTTCTCGTTTCCGTTCCCGGTTTATTGTGAACCAACTTTAATGCTCACATTACCGACAGATTGTCGGTCTTCAAGATACTTTGTTTTTATTTTGTTAAAACAAAATATAAAGGAACCAAACAATCTCTAACCAACAAATTCACATAATACGCAACAATTACTCGAAACTGTGAGCACAGTGTCTTATGTTATTAGGTTTATGTGGATTGTAAAAGAAATTCATCTTGGGTCTGGAACCTGCATCGTGAAATCGGATCTCTTTTAACAGGATAGTAAGGGAATTCTTCTGCCCCCCCCCTCCCCACACTTTCTCAAGACATTTGCCCTCACGTACAAGACCAACTCTATAATAAAACATTCGCTTCGTTTAGGTTACCTTGCCCGTTCCCTCAGCCTTTTTAAGTATTCTGCCCGTTGCTATGACGACCAACAATGCACTATGAACAGCAGAACGTCGTGTGAATTCGAATCATATTTGAAATAAGATGTTTGAACTACAGGACGAGTCTGGAGAACATTTTTTATTCTGTCTCAATGTCTTACATTCGTGATGATTTTAGAAATGTTTCCTCATAGAAGATAATATTCGCATGTTGCCTTAACACTTCTTCTATCAAGGGGGGGGTAATAAAATTACACCACTAACGATTTTTCAGTGCTGTTTCCATTTTTGTCCATATCTTACTTACTTACAAATGGCTCTCAGATAAGCCCGCCATAGGTCCCTATTCTGTGCAAGATTAATCCAGTCTCTATCATCATATCCCACCTCCCTCAAATCCATTTAAATATTATCCTCCCATCTACGTCTCGGCCTCCCCAAAGGTTTTTTACACCCCGGTCTCCCAACTAACACTCTACAGGATGTTTCCGAGGTGGTGTTATAAACTTTCAGGGATGATGGCGAAGGGCACATGTATCAATTTGAGATAAGGAACCATGGTCCGGAAATGACTGAGTCGAAAGTTATAAGAAAAAATAGTTGTGTGGAAATGGAATTGTAATTTGGCACCAAGTGCCCTCCTTCCCTTAACGTTTGGAACAATGGTATGGACCGGATGTCTCCTACGTGGGTACTTGTACCGATACAATCTGTGAGCTTGTCTACTGTTCCCATTGGCTCATCCGTATTCGAAAATCAGGTCTGCTTATTCCGCTCTCGTGTACTCCTCCATTTCACTAGGACTGATCGACTGGACACTGCAACTTGTACACATACACTGCTGTCTACAGACGTGCATATCAGGACCGACCATGTCCGTTACACATTACGCTATCTGCATTGCTTTAGTGTAGTTTCCTGTCCCCATCCCTCAGACAGCGCACTGAATGGAATACTGTAAGTAGACAACGTAAACAACGTCAGATGAATACAGTATGTGTAAGATGTACAGATAAATATACATAAAGAAGGCGTACAGAGGGATAAAATTATTTCATTTCCACACAACTATTTTTGCTTGTAACTCGACTCGGTCAATTTCGGACCAGGGTTCCTTATCTCAAATTGATACATGTGCCCTTCGCCATCATCCCTGAAAGTTTGTAACACCACCTCGGAAACACCCTGTATATCCATTTCTGGATTCGTCGATACATGCTACATGCCCTAACCATCTCAAACGTCTGGATTTAATGTTCCTAATTATGTCAGATGAAGAAAACAATACGTGCAGTTCTGCGTTGTGTAACTTTTTCCATTCTCCTGTAACTTCATCCCTCTTAGCCCCAAATATTTTCCAAAGAACCTTATTCTCAAACACCCTTAATCTCTGTTCCTCTCTCAAAGTCCCCAGCTGAGGACCACCCCTTATCGGTTGTCCACGACTGCTTATTCAATATATTCGCAGCTATCCTCCATATCTGGAGGCCGTCTCCTCTATCCCCAACCTGAGGACGCGCCACTCCGTGGTGATAGGGACACACAATACACGGTTTTTGTCCATAACTATTTTTTTTATTTCGTTATGTTTGTCTACTGTATGTCTAGCAACATTTTGAAATCTGAATGATATAAAGAAGTAATTCGCTTTATTCATGTGGGCTGATCATGTTACCCCCTTTGGTATTCTCTGTATAATATTTCAGGATATTAAATGCAATCTGTAGCCTAATTTTCTTCATTTATGAGTTTGATTCCACATTATTTTATTTCGTGTTATTTATGTGATTATTTATATTGCTATTTATATAATTATGACTTCTGGTTTCGAACTTTTTATATTCTTGCATGTTATGGTTATTCTAAAAGCAATTTTGTTACCAGTAATACAATTATTAGTGGACCCTTTTTTTCGAGATGACCATTGCAGTATAGATGGTGTTCGAATATTTTAATTTCAAAAAATTTTATAATTCCTTTGCAGAACGAAAAGGTAAATTTTTTTGGATCAAATTTTTCCACATTTAAAGGACAAAACTAAAATTCGTTCAATAATATATTATCATAATACACTGCTCTCTGAAAGTGACTGAACATATTGTGAAGAAAAATCAATAGATTTCCCACGGCACGCTATGATATGTTTCATATGAATTTTTTTATGTTTTTATTTAACGACGCTCGCAACTGCCTACATATCAGCGTCACCGGCGTGCCGGAATTTTGTCCCGCAGGAATTCATTTACATGCCAGTAAATCTATTGACATCAACCTGTCACATTTAAGCAAACTTAAATGTCATCGACCTGGGCCGGGATCGAACCCGCAACCTCGGGCACACACACTACCGACTGCGCCAACCAAGCCGACATGATATGTTTCATATAAAATAATTTTTATCTGGAAAAGGAACCAAAAAACGAGCAAAATTGTATTGAACTGTTCTGTTTGAAATATGTCAAAGAATAACCCCCTGAAATTAATGATATTACTTGCGGTTCAATGTGTATACATTCCCCCCTCCTTCGTTGAATTCTAATTTGATTTCCTTTCTTCCTCACATTTTTAACACTTCTCTTTCTTTCTTAGCCCTTCATTTATTCCATACTTATTTCCCCTTTTTCTCTTTTCTTCCAGATTTTTCTTTCATTTCCTCATGTATACATTTCTTCTTCTTTCCATTCATTTCAAATCTCTTTTCTTCTTTCTATTATTTCTGTTCTTTCTTTTTCTATCTTCGTCCTTTACTTCATCTGTTATCTTCTTTTTTTGTTCTTCCTATCTAACGACACTTATTTTTCATTCATTTCTGTACACACTTTGTTTCTTTCATATTTTTTGTTCATTTTCTTATTTTTGTTATTTATTCCCTTTATCTTTCTTTCTTGTTTTCTCTCATAACTTTCTCTTCATTCTTCCTTGATCTCATTTTTTTCCTTTCTATCACCACTAGTTCATTCTCTTCTCTCTGACTATTTTCTTCTGCCTTCTTTGTTTCTTCAACTTTTACTTTACCTCTATTTATTCCTGCCCTTTCTTTTATTACTCCCTTCCCTGCAACGCTTATCTTTCTTTGGTATATAAATTTCCTTTTTTCCTTCCTTTGAGTCCTAGTTTTTTTTTTTTTCGTTTCATTCTTCCCTTTTTAATTTTTTCTTTCTCTTATTCAGATTTTCCTGCTATTCTTTATTTTGCTCTTTTGATATTTTTCTTTCTTTTCCTTACAATTTTCGTTATTTCTATTTTACTTTAATTACATATTTTCATTTTTTTCTGCTTTCAAATTTTTATTTATTTCCATTCCTGATTTTATTTGTGTGTCTATTTATTTTTTCTATTCTCCATTCTTGCTCCTCTTTCAGTATCTTACAAATTTACCTTAACGATCTTCTTCTGCCCAGTTTTGCTTTTATTTTGAATTCATTCAATAATTCAAGCACTCATATAATTTTACTCCTTTTCTTTCCAATTTGTAGTACTTACTTTCTTCCGCTTTTCTTTTGTCTTCCTATAAAGAAGTATTTAGAAATATGAGGAGCATCGTTTCAAAATGAGTTTACTCCGTCTTAGTATTTTTTTATGTATAAACATCCGGTCTGCTCCGACCAACACTTCCTTCTAACATCATAATTAATTCATTTTCATTCATTCATAGTGTATTACCCAAGGGCAGGTCTTTCACTGTAAACCCAGCATTTTCCAGTCTTTCCTATTTTCTGCATTCCTCTTTGTCCCCTCATATGATCCATATATCTTAACGTCGTCTATCATCTGATATCTTCTTCTACCCGAACTCTTCTCCCGTTCACCATGCCTTCCAGTGCATCCTTCAGTAGGCAGTTTCTTCTCAACCAGTGACCCAGCCAATTCCTTTTCCTCTTTCTGATCAGTTTCACCATCATTCTTTCTTCATCCACTCTTTCCAACACAGCTTCATTTCTGATTCTGTCTGTCCATTTCACGTGCTCCAATCCTTCTCCATATGCATATTTCAAATGCTTCTATTGGCTTCTCTTCACTTCATATCTATGTTTCTACCGCATACAATGCTACGCCCACATAAAGCACTTCACTAGTCTCTTCCTTAGTTCTTTTTCCAGAGGTCCGCAGAAGATGCTCCTTTTTATATTGAAAGCTTCCTTTGCCATTGCTATCCTCCTTTTGACTTCCAGGCAGCAGCCCATGTTACTGCTTATAGTACAGCCCAAGTATATGAAGTTGTCCACTTGCTCTTCTGTGTCATTTATAATTCGTAAGTTTACCTTCTTTACTTTTCTTTCTATGACCATGGTCTTCGTCTTGTTGGAATTTATCTTCATCCCATACTGCTCATAGCTGTCATTTAGCTCCAGTAGCATATCCTTAGTATCATCTCCTCTTCTGCTGACAACGCCAAATCATCAGCAAATCTTACACTCTTTATTCTTCTTCCTCCTACTATCACTCTTCTGAAAGCGTTCTTCACTAAATCCTCCAAATAGATGTTGAACGGAGTAGGTGATAAAGGGCATCGTAATAAGATGTGAAAAAAAAATTGTTTTGTTTTGTTATCGTTACAATTTTGAGTTCTGCGTTAATAAAACGTAGAAAAAAATGCTAGATGTTGAACTAATTAGCCTAAGAATGGAGAAAATTGCGTTTCGGAACAATGCTCTACATGAAATATTAGTTATAGATTAATAAATATAATACAATCTACAGTTCTGCGCTCTCATTTGTGACCGATTGATGTTTATATGTTTGTCAAATATAAAGTCGTAATAATGAACTTTAATAAAAAACTGAGTTTCAACTCCTTCCTTTCGTATGTCGATAAAGTTTGTAATTGTTTAAAAGTACCGTTTGTTCTTGGCAGTTTATCAAATATGAATAGACGTAGGAGAGAAGCAAGGAAACATGCCTTATCTGGAACGTCACTTTAGCAACGTTCTCTTTCTTGAAACACAGACATTCATTTAAAGATGTTCCAAAACGTACAAAAAAGAAACTCATAACATTCCTGCAGAATAGCAGGATGCAACAGACAGGCGTGGAATTCGACATCGAGAACGGGAAGAACTCTGTAGGGAGTAATCGAACAGGGGACCTCCCACTAAGACTACAAGCTTGTCCCGGCAGCTAATGTCTCAAGACTTAAGCGCTCAAAAATTCCACAGTGGCTCAGGAGACGTTTTAATAAGAATAACAAGAAAAGTCAACGGTTCCTAAATTCTCGTTGTCATCTCGGACGAACCGAGATATCGGATGTCCACCGACCTATTTAGAATAAGAATAACGAAATGGTATTAATTTATGGCGTCGTAATTTACAGAAACACGGCTATAAATTTCTAAAAGGTCCTTAAATTATGTTTTGTAACCATTTCGTCCCGATTTGAGCTCCTTAAAACACATAAAGACTTTAAATTTATTTCCAAGTGTTTTAACTGACATTACTGTCATATTCTGAGACCGTCTAGGTTTTATGGAGGGAAATACAAGCTTTTGTTTTTATAAGGAATTCGCACATGCGCTCTGGATAGCTCGCCTGTAGCCATAACAACGGCATTTCATATCTCAGCGAGATAATTGGAATAATGAATTTCGGTTGAAACAAAAGACTTCCTTTATATGTAAATTTACGTTGGGTTATTCCTTTAATGTATAAAGTGTAATTAGGAAACGTATATACAAAGAAAGTATCATAGATTTCTTTTATCAGATCATCAAAGAAATTATGAAAATTCAAAAAATATAAATCTATATCAATTCAGAAGTAATTATAATATAATCATTAATAAATTATTGGGCGAAGACAAAGCGATAAGTAAATAAGCAAAGCCGAAGGTAGGAGAAATCTTGAGAAACAGAAAAATGAAAAAATTAACTGAATCTGAAAGAAGGAAAAACATCAAATACAATGTGAATGTTTGAAGGAAAAGAATCCGGATCATTCGTCACGAATTACTCTTCAAATGTCTGGTTCGAAACAAATTAAGTTCCCGTCACAGGATTGTATGTAGCATAATGTGTTTTGTCCCAGGATTATACTTTCATGATACATTTTTATAATGTTCCCAAAACTGTTATTTTTCCAATATGGCAAAACATTTCCATGGTTATCAGTGTTAACTTATGTTTTGTAATGTCTGGAAAAGAATACGTCCAACGGTTGAATCATACTGGTAGTCTTCTTCTTCTTCTGCCTGACAAGTGTTAGGCCACAAGGCCTGTTACGGTCTCACAAAAATTTTCACACCATCTCTTAGCAGGACGACCCACAGATCTTGGCCATGTGGTACATAATCATAAATTGCCTTTGGGAGTCTACTATTACTCATTCTTTCCAAATGATGTTTCCAATTAGACTGATATTGAACAATGTAATCTAAAACTGGTTGAGTTTTTAGTTCCTTTAAAATTTCACAATTTCTTTTCAGATCCCACTTAGTATAGCCCGCTGTTCTTCGCATGAATCGCATTTCACAAGCCGTTATTCTGCTTTTATCTGCTTTTCTCTGTATCCATGCTTCGCTGCCATAGCTGAGCATCGGTAGTTCCTTTTGGAATTTGTCACACTTCCGCTGACTTCCCAGCCGGAGCTGTTGTTCGCACTTGTTCATTGTTAAACGATGTCCAGCTATCCACCATAAGTAAATTCCCGCTACCTGCATTTGGCCAATAGCAATTAAGATACCATTTCCGCAGCTGTTGTAATCCCATTTTACCAGATGTTGATGCATTAATACATGAGCAAGTGCGAACAACATCTCCGGCTGGGAAGTCAGTGAAAATCCGACAAATCCAAAAGGAACTACCGGTATGATTCAACCGTTGGGCGTAATCTTTTTCAGACAATACAAAACATATTGGAGTACTGTATCGGATTATGCAATCAAGGGCGACCATTTTCATTTAAAACTTCATGACAGAGATACCATTGTCACGCTGCAATCATTTCTCTATAATCAATTACAGTCACCGGGATTCAAAGACATGATTCGATATACATTTCATAAATCAAGATACATTAATGATCCCATTGAATGGTTTGAAGTACTCTTTTCACATACCAGGAGTTAACTTTTGCGACATTTGTGGAGGTTCTATCTATATCAGGTGCTAACGGAGTACTTCAAAGTTCTATTTTGATCACTTTATGAATGCTGGTGACTTGCACTTTGCCGACTGCCACGTTTTTGTCCACTGAGACTGAAAATCAACAAATTTGTTATAATATATATTGATGTCTTTTAAGTTCACACTTGGAATTTGTACCTCCATTTCCCATGACCATTAGTAGCTAAAAGGTATATCAATAAACTCTACCAATGCTTACTATGTGTTAGTATACAGGATGGACCGCTCGAATGTACCTAATTTCAATTGTATGTGACTGGTAAACGGTTGAAGATAGAAACCTACAGTAACGTTTATATGAAAGGAAAACTCAACAAGTTTCGATATGCACATCACCTTATCTCTAAGCGAGCTCCAGCTGTCACTGTGACGATATCGAGACGATGAACGATTTTTTGTCACGCACGTTGGAGGATGTCTTTTGGAATGCTCTCAATAGCATTATGATGCACTCCCGAAGATCTGGCTGGGGTGGCGTACACTTTATCTTTGACGTAGTCCCAGAGAAAGAAATCGTATTGGCGAATTCCACTCGTTTGGGTTTGTCATCCGGCTCCAGACGTTGCATTAACTGCACTTTGTATGCGTACAGTTTCAGACGTTTGAGAACAATTCGTTGCAATGTTGATTTTGATACTTGAAGTTCCCGCGAAGCACTTCTTAATGACTTCCGTGGGCTTCGCTCATACGTGGCTTGAACATTTGAAACCATTTCGTCGGATGTTCTACGACCATCACCATGCTTCTTCAACACCGATCCTGTAGCTAAAAATGTATCGTGCAACTTCTTAATGCTTTTAGCAGTTGGAGCATCATGGTTAAACACTCGCCGATACTCCCTTTGAATTCTAACAATTGATTTAAACTCCGCAGTTTGCGCTTTCATCTGCGGTGTCGCCATTTTGACAATCGATACAATCTACGAAAAGAAATCGTGTCTGCGCACCATCTACCGACAGAATTCGAAACTTGTTGAGTTTTTCTTTCATATAAACGTTACCGTTAGGTTCTACCTTCAACCGTTCACCAGTCTCATACAATTAAAATTAGGTATATTTGAGCGGTCCACCCTGTATGCTTCATTCTGAAAACGCACAGGCGAACTGGAGAGGTCTACTTGTTAGCATTATCTTTAGGTTAAGAGGTACCATACCTTATAATTAGGGAGCGAATTTTAGCATATTTACATGCTTTATTCCTTAGTTGCTAAATATATGCTACTAATATATAAATGCGTTTCAAGTTATTTGAACTAAATGTCAAGATTTTATCATGTATATTATGCATGTTCAAGGGATTAATGCATATTTCAGCTTTTAGCGCATAATAAAGCACATTTTGTTGGTTTTAAGTATTCTAGTGCTTAAACCAAGACTGAGAATATGGAAAATTAGCAAAAATGGAATACGGAAGAAACGCAGATATTGAAACATATTACAAATATATTTTATTTACCGCAATATAATAACATACAGCGCACTGTTATCAGCGAATCATTATGGGCAATTCCATGTCAATCAACAAAGCCCTCTGATGTTGAAAGGAACTTATCATTTAAAAAGATTCTCGTGTGTAGATAATATACTGTAAAAATCTTGTTGCTTAATAATTTAAAAGAATATGCAACTCGAGCAGAAATAAATGATGTTATGTCTCAATTTCCTTGTATAACATGAAAACCATCAATAATAGCAATTTTCTTTTAAATCGAAAAGGTATTATTATTTTTTAATTGTAACAGTGAATATTTTGTTATTCTTAGTACATATACGTATACTAGTTTTTAAGTGCATACGTGCACGTATATTTTGCCGTTTTTTAATGCATATGAATCCACTACATAATTATAATAGTACCAGCTGTAATCAGAAATTCTTTGAGCTTCTATTGTCGGACAGTGAATAAACATTGTCACTGAAAGAAATCGCAAGCTATAAATATGCGTCAATAACGTCTGTTGTAGCTGAACGTTGTTTTACTCAGCACAAATAAACTTTTTGAAGCAACGGAGAATCATTTGTGTTTTCAAACTTTTAAATGATTACTGTCATTCACTGTAATGGCAAGAATTAAGTTGGCTTAGGTCTGACATAGTAGCAGTTGCAGACACTCAGGTGAGTTTTAAAATGTTATATTTTTATACTTCTGGTATTTGTTTACTTAGATTTTCAATGACAGAAATAATGATGATAGAGAACGTAATTATGATTTTTTCATTATTTCATCATTACCGAGAAGTTTCGGATAGTAAATATTTTCTGGGTTGTTAATGCTTATGTTACCGTTAAAAACCTGAAATCAGTTAAAACCAGTTTCAACTAGTAAAAACTAGTTTCAAAAACGTACGCTTATATACATAGAAAGCCAGTCTTCGTAAGATCTACAATCAATAGCAGGTTAGGTTTGGTTTATTTAGGTTTTTGGTTTGTTTAGGCTTTTATCAAACAAAAACCTAAACTTACAAAACCTAACCTGTCATTGAATGTAGTTAAATTAGTTTTTATTAGTTGAAACTGGTTTTGATGGGTTTCGGGTTTTTAGCGGTAACACATATATCCCTCTTTTAAATTGCATAATTACGGTACATATGACATATTTTTTCACTTCTTATTGCAAAACTATCCGGGCCCTAATAATGATATAGAAATAGAAGATGGAGTTAAAGAAGAAAGACGGATGATAAATTAACAAAAACAAAAATAAAGGAAGAATTAGGTTAACGTAAACAAATGAAAGCAGCGAAGGAAGGAAGGAAACGAAAAAGAGTAAATCAGACGGAACGGAGGAAAAATAAAGGAAATGAACCGGGTTTGCAGGAGTAGGCTACAGTCATTTTAGTTTATAGCCTCGACCCCAATTAATTCTGGCAATGTCTGTTTATGGGGGTGTGGTGGTTTTGTACACCAAAAATGAAACTTAGGAAGGGGAGACGCCATTGTTCTGTTTACAATGATCATAATAACAATAAAAGCAAACCAGACATGTATTTTTTTACTTTGAGAAATATGAATATAGGACACCATTCAGAGTTCAAAAAAAGTTGAACCAGCGTTCTCTTGGGCCCTTTCTTACAACGGGCTATAGCAAATATTAGAATTTTATGAAGTGGCGGTGGTGGGGGTAGAGTTCATAACAAAGGAGAAAGTTAACAACAAAAGGTAGAATATAAAGGGGAAAAAAAAGGAAAGAGTCCAACCCATTTCTTTCAAGGCTTATGCGTACATACACGTGCTTGTGATCTCGCTCCTTTCTTTTGTTATACTTGCTCTTTGACTCTCACTCTCTCTCTCTCTCTCTCTCTCTCTCTCTCTCTCTCTCTCTCTCTCTCTCTCCCTGTCTCTCTTCATACGAAATACAACATGTGTTATATATGTTAGTTCCTCAGAGAAGAATTCTGGAAAAGATGAAGAGACAAGATAATATACTGTACCATCGGACTTGAGTAAACTTCTACTTGATAAAGCCCGTGCATAGAGGTCAGAGGCTACCTTCAAAGTCTACATATTTCAGAACAATTTTTACGCTATGGAATTCCTAACTGTGTTCTAATATTCCAGTACAGAAATTTCGCATTCAGATGTACAACTGGTCCTATTTTACGCTCGAGTTATCAAAGAAAGAATGCTTAAACAATTAGCTACATAAATACGTTACAGATTGTCATGAACACAAATAAAAATCATTAAGTCGTGAAGACAGAGAGCTTTCTCTACTATAAAAGAAAAAAAAATGTTTGATGTTAAGATCTTTATGGAATAGGATTTTATTTATAATAATTTTTTGGTAATTTTAAAGATACGATCGAAAGGTATGATGTCATATCACCAGGCAGCGCATTTTCGTTTCCAAACAAGTTAGGAGAGTTATCGGTTAGTATATCCTGGAGTTTCAGAGTTCAAAATGTAACCTGAAATGCTATGTCAGGACGCAACGAAAGGTGAAACCTAGTTCCGTATATAATAAAAAAAAAATAATAATAATAATAATAATAATAATAATAATAATAATAATAATGGCAACTGTAAGTAGAGTTCTTACTAAATTGAAATGGTCTGTCCAGCTACTTTTTAATCCCATAAACGCACTAACATTGCGAAACTACCGCTCTACAAAATATTAGTGCTACATATGACAGGAAATATAATTAGATCGATGATAATACTGAACTAACTTACTTACTTACGGCTTTTAAGGAACCCGGAGGTTCATTGCCGCCCTCACATAAAGCCCGCCATTGGTCCCTATCCTGAGCAAGATTAATCCATATGCATTTCTGGATTCGCCCATACGTACTACATGCCCTGCCCATCTCAAACGTATGGATTTAATGTTCCTAATTATGTCATGTGAAGAATACAATGCGTGCAGTTCTGTGTTGTGTAACTTTCTCTATTCTCCTGTAACTTCATTCCTCTTAGCCCCAAATATTTTCCTAAGAACTTATTCTCAAACACCCTTAACCTCTGTTCCTCTCTCAAAGTGAGAGTCCAAGTTTCACAACCATAAAGAACAACCAGTAATATAACTGTTTTATAAATTATAACTTTCAGATTTTTTGACAGCAGACTGGATGATAAAAGCTTCTCAACCGAATAATAACAGGCATTTCCCATATTTATTCTGTGTTTAATTTCCTCCCGAGTATCATTTATATGTTACTGTTGGTCCCAGGTATTTGAATTTTTCCACCTCTTCAAATGATGAATTTCCAATTTTTATATTTCCATTTCGTACAATATTCTCGTCACGATGCATAATCAATCATATACTTTGTCTTTTCAGGATTTACTTCCAAACCTGTCTCTTTACTTGCTTCAAGTAAAATTCCCGTGTTTTCCCTAATCGTTTGTGGATTTTCTCCTAACATATTCACATCATCCGCATAGACAAGCAGCTGATGTAACCCGTTCAATTCCAAACCCTGTCTGGTATCCTGGACTTTCCTAATGGCATACTCTAGAGCAAAGTTAAAAAGTAAAGGTGATAGTGCATCTCCTTGCTTTAGCCCGCAGTGAATTGAAAACGCATCTGACAGAAACGATAATACTGAACTAATCGTAGTATACATAATATATATAATAGAACATAATAGTAAACATGATACACATTAACTGTATATACTCTATATATACAGGGACATCATTTTATTTTTACTTCAATTTTTATTGTACCTAAGTTTATGAATGTACTTCACTCCCACCCCCTCTACTAGTAAATTTCCAACTGTTCTCCTGAAGCAAGAACCAAGCGTATACAGTGAAAGTCGCCTTGGTTGTAGTAAACACAAACAGTATTGAGTTAGTGAGTATAGTACGTTCCAGAAATATGTTCGCGTTTTCCAGTGACGAAAGAGCTTTCAGTATTGAATCACATTTTCGCGCAGGTACTGTCGTCCGTTTGCCTACGTCGCATCCGGATTTCCATCACCCGCAACTATTTAAAATAACTTAAATAAAAGTAATTAACTGTCACGCGATTCCCCCCCCCCTTTCTATGATCCTGTGACATAACCACTTGGACGGACAGTAGATAGCATGTCTGAGTAATGTTATCTGTGCAGGTTGGACAGAGGTGAAGATTGAATTTACAGTACGTAAGGTACTCTTTTATATAATAGGTATAGAATTATTTCAACATGAGTTACTAGTACGAAGGACGAAACTGGTAATTGGAATTAGATGCAATAGTCTATAGTGCGATAATATGCACAAAAGAACTGACGGCCACCATTTTCAAAAATGTGTTTAAATATCCATATTATGATTATTTTTAAATTTAACTTCATTCTCTATAGCTATCGTACGCTAAAGTGCTGTATAAAGTATAATATACACTGCATAATGAATACGTTCGCATGGATAACTGAGTTTGTGAGTAAAAACACTCATTGTTAATACTGTATTGTATTTTTATTAAACAAAAACCTAACGAAAATTATCAAATTCAAAATTACGATATTTCCTAGTTTACGTAAATGGATGAACTACTTTTCTTCCCTCCTATACTTAGTAAAGTGATTTGTTTGTATTTTACGCCAGAATCATCGAACTTCAATCATGGAAATAGTGTTTCCGGCTCTGAACCATTAATCCAAAGGTACAGCCAGGTTAATATTAAAAATGTTAGTAAAAATAAAATGATGTCCCTATACAATATATACATACAATTAATTCATTTAACAAAATCAATTCCGTTACGGTAAAAAAAAAATATATATTGTGAATTTTATTAGTAACAACAATGTAATTTATTCGTCACAACAATAATTCCTTTCTACAATTCACCTTAAACGCTCTCGTCAACAATTGGATCTTCACTCAACACAGTATTCGTTATAGCACTCCACCGACGACAATGGCAATTTACTTGGACTATTACGCACAACAATGAACTGTTAATCTTAACTAATATTTACAAAGCACTATTTACAAATCAGAACTACCAGTTCTCAGTTCACAGTTCTTCTATCTCAGTCACTCGAGTTCACAGTATCTCGAACCACAGACCTTCAGAGACAGTTCACTGTACTCGAACTCGGGTCCCTCCAACTGCGGTCCACTGCACTCGAACTCAGGTCCCTCCAACTGCGGTCCACTGCACTCGAACTCAGGCCTTCGGCTGCTGACGCAGTTGCGGACGCACACTCGAGTCGAACTCCGGTACACAAGACTGGCTTCCTTGCTCTGGCTTTCTCACTGACTGAATAGCTGAAAACTGCTGTCGTTCCTTCGCGTCCGTAATTTATAACCACAGCGACGTAGCCTCGAAGGTTCCACGCGTCTCTAGAGATGGCACTCCAGAAAAAGCCAGAGCCCTCTCCTCTCTACCAGCACCAGATGCGCGCGCACTCTCGCTCCACTCTCTCGCCGCGTTGGCCCTTTCCCCTCTTCGCCGCGCGCCATTCCTCCGTGCTCCGCGCGATCTGCTTTCTTGCGGGACGCTGGTCGTGAGTTCGAATCTCATGTCGCTGTCACAATATTCTGAGATTATGCAATTCATATGTTTCACCATAACTGTCAGTAAATTTGTTTAAGCTAAGCAATTGTTCTTCCTACGTCACAAGACGTTACAGTGACATAATTGTAATAACAAAAATCAATATACAAATTAACAATATTTATATTGTACACAAGATATACATAAAATACAGATCAAAATGAAATACAATATAACATAGATTCATAAATTAAAATAATATTAACATAAAAGTCTGAATGAAAATGCAACTTACTCAGTACTAGAATCAGATCACAATGTAGTCGTAACTTTGTGTTTTACATATAAAACTTTGACGATGGAGCGCCTGTATTGTACTATGATTCATAGTCTATGCGTACCTGCTTACAATACTACCCTGCTTTATGCATTCATGGCTAACGAACCACGTTATGCATCGACGTGACGTAATAGATGTACCAGAAGAAACTACTCGATACGCTGTACGTTTGGAAACAAAAATGCGCTATCTGCTTATCACTTAAATAATCCCCTCAACTAATCCACTAACCTCGTCACATATGTTCTTTATGGATTAAATGGGTTAAATGACAGGATAGCTAAGTGACATGAAGTCGAGGTATATGTGACAAGGTTAGTGGGTTAGTTGAAGTAATTATTTAAATGTTATGACATCATACCTTTCCATCGTAACTTTAAAATTACCGAATTTTTTATATGTTCCTTTTGCTCGATCGTGTTTTCTGTTGAACTTCCACTGCTATTGTTGAGAGGCCTTGAGTAGGTCTAAGTTGCTCTTACAAGACGCGGAATGGTTGTTACAGAAACAGATTACTGTTGCAACCCATATCAGCACTAGTGCTGTTATAGGACCATAACAGTATTAGGGCAGATTTTGCAGGAATCAATAAATTACAGCCAATTTTCCATAACCCTTCAATATTTATATCCACGTATGTCAGATTCACAGTTTTCAATCATCTTAGTTACTAGGACGCATCGGATGTATTGTAACACAAACTTTAATCTTTTAGCAATATACTCCTTTGAATGTATAAAAGTTACAAACTCTATCCTTGGAGTTACTTAGTTACTTATTGGCCTACAATAAAATAATACGGGAAGTCCTTGTAATAGTACTGTATTTTTACAGTAAAGTTCTTTAATCAAAAACATTTCTGAGCACGGTGCATATTGTCAGTACATGTTATCAACAAAAGAAAGTAATTCAGCTAAATTGGAGAAACTTTTAAAATCAGGCGAAATTCTGAGATTAATTCTGTACATTAATTCATTTCAGAGATGACATGTTGATTGCTAAAACAAAACAATTATTTATGTAACTTGCGCAAGCTTTGTACAAATCATGAAATTGTTTTGCATACCTATAGTAGGTACCTATTAATGTCATTTGAATTATATGAACTATTTAACCTTTGGTTCGCCTGGTATCCAAAAAGGAATTAGAAATTCTTTGTTCAAACTAACCTTTTAAATTTTTCATTACTCGATAAACTTCACAGATAGCAGTGAATATATTCTAAAAAACCAACTGTTTTTAAGCAACTTTGTTAAACGTTGGTAAAGATAGAGAAACATTTCTATAACAATTTTCTGTATCCACGAGTCTGACTCTGACTTACTAATAATGTTTTTGGATAAAAACTGGGCAATAACCAATGCTGGTTAAATGGAAAATTACTATAGATGAACAACGATCGAGAAAGCAAGACTAACAGCGCACGCAAAGTCGAAAACCAGCACGACAATGTTGTATACGTCGCGTCGTTGACGTAAAGACTGCTTGTGAGTGTTTCGAGACGTCGAGATTGATCACTCCCGAAGTACCGAAAGTCAAGCAGCCTTGAATCGCCACGTGACGAAAAAATATAGTGGACAGAATATCAAAGGGACGTACGAAACAGTAGACGAAATATCAGTGAACATAGCGTCTGGGAACCGAACTTTTATCTACTTTGGCAACTGTTATATAAGTATAAACAATAATAATCAGTTCCCAAGTCTTTATTTAATTACTAGGCCCTTATTAAAAGGCTAGGAATTTTCTTTTCATATGTTTGAAATCAAGTGTGCAATCTGAAGTAAAAAGATATTAACGTTATGTTTTATGTTTCTTAGAAATGCAAATTTATTTGAGAATTGTTTTTTTTTCTATTTATATAACCATAGGTAATATATAATACTGGAGCACAGTGAACGAGAACAGGGAGGGACAGGCAGGCATGGAAAAGACTGGAAGAAACTACGAACACTATGTAAACTGTGTATAGTTGTGTATTGTTTATATAGTTATTTTTGTGTGTGTCAGTTTGGTTAGTTTGATTCCGTGAATAGTTGGTATAGTTCATGTATTTATTTAGTATAATTTTTGTGTTCAGTTGTATGGTTTTGTGTGTTTTAGTTTGGATAGTTTGATTCCGTGAATAGTTGGTATAGTTCATGTATTTAGTTAGTATGATTTATGTGTTCAATTATGTGGGTTTGTGTGTTTTAGTTTGGATAGTTTGATTCCGTGAATAGTTGGTATAGTTCATGTATTTAGTTAGTATGATTTCTGTGTTCAATTATGTGGATTTGTGTGTTTTAGTTTGGATAGTTTGATTCCGTGTATAGTGGTATAGTTCATGTATTTAGTTAGTATGATTTATGTATTCAATTATGTGGGTTTGTGTGTTTTAGTTTGGATAGTATGATTCCGTGAATAGTTGGTATAGTTCATGTATTTAGTTAGTATGATTTCTATGTTCAATTATGTGGGTTTGTGTGTTTTAGTTTGGATAGTTTGATTCCGTGTATAGTGGTATAGTTCATGTATTTAGTTAGTATGATTTCTGTGTTCAATTATGTGGGTTTGTGTGTTTTAGTTTGGATAGTTTGATTCCGTGTATAGTGGTATAGTTCATGTATTTAGTTAGTATGATTTCTGTGTTCAATTATGTGGGTTTGTGTGTTTTAGTTTGGATAGTTTGATTCCGTGTATAGTGGTATAGTTCATGTATTTAGTTAGTATAATTTTTGTGTTCAATTGTATCGTTTTTGTGCGTTTAGTTTAGATAGTTTGTGTGTTTAGGCTGTACAATTTATGTGTGCAATTGGTATAGGTTTTGTGTATTTAGTTTGTGTGTGAGTTAAGACTATGTATGCGTTCAGTTTGTGTGTATATATATATTTTTCTCTCTCTCTCTTTTTATCGTGTGTTTATTGTGGATAGTTGTGTTCAGATTATAATTTATGTGTTTAGTTTGCATAGTTTTTTGTGGCTGTTTAGTTTGCATAATTTATGAGTTTAGTCCGTATAGTTTTCGTGTTTAGTTGGTATAATTTGTTTATGTGCTTAGTTTGTAAGTGTAAAGTGTAAACTCTCTTGGACTGGCTCCACAAATGCAGTAGATCTTCAGCTCACCCTACACTCTCCTGTAGGAAGCCGTTGCCCTTATGGGATTTCGGGCTTTTCGTATTTCGTAATATATAATAGAACCAGAACATTTCGATAACTAAGATACTGTTCTTTTTTGTCTTTTTGTCTCATTTAAACATTTATAATGTTATTTATATCAATGATTTATGTTATTCAAAGTTACGAAATCTTTCCATGCCGACCAAATGCTATTTCGAGAATGATGAGCGAGACTCGAAGCGCACGAGAATGACGAGACGAGCCTCGAAAGACAAATGCAACGAACACAGCGAGCGAGAGCGGCAGTTAGTTTTGTTCATCTCTAGAAATTACATTAGGGATATTAAGTAACATGAAGATCTTGTTCTTTGTTTTGTAATTAAATGTTTAAAATAATTCTCATTATTAACTGAAACAGCAAAAAACAAGGAACATTATTTGCCATATGATACTATTTCATACCGTACGCAGAACAAAAAAAAAAATACATTACTCTTCCTTAGAAAACAGTACGTCTGACAACTCTAATAGTTATGAGTATTGCTCCTAGAAATCAATTTATCTCCTCTGGGATTGAAGTCGCATACGTTGGGTATATAGGCAAGTAGGGTAACTAAAATATAACAAAATTATAAACGTTCTGTTTTCCCAAAACTTTTGAGGCTAACCCTGTGCAAGAATTGCTGCTCAGGTGTACCTGTGTTCTGTAAGACACAAAAGAGAGAAAAAGGAAAAGACGGTACAGAGAGAATGTGATCCCATGGAAACACGTCCATAAACAAGAAGAAGGTGTCCGACCGTGTGTCTGTGAACCTGCAGCTCACGTAATAATCTATGCATTTAATGGTCCACGAATTCTGTTTGTTTAGCTTTAAAGTTATTTGGTGTCCTCTATGTTAGACAATCTAACTCCCTTCACGCGGGGTTAAACATGTCCAGTATCTTGTTTACAGTACGTAGTCACGAGCTTCAATTACATAATAATAATAATAATAATAATAATAATAATAATAATAATAATAATAAATTAAATTATTCAGCACTCTCGAAGTATGTTACTGGGTATGGTTTTCGTCAGAAAGCATTGCTTTCATCGATTATTTTTCTCTGACAAAAGTGAATGAAATTTAAAATTCATATTATCTAATTATGTAATCCCATCATCTCTCAGTTAGGACGAATAATGCTTCTTTTTCCTAATTACATTCTTTTCTGTTCTTAATACTGAATTTATCAATTCTCCCATTTTACCCCTTTATTTCCGATTTAATTTCTTACTTGTTTTCTTTCTTTGATTTATTTTTCTTTTGAGTTTTCTCCGTTTATTTATTCGGTTCTCCTGCTTCTATTTTTCCGTCTCTTTTATTTTCTTTTTTCTGTCCCTTCATTCAATAGTTCTTCTCTTATTCTTTCCCTGCCAACCTCTTTAATTTCTCTTTTTTTATTTTTCTACTTCCTCAATAATACTTACAATTTTTCTCACTTGTCTTTGTCATTTTATCGACTGTATTCCATTTTCTTCTTTCCCTTAACATCTCTCTCATTTCTTTTTGTCATTATACTAGTTCCTCTCGCATATTTTCTTTTTCATCTTGCTTCATTATCCTTTCTCCTTTCTTCGTTGTGATGTGAATACAATATTTCTTCGAAGTGCAATTAATTATAAAATGTATAATTCATTGAGTAACATGAAGTACAAAAAGTCTCTTCTAGGTGGTGCACTTGCTAAAACGTATTCGTGCTGCCATCTGTTGAGTGTTGAGTAATCTAATTGATTTTTTTTAGTTGGTTATTTAACGACGCTGTATCAACTACGAGGTTATTTAGCGTCGATGAGATTGGTGATAGCGAGATGAGGCCGAGGATTTGCCATAGATTACCTTGCATTCACATTAGAGTTGGGGAAAACCTCGGAAAAAACCCAACCAGGTAATCAGCCCAAGCGGGGATCGAACCCGCGCCCGAACGCAACTTCAGAACGGCAAGCAAGCGCCTTAACCGACTGAGCCACGCCGGTGGCAATCTAATTGAAAGTATATAACCGACGAGCGTTATACTATTTAATAAATAGCGTTATCTGCATATAACCAGATACTTTCTGGGGAGTAATGACGTCACTAGGCGAGTCCATGTAAAAGAGAAAATTCAATTAATACTGGAGTGTAGGCAGTTAGACTGAAAATTCATATGAATTTAATTGAAGTCTTGGATTCAAGATTCAAGCAACTTGAATTTTCGTGGAAATTGAGATTTTGTAATGTATTTGAAGAAAAAAATTAAGTGCACATTACTATGCAAGAACCATGCAACTTCAATGATTTCATTTCGCGTTACAGACGAAATGGAGCCACATTGATGTAGAGTTCAATATAATTTTAATGCAAGAACAAGGTAACTACTGGAGTCACCTCATTCTTGCAACAATTTAGTTCACCGAATTCTCACTAGTGCCGTTACTGCTTAGTTAATACATTTTTTCGTTTGAAAAAGAACATTAAATCAAGTTTTCCTAAACCCTTCAAAAACCGTATCCAGAACCTCTACGTATAAAGGATGCAAAATTTCGGGATGTAATAGCACTTGCCCAACGCTATGTACCTCCTAGTGAGAAGTGGTACTGCAGCAACATAACCAGACAATTTGCATAAAATGAAGACACTTCATCTGCTAGTGAACAACAACAGCAGTAAAAGTAGTCGACAAACGAACATTCATGCCTTCTTAAAATTTCTGAGACATATGATAAATTATTATCATCATAATTGAAATATTATATTCCTTATGAGATAAATCCATTTTAAATTTATTACATTGTTTGCTAACGTTACAGCAGTAACAATAGAAGGGAGAGAAGGAAATTCATGCTTTCTTAAATTTCTGTGATTTAAGATGAAGTATTTTCCCAATTCTAAGGTTTTATTTCTTATGTGATAAACAAATTACAGATTTAATAAAACATTTTTTTTTCAATATTGTATTTTTATCGTAAGCAAAATTACTCAAACCGTTGAATTAATAAAATTTTATGCAAAAACGAGATAGCTCCAAAATTAATTTACTGCTGTATTAGTAGTAAAATTTGCAAATTTTCTTACAAAGCGAAATGGGTTTATCAAAGAGACCACAATTAATATACCGTCAAGAAGACACATTTTATAATATCAATTTTTTAAGTTTTAAACAGTTTTTTAGCTCCTGTAAAATTATTAAATATGGAATCACGTTGTTTTTGCATGTAACCCTTCAATTAGTGGTTTATATAAATAAAATGTCAGTTATTCGTATTTCATATTATAGAAGGGAGCCTCAATAACATATAATAATAATAATAATAATAATAATAATAATAATAATAATAATAATAATAATAATAGTTTATTTTAGCTGGCAGAGTTAAGGCCGTAAGACCTTCTCTTCCACTCAACCAGCAAAAAGTATACATACACATGTATGAACTTACAAGCTACAAAGAATTCAACAATTTGATTTAGATAAGAGTTACATGTATACAAGAGTTGTTTATGAATTAAACAGCAAAATACTATGAACTATATATATATATATAGAGGTAATAAGAAAAATAAAAAATATGAATACATTAAAGAGTAAAAAACGTATCCCTTATATTCACATATAAAAGAATAAAATAAAAACGCGTTAACTAAATCGTTGACATTTATTTTCTTCTAGTCTTTCGTATTTGCCTTGGTTTCTATCCCTTTCTTCTTCTGATTATTTTTACACTATCTTCTTCGTATTGATTTTTCCTAGTTCATCATCATAATCATCATCATGAGCAGCACCAACACGGTATAGGCTACGTCTGGCTGTACTCGTTATACAATTTTTATTTAAAGTACAGTAGTTTATCATTTCAACTCCGGCACCATATTGTCCTTCTGCTTATAGATATGTAAAGTACACTAATGCCACAGTCTAGTATATACAGTCACGAAGCTTGAGTTGTGAGGGTGCTAGGAACAATAGACTGTGCCGGTACTATTTCTCATTGTCTGTAATGAGGCGATATTAGCGATCTCAGTGGTTAGAAACTATCTATTGATGCATATTTACTACATATTGAGCTTCATGACTGTATATATTATCGCCGCGCTCTCATGGTTAACATTCGGCAGGGCTTTGAGCGGCCTCGTGCATAACATTTGGCAGGTCTTTGAAATTTAATTATATTATTGTTTTCAATTTCTTATGTCGCCGCTCCAATTACTCGCCTCAATTTCAATATTGCAACCAATAAGCTGCTTCCATTATTAAATGACACCTACTTGTCTAATCCACGTGGACTAAAACCGAGGTTGCAATGTCTTGTGCTGAGGACGAACATTGAGGTGTGTGATTAACAATTATTATTAAAGAGTTATTATTAAGAGTTAAGAATGTCAACGTACTCGTATATGAAATAATAATAATAATAATAATAATAATAATAATAATAATAATAGCCATTTAACAATATAACAAACTAGTTCTTATTCTTTTCGAGGAAGTAGACGCGACAACGTGACGCTTAGAGTGAAACCTACAGAGCAACAATCGATCGGCAAAATTATGTTTTAAAAGCACACCGCACGTTATTGTATGATGCCGACATGTTAAGCATGAGGCCGCGGCGATAATACTAGATTGTGCTAATACCGTACTTGAAGAAATCTTGTCTGCATTGTTGTACATTTTCCTACCACGTCTTCTTTCTTTCCAACTACTGAGTTTTAGGTATTTCCTAACCAAGGATCATGGATAGGCGTAAGATAGATTGATAAATCGAAAATTAGGAAAAACACTAAATGAACACAGACGCTAAATAACCATAGCAGTTGATTAAGTGTCTTAAAATAATCATTTACAGCCTTGGTTTTACTGAACCGAAGCATGCGACGTGCGAGATGCGAGGCCCGCCTCACACAAATCCGGACTACACGAGAGATAGTGAGTGGTTTCTATGGCTGCGCAGACCTCGCATCTCGTAGCCATAGAAACCACTCACTATCTCTCCGGTAGTCCGGATTTGTGAACTCGCACGTCGCGTGTGTCGGTTCAGAAAAACCAAGGCTTAAAAGAACTACATCACTTTTGTTTTCTTTGTTCTTTCTAAGTTTCACCTCCCCATCAGTGAATTTAGTTTCTGCGGTGTATTCTTGTCATTCTTCCTTCCTAACATTCCTCCCGCCACGTTCCCGCCCCTCTCCATTGATTCACGCTTTTATTTGTGACCCCCAGCTAATCGCTGTTAGTTACGTCGCTTTTGTGTGAATTCCAGCAGGCGTATTCAGCAGCTGGAAATTGTTCCGTCCCTAAATCAAACTCGGAATCCCGCGCCACGCCTAAGACTCCGTGACGTAAGATGAAGCCGCCAGAGGGTGCCGGTGGGACCCCGTTATGGGAGCAGATCACCAAATTTGTCCTCGCTGCAATCTCATTATTTGTATTGGTGGACACGTGTGCTCAACCGTCCTTTACTAAACAAAAGGATTTCAGCACTCACTGTCCTCTGTAGCTGTTCCTCTTTAATGCACGGCATTTTTCACGCTTCTACTTCAATTCCTCCTCCAATTATTTCTGCCACTGATTCCTTTACTCCTCAGCTCACTCATATTTGTCCTTTTCGAAGTCACAAGATTATAATATGATTGTTATTATCATTGATCTTTTTTCTGCTTATTGATACTTTCTTCCTCCGCCCAGTCATCTTTCTTCAACTCCTTTTCTTTTCTGTCTTCTTTATTATTCATGTGTTCCTCAGTTTTTTTCTCTTCTCCATATCCTTATATTCTCTGCTCTCTTTTCTTTTCTCATCTGCTCCATACTCTTCTCTTTCCTACTCAATAAATTTTTCCACTTTATATAATGTAGGCCTATACTCTTCTCTTCTGTGCTCTATGCTCTTCTATACTCTACACCCTTCTCTATAATTTTTTCTTCTCTACTCTATACTATTCTCGTTTCTGCTCTATACTCTTCTCTCCACTATATTCTCCTCTCCTCTCCTCTCCTCTCCTCTCCTCTCCTCTCCTCTCCTCTCCTCTCCTCTCCTCTCCTCTCCTCTCCTCTCCTCTCCTCTCCTCTCTTCCCTATTCTATGTGTTGCTTATTATCCACGTGTTTATCTTTTTTTTTGCATTTTTCGGTTTATTATCATCTATTGATAATTTTTTAGGAAATATTCTACTTTTTGTTGCATTTTTGCCCTTTTCTGCTTTTTTTTACGGTGTAGTCGTAGTAGTCTATATTCGAGAACCTACTGCATATTGCTTACGCAGTTCTATTATATCATGCAGGAATTTTCCTTATGCTTGCAACAATCTTGACTCCTGATCACGTGTGTTACGTGCTTCCCCAAATTTAACGCATGAGAACAGGTACTACAGTTCCAGTGCCCACAATTAGCATATTATATCTCACAAGTGAAGACGTAAAAATGCCGTTAGTAAAGCATCCGGCCATTCATCAAACCCTAGACCCTCCTTACTGCACTATATGTCTGGGAATTTCAATTCTTGCTGATATTGAAATGTGCTTTGGCGTGATTTCGAAGACATTCAATATTATTATTATTATTATTATTATTATTATTATTATTATTATTATTATTATTATTACTATTTTTATTATTATTATTATTATTATTATTATTATTATTGTTATTATTAAAATATTGGTCATTTTATTTAATATTAATATAATATTTTCAGAAATTTAAGGTCATTTTATAGGTCATTTTTATATGATTTTTAGGTTATCAACTTCCAAGTCCTACTTATTACCCATGTGTTTCTCTTCTCTGGTCTTCTCTTCTCTCCTATATAAACTTCTCTACTCTATACTCTTCTCTACTCTACATTCTTCTGTACTCTATACTCTTCTATATCCTATTTTCTTCTCTGTTCTATGCTATTTTCTTCTCTGCTCAATACTCTTCCCTCTGTTTTATTCTCTTCTCTACTCTACACTCTTCTCTTCATTTCTCTCTTCTGTTCCCCTTATCTGCTCTATAATGTCCTCTTCTTTGGTCCACACTCTTCTCTTCTCTGCCCTCCTCCTTGTTACATCCTCTTTTCTGCTTTATTCTCTTCTCTACTTTATAATTTAATTTCTATGGTCTATACTAATTTCTTCTTTGCTTTATATTCTTCTCTTCTTTGCTCTATACTATCCTCTTTTCTGGTCTCTTCTGTTCTCTGCTCTCTTCTCTATTACCTTCTATTCTCTGCTTTATTCTCTTCCCTGCTCTATACTCTTTTCTTCTCTGGTCTATGTTCTTCTCTACCCTGCTACCGTTTCTGTTCTCTTCTCTTTATTCTCTTCTCTTCTATGCTCTATACTATTTTATTCTCCATTTTATACTCTTCTCTTCTGTGCTCTGTACTATCCTCTTTTCTTCTCTACATTATTCTCTTCTCTCCTCTACACTTTTCTTTACTTTATTCTCGTCTCTCATCTACTATCTTCTCCTCATTGTTCTATTTTACAACCTGCTCTGTTCTATTCTCTCTTCTTCCCTGCTCTATATTATTTTCTTCTCTGTTATCTTCTGTTCTCTGCTTTGATATCTTCTCTACTGTATACTACACTCTTCTCTCCCTACACTATTCTCATTTCTGCTCTATACTCTTCTCAGCTTCCGTCCCCGTCCTCTTCTCATCTATGCATTATTGTTGTTTTCACTTATCGTACTAATTTTCTAATACTTCTCTTTTATCTTATACTTTTTCTTCTTGCCACTCTTTCTCATCTGCTTCTTCAGAAGCTTCTTGCTATATCTCTTCAGTAACTTATATCTGGTGTTGATTGCCCCTCCATTATCCTACACACGATCCTCTTTATTTTCTTGGCATCATCATTCTGTTCCTTGTAATTTCATTCTGTTTACACTCACTTCATCTTTATTCTTCTTCTATCCTTCTATCGATGTTCTCTAGTTATCGATTCACTCCCTTCCATTGTCAATATTATGGCTTTTATTTTGTTCACCTCTTTCTTGTTTTTCACTTTCCTCTCTATATTTCTGTTGCCATATTCTTTCATTTTTATATTTTCTTTTTCTTATTTTTGCCGTTTCTATGTTATCACGCTTTCTTGTTTGTTTTTTGAATCTGTCTTTATATTGTTGTCCATTCCTTGTCATAAAAGTTTCATAAGAGCATTTTTATACTTTGTTTCTTGTTACCTTCATTTTAGTCTTCTGTTTCTTTTCCTATCTTTTCACATTCTTTTCATATTACATCTCATTTTTTTTGTTTTCTTTCTTGTTTTATTCATCTCCTACTTTTTATTCTTTCTTTTCCTTCACTGTTTTCACATCTTATTTAACTTCTGTTATTTTTTTCTTCTCTTTTAATCTATATTCTTCTGTCTCCCTAAACGATTCTTTCTAATTTTTCTTCTCTTTACCTATCTTCCATATTACTCTTTCTCTCGCCTCGCACAAATCCGGACTACACGAGAGATAGTGAGTGGTTCCTATGGCTGCGAGGTGCGCAGACCTCGCATCTCGCTGTTATAGAAACCACTCACTATCTCTCGTGTAGACCAGATTTGTGCGAGGCGTAAAGACGTATATATTTAACTTATGTTCCTTGCTTTCTTTCCTCCTTTATTTTTTTAATATTATCTATTATCTCCTTTCTTGTTAACAGTGTTTTTCTCTTTATTCCCTTATACTCTTCTCCCCTTGTCTATAATTTATTCTCTTTATTCTTTCTATTTTTCAAATTCTAGCTCTTGTTCTTAACTTTCTTAATGCTCTTGTATAATAATTGGCTTTATCCTTCTCTTAAAATGCACAGGAATCCATACGCCTATAGCTTAGACTACTACCTTCAAATTACGTCCTAACCATTGCATATAAAAGCTGTTTTTACTAGATAATTGCAAAAATTGAACCAGTGATCATAAAAAATTCATTATTGACAATTTCTCATCAAAACTAAGGACACAACACAAATCCGAAAGCACGGTTAATAAATTTTCAATGCACTGTTTTCCTGAAACTATTGTGGGATTCTGAGACCCGCCCTGTCGTTAAAGTCAAAGAGTTCACGTGCCCAACTACATTCACGAGACTCGTAATCTATTTTGCACCCTCAAATGTTGTAACCTCCACCCGTAAATGAGCATTCCTACCCCTGCCACAGCACAGAAAGCTAACGTCAACATTAACAATGATGAATCTCTTCCATACAAGCCCGAAATGCATCGTCCACGTGCCATGAGGGGTTCGTGTACTACGTGCACAATACCCAGTCAGCGAAAATGGTGGGAAACTCCAGTTTTCATTCCAACTGTGACATGAACTATTTACATTCATAAATATAGCCTTCGTCCGTCCGTTGAAGGGTGTTGGGGTGCAGTTATATGAGCATTCATCCCCTGGAACCAGTCTTATTTTCGTATGCGACTTCTGACAGCAATGAAACAAAATTTTTCCCCCTTACTTCTCTCACTTGGATGATTCGAAAGGAGATGGAAGGGGATATTTTTGTTCAATATGAAACGTTCGGTGGCGCCCTTTTATATTCCGTGTTCTAACTCATATCCCAACACCAGCTGACACGAGGAGGCAGTCTGTGCAACGCTGACAGAAGGATGAGATATCCGCAGAACTATGCGGACTATAAGTAAAATAGAAATGTATATATCATATATTATACACACAGTGTGAAAGGGTACGTATTACGTTAATTAACTCGAGTTACACGACACGACCAACAAACACAGGAACACAATACATATATATATATATATATATATATATATATATATATATATATATATATATATATATATAATAAAAAACACATAATAAAAGATTACATCACCATTCAACAAATTAAAATGCAACATTGCATACAGAACACATAATTAAGAGGACACTCAACTTAAAAATTGGAGAAAAAGTGTCATAGAAATGAAAAATTAAATTTCTACACTAATTTACGTGACAGAACTAAATCAATATGCAGAATACTTCCCCTATTCATTGAGAAGTCACAGTCAAATGCACAAAGCCATAAAATAAAAAATGACAATTAAAAGTGATATTTCAATTAATGGTTGATTAAAAATTGAAATATTTTTTTTTATTTTGAAAAGTATTGGATCTAATGAGCTGAGATTTTGCATGTTACTTTCCATGTGTATATTAAACGTTTTCTCCAAATTTGAAAAAGATTGGTCAAATACGAAACAAGTTCCAAAATATAGTTGAGTGTCCCCTTAACTTAATTACTTATGGCTTTTAAGGAACCCGGAGGTTCATTGCCGCCCTCACATAAGCCCGCCATCAGTCCCTATCCTGAGCAAGATTAATCCAGTCCCTACCATCATCCCACCTCCCCCAAATCCATTTTAATATTATTCTCCCATCTACGTCTCGGCCTCCCTACTAACACTCTATATGCGTTTCTGGAATCGCCTATACGTGCTACATGCCCTGCCCATCTCAAACGTCTGAATTTAATGTTCCTAATCATGTCAGGTGAAGAATAAAATGCATCCAGTTCTACGTTGTGTAAGTTTCTCCATTCTCCTGTAATTTCATCCCTCTTAGCACCAAATATTTTCCTAAACAACTTATTCTCAAACACCCTTAACCTCTGATCATCTCTCAAAGTGAGAGTCCAAGTTTGACAACCATACAGAACAACTGGTAATATAACTTTTTTACAAATTCTAACTTTCAGAAATTCTTAGAGCAGACTGGAAGATAATTGGTACAACACTTGGGTCACTTGAATGACTTTATCATTTTTGTCATTGCTTTGTTTCAGTCATGTTGTTTGGTAATTGCTTATGAAATAAATTTAATTTAAATTACATTTCCTAGAAACGGAAAAGAAAACAATTTGCAAAATGCAACACAATTTGAAATAGAAGTAACATCATTTCCTAGCAACGGAAAAAACTAATTACAAAGAAACGTAATGCCTCTCCTAAATAAAACATACACCAAGAACCAGGAGAAAATCGTGTCCATTGCGGAAAGGTACTAGGACTACAAGACCAGAGAACAGTTGGATGTTTATTTAAGGGCACTGGCCTATAAACTGAAGATCAACCTGCTGAGAGTGGTATTGAAGAGGAAGAAATGGAATAGTACTATCCAGACAATAAATTCCTGTGCAATTGCTTACAATAAAATAATTATTCCTTCCATTTCATTATATTTTGAGAATATAACGACCTAAGTAGGTACCAATAATTAACCAAAAAGTCATTACCAATAGGCACTGACCCAAAGATAGGCCTACCAATGACCGAAAAAGCGTGGCCCAAGTGTCAGGTAACCATATATCTCTTACCTATCTGTTTGTTTACCGAAAACGTAGGACTGAAACAGCCGCTAATCCTACCTACCTACCTACCTACCTACCTACCTACCTACCTACCTACCTATCTATCTATCTATCTATCTATCTATCTATCTATCTATCTATCTATCTATCTATCTATCTATCTATCTATCTATCTATCTATCTATCTATCTATCTATCTATCTATCTATCTATCTATATATCTATCTACGACAGCTTATTTATTTGTTTACGAAGATCGGAAAGATGGGAAGTTTATTAAATGCAGTACCAGATGGTATTCTGATTGTGAAAGATAGCGTAATAATTATTAGCAGAGGATTGCAGCCTGCAAGATCGCCAGATTTAAATCCTTTCGACTCTCATCTGTTTAAAGAGAAACTATAGGAATATAATCCGCATAAAATAGAAGAATTCAAATAGCAACTGAACTTTAAAAAAAAAGTGTCTTAGAACTTAATGAAAATATACTCGTATAAATTACTTCTCGTTTGACAATAAATTGTACTTTTTTATTTATATTATGTTATTAGTTCTGTTGTCTTACTCTGTACCTTCATATAGCCATTTAGGCCTATTCATACTCATTCAAAATGATGATTTTCTTATAATTCCAATATTGAAGTTTAGCATAGTTATAACTTTTTCTCGTATAAGGCTTGTATTTTCTGCAGCATCATCTTTCATTCCTTCCTTTCCTTAGTTAATGTTTCCATCGCCCTTATTTATCTAATGCAATATTCATTTCAATTCCTGCATTTCCTTTATTACTCCTTCTTCCTCCTCGGTCTGCCTTCTATGTTATTTCCGTTCTTAGTCCTCGTATAAATCCCACCAGCCTACATTTATTCCCTCCTTACGCAGGTAGAATGCGACCAAGCAGCGAGCAACGCCGGAAAGAAAACGAACTAAATTCTGTGAAAGCACTAAAAGGTTTCAAGTACAGCCTGGTTAATAAATCGCTCTCATTAAAATAAAACGGTTGCGAAAACGATAAACAGTAAGTAGAGATGGAGTAGAGTATCAAATGGTTTTAAGTTTTGAAGTGTCGAGAAAAATCTATATTCTGGCTTCTGTTACACACAGCTACACGGAAAATAAAATGAAACAGATCCCGTCTTATATTATATTGGGTTGATGCATTACGTAATGTTTTTTTGTGCGAGATCGTGCGTATTTGCTTGGTTTCCGCACAAAACCAATCCGCGGAAAGTCTAAAATTCCACATTCAGTTTTCCCAACCTAACACACGTAACAATTTCCCTCTTCTTACCCCTTAAGTGACATATTGATTGTACTGCTTTAGGCTTTTAACATATTATTTTTAGAGACGTTCAATATAGTAATAATTATAAATTGGAAACTTACCACTGCAATTTCACCTAAATTGCACTGTTAATTATAGTTTTTAAATATTTGCAAAAATTAAGTAAGCTCTATAACTCCACTAAAGTTACTGCATTCGTGATGCAAGTAACATTAAGGAAGCCGTGAAAAAATCAACAAGATTCCAGACTCATCATAGACTGGGGGGGGGGGGGAAAGACAGACGTAGATCACGGCCTGCTGGAGTATAGTAAACACAGAAAGCATTTTAAAGCAACAATGTTGAAGATAGATATTTTTGTTTTGCAAATTTGCCGTCATTGAACGGAAACCAAGATGGAAATTTCATTGCAACTAATTAGAAATTCCTCTTTCAGGTATATAATAAACCATCTTCGCACAAAATAATGTACGATACACGAGCGGTATGTTTTCTTTCAATTTTCGGAAATTAAAAAAGCTCAACTACGTTTCGCTTTTTCAAACTTTTCCTCGAACATCAAAACTTCAATATACCGCTCTTGTAACGCATATTACTATTTCATCATGACAGTGTATTGTTAGGAGATTATTTGTTATTTGTTAATTGCAATGTTTTGCTTGTAAATACGTCTTGAATTTTGTAATTTGAAGAAAGTTTGTTCTGTTTGTGGGCGAAAAAAGGTTCAGTGTCAAATGGGAGAAAAGAAAATGAACACTTCCGACATATTCCCCTTTTTGAGTTTAATAGAACAGCAAAGACAGCAAAGGCGGATCGAAATATTTGTGTCGTGTACGGAGAGAATGCTATCGGAGAAAGCACTGCAAGAAAACAGTTCTGTCGTTTCAACACACAACAACCCGTACAAAAGTTAGTGTCCATCCAGAGTAATATATATATATGTACTATGTCTCGTGGAATAAGGAAGGAGTTGTATACTAAGAGTTGTTTCCCAGAAATGTGACCATACTATTGGTAGCATTTATTGCCAACAATTCAGACGCCTTGCGGCCGTAATAGAAGAAAAACGATCGGGAAGACTGCAACAAGTGCCGCTGCAACACGATAATGCACGTCCGCACTCCGCTAACATGTCGAAAGCAACTATCCAAGAGATTAGTTAGGAGATGATTCCACATTCACCATTTTCTCTTAATCTTTCGCCCTGAGATTTCCACCTTTTCCGTCCTCTATCTAACCACCTTCCAGGGAGCTCGTTTGATAACAAAGATGCTTTACAAACTTTGCTTGATGACTTCTTTAACTTCAAACCAGTAGGTTTCTTCAAACACGAACTCGAAAAACTACCCTAGCGTTGGTAGAGAGTGATCGATAATGTAGGAGAATATTATTACTGATTAATTTCTGTATTCTGTTCATCTCAAATAGAAATATTTCTCATAGCAAAATGACGGTACTAACTTTTGAATGAGGCCAGCAGTCGATTGGTAGGTCTTGGTCCTCTATGGGATGTCGAGCATATTGTTATTATTGTTATTATTGCTATTATTATTATTATTATTATTATTATTATTATTATTATTATTATTATTATTACTTACTTACTTACTTACTGGCTTTAAGGAACCTGGAGGTTCATTGCCGCCCTCACATAAGCCCGCCATTGGTCCCTATCCTGAGCAAGATTAATCCATTCTCTATCATCATATCCCACCTCCCTCAAACCAATTTTAATGAGTGAATGACGTATTCGATGAGTGACGCAACACCATAATTGTCGCCCAGTTCTGCAAGCCTGTTCTAGAGCAAAGTTAAAGAAGTAAATTGTAAATTATATTTTAATTTAACTACGCTCGCAACTGCCGAGGTTATAACAGAGTCGCCGGTGTGCCGGAATTTTGTCTCACAGAAGTTTTTCACATGCCAGTAAATCTACTGACATGAGCCTGTCCTATTTAAGCACACTTAATTGCCATCGACTTGGGTCGGGATCGAACCCGCAAAGTTAAAAAGAAAAGTTGATTATTGTTATCATTATTATTATTATTATTATTATTATTATTATTATTATTATTATTATTATTACCACTTTTTCTTTTGCCTGTTTTTTTTTGTTCCATTTTCTGGATTTACTTTTCTGTCATTGTTACATCTCTTATCTAAATACTTTATTTCTCATTGTCTATTACTTTTTTCTCTTTCACTTAAGTTTTGTTATCTTTCTTTCATTACCTCTTTATTTCTTCTTTACATTTCCTTCTGTCCTCGCTTTCTCCATTTTTTCATACGTTTCTTTCTTGCTTGTTCGATTCCTGTTCTTGCCCTCCCTATATGGAAAAGGTATATTTTCACACTCACTTGCGAGTGGATGGTCTGCACTCAAGAGCGGCACAAAGTAGCCCCACTCCGCTTGCACACATACATCAGCTCCTCTGACGTCGCCGTGTATTTAAAATTTGTTCTACATGATAATTAACGTCAGGAGGCTCGTGTGATGGATGCGGATATCGGAGCTCGCTAATTAAATTGATTGATGAATTCGTTTCTACCTCTGATAATGAGCTATGGATTACAACGCGGGAAGCTAATTGCCACACATTCCAGATTCGTCGAAACAAGAGGTGTTCCGCGTCAGAGACCGTGGTTCACTTCCCAGAACGCAGGATTATACTAAGAAGAAGAAAATGGAAAATTGCAAGATAGCCATTGAGTATAAGAATACGTGCCTATACACAATGAGAAGAAAGTGAAGATAGAAGCAAGAATGGAGGAAAGAAAAATTGAAAATAAAAAAGGAATGTTAAGAATAAGTAGCTAAATTAATATGGGAGTTAATAAAACAAATAGTTTTTAGACACAAAATTATTTTCAATAAGTAAAGAAGGTAAACGTGCAAATTCTAAATGAGAAAGTAGAGCAAATAAATAAATAAATAAATAAACAAACAAACGAACAAACTAAACAAGCAAACAAACAAACCAATAAAAACAAAACAAAACCAAAAACAAAAACAAATAACAAAATAAATAAGTAAATAAGTAAGTAAATAAATAAGTAAATAAATAAATAAGTCAATAAGAAGATTGAATTTACAATACTTAAAGTACTCTTTTATAGAGTAGATACAGAATTATTTCAACTTGAGTTACTAGTACGATGGACGAAACTGGTAGGCCCAATTGGAATTAGGTACAATAGTCTACAGTGCGATAATAAACACAAAAGAACTGAAGCCTGTATCGAAATTAACGGCCACCATTTTCAAAAATGTGTTTAAATATCCATATTATGATTATTTTTTAATTTAACTTCATTCTCTATATTGTACGCTTATGTGCTGTAGAGAGTATAATATACACTGCATAATGAATACGTTCGCATGGATAACTCAGTTCGTGAGTAAAAACACTTATTGTTAATACAGTGCTGTATTTTTATTTTATTTATTTAAGTAGGTTATTTTACGACGTTGTATCAACATCTTACGTTATTTAGCGTCTGAATGAGATGAAGGTAATAATGCCGGTGAAATGAGTCCGGGGTCCAGCACCGAAAGTTACCAAGCATTTGTCAAATTGGGTTGAGGGAAAACCTCGGATAAAACCTCAACCAGGTAACTTGCCCCGACCGGGATTCGAACCCGGGCCACCTGGTTTCGCGGCCAGACGCGCTAATCCTTACTCCACAGGTGTGGACTACTGTATTTTGATTAAACAAAAACGTAATGAAAATTATCAATCACAAAATCGAGATATTTCCTAGTTTACGTAAATGGATACTTTTCTTCCCTCCTACACCTAGTAAAGTGATTTGCTTGTATTTTACGCCAGTATCATCGAACTCCAGTCGTGGAAGGGGATAGCAACCGGTGTTTCTTGTTCTCAACCGTCAATCCAAAGGTATAGCCAGGTTAATATTAGAAATTTTAGTAAAAATAAAATGATGTCCCTGTATATATAACTTGTATATACCTGCACATTTCGGACCGAATTAGTACTGTACCTTTTCGAACCCCGGACCGAATTAGTGCTGTATATTTGAGGTGTGTATCTGATGGGACAGAACTAGTATGCATCCATTTGAACTCGGAACCTCGAACAAGTAGACGACGAGCAATACCAGTAGCAGTAGTAAGTAATAGTAGTGATAGTGGTAGTAGCATAATAGAAATGATAGGCTATTGACATTTGAAACAATAGCAGTGTGAGTGGTAGTAGTAGGCCTAATAGCTGTTAGTAGAAGAACAATAAAAAAGAGGATTTGCTGTCAGGGGAGAGGATCTTCTTCTTCAGCTGCAGCTCACGTGCTCCTAGTATCATTTATGCTACTGTACTTGGGAGTACCGCATCGACATCGGCCGCTAGTATAAACCCAAGTCGGTGACCTTGGCAACAGATGGAGAACCAGGCCCCTTAGATCATCCCGAAAAACGCAATATCCTTCATACTAGAGCGATCTTGGGGATATAAAAAAATTCAGTAGAAAGAACGTGGTGGATGCGGGTCAAAAGTGACCTACCTCCATCACCTGTCACCAGATCAAGCAGCAAAAAATAATTGTTCAATTGTATCTCACCATACTCGTGAACAGACATAATTGTCCTATCGAATAAACGGTGCTCTGCAAATGACACAAATTCAAGACTTAGAGCACAGGTATTATATGTCCATTTCTGGTCAAAATTGAAATAGGGTAGAGTTGGGTAGTATCGGACATCGGGTAATATCGGACAGTGAATTTCTTTCATCTACCACCACATTATAGTACCTGAATGACATGGTTACGTTTCTGTGATGTCGCATACAGAAACATAACCATGTTATTCAGGTACTACCGTTTGGTGGTAGATGAAAGAAACGCACTGCCCGATATTACCCGACGTCCGATATTACCCGTCTCTCCCCTATCGATGGCTTAGAACCAGACTGTTCCAAGTCCATTTTAATATATATATTTTTTTTTCAGGAGTACTATTTGAAGCTCCTGACATTCAAAGCTTCATGAAACAATTTGGAATAGCTTCATAGTAACCTTATGGAGAGGAATATTTACAATTGTGTTCGATTCATATATGCAGACAAGAAATGGAACACAATGAAACAGATTCCTTTTCTATAAAAAGTTGGACTTAGAACAGTCTGGTTCTCAGCCATTGATATGGTGATATACTGATTGTATGAGGCTAAATATTAATTCTGCACAATTATTGTATGTACAGTATGGGCAGGGGCAGGTATTTGTGGAGATTTATTTTATAATTTGTTTTTTTTTTAATATTGGCGTAGGCGGAGATTGTTGGAGATTGATGTGTACTTTTGGCTAATGGAAATTTTGTAAAATGCAAATATTTTGGAATTGGAATATTAACTCAGTATGAATATTACTTTCCAAATAATTACCATTAAAGATTAGTTGGATTCTGGTAAAGGTGCCGTATGCCCAATAGACAATATTTTTTTGGATTGAGACTGTATTTAACACACATTCATTAAAAACGAAAAAGACTTGCAAGCCCTGAAATTAACTCTTTCAAATTATTATTAGTGAAATGTTGAATTTTCCGTCTTTTGAGTTCACTAATGTAATCAGAACACCTGGAATACCATGTAATGTAGCCTACTTGTATATATAACAAATTCAATTTTAAAAAATCCGAAAAAATTAACTCAAAATATGAAATTCGCTATAAAAGACGGAGTAGTAATAACTCGCAAATGTGTTTATATTTTGCTACTAGAACTCTATTTCGCGACTTGTCACGATTGTTTTATCCGCATATTATTAGTCAGAATCACTTAATTCGTAAAGATTAGTAAAAATCTATTGTATATCTATTATGTCGTGATTTTCCCGATCTCCATAAATACCCGGACCTGAGTATGGGACATTATTAATATAACAATATTTTTCTGCATTATTTCTGTAAGATATATGAAACAGGAAACACTTCACTCAAGGCTTCCCGAAAGTTAGAGAAAGTGGACATATAATATTTGAGGCGTTTATTTTCAAATCACTATTTCTCCATATCATACAAATTGTGGGAAAGTAAAACAAGACATTTGGAATGTTAAGTTTTCTTTGCAGATGTCTGACATTTGGCAGTATAATTTATTACATCACTAGAGTTATTGTGTGAGAATTTGAGCACAAGAATCGTAACAGTTTTTACTTTATTAATAAATTAAAGTTGGACAAGAGTCGTTTTGGAACTGTAATGTGGACAAGATGCGTTTTGAATCTGAAGGCAGTCATTTTGCCATGGACAAGATTTTGTTTGGAGGTGCATTAAATAATAATATTCAGTCAATAAAGACAAATCACTTTGTTTCCACAAATAACAGTTTTGAGTGCAGAGGTTAACTTATAACAAACATCACACAACAAACTACAGACACTGATAGTTGAATGATGTTATTTCTTTTATTACTGGCTACTGATGAAGGTTTACTAACCTGTAAAACCAAATAAATTATAGAGAAAGTATTTTTACCTCAGTGTGTCTGTGAATATACCAACTAAGGACAAGGGTCGTTTTGGAAATCAGTGACCATTAAGTTTCAATAATGGCGGTAGGACAAGATGTTGTTCGGTTTTCTAATTTTTTTTCAAAACAGTGCTCCACCACAGTGGTTCAAGAAATGTGAACAAGGGCCTCTTTGGAACTGTAAGCCTATACACCTCACATTTCAAAATTTTATTTTCGTATATTTTAAGATATTTTTGGAACAGTAAATCAAACATATTATGCAAGAAGAGAATGACAGGAATATAGTGGTGCCAACAGCTGAAAATCGAATTTTTGTAGACAAGGAGCCGTTTAGAAATGGACCCTCATCTGTACTCTATGCCACTAATATAGTTTACGTATTATATTTTTGTGCGTTACGTCGTACATTCAAAGCTAGTAAAGGATTCTTGGTACCGTAAAATGGGGTGAATAGGATCAGTGGGGGGGGGGGAATAGGATCAAAACTTTATTCTTGGTTATAAAGTTTGTTATAAACTGCAATTGAGCGGGAAGACAGACATTGCTTACTAGAACAATAATAGTAACCAATGACTGTGATCCCGCTCAAGTAAAATTTATAACAAACTTTATAACCAAGATTAAAGTTTTGATCCTATTCCCCCCCACTGATCCTATTCACCCCATTTTACGGTACTGAATGACATGATAGATCATTCATTAGTTCATTAAAAATTGAAGTCTATTAACAATGATATTTGACTACTTTTTCTACCACTGGGGTATTGAATTCATCTTATCGGGTGCTGCTCCCACAGAAATACGATTTGTAACACTGTTGAACTATGAGAGTTCAGGAAGGTCTTTGTCAATCAAATATGGCAGACACAGCAATAAACCAATAATTTAATCATAATTTATGCCGTGATTAAAATACAATATTTTAAGTACTCTTTTCAATTAAACAAGCCTACTAAAACAAAAGAATCTTTCCTACTTTTAACACACAACCTCGTTCTAATTCTGATTCACTTATCATGAGTTCTATTTTTTTATCAGGTAATAATAATATATCTTGATTACATCCGAAATAATAATAATAATAATAATAATAATAATAATAATAATAATAATAATAATAATAATAATTCTGGACGCAGCAGATCATAGGGGACCAAGAATGATACGATAATAATAGTAATAATAATAATAATAATAATAATAATAATAATAATAATAATAATAATAATAAAATATAGTCACTTAACCGCAACCATGATTTAAATGAAAACAACTAATTTCGAAGTTTTCGATATATTTTCACATCCTTAAAACTTTTATATTTTCAATTCCTCCTAATAAAATTCCAAGATAATATTATTGCTCCACATACTTGCAAGACTGTTAAAAAAAGTACCCACTTCAAAAGTTAATAAGTTTGTATTAGTCGTAGAAAAACTCAAAATTTCATCTCACAGAACTTTCACATATGCACCTTCGATATCACGACACACATCCAGGCGAAAGAGAAATTCGTCCCAAATTCAATCTAATATGTAATCTGTTACTCCTTGCATAGCTGGTATGATTGGTATGTTCAGTTCTTAGACATCTGCGGATAGGAATGGCACGTAGAGAATGTCTTTCACACAGCTCCATACAAAGAAACCGTACGGCATTAGGTCCGGAGATCGAGGTGGCCAGTTATAGAGCAATATCATGGATAGCTACGCGTCTAATTAAGCGATGTTGCAGAATTTCATTTATAACATTTAAGAAATTCCCTGTGAACATGGGAAGAGGCGTCGTCTTGAGGAAAAATTAAGTCTTCAGAATCGTTGTCTAGCTGTGGGAATAACCACTTTCGCAACAAGACAAGCTAGGGGAGTCCAGTTACTATCGTCTCTGCGAAGAAGAAATGGCCTGTGGTGAATCCTGTTTGTGTTCTATGATTTATTGTGACTTCTATATGCCTTAGATATGAATGTTATAGCAATTCATTTTCCCAATTAAGGAGAATACAGCTTCTTCTGAGAAAATTTGGCGAAAGCGAAATCACTGTTTTATATTTTCGTTGCGTTACTTAGTTACTAAGGGCTTTACAAAACAAATGACGTATGACCCACGAAACTTGGAGAATTTTTCTATCATCTTGTGAAAATGAACTAATCTTATCTATTCAAACATTCATTTTAGTTTTAAATTGGTATATTCTTTTTAATAACCCTGTATTTACCATGAAATTAACACAACACTTGAGAAAAAATACCAGCATATCTCCTTACAGACACACACACATATACAAGCCACTAGGATATAATTTTCACAGCAATTAAACCCCGTATTCTGTGAGGTCCGACACTAACTATATATTCATTAAACATATTTATTAATAGTTAGTAGACATAATTAAAAGGGCTGCCTAAAATAATTGTACGTAAAACTACCCTCTCACAATTAAATAATCATGAAAATTACTATACATTATCATAAAACATCTAAATTATAGTAAAAACAACTGAAGAACGCCATCACGTTGCCTGCTGTTACTATGGTGACCAGAAATAAGTGACTGATTAGTGTCTTGGCCAATCCAAAAACGGGGTTGTACCAACAGTACCTAAACTCAACTAAATTGATGGATCTTTCGCACTCTAACCTGTGTTTATATACTGAAATTAAGTTAATTAAGGGAATTACAAAAGGAAATGTTCGCAGCTGTTTTAAAATGGCGGAGTGTTATAATGACTCTTATACAAGATGCACAAATTAGAGACAAAGAATGGCTGACACGTATAGGGGAAGGGAAGGGAGCTATTTTACTTTTCTCACGCATAGACAAAAGGAAGTGATTGGTTTTCATGAAGTTTAGCAACATTCAAATATATGTTTAAGTGATATTACAAAAGGCATTAGGCCATATATTTGCAGCATCCTGCAAACACGAGTATATCTCCGTATTTAAATATTATTAAAATGTAATCTGTAAGTGAAGGAATATATGAAGGGTTCAGAGCCATAGTGGGCCAAGCGCCATATATTAAGAACATAGAAAACAAGGGTTAAAATTAAATGAATACCATAATTTAATGAAACATGTAGCAAGTAATATAAAGTATGCACATTAAAACTTAATGATATTTCAATCTTCATTAAACTATGGTAATCACTTACTTTAACCCTTACTTTCTCTTCTTTCAATTATTGGCACTTGGTCCACTATGGCTCTGAACCCTTCATATCTAATATATGTTGCTTAAATTTTGTTATCGCTTGGTTTGTTGTTCTTGTTTCGTCAACTGTCCGAAGACAGATCTAAACCCTACAAGTGATACCAACAAGGCACCACATATGAGGCAATTATGCCAGGAGATAATGGGATAGAGTTACCAGTTCCTTTCCCCATCCATTGCATACATCGCCGACTAGCTACATTACAATTCACATGCATATAATAGTAATATACGTTACAAGAGCGGTATGTTGACGTTTTCATGGTCAAGGAAAAGATTGAAAAAGCGAAACGTAGTTGAGCTTTTTTAATTTCCGAGAACATGAAAACAAACATACCGCTCATGTATCGTACATTATTTTGTGCGAAGATCGTTTATTGCATACCTGAAAGACGAATTTCTAATTAGTTGCAATGAAATCTCCATGTTGGTTTCTGTTTAATGACGGCAACTTCGGAACACCAAAATATTTTTCTTCAACATTGTTGCTATAAAATGCTTTCTGTGTTTACTACACTCCAGCAGGCCGTGATATACGTATGCCTTTTTTCCCCCAGTCTATAAATGCGAACTTAAAACAAACGGTAAGGTTATGTAATGATTTATTTTTCATTTTAATATTTTAACAATATTATTTATATAACATATTGCAGTAATGACATCGGCATCGGGAATCTTGTTGATTTTTTCACGGCTTCTTTAATGTTACTTGTATCAGGAATGCAATAAGTTTCGTGGAGTAGTAGACTTTACTTAATTTTTGCAAATATTTAAAAACAATAATTAACATTGCAATTTAGGTGAAATTGCAGTGGTAAGTTTCCAATTTATAATTATTACTATGTTAAACGTCTCTAAAAATAATATGTTAAAAGCCTAAAGCAGTAAAATGAATGTCGCGCTTAAGCGGTAAGAAGAGGGAAATTGTTATGTGTGTTACGTTGGGAATACTGACTGTGGTATTTCACACTTACCGCGTATTGGTTCTGTGCGGAAAACAAGCAAATACGCACGATCTCGCACAAACAATTGTTCTGCTTCTGACACACATCGTGAAGTGGTTTAAAGGTCATTTTCACAAACTTAAGTTAATGTAAGAAGCATCATTAATTTATAGACTATAACTTAAACTGTGAACTTTTCAATGTCTAACGCTTCACTGCTCTTCTTCTTGGTCCACATACGTTCTGGAATTTATTTCCTTCACTTCTCATGGATTACAAATTTTTCCACTTTTGCCAACAATGATGGCTGATTATAATCTCTTAAACCACTAAAAAGAATTAAAGATATCAGTGGCTTATTTCTGGTCATTTGGAAATATATTGACTATTCAGTTACTTTAGATACGCTTACTTAATTATAAATGGCTTTTAAGGAACCCGGAGGTTCGTTGCCGCCCTCGGTCCCTCGTTGAGCAAAATTAATCCAGTCTCCACCATCATATCCCACCTCCCTCAAATCCATTTTAATATGATCCTCCCATCATCGTCTCGGCCTCCGCAAAGGAATTTTTCCCGCCGGTCTCCCAACTAACACTTTATTTGAATTTCTTGATCTGCCCATACGCGCTACATGCCCTGCCCATCTCAAACGTCTGGATTTAATGTTCCTAATTATGTCAGTTGAGGAACACAATGCGTGCAGTTCTATGTTGTGTAACTTTCTCCAGTCTCCTTTAACTTCATCCCTCTTAGCCCCAAATATTTTCTAAGTACATAACCTCGATTCCTCAGTCAATGTGAGAGTCCAAGTTTCACAACCATACAGAACAACCGGTAATATAACTGTCTTATAAATTGTAATAGGCTTACTTACTTACAAATGGCTTTTAAGGAACCTGGAAGTTCATTGTCGCCCTCACATAAGCCCGCCATCGGTCCCTATCCTGAGTAAGATTAATCCAGTCTCTACCATCCTATCCCACCTCACTCAAATTCATTTTCATATTATCTTCTCATTTACATCTCGGCCTCCCCAAAGGTCTTTTTCCCTCCGGTCTTCCAACTAACACTCTATTTGCATTTCTGGATTCGCCTATACGTGCTACATGCCCTGCCCATCTCAAACGTATAGATTTAATATTCCTAATTATGTCAGCTGAGGAACACAATGCGTGCAGTTATACGTTGTGTAACTTTCTCCATTCTCCTGTAACTTCATCCCTCTTAGCACCAAATATTTTCTAAGCACCTTATTCTCAAATAACGTTAACCTCGATTCCTCTCTCAAAGTGAGAGTCAAAGTTTCACAGGGCATGTAGCTCGTATGGGCGAATCTAGAAATCCATATAAGTTAGAGTATTAGTTGGGAGGTCGGAGTGAAAAAGATCTTTGGGGAGAACGAGACGTAGGTCGGAGGATAATATTAAAATGGATTTGAGGGAGGTGGGATATGATGGCAGAGACTGGATTAATCTTGCATAGGATAGGAACCGATGGCGGGCTTAAGTGAGGGCGGCAATGAACCTCCGGGTTCCATAAAAGCCATTTGAAGAGTTCGCGGGAAAAACGATTAATGTCACAGTTTTCTTAAGGTTGATGTCATTATCTAATTCAATGGATCACTGCGAAATTCAATGTTGTTCTTATGAAAAATGGTAGAAAGGAGAATTATCACCACGAATACAGTAATCCTTTCCTTTATTTTCTATAGAAACAGCACTACATCTTGCAGTTATAGACTCAATTAGATCATTATCTAATTCTTAACAGAAATGTGACATTCATCGTTTCCCGCGAACTCTTCCATTGTAAATATTGTATAAGTAAGTTATTATATATAGGCTAGTATTAATCTATTCCTATAAAATACAAAGCTGAGTAAGAACCAGCAAGGCAATTATTATTTTAAAAACTGAAAATAAAGAAGCAAGGCGCACCCAGGTTGCAAAAAAAAAAAAAAAAAAAAAAGTACCAGGGCGGCGCCCTGACCCACCCTGGTACGACTACACCCCTGAGTACTTTAAATGCCTTATATCATAAAATATAAGTGGCACATAACGTATTTTACATACCAATTTTCGTAGAAATTATTTCTTCCATTATCGCGTGAAAAGGTAACAAAAATACTTAATTACTTACTTACTTACTTACCTACTTACTTACTGGCTTTTAAGGAACCCGGAGGTTCATTGCCGCCCTCACATAAGCCCGCCATTGGTCCCTATCCTGAGCAAGATTAATCCAGTCTCTACCATCATATCCCACCTCCCTCAAATCCATTTTAATATTGTCGACCTGGTTGGCGAGTTTGTATAGCGCTGGCGTTCTATGCCCAAGGTTGCGGGTTCGATCCCGGGCCAGGTCGATGGCATTTAAGTGTGCTTAAATGCGACAGGCTCATGTCAGTAGATTTACTGGCATGTAAAAGAATTCCTGCGGGACAAAATTCCGGCACATCCGGCTGATATAACCTCTGCAGTTGCGAGCGTCGTTAAATAAACCATAACATTTATAACATTTTAATATTATCTTCCCATCTACGTCTCGGCCTCCCCAAAGGTATTTTTCCCTCCGGCCTCCCAACTAACACTCTATATGCATTTCTGGATTCGCCTATACGTGCTACATGCCCTGCCCATTTCAAACGTCTGGATTGTGGTCGTGCCGGAGAATCAGTCCCATTCTGAGGCTTATTGTTAAGTTTCGTAACAAGCTGTTTTTAAGGTGATGGGTTGTTAGCCCTTCGCCCAACCCCCGAGCTGGAGGACCACCCCTTTTCAGCTGTCCACGACTGCTTATTCAATATATTCGCACCTACCCTCCATATCTGGAGGCCGTCTTCTCTATCCGCAACCTGCGGACGCGCCATGCCGTGGTGATAGGGACCCACAATACATGGAACAAAAATACAAACATACAAAAAAGAAAACAAACAAACAAAAATGCGATTTTCGGTCTCAGGACAGTTCATTATACATGTTAAGACCAATTATTTTTGTAAAAGCGAAAATTACCGGAAAAGTGTATAGATTATGGAATATTTTACAGTGAAAATGTTTTCTTGTTTCATTCTGTGCTGAATTATTTCAACATGGATGCTGTGTCTCAGAAGTGCATTGATAGATTATTACATTATAAGAGTTTGTGTAGAAGATTATGGCTTCACTCATATCCCTTTAAAAGCCATTTCGTGATCAATTAATAGAGAAGAAACGTGGGCAGCTCATGTTTTCCTGGCTGGTAGTGCATTACAATTAAGCTTAACTTGATTAGTAATAAGATTCAAACTCTGTGGCCTAAGATATCATATGTCAAGTGAATCACTATACTCTGCAGTGCCCCTTCTTCCCTCGAACCACTTACACGCATCGCTTTATATGGAATAGCAATTATACCACATTTATAATAATAGCTTAATAACACAGCGAAAGGAAAAAAGAACAAAGCTTAAGTATGGCATGCACTGTGACACACTTATTTACAACCAATAAATTAATAGCTCTGCCACTCAATACCACTCTACACAACAAAGACAACACCTGTAATACCTCCACCGCTTGTAATCAAAATGCAGTTTTTTTATAACGGTAAGGTGGAAATTAGAATTATCTATAGCAGAAGGATTATAATATAATATAATATAATATAATATAATATAATATAATATAATATAATATAACATAACATAACATAACATAATATAATATAATATAATATAATATAATATAATATAACATAACATAACATAATATAACATAACATAATATAATATAATATAATATAATATAATATAATATAATATAATATAATATAATATAACATAACATAACATAACATAACATAATATAATATAATATAATATAATATAATACAATATAATACTTACTTACTGGCTTTCAAGGAACCCAGATTTTCATTGCCGCCCTCACATAAGCCCGCCATTGGTCCCTATCCTGAGTAAGATTAATCCATTCTCTATCATTATATCCCACCTCCCTCATATCCATTTTAATATTATCTTCCCATCTACGTCTCGGCCTCCCTAAAGGTCTTCTTCCCTCCGGCCTCCCAACTAACACTCTACACGCATTTCTGGATTTGCCCATACGTGCTACATGCCCTGCCCATCTCAAACGCCTGGATTTGATGTTCCTAATTATGTCAGGTGAAGAATACAATGCGTGCAGTTCTGTGTTGTTTAACTTTCTCCATTCTCCTGTAACTTCATCCCTCTTAGCCCCAAATATTTTCCTAAGCACCTTATTCTCAAACACCCTTAACCTATGTTCCTCTTTCAAAGTGAGAGTCCAAGTTTCACAACCATAAAGAACAACCGGTAATGTAACTGTTTTATAAATTCTAACTTTCAGATTTCTTGACAGCAGACTGGATGATGAAAGCTTCTCAACCGAATAATAACAGGCATTTCCCATTAATATAACATAACATAATATAATATAATATAATATAATATAATATAATATAATATAGGAACCAAAGGCTAATTGGGATTTCGCGATCATTGATCGGATCAAAAACCCTGATAGAACGGATATTTAACCCTTGCGGTGAATTTCGTTGAAGTCCGGAGGGCCTAATTAGTCAAATCCACTCTTCTCGCCTCCACGCTGGGGCCCCTGAATCTTTTAAGACGTGAAAGGCAAAGTGCTGTGCGGAAAGCTACGGAAAGCTACCGCATTTAACTTTTCCAAGAAAAATTGCAAACAATGAATTGGCTGGGTCACTGGTTGAGAAGAAACTGCCTACTGAAGGATGCACTGGAAGAAATGGTGAATGGGAGAAGAGTTCTTGGCAGAAGAAGGTATCAGATGATAGACGACATTAAGATATATGGATCATATGCGAAGACAAAGAGGAAGGCAGAAAATAGGAAAGACTGGAGAATGCTGGTTTTACAGTGAAAGATCTGCTCTTGGGCAGAACATTATGGATGAATGAAATATAATATAATATAATATAATAATATAATATAATATAATATAATATAATATAATATAATATAATATAATATAATATAACTGTAGGCTAAAGAAATAAAATGCACTGTCACCTAAACTTTTTAACTTTGCTCTAGAATATGTCATTAGGAAAGTCCAGGATAATAGAGAGGGTTTGGCATTGAACGGGTTACATCAGCTACTTGTCTATGCGGATGACGTGATTATGTTAGGAGAAAATCCACAAACTATTAGGGAAAACACGGGAATTTTACTTGAAGCAAGTAAAGAGATAGATTTGGCGGTAGGTTGTCAGGCGACACAAACAAACAGAAGGTGCGAAAACAAATTAATGAGGGTATAAACAATTGAATACTCTTTCATATTTAAGTATAAATATATAGAGGTGCCATTTGAAATTTCAAAATCGGGATGGCTGGTGGTGTGGGGTGAAATCTAAAATGTAATTATTAAGTCTGGTTTCAGTCTTCCCCCTGAATATCTAAATTGACGTGTTTTTTTTTTTTTTTCGTTTAAATTGCATTCAATTTAAATAATTACTTATTTAGGCTGGGAAGTTTTGAAATGAAAGCCCTGTATATTGTATTTTATTGCTTCAATTTGAGTATAAAAGTTTCAACAATCATTGGGATTTCCTGAAATCCCCTGTCAATATTTTAAACTCTACTTTGTTACACGCTTGTATTAGTTGTTTCATCATACATGAAACATCATATAGTACTGTAGCCTGTATCATAAACAGAATTACATTTGAAGCAATCTAATCCCCAACTCCATCTCAACTGAACTACAAGCTTCCTATATTCGAAGTAAAATATTGAATGTCGGAAAATTGTAAAGAGAATTATGGAATCAAAACGTACAGGGAACACGACATTCTAATTCCATGGCACATATGATACGCACGTGTGTGATGCTGAGGGTGGAGAGAGGAGGTATATTTACCCCCATGTCGCACCTCCCCCTCCCACGAGGGTGCCATCCACACCCAAGGCAAATTAGTCGTGTAAATCATGACAGCGAAATCTGTCACATGGTGCGGGGCAGTACACCCTCGGCGCGCACCAGATGGCGTTACATTTTTTTAAATAATAAAAATTTCATTTTTTTCATACAATTCTCTGACGTATCAGACAGAAATGGCCTCGTCCACCATGGAGACGCGGTCATCCTCCCTGCTACACGTGGTCACAGAATTAAACCCTCTCTCCATCATGGAGATCCCTGCAATGTTTGTCAGCTCTGTGCAAGAACGGCTCAAGCCACTTACTATCCACAGTAAGAATATTTTCCAGTGATTTACAGCATAAGTTGTCCGCACTTGAATGCCTCTTCTCATTACAGTGGTGCTGGTGTTGTGCTTACGTTCATTATACAGGGTGATTCAGGAGGAAAGGACGATACGTTGAGAGGTGATATACCTGGTAAGGTTTATCTTGTCTCAGTAGCAATAAAACCAAGTCCCTTCAAATAAGGGTGGAGATTATAGGAGGGCTGTAAATTTTCAGGATTCCTTTCAAAATCTTATTGTACAGGCCACCGGAACTAGTTTCTTGAAAGACAAGCTCAGTGACGGAACTACACAGTACGAAGAGAGATATTTTGTAATTTTATTTTGTGCTACAGAATGTATCAACTAGTCCCTTCCGCCACTGGATGGATGGACGGCATCGCTCCACTCCCCCATCGCCATAACAATAGAGACGAAGTAAGACATATCTCCTTTCTCTCTCTTTTCACAGTGAGACAAGATATATCACACAGACTTTAGTATGGGATGGTTCTAAAGGAAAATATTATACAAGGTGTCCCATTTATTTTGACCACCCAAAATAAATTAGTACGCAAGTACCAAATCAAAAATTGTTTCATGCGAGAAATGTAAACCTGAAAGAGGGAAATAATACTGATAGTGGGAAACTTTCTAGCAATATTTATTTTTGAGATACGAGGACTAACATTGTTTTTTCTTAAATGACACTATATATGTACAGAGTGAATAAATTGTAAAAAAAAAAAAAACAATGCTTGTAACTTTCTTATTTCTAATTTTATGAAGAACCTATTTATACAGAAGTTGTAGGGTATCAAAGAAGGAATATTTTGAACATGTTTTCAAATACTATGCTTTTCACTTATAAAGGGTGTGCCAATGAGTCTTTTTTTTTAAATAGCACCATGTACTCATTTCTCCATTTTTGAATTCTCCATGTCTCAGTACGTACAAAATCATGTGTAAAGAAAGACGTCCAAAATATTAGTCCAGCGATGTCAAGGTCAAGAGAACGTAGACGGTACTGCGTGCGATAAAGTGCTAACTGCTTGCTATGAATCTATTCTGCAGGCAGCAGCAGAGAATAAGAAGGGGTGAGCAAAGTGAACTCTATTGGCCTGTCACTGCAAGATGAATTAAACTATTTTAAATAATACAGTAGATAACATGTTACATACATACAAGACAACAAGAAATCAGAACATGTTTTGTAGAGCGTACCTCTCTAATAAATGCAATGAATTATAAAATAGCAGGGTACAATAAATAATAAACATAGCTTCTCCTTAAATTAAATAGTTTCAGATAATAGCTAGAATATAATTAATTTTTATATAATCCAACTAGTATAAAAACTCTGTTTTCCTGTTTTAAACTTACCAATACAAAAGTGACAGAAATTACAGGACCTTCTGCATACGAAGAAATGAAATAATGGGATTGTAACAAATAAAAAACGGTATTTTTTTTTGTCTTAGAGATTTTAGATAATGAGGCCTACCTAAGTAATTGCTATGTAACTGTTGCATACTTAATAATGTACTTATTATATGAACAGCACATTTCTACAAAAACAAATTTAAATTCCTGACTTCTCGTCTAATACAGAAGTGTTGTTTCTTATTTTTGCCGACACCAACCTTCTTTTGTCCGGCGAAATTATGTTTCCTGCAGCATGACGTAGCATAGCACGCTTATTATCTTCTGATAATCTTGGTATTAGGTTCATGAGGGTCATAAGTGAGGAAAATTGCTCACATACGTGCTTACTGCCAAATATAGAAATAGTTTGCTCCGTAAATATTCGTACCCTGGATATATTACCAGGCAAAGCGGACTTCGAACTTGACTCTGTTCACGCAATTCAAAGAACCTGGAGAGAACTTTTCCTCGGCTTAATCAAAGGACATCACAATGATAAGGACCACTGTCAAACTGGAAATCTATGGATGATATATCTTCATAATTTTTAGACAGAATCCATAACGATTCTACGCTATTAGCATTCATACTTTTTGTACTTTATTCTGTAAACTTAAATGCAATGCAGCAAGGAAGAACGTACACAGTACATCTAAACGTATATTTATTACTATTTAGTGTCAATAAAATAACAAAATTCTAGTACATCATTATGTACATCAATTAATAATTTCAGGCATTTCACATTGTTCTTCTTCGTAACTAAATGCTTTCCATATATCAAAGAATATTATCTCCTCTATATATTATTTCAATGTACCGAAGTACATATGATATTTCCATGCAGATATTCTGCGTCATCATACGATGAAAGAGTAATGGAACGGAGAAAAATTCTCTCTGGCGCCGGGACTTGAACCCGGGTTTTCAGCTCTACGTGCTGATGCTTTATCCACTAAGCCACACCGGATACAACCCCGGCGTCGAACAGAATTGTCTCTGTTTGAGTTCCAACTCTTGGGTTCCCTCTAGTGGCCGCCCTCTGCACTACGTCATAGATGTCTATGAACATAGGACCGAAGTCCACATATGTGCTGAGGTGCACTCGTTATGAGTGACTAGTTGGCCGGGATCCGACGGAATAAGCGCCGTCTTAAATCACTTCGTGATTTACGCATATCATATATTATTTCAATGTACCGAAGTACATATGATATTTCCATGCAGATATTCTGCGTCATCATACGATGAAAGAGTAATGGAACGGGTTGTATCCGGTGTCGCTTAGTGGATAAAGCATCAGCACGTAGAGCTGAAAACCCGGGTTCAAGTCCCGGCGCCGGAGAGAATTTTTCTCCGTTCCATTACTCTTTCATCGTATTATCTCCTCTTTCATTCATAAGAAGTCAAGAGCCCGTCAGCCTAAAACTTACTGAACGACTTCTTCCTCATTGTGTAATGTACACCAATGACTTGTACCTGCGTGCCGTACGTGCTCTGAACAGAGCATACGGGCGATGAGGCACGCTTGCGCTCTCGTTGACATCACTATACTAGTCCTTCGCTGACTGTTGCATGACATAGGACTCTCAAACAAAAATTAAAACGAGGTTTAAAACTTGAAAGTGGCGAAATACAGTATTAGCATGTGGATTTGTTTTGTGATAGTTATTTTATTTTTCTCGTGTTATCGACTTTTCATTCCAGCTTTGGCCTTGTACAAGCAAAACGTACATTTGGCACATATGGATGGATAGAATATAAATTTTAAGAAATGTCTTAACGTAAAAGTGTTTGCTTGTTTCTAATTAAGCGCTGAGTTACGAGCTAAATAATTTTACATTGAATTAATCCATATAATATATATCACAGTAGTTTACAAGTCCGACATTTCAAAGCTGTTGTGTAATCTGTACTTACAGCAAAAGCTTACGCATATATTTTTCAGATCTGAAAATATATACAAAGTTAATCTTTGTTGATAATTGTAATCTATTGCATTAAAAAGATTGAGTTACTGTATTCAAAATTAATATGATATATAAGACAAACACAGATATTCAGTATTAATTGTAACATTATTTGTATCCCAATTAAATTTAAGCCCTATCTGACCCAAATAATTTAAAATTCTTTCCTCTCCTATTTCGGAATTACCTTAAGCTCAAAAAATTTAGCATAGCCAGGCGCACCTGCTCCCATCGGGTTGTCAAGGCAATTAAAACTGAAAAATGATCTCCCAGTTTTCGAATATTACTGCAAGGTGCAAAACAAGTATTCTTACATTCCAAGCAATATTTAATAAAAGACTACTGTGTTTCTTGACTACAAGTGTCTTGAGGAATAAATTGAGACTAAGGTAATAACCTCTCAAAAATAGCTGAAGGAAGATAGCAGAAATGTATGGTAAAATATTTTCACCGATAATTGATTACAATTTAGTAAATAAATATTTAATTAAAACTGGAAAAATTATGTAATAAATAATTGTTCTTCCTCTGACATATATCGTCAAGTGAGATGTCTTGCCTGATAATAGATGTAGGGTAAGAGGAAGTGACTAGGACCAATAAATGGAAAATTATCTGCAATGCGAACCAGTTAAGGGGTTAGGTATAGTTTACAGCAGTAAAATTTTTGAAAATATTCAAAATATTTTCCTCCATTTCTGTATATTGTACAATAATGAAAATTGGTATGTGTAAAACACTGCCCTTCTACTATATGAAAAAAAATATTTTATGACTTAAAAAAATATTTATTTGATTTATTTTTTTTTTTTTTTCAAGATTCAAAATGTTGGCAGTTCACTATCCAGTGATGGAGCACTTCCCTCATAACTCATAAATTTGCTAACTTTTTCATATTATCTCTCTTTTATTTTATTGCTGAAATTCATGTGAACAACATCATGCTCTTTCAATTACATTCCTTAATAAATCATATTTTTGTTATTGTGTGTTACAAGAAAATAATTATATTTAACCATATTTTTAATTGCATTTATGTTTTATCAGACTATCTATCAAAGGTAGAGGAGTGATCTTGCATCATACTGTAGATATGACATACATAAATACACACAAAAAATTTCATCACAGAATGTTGGATAGTTTTTTAGTTATATGGGAAACTTTCATCACTGCACAGTGAAATGAATTTTGAAAAAAAATGTAAATACTTTTTTAACGTAAAAATATTTTTTTCGTATAGCAGAAGGACAGTGTTTTACACATACCAATTTTCATAATTTTAGAATTATATAGTAATGGAGAAAAAAATGTTGAATATTTCCAAAATTTTACTGCTGTAAGCTGTACCTAACCCCTTAAGTTACTCAGTTTCAACTATACTCTAGTTAGATAGCCTGTTTCTTCCTCTATCTCCCATATTAAACTTAAATTCGTTGCTTTCAAATATTAATTGCTATTTTGGACCACGTCGACATACTGCAGGGTCCTATACGACCGACGTCATACTAGTGAATAGGTCCTCATAGATGGGTGAAAGAGACCACTTCGAGGAATGTGGAATTATGACGGAACACGCTCTATTAATACCTATCAGACATATTAGTATTTTTTATAACTTTTTTCATTAATTTTACAATAATTAACATTATTACAAACACTAGGTGTGACATGTAGAAGAAAAAAACATTTGACGCATAAAAATAATAGATTTTAAATTCTACAAAATTTAAGATATTACAAAACCCCGAAATAAATCAGATTTTGGACAGTGTCTATTCCCTGATCTATATTATAAATATACGACGTTTCGAGACTTGGATCTGCTCTCGTCTTTAGCTCTTTTCGTGATACTGACATTTCTTAGTTTTTTTTTTTTTTTTTTTTTTTTTTCCAAGAGGTTAGAGGAGGCAGGGATTTAAGCCTAAAAATCTTTAATATTAATCCAGTACGTTAACCAATAGACCACCGAATTGTTAGCGGAATGGACTAATGTTTAACCACTTCAAAATAAAAATCACAAAAACTTTCAGAATCACGAAAAACATCAGAATAGGAGAGTAGACCCGAGTCCCGAAACGTCGTGTATTTCTAATATATTAAACAATGGACAATGTCCGAAAAAGACGCGTCATTAATCATATACCATTGTCACAGAGATTCATTAGTAATTTTTACTTAATTTATTTATTTAAGAATAATGTGAGGTATTTTAAAAACAGCTGTATTTATTCTGATCTAACTCTTTTCTCCTGCAAACAATGATTTTTTTCACAAAGAAAGAAAGACTACTTCCGCGCGATTCCAGTTCTATCAGCTTCTAAGAGATTATAAAATAACCCATGAGATGGAGCACCTTACAAACCAGTGTCGATGGCTCTGATATTAAAATATATTTTCTAATATTGGCCCGATTCGCCCGCTGGGCCTATTCATCCCCTCTTACCCCACATATCAGCAAGAACCTCAATCAGAGGAATTAATAAATATATGGACATTTAAATAAAATGTAGAAAAGAAAAGAAATTATTAGTAAATTAATGAAAAAATAAATATGGTAATAAATAGGAGAGAAGTAAAAAAATAGGCAGTGGAATAATTATAGGAGTTAGTAAATAAATAAATAAGTAAATAAATAAATAAGTAAATAAATAAAAATAAATAAGTAAATAAATAAATATGGAAATAAATAAATACGTAAATAAGTAAATACGCAAATTAATAATTAAGTAAATGAATAAATACATAAATAAATACGTAAATAAATAAGTAAATAAATACGCAAATAAATACATACATAAATAAATAAATAAGTCAATAAATAAATACGCAAATAAATACTTAAATAAATACGTAAATAAATAAATAAATAAGTAAATAAATAAATACGTAAATAAATAAATACATAGGAGAACGAGTAGGTTATGTCCATCATTGTGACTATGTAGGTAGTCATGTGTGCATCGGAGTCAAACAATTCTACAGCAGGTAGGGGAGGGAGTTTCATCTGATTGGTAGCATTAGACATTTCACAAATGCGATCCTCCCTGGACATAGGATCGGCATAAAAAGCAGGGTCACCGCAGAGACATCACAGAACAATCACAAGACAACGAACACCCATTACCATTTACGGGTGATAAATTTCTTCCATTGTCCATCCTGGGAATTGAACCCAGGACAGCTAAATTGTAAAGTGCGTACGCTAACCATATATTCACAGTAGTGGGTATAATAGATAAGTAAGAAAAATTGATTGAAATAAGTAAAACAAATAAGTTGATAAAGAACTGTTAACATAATATGTAGACCTAAAAGTGTATAAAAAGTGAGTAAATATCTAAGAAAATACGCGTAAGTCCAGAGAGACTAATCTGCGAGAATTACAAGAAGCATAAAATATGATCTCACTCTGTGAGTGCACTTCAGACCCATATTCCAGGCCTCGATGTAATTTATGGCACTTGTTAGGTTTCTGACTGCTTGTTTTAATGCACTAATTTCGTAGAAGGCAGAACATAAAACCCAAGAGGACAGTTCACATGGTATCAGTCTATGCATTGGATACGCATTTCGCTGCTACTCTGTCACCGAACATTAAGTTTTGAACGTGGTCCAGGCCACACGCAGACAGCTTCCTGCCTGTCGCCGTGTGTGGCGCCCGCACGCAACTTGGCGCCGCAATCGGCCGGTCCGCGGTTCGTATCCATGGTCATGTATTTATAGCGACTTGAGAAAATCTATTTTAAACTGATTTAAGAAAAGAACTGCTCCGTTTCTTTCCTGTGTTGTGAGTACATAAGAAACAGATTTCTTCCAAATTGGGTACTCAATCATAGTTCATCCTATTTACTAAAGGTTTCTTACTCGACAGGACCAAGAGTTCGACGTTAGGGAAGTTCGGAGAGATTTATAGTGAACAAGATGAATGCGAAGATCTTCTTCACTATTACAATGTCAAATCTACAAACCTGCTCTGTTACCGAGGTTTTTGATCGAATTTTGTTTTTATTTGCGTAATTTTATGTAATTATGGAATAGAATTGTTCATTTACGATCTCTTAAGAGTACACATCTAGGCGAAAATTCGTCGTTTTTGGTAAAAAAAAAAAAAATATATTTTTAGTTTTAAGCATTAAACATTATTTATGGTCTAAGGAAGCTCTAGGGAAATTGTCATGCACTTATGCCCCTCCAATTGCATGTTTCGGCGGCAATTTTTGAAAGACATATGCATGTGCTTACATTAATTTAAAATTTCTAACTCATTTTTGTCCGCTTTTGTTTTTCACACATTTTGCTTTGCTAAGAATGCTATTTATTCTACAAAATTTGTAGCCCACTACATGAATGAGTTTTTATGTGTAAGAAAACGTAATATAAAGATTTTCTTTAAATCTCACTTTTTTTAATATTATTTTTGTACGATATGGAAATACAAAAAATTGGAAATTTATCCTTTGAAAAGGTGGAAAAATTAAAATATCTGGGAGCAACAGTAACAAATATAAATGATACTCGGGAGGAACTTAAACTTAGACTAAATATGGGAAATGCATGTTATTATTCGGTTGAGAAGCTTTTATCATCCAGTCTGCTGTCAAAAAATCTGACAGAATTTATAAAACAGTTATATTACGGTTTGTTCTTTATTGTTGTGAAACTTGTGCTTTCACTTTGAGAGAGGAACATAGGTTAAGGGTATATGATAATAAGGTTCTCAGGAAAATATTTGGGGCTAAGAGGGATGAAATTACAGGAGAATGGAGAAAGTTACACAACACAGAACTGCACGCATTGTATTCTTCACCTGACATAATTAGGAACATTAAATCCAGACATTAGAGATGGACTGGGCATGTAACACATATGGGTGAATCCAGAAATGCATATAGAGTGTTAGTTGGGAGGCCGGAGGGAAAAAGACCTTTAAGGAGGCCGAGACGTAGATGGGAAGATAATATTAAAATGGATTTGAGGGAGGTGGGCCATGATGATAGAGACTGGATTAATCTTGCACAGGATAGGGACCAATGGCGGGCTTATGTGAGGGCGGCAATGAACCTCCGGGTTCCTTAAAAGCCAGTAAATATTTTTTTTTGTAGGAGTTGCTATTTTTGGCTATTTTTAGAGTTAACAATATAGGCCTAAATATTATTTTGGTATACACACTATTTATAAGGAGTACAACTGTATAAAATTTCAGACTTCTACAGACACTATTAAACAAAAATCACTTTAGTAGAAGGAACTTTCACATGCAGTTATACAGGGTGAGTAAGGAGGAAAGGTACATGTCGTGAGGGGTGATAATATTGGTGATTCTGAACAAAACAAAATTATATAAACATATTATTGTTCTTAACAGTATCTGACATACAGTTGTCAGTCAGTCTCATATGCTTCATCACCACTCACATGCGAACGCAAACGGAATAGACAGGTTGTGGTAGGGTCAATGAAACTTATCCTGGGCGTTGGCTCGGTCGCGGAGGAGTCATTTCTTGGCCATCGAGATCACCTGACCTAACTCAATTGGATTACTGTGTGTGGGATTGGCTTCAGAGCGAAGTCTAAAGCGCAAAGTGGAAGCAAGGGAGGAAATTCTCGCTCGCATTTTACATGCTTGTGCCCAAGTAAAGGAATGTCCGAATCGGCTCAGATCGGCAACACAGCAGCTGTCTACAAGAGCTGCGAAGAAAGTTACATTGAAGTTGACGGTGGACTTTTTAAACATGTTCTGTAAATAAAAGTATACAATTAAACAGAATATAATGAACAATGTTTTAATTTACTATCACCTGTACTCTTCTCGTTCCTCATTGTTTCCATTAGTTTTCTCCGAAACCGTTAAGAACAGTGGTTATTAGAGGAAAAAAATATTTACGTACGTTAAGAATAGGACATATATTCATATAAACTTTTTTGTTCAGAATCACCAATATTATCATCTCTCAAACCATGTACCTATCCTCCTCACTCTCCCTGTATAAAGAAAATGGAAAATGAAAGACTGCAAGAAACGAAGGAATTAACCCAGACTTACAAAGAAGAGACCAGCCCAATCGTTAATGGATGAAGAGCAGACAATCTAAACGGAAACAAAATTACTGACTCATGTCGCTTTCGAAATGATGTAAAAAATAATAAAATAATGACGCAACTCGTAGCTAGAGGAGATTAAGAAGATGGATTATGTCATATATTAATAAAAAATAACAGTATTTCAGGAAGTATAAAAAAACAGTGTTGAAGGAGACGACGAAAAACGACACAACGGAATTCGCTCGTCAACTGTTTCTTGTGTCAATTCTTAACAAACGTCGTGGGTGGTAGGTATTTTCTGTCGCCAAGTTGTCCGTAGTCGACTGACTCACTCACTGAACTCCCCATGCTTATATTTATACTTAATCAGGCACAACCGTGATTCAGTATACTGTATGCCTCTAAAAAAAAAGGATCATAATTTCTTACCGCCCAGTTTCTCAAGAATTATTAGAAACTAGGAGTCTCTTACCCCGTTTCGAAAATCACACAAACAGAAATTTCTTAAAAAAACTTTTACTACTTTATGGAAGCAGGAGAGATTAAAATGTTGCATTTAAAAAAAAAGTTCGTGTAATTTTGTGCAGTAAACCATTAGTGTTTATTTTTCAGACTACAATTAAAAATGGATTAATATTGTCAATATTGTTAAATAAAATGGAAATTTACCACAAAGTTTTATTAATGACAGTGAAAATTTGTATTTATTGTTGGTTTTATGTAAACAACGGTCCGCCCTTGCTTTAGAACAGAGCGTCTGTTTTGTACCGGTATGTCTGTATCCGCTTGAGCTGTACTGTGTACTTATAAACTCCCTCCTCCCCATCCAGTAACGTTTCCAAACGCCTAATTTTTTTTAGTTGGTTATTTAACGACGCTGTATCAACTACGAGGTTATTTAGCGTCTATGAGATTGGTGATAGCGAGATGGGATTTGGCGAGATGAGGCCGAGGATTCGCCATAGATTACCTGGCATTCACCTTACGGTTGGGAAAAACCTCGGAAAAAACCCAACCAGGTAATCAGCCCAAGCGGGGATCGAACTCGCGCCAGAGCGCAACTTCAGACCGACAGGCAAGCGCCTTAACCGACTGAACCACGCCGGTGACTCAAACACCTAATATTGTAAACTTTAATAATCAGTTAAACCTTGGAATTACAAAAAAAAAAAAAAAATGTGACGACATTTTTTCTTCATTATGACATGAACAATCATCAGTTAAAATGATGGCACTTATACCCCTTATACCATGTATACAGAGTGGAGGTGAAATAATCTTGCAGATTGAAAGGGACAATAGGGTATACTGAAGTGAATAGAAAATCTATATTACATTTTGTGATTAAATACACGGTTAATTAGAAAATTAAGTTGGAAGTTTCAGTAGTCTGGCAACATCGCCGCTAATACACTCTTCTCGTGATACAGATATAACTCGATATGTCTCGCTAGATGAGCTGTTCCTTGGCGCTGTATTGCAACCAAATTGCATCGTGCAGTGGCTTCAAATTAGAGGTTTTTAAAATTAAATTTACACGAAAATTGTCCACACTAATTAAATACGCCAGAAGGATAAATTATTCTTTATTAGTTTCCCTATTGATGTAGACAGAAATCGCGATCCTACTCGCAATAGTTACTGAATAAGAGGTTGTTGAAAACATTTGAGAAAAACTTTTATTCTGAAAAACCTATTAACTTTCCACCAAGATGATAGAGTTTTTTGTTACATACAACATGAGCTATTCGCTCTGAAAATCACAGGTCAACAATTATTTTGTTAAATGTACAATTTCTGTTATTTCTTATGTATTGTTATCTGCTGATTCCAAAAATTACATCAGAATTTTTCTACCACCCACCATTTTTTTTTTTTAATTTTACATCAATTAATACCTTTACCTTTTTTAAATTTATTTTCATTGCTATAAATACATTCCTTATATATACATTCCTTAACATCCTAACGGAAAGGAAATATTTCAAATATTTCATTTTAATGCTTTAACAATTGATCTATAACTTTAGATCACTGTCGTCTGGGAAATCAGAATTCATAAAAATTAATTTTATTCCTCATAAGACTATGAGAGTTAGCATTAATTCTCAGTTGAATTGGAACTTGCAATCATGAAATAAGTTTCATAACCCATGTTTTCTTTGTCCTAATATTAAGTGTGGTAAAAATATCTTATAAAGTGAAACACACTTCGAAATACTGTGTAAATCACAAACAATTTGTAAATAATTAATTAAATGGCGATCTTACTCGTGTTAATTATGTAAGCATGTGCGGCTTACAGCTGTTTCGGTGCTACTTCAAGCCATCCATCGCCATTTAATCAATTATTTATATTCAAGTGTTAAAAGTAGTGTACGAAAGATTCAACATGGAAACAATTTTTGTTACGTTTGTGATTAATTAACTTTGAAAGCACACAGGTGAATTTTACTACACTAGTTAAAAGAGCTTACTAATGTTCTTTTGATTGCAAAATAGATGAGGATAGGAACTAGGCCCCTGAAATCTGTTGTGCTCCATGTAATTCTATTAGCCTGACTGGTCGGCTAAAACGATCCCGTCATATGCCTTTTCCAGTTGCAGTGATATGCCGGGAACCTAAGGATAATTTAACAGACTGTTACTATCTAGGAACCACAGGTCAGAAGATTACAGAGAACTAACCAGCGAGCTGATTCAAAACTATAACGTGATGAGGAGTCGTGTGTCTCTCAAAATAACTTCTTGTATTCGCATCTATTTTTTTCTTTCCTCAAAACCTTCAGGTAGTGAGCAACGAACATGGGGAGCGTTTACATCAGAATTTTTCTGAAATGGAAAGGCGCTACCAGGAAAAATGGAGCCCAAATATTCTGTCAGACTACTGCTGGACACTCAAAAGAGATGTTTCTCAAGCGAAGTATAGCCTAAAATCTATTTCACACACATTTTAGGCAGATAAATATATCTGCAGTGCTTGGGAAAAGTGACATAAGTCAGTTTCCACAAACCTTTTTGATAATTTATTGACAACTTACACTGGTTTATGTCAATTTGATTTTTTTCTGTATGAATTATTGTAATGGGAGAAATACTTATGTATTTTTTTCTAAGCGAGCAGATGTTCCGTGCGACAACTAAAAAAAAACAAGTTTTGAGATATCTTCAGTTGAAAGCTTCAAATGAATCACTCAGAAAGGAACAGAGTTCTGGTTCATAACCACGACAATTAGAAATGAGTCAGTATTCAGGACGAGTATATCACAATCTTCCAGTTCATTATTAATACATTTCGAAATGTACTAATAATGAATTAGTAAAGTCCATAGTTATAATTATTTCTAAAGCAGCTTATTTAGTTTTTTTTTTTGGTTGTAAATATGACTTATCTCAATAATGAATCGGAAAGAGCTCCGAAAGGTGTTTTCAGTAGTATAAGTAACTAAAAAATGGCAATTTTTGAGTTGTCGCACTTTTGAACTGGACGATCGATATGATTTTAGGTAAAATGTTACAAGGTATCAATACTAAAAAAGTCTGAAGTACAATTCATATAATTACAGTAACTTCTCTCTCATCCGGACAGTAGGGTAGGCAATTATTATTGGCTACTCACAATACGGTACGTACCTTCTTCCTCCCCGCCATGTAATTTTTTTCCTCCCCCTACTTGCAACCCCGTCGTGCTTTCAGTCAAGTACAGGTTGTGTGTGGAAGAAATTCACCATGCTTTCTAAGACATTTACTGATAAACGCTCGAAGTTTAGTTATTCTTTAAAAGACAAACTGGATATTTTGAAGCGACTGGATGAATATTGTGCATCCACGAGCTCTAATGACAAGCGCCGTACATTGAAGCAGCCTAGTGTTTTCAAATGAGTCATTCCACGTCAAATCGCACAGCAATAAAACACGACCTTCTCGGAAATGGTCGAATTTTTTTTCATGAATTCCAGACATCAAATAAGGAGACCCGTATTTTTTTATTTTCACAATTATTAATTATTTGTGTAGTTATGAATATTTGAAGTTACGCAAATTATGCGCGCACTCTTACATAAACTCGCTTGGAACTCTGTGTCTACATATAATTGAGATTTGCGGTTTGGCGCATTTGAAAGACGAAATACAACACTTTTTATTACTTTAAGCCTATCACAAATAAATTTAAAATTTGGCCTATTTTTTTAATCGTTTCTTTTTCAAAGCAAAATTACTATATTAAATAGCCAAGTTAAAAATCTGAAAAAAATATAGACTTGTTCGCTGATGTATTATCTGTAAACTACTGCATTTATAAATATGGGATCGGCACCCATACATTTGTAACAATTTATTTTCCGGAGGCATGCACGCGCTCGCGATGCCCAGCTAATGAACTGCTTGCAGCCATAGGCTAGAAGGCTGCCCGTGGAAATTCCCCGTTGCATATGATGTCACCATACTAATCATCAAATGATTAATACCTTAAGGAACAGTAAATGTCTTATCTAAAATTATTTTATTATTGTCAGATCAGCTAAGAGGGGAAGCCCTTCACAGTGTTGTATGTTTATATTGTAATATTGCCAAGTGTTTGATGATAGCAAGGCTGGGTAAGGCAGTAAACTTTACGGCAGTAAACAGATGGCAGGAGAGAAAAATAATCAGTTTGGGTTTGAATTTCACGGAGTGACGTGACTTCTATACAACATGAGTGATGGTAAAGATCGCGTAATATATAAGAAGTGTTTAAATCCATTTACCTTCCTAATCACGCTTTTAAAAAGAAAAGTACTAAGACGCGTAAGTCGCGACTTATTGATAAAGCTCAATTTAAAGGAGTCTTTGAGTGTGCAAATATGTGATTTGTTCCGTAAAAATCAATCAATTTCCGCATAGGTCAGGTGAAATTAGACTATATGTGAAGCCGGTAGTTCTTGTGATATTAATAAACATGAATCAAATGAAAGTGCGGACAGAGAAAGTGATTATCCCAGTACTTCGTCTAGCAGTTCTATCGATACAGTGCTAGAAATCAGTAATATTGAGGAATTAAACAAGAGTTTGATGTCAACAGAATCCCCTATCAAGAAAAGAAAGATACAACAAAACGATACCCCCGTGAAAAGTTTCAAAAGTAAAAGGCTCCCTAGCATGTTAAATTTTTCATGTAGAAGATGCATCATCATCCATTTCAAAAGTCAGCCATATTTTATTTTTGACGGAATGCAAAGAAAGGTACAACCTGAAAATTACATAGTTATTGCAAACTTTTCTGAAAATTATTCATTTGTAATACAAGATTCAATACAAGTTGTGCATTGGAACGATATGCCAAGCTACAATACAACACAATTTTAATTTTACTTCCTACTTTATTTTATTTTATATTCTCTTATAGGCCTATTAATATTATATCTGAACTGTGACCGAACACGAGCGCTGCTCATTCGGTCTCAAATTTTGTTAATACTACTGCATCTCTTTTTTTATATTGATTGTATTATTTATTTCTATTTCTCTTGTTTGTAATTATATTCTTTATTCTGTATATTTAAATAAATAAATAAATAAATAAATAAATAAATAAATAAATAAATAAATAAATAAATAAATCCTTTCGTAGTATATTTCAAAGGAGATACATAAATTCGTTACAAAAGTAATGTCATCTCAGAAATCATGAAACATGACACCGATCCCTTTCAATTTTTCAATCCGAAGCAATCAATTTCTTAAAGCAAGAGTTCAACGATATGAAAAAAATAATCTACTTTTCCAATGGATCCAGTTCACAAAAAAAAAAAAAATAAAAATAATTGCTTACATGAAGACGATTATGGAATTAGTGTTGAATGACACTTCTTTGCAAGGTCGCATGGTAAAGGTCCATGTGTTGGGATTGGAGATAATATTAAAAGACTTGCCACGAGAGTTAGCCTATACAAGATCCTATAACAACACCAAAAAAAAAAAACTGTTTGATTAGTCACAAAAGACATTTCTAACGTTTCATTTATATTTTGTCCATTCAAGAAGCACAAAAACCACACTGAAAATTTGCAGGCCAGATACCATAATCTAAAACCAATAACTGGTACATTAAAATTATATTCTTTCATTCCGTTGTCAAAAACTGAAGATTTAGTAAAACAATTTTCCTTTCAAGAAAGAAGGTAGGCGAATGAAAATTTAAAGTGTGAATGAAATGAAACATTTGGAAAGCATAATGTACAATTATTTGAAGATATCATAATAAGTAAATTAGCAGTGTTTCCTCGAGTAACTTGATCCGTACTGGGTGTAACGTTGCAACGTTCAGTCAATTATCCAGCGCCGATAAACCTCTTAGCGCGCTTTAACGCTTCCCGTCCACTGCTGCTGCGCCGACCGCTACACATTCTGTCATAAGTAATTAAATTTCCATTAAACTATTGGAGATCCCATTCTGATTTTTTCTGGAATTATTAAGAATACTTCAGTGCACCTAGTAGGCATTTTTTTAGATTTTTAGTAGCGCTATTTCACATTGATGTATATGTTTTAAAAATTGAATTATAAAAAAATATTTGAAATAATTATATTAAAATTAGTTAGTAAATATTTAATAAAAGACAATACTTTAAGCTTTTAAATGCATTTTTTTTTCAAAAAAATTTAACATCAATATCGTCAGAAATATGACGCTTTAAATGTTGCATTGTGCGACATTTTTAACGAATTTTAACATGTAATATTTTAAAAACATGTGGACTTTGGAGGAAATTAAAATACACTTGTTGATTTATGAGACCCATAGAGTTGGTAAAAAAAAATATAAACGCAATCAGAAATATGAAGGTCAAAATTTGTATAATTTTGTACGATTTGACGTGGAATGACTCAAATACGATAAGGAACTGTTTCTATGGTTTCAAGAACAAAGAAGGAAAGGTACTCCAATATCTGGCCCGATTCTGAAAGAGGAAGCGCTTGATGTGCATAAGAAACATGGAAGCGATAGTTTCTCTGCTAGTGATGGGTGGTTGTTAATGTGGAGGAAAAAGTATGGTGTTCGTCCGCTGGTAATTTGTGGAGAGAGGATGTCATCTGATACCGTTCCAGCTGAAAAATATAAAACTACATTCCGAGATTTGATGAGTAAACTAGAATTATTTCCCCAGCAGATATACAATTCTGACGAAGCCGGCTTAAATATCTAAAGTCTACCGAAAAGAACTTACCGTATATGTTTTATGGGGCTCGTGCACAACAATCTATTCTGCAGGATAATCTCATTTGCCAGTTTAGTTTTCATAAAGAAATAAGTTATTATTGTATGCACAACAGATGCTGTATATTGTATGCAAGTATTCTTTACATTATAATTGGTTAACATGTAACGAAGTTCATTTTGCTTTGTAGAAATGCGTAATTTTCTCGCAATTTATTTCCAGAAAATTCATGCGTTTTTATTTTTTCAGATGGAGAGCTTTAAGTTTATTCCATTTGTATATATAAAATGTTTAGGCCCGATTGTATAAACCGTTTAATCTTAGATCAGAGGTTAAATTGATCCTTGTTTCAGCTGAACTTGGAATTTTGTGTTGTATAAAGTCTAATCTGAGATTAATTTGTCTCAAACTAAAGTCAACTTTGACTGAAGAAATTTCTCCGATTAAGTTAGATGATTCAAGTTCAGTTATTTCTTTTCTGTTTGAAATATACGAGTGACAGATTGTGCAAATAAAATATCCATTATTATTAATATTAATAGATATGATAGGTACATTTATATATATTTCTTTCAATTTCTTGCCTTAATACACAAACAATCTTATATTTTATAAGGCTCTATCGTGTTCAGCAGCATCAAATAACATAACCTATAATTATATTATGTTTATAACAACCATTAATTATTAATGGATATGATAGGTACATTCATAAATTTTCAATTAACTGTATTACTAAACGAAAATTGTCGTTTTATAAAGCTTTATTATGTTTAGCAGTATCAAACACCATAACATGATAACAACTCGGAGAACAGTCAACCTTCTTCTTATTGTCCGCCATTATTTACATTGCACAAAAAACCAGTGTCTCCAACAGAGTGTACGGAAAGTCGCCAAAAAGTAGTTGTAAAGTCGCTAGATTTCTCATTATCAACAAAGAAAGATTAAATTTTGTCACTATGGGGTGTTAAAAAGGTCACTAAATCCCTATTTAAGCAATATAAAAGTTAAAAGAAATTGTTGTTGAAAAAGAGTTAAAGTCGCTAGATTGGCAACACCGAACAAACCTGTCCGCGCATCACGTATTTCACCTGTTTATGCGATGTTGCCAAATCCTTTTCACGTGAACTTAGATTGCATTTGAACCAAGGTAATTTGATCGCAGAAAAGTTTTATACAATAGAAGAAGTGTCTGAACTCGGTTCACTTTTCGATCTTCGATCAAAGTTGATCTTTAGTCAGGGAGTTTTATACAATTGGACCTTAAGAATATACTGATTGTAACTAGACTACTATAATCGGTGGTTTAATTACTGTACTATTCAAATGTTCACAAATACTTTCTTATCAAATTTACCCACATCAATTATGCAGACGATGCAGGGACAGTTAACTATGTTCCGTACCGTCCTACAGTAAGGCGTGGCCTGTGAAGTCACGTGAATGCCGGACGACGAAGCGGACGGACGACATAGCAACGGATCACAGAGAATTTACTGTACTCAAAAACCCTGGGTGATAAAAAAAAATTTGAAAACAAATCTGAAATAAGCACGAAAAATGATATAAGGATCACCCATTCTTTATCTTTTAACAAGAAATATGTTTATTTTTGTTGACCAGTGAAATCTGCAAGGCTATTTCACTTCCACCCTGTATATTATATTATACCTATAGTAAGTTTAGTCAAAATCCCATTGCACGTACAGACATTATTCATGAGGCACTTAGGAACACATCATGCTTACAAGGTTCTTTTTTTTTTTTTCAATACCGGCGTAAAAACCAACAAATGAAGTTAGAGATTGCTTCAGGCTTGGAAATAAAAGCCGTTTTCTTCTCGGTAAGAATATTATTTTCCACGGTTAGAATTTCTGTGTACAGTATACAAGATGCAAAAAGCTGGACACCTCGAGGCGATATTGTGAGTCGGAGATTTTATTTATTGGTTTTAAGACAACTGCAAGAAGCGAAGTAGACAAAAATGAGCGGAGTTAATGAAGAGTAAGAAATCACGGCCACAGCTGCGCGGCCGGCGCACAGGCTTGTCTTTCTTCTTGTGTCGTCGATGGTGCATTGAGTTCATCGGGGCGTATTACAGCTGTGCACAGCCTGCCTCACGCGCTCCGTTCACGTCTCTACAAGTTGCCACAGGAGACAGACGTTGACGGTCGATTTAGCCAACCGTGATCTACACAAGCTGACGAACGTCAGTTCTTCCTTTCATTTCAACAATGTTCGTACTCTCTGGCATTCGTTAAAACGATTGTCGATTATTTAAATGAAAAATAAATGTTGTACGTAGTGCAGAGACACTTATGAAAGATGTGAAGACATGTGGATGATGAATGTGAAGAAATAAAGTTGTATCTACATGAGTCATTCCATGTCAAATCGAACACCTACGAAACATGACAAGTTAATATTTGCTCCAATTTTTTTTATATATTCTATTGATGAAATTAAATAACCCATATGTAATTTTTTCGGGCTGACACAATTACTTAGTCATTTATTAAATGTTACATTTTCCGTAAATTTGGATGCAACGTATTATGAAAATAGTTATACTGAAGATTCTATAAATTGTAGAAATTTCGTATTTATATCATTTTAAAGTGCAATAATTGCAGTATTATATACTAATTTTTAGTGTTCAATCAACATATAAAATGGACCCCTTTTAGTGGGTTATATTTTTTAAATACGTTTTCATATATCAGGGACTTACTTCTAAAAAGGGGAAAAAATATCATTATATTCTTTGAAATATGTATTAATGAGGATAGTGTATTACAAATTTTTAAAATATTCGCATGGAAAATGTTTGTATGGAAATGAATTAACAAAGCAACTACTGTTACATCATAAGAGAAAGATACGTGCCCATGTGTTGTAAAAATGTCAGCTCTATAGCTTCAGCAGATTTCGAGAAAATAATTTAATATTCTGATTAGAGGAAGTTGCTCACCAATATCACCTTAAAAGCATAATGCGATAAGAGTTTTGTTATGTAATATTAGTTACACTTAAAACATATACAGTACCTAGATAACTTTGCTTTGTACTATACTATTGTTTTGATTAGTTCATTGATTACTTTTATAAGGCTAAAGATATCATCAATATCAATTCCAACGTATCATGTCATACTCAATCTCTTTTTTTATACATCACTTTTTTTATGAATGATGTGTTTCATCCACTTAGTACAGTATAGTTGTAGTTATTATGGAATTTATGTGAATATTCCTTCTTAGCTCTTTATTATGTTATTAACGTTTAAAACACAAGTGGAATATTAAGAAATTGGTGTTAGTACTTTTGTTTTAAAGGCAATATAGGTAACATCAAACATAAAAAAGCCATATAAAAATAACAACATAAAATTTCACGTTCCGTTTGAAGTTTGTTTTCTTAATCCAACAGGCTGCTTATTCCTCATTCCATACCAAGCGCTTGATGCCCGCACACGACGTCAAGGTCAGAAAAATGCTTGCTTTGACATCACTGATATACATGGTTCAACTTTTCTTTCAACTTTACGCATTCAAGCAATGAATGCAAGATTGATATTTAATATTATTTAGTAGTGAAGATGACGTTCAAATTGGCGCACTACGTAGACACAAAATCTTCATAGATCTTTATTGAACATGTGTTTTAAACTTGATTCTTTCAATATTCTTGCAAGAATGCATGCGTACGCGCATGGAAAATTTAACCATGTAGGCCTAGATGCAGCTTTAGAGAGGAAGTTAAGAAATGTGCCAGAAAGTGTAGAAATACTGAAGTAAGCAAAAAACTGCCGAATAATGGTAAATAAATGTTACAAAATCACATCTACCACAGTTAGTTGTGAGCAGGATCTCCATCAGTGGGAAATAAAAGGTTCCAAACTTGGAGGAAGAAAAGTACTAGATTCGTTTTTCTCCAAATTTCACCAACACTTCCCTCCTCCCCCCCTCCATTTTGTCTATTATCTTATGCTTGTACTTACCGGACTTCTCTTTTCACTTATCCATACTTGCTACACAGATACCGGCGCGTTATATAAAATATAAAACACTTAAAAATATAAACTTTCTATAACTTCATCAGAATTTAGACTTCCAACCGACTGTTTCGGCCGTCCAGTCAGAAATGTGCTGGAGGGAGCTCGCAAGATCTCGCGCGAGCCCTTTGTTAAATATTTATATTAGTTCCGAGCCCTTTGTTAAAATAGCTCGTGAGGAAAAACCAATAATAGCAAAGCACTTTTCTAATTTTACTATCTCCTGTTCCACATTGATTGAAGATATAGAAATTTAGTGGTTTTTGCACTGTTTTTGGAAGCTTTCTAATTATGATTTCCGAGAATTCGTAGAGGATAACTTAATAGGAAAGAACAATAATCCTTGCCATTAACTATAGGCCTACCGGAAGTAAAAAAAAAATATCGAATTCTATAATCATTAGCAGCGCGAAATCTGAAAGAGGCTTTAGTGTAATAAAGGACATTGCCAATTGTGAAGGAAGTAAGTTTACAATCTTCCACTTGTCAGTTTAATGACTATTAAAATTATCGACAATTGTAAAACTTATGAAAGTATGGCACTCAGTCCCATTTGTGCTATTCTGCCGAATACATAGGTGATGGAAATGGCAGTTCGGAACCTAATTTAAAGGTAAAGATTATTATTATTATTATTATTATTATTATTATTATTATTATTATTAACTTATAAATACATCTTTGTTACAACGAAGCAGGCGTTACGTCACATTTCACTGCGTGAAACTTCAACACGTACAACGTCGTACGAATTAAAAACGTTCAAGCGCGTATAACTTATACGTATACAGGAAACGAATGAGGGAAGAGGGGCGGTAATAAATTGCAGTAAAACTCAGATTTCCGGTATGTAAATTGCACTGAAATTGTGTGTGGTAAATTCCATGGAATACAGTAAATTGCAGTGTTTCTGATTTAATTAACTTTTGCAGATAAAAAATTGGTTCAAACTGTACTGAAAAGTATAGAGTTGCATGAGGATGTACTGTACTTTGTTTCGCCAGCGGACTCATTATTTCTATACCACTGGTCATTAATATGATACATTGTAGGCTACATCTTCATCGGAACTCTATACGTGTTCAAACATCATCCCAATTAAACATCAACTACATACAGTATCTGACATCCGCTTATACAGAGGGTCGTACTGAAAGTCATAAGCAACACATTGCTATAATATCAATTTCAATAATGTAACAAAAACGAATAGATGATCATAATATACAGACTTTACACTATGTATTGACATATTGTGACGTCATGAACTTCTATCATGTGACCAGAGACAATGTTTACAAAATGGCCGACAACGATGGTTCGTTTCGATAGCGTGCTGTCATTAAATTCCTTGTTAAAGAAGAAAAATCTGTTGCTGAAATTCACCTCAAACTTCAGCGTGCATACGGAGATGTGTGCATGGGCGCCAGCAGTGTTAGGAGATGGCTGAAACATTTCCAAGATGGGAACACGAGCATCCAAGATGAGCATCGTAGCGGTCGCCCTCGAACTGTCTTCACGGAACGAAACACGAAAAGAGTTGAGTTCTGGGATGCATTTTGGTTGAATTTCTTGAACCTGGACAGACAAATGAAGCTCCGTCGTGCATTGCGCGAGAAACGCCATGGAAAGATCATCCTGCAACACGATAACGCGTGGCGTCACACTGATCGTGTCACCGTGAAGAAAATCAGAACATTTGGGTGGGAACCTCTTCCGCAGTCTCTCTACAATCCCGACTTGGCACCCATGGACTGCTATCTTTTCGGTTCTGTAAAGGAGCAGCTGCGAGGCCAACGCTACGAGACGCTGGAGGACAATCGGAAAGCAGTGCGTCAGTGTCTTCGGGAAGATGAAACGGACTTCTACAGCAAGGGAATTTTCAAACTTACAGAACGGCGGAAAAAATGTGTTCAAAGAAATGGAGACTATGTTGAAAAGTGACAGAAAAGTCTGTAGATTAAGATGATTTACCTGGTTTGTCCAAAAAAAATAAAAATTAAGATTTATAACAATGGATTGCTCATGACTTTTTTAGTATGACCATAGTTTATAGTAGTAAACAGTCTATGTCACTGTAACAAGACCTTAACTTTCAATACTGTTATTCATCAATATTTTACAAGAAGTTTCAATGTAACAATAATTCACCAACTAAATATAGTAACTTTAACTTACAGTATAAAGGCATCCGGTATGCGTTACAAAAAATTTTAATAATTTTCCGATAGATATGAAAAATGTACAGAATACAAAGAATTTCTCAATTTCTATAAAACAAATTATCTCTTCCCAAAGTAATTTTCCTCCCGTCTCTTTAGGATTTTGAGAAATTCGTCACAATTTTTCGTCATAGTTACAATTGGTCACACTTAATTCGTAACATATTCATATTCGTCACAGATCTATATTTGCCACATGAGATTTATTGGTAACAATTTGAATTGGTCACGAGTGATTCGTTGGTCACAATTTGAATTTGTGTAATTGAATAATAGTTTGACACTTCCTTCGCTTGACATATTCTGCATTTTATTTTAAAGAATGGAGGAAATTGATTCTCTGGAAGTACTTGTCGTTCCTTCATAGACACAATACAGTACACTCTTTGCCTCAATTATTCCCCAATCAGCAGTACGACGGGAATGATCTGAAGGACTCTTTATGATTCTGGTCCATCATGCATTACTGTTAGCAATGAGTTACACTCACCACTTAAATCATAACGCCACACTATCACACTTTTGACGGTTCTATGTTCGGCGTTCATTTCAAAACTTCCCAGTCTAAATAAGTACATAATTTAAATTGAATTTAATTAAACAAAAAGCATGTCAATTTAGATATTGGGGAAGTTTAAAAGCAGTGTTAACTACATATTAAGTTTCAACCCCAGCCGCCCCAACTTTGAAATTTCAAATGACATCCCAATCTTGTGATAGTTAAATTTAAAAGAGTTTTCAGTTACTTATACATCTCATTTATTTGTTTTTACATCTTTTGTTTTCTATCGTCGCCTGGAAACCTGGATTGTTGTTTTTTATTGTCAGTTGATTGTATGATGAAAACAGTTTATTTTGTGTTAATTTCCTAAATTTCATCAATAAGGATGATTTCTGTTCTCTCTTGAAGGGTATACACCATTTTAAAATAATTTAATACACAAACACAACTATTACATCAAATGCTCAATAGTCTTTATAGTTTTATTCTCTTCAGGTCTAATCAACAATAACAACAATCCAGATTGTCAAGCTACGATGAAAAACAAAATATGTGAGAATAAACGAATAAGATGTATAAGCAATTGAATATACTTCCAAATTTAAGTATCACGAGATAGGGGTGCCATTTGAGATTTCAAAGTGGTGGAGACTGGGGGTGAAGGGTTGGAACCTAATATGTAATTAAGACCGGTTTTAAACTTTCCCCTCAATATCTAAATTGACGTGTTTTTTTTTTTTTTGTTTAATTAAATTGAATTTAAATTATGTAGTTATTTAGGCTGAGAAGTTTTGAAATGAACGCTCTGTATAAGTTTACGGCGTCCTCTTTTGGTTTGTGTACATAATTTCATCACTCATCATTTTGAAAATACTGGGAAGTTACAGTGGAGCAAATACTCAAAATACTTCGGATTTGAAAAGTTGTAGAAACTTTAGAAACACAATACCTTATTATGAAAAGGAAAAAGTTAAAATACATTATGTAGAATAAATAAGCTGAGACTCCACGGTATATGGGAAACTGTTACGAATTGCAATCTTGTCACGAATCATAACTGTTACGGATTGCAAACTTGTCACTAATCATAACTGTTCCGAATTGTAATCTTGTCACGAATCATACCTGTTACGAATTGTAATCTTGTCACTAATCATAACTGTTACGAATTGTAATCTTGTCACGAATCATAACTGTTACGAATTGTAATCTTGTCACTAATAATAACTGTTCCCAATTGTAATCTTGTCACGAATCATAGCTGTTACGAATTGTAATCTTGTCACTAATCATAACTGTTCCGAATTGTAATCTTGTCACGAACCATAACTGTTACGAATTGTAATCTTGTCACTAATCATAAGTGTTACGAATTGTAATAGTGTGAAGAATCATAATTGTTACGAATTGTAATCTTGTCACTAATAATAACTGTTCCCAATTGTAATGTTGTCACGAATCATAGCTGTTACGAATTGTAATCTTGTCACTAATCATAACTGTTCCGAGTTGTAATCTTGTCACGAACCATAACTGTTACGAATTATAATCTTGTCACTAATCATAAGTGTTACGAATTGTAATAGTGTGAAGAATCATAATTGTTACGAATTGTAATCTTGTCACTAATCGTAACTGTTAAGAATTGTAAACTTGTCACGAATCATAACTGTTACGAATAATTGTAATCTTGTCACGAATCATAACTGTTACGAATTGTAATCTTGTCACTAATCATAAGTGTTACGAATTGTAGTAGTGTGACGAATCGTAACTGTTACGAATTGTAATTCTGTGCCGAATAATTATAACCGTGACAAGTAAATTCTGGCGAATTCCCCGGATCCCTTCCCTTTGAAGTAAGTTTCTTAACTACTCCAGAGTATATAAATAATAATTATGCTTTAAATGTAAAAGTAAGAAAATTATTGCATTGTTGCTTTCGTTATTTTCATTAAGAAATTTATATTTTCAGTTAGTTTCATTTTTTAATATATGAGCGCAAAACATTTCTCATTACCGACATCTGTTAAACAGTTCTGATTTCTATAGTTAGATTTAAATTTACGTTTATTTTATTTTTTATTATTGTAATTATTGTAATGTTATTATTGTATATTATATATCACTGCCACCGGGTATATACCCAATTGTAGTGTTAATAAATACATACATATGAGGCGTTCAGAAGTCAACATGATTAACTCCTCATTTGGTTATTTCAGAGTTTATAAGTTGGCAATGTATTAAATTGACCATATTTTCAGTGGTCAATGTGATTTGCTCCATAGTTCAGTAAAAAGCCCACAGACTGCAGTATTCTTCTTGACTACATCACAGAATTAATAGTGTGTGTTTAACTTTAATTTTGAATATCTCAAAATCTTTGGAAAAGGAGTTAATCATGTTGACTTCTGAACGCCTCATATGTAACCAATCAAAGGGAAAACTTGGAAAATCATGTTAGATCCTGTAGTATGCTTCCCGTGGAAGACCATTTGTTGGCGGCTAAGAGATAGACTGATGTGACACCATAACAGATCACCTGATCTAATAGCCTGTATGTTTTAGATAATGATATTGTACAGCTTCAGAAATGTTTTATACATAGACAAGTCTCCCTGAATTATGTTCCTATTTCAATAAGAGTTAGCCTAGTGTACTGAAGCAATTTAGGCTCATATCATATATGATTTTACACATGAACTTTATGGCCACCAAAAATGACCGAAAAATTCATGTAAGAACTCCGGATAGTTAGCTCTCTACTTTACCGACGTCAGTCCAAGTGCTTAAATATCTTAATACATGCTGAAACATAAATTAAATAGAGTTGCAGGCACGTTTGCTATGATTCATGAGTTTCCTCCCTTCCCTAATCATTATGACAACACGCCACTTTGGATCATCTCTGCTTTTCTTGGCAAGTCCCCCTGAACTCTGAACTTGGCTCTCTATCAAAGAGTTTATACAGGCTTCTAAATGTTGCATTCATTTTAAATCACTGCGTGGTTACGCGCATCGTGTTTTCAATTAAGTACAGAATGAGCACAGGAAATGAGGGCTGGAACTCACCTCAACAACCTTTTCATCTTCTCGTTTTTCCTTCTTCACAAATGAGTTACTGGCTGATGAATGTGGAGCCAGGAACAGCGAGACAAAACAGAGGCCAGCTGCATGGGTGTGCGGGTGTTGATCTCAGCTTTACAAGCCCGCCGTGCTGACTGTACTTGTAGCACTGATTGGACTGATTAGGATAACTGTTTGGACTGTGTACCTACCTCACAAGGAACGCTCAGTAAATGGTAATGGATTTTCACAACGATTATTTCCCCATATGTTCAATTTGAAATAAGAAACCTCCCACAGTCTTTCTCAGTATCATAACTTAAATACTCGGTCACAATATAACACGCTAGAAATACCACTCCACATATCATTTCTTTGTTCTTTTTTTTTTAGTAGGTTATTTTACGACGCTTTATCAATAGCTTTGGTTATTTAGCGTCTGAATGAGATGAAGGTGATAATGCCGGTGAAATGAGTCCGGGGTCCAACACCGTAAGTTACCCAGCATTTGCTCATATTGGGTTGACGGAAAACCCCGGAAAAAACCTCAACCAGGTAACTTGTCCCAACCGGGAATCGAACCCGGGCCACCTGGTTTCGCGGCTAGACGTGCTAACCGTTACTCCACAGGAGTGGACTTCTCTTTATTCTTCATCTTTCACTGTTGCTACTTCTCGTCACTGGAATTCTCTGCCGCCTGAAGTCAAGGGCTGCTGAACTTTAATTTCCTTTAAATGTAAATTAGAAAAATATCTTACGATGAGTTGCCAGACCTAACGCGTTACAAATATTTTATGGAATGTGTTCCACTGTATTTATTTATTTTTTTTGTTTCTTATTTTTATTGTGTAGGGGAGAGTCGGGTAGTATCGGACATCGGGTAGTATCGGACAGTGCGATTTTTTTCATCTACCACCATATGGTAGTACCTGAATGACATGGTTACGTTTCTCTATGCGACATCATAGAAACGTAACCATGTCAATCAGGTACTATCATCGTGTGGTAGATGAAAGAAACTCACTGTCCGATATTACCCGATGTCCGATACTACCCGACTCTCCCCTAATCATGTAAATCGTGTTTATTTATCACTTAACGCCAATATCTATTCCACTGTGCACATTTTATTCAATTGTTGGTTTCTGGTTTAATTATGTAAATCCTACTTAATTGTAATCTAATACTAATATGTATACTATTGTGTTTATTTTTATTTTTACTGTGTACATTTTTTATTGAATTATCGGCTTCTGTTTTTATCTGATTCGTATTTGATTCTAACAACATTAATATGTATTTCACTATGTTTATTTTTATTTTATGAGGTAAATTTTATGTAATTACCTCTTTTGATCTCATTATGTACCTAAATTGTATCAGTATGTAATTACTTAATTCTGATCCAGTTTTATGTTCAACTATGTAAGCAAGTTTTAATCCTGGTTGAGTGTAAGAGAAGGCCTTACGGCCTTAACTCTGCCAGGTTAAATAAAGCCATTATTATTATTATTATTATTATTATTATTATTATATATTTCTACATCCTGAGAAAGTCTAGTTTTTGAGATATTGTTTTTTTCAAATTCTTCAATCCTGAGTTATAACAGCTAATGTAAACAGTGCTATGTGCTAGACGTATCCGAAAATAAATCTCATCTACCTGCATACCGTAAGTAAGTTATGAAAATGACATATCAGATCTATCATATTCATGAAATGACTACAGAATAGTCTATGAAGAAATCGACGGTTCAGAATGAAAAGTTTCTATCTAGTGTTTAGTAAATTTTACAGGAGAGCATTTTAAAAGTTTGGTTGTTAATAAAGTCAATGTACAGTAGATAACCTTTTCAAACTAGCTTTATCACGAACAATAACTGAGATATCAACATATAATTTATATGGTGGATAGCAGTGAAGTAGCAGAACTCAAAAATCTCAGTTTTGCTAAAGATGTCAGATAGAACCTTGTCATTCTGAGCCTGCGAAACGATAAGGAAATGTAAGCACACATGAAATTACCGTATTTACGCGAATCTAATGCGCCATCGAATCTAATGCGCACACCAAATTTGAAACTTAAAATCTGCAGTGCTTGGGAAAAGTGACATAAGTCAGTTTCCACAAATCTTTTTTGATAATTTATTAACAACTTACACTGGTTTATGTCGATTTGATTTTTTTCTGTATGAATTATTGTAATGGGAGAAATACTTACGTATTTTTTTTTCCAAGCGAGCAGATGTTCCGTAAGTTGTCAATAAATTATCAAAAAAGGTTTGTGGAAACTGACTTATGTCACTTTTCCCGAGCACTGCAGAAATAATAATAAAAAAAGAGTTTGTTTTGAATGTAATGCGCATCAATGGCAGGATATATGGTATTTATTTAAATTTATATTTAGTACAATAATGAATCCGTACGTAAACTCTCAGAACACAGAATTTATACGCTTGGACTATTGTTACATGAAATACGGTAAGTAAATATTTGACTCGCCACTATTCACTAATGCTTTCATCACTGGAATCCACGGAGATGTCTACGTCAGTAGATTCATTTCCTCTTTCCCCGACGTCCTCGTCGTTCCAGAGCATGCCATCTTCGCTGCCATCCAAAGAATTTGAAATGCAGCACTTCTTGAACGCTTTTACAGTCATTCAAACGCTCTTTGCAATAATAGGCCAACGAATAAATATCGTGAAATTAATAACTGTAACGAAGTCGAGAATCGCAGCATTGCGTTATGACGTAACAAATGATAAAATATTTGTATGTATGTATTTATTAACACTACAATTGGGTATACACCCGGTGGCAGTGACATATAATATACAATAATACCATTACAATAATTATATTAATAAAATTTACAATAATTACAGCAATAAAAAAATAAAATAAAGGTAAATTTACTTCTAACTATAAATGAATAGGTGCAATAAACCTAGGACTATAAATAAAAACTATGCTATAATAACGCCTACAATAAGCAAAAGTGAACCTAACTTATAAGTACTTCTATTACACCCAACTATCACAAACTTAAGTAATTACATATCACCTTAATTACATAGCATCATAATTAATTACATATCACCTTAATTTATTTACATATCAACTTAATTGCATATAATTTTAATTAATTACATATCAACTTAATTAATTACATGACACAACTTACATAATTACACTGCACCTACAATTACATTTTCAGTCTAATCTTCTCAACCTTTCCTTAAATCTATTGATTTCGAGAGGACCACCATGAAAGATTGCCGCAGGTAAGCTGTTCCAGTCTACTACTGTGCGGTTAACAAAGGAAAATTTGAAAGAAGTTACTGGCGAACTACCAGTACTGAACGGATTTGCACTCGAATCTAATGCGCCATCGAATCTAATGTGCACCCCAATTTTGAATATTACATTTGGACAAAAAAGGTGCGCATTAGATTCGCGTAAATACGGTACTCATTGTACTGGTCATAGTAGAGGAAATCGTTGTAAAAATGCTCAAAACACAGTGGAACTTTGTACTTCGAATATTTTAGAAAAGTAAGTTTCTCGCAGCCAGCTTTAGAGCAGTTCTGCACATCAACGTGAAAACATAATTCTACAGGAGTGACGAATTTATCAGCTTTGTTGCCAAGATACCCGGCTTTATGCCAGCCATAAGTTATTTAAACATATTCATATATCCAGGAGTTGAAAACTGATTATGTGTTAAGAACTGTATCATATTTTTATTTTGAATTTCTATGAACAGAAATAAAAACTGCACGTAAATTTTTAACTTATGCCTATGTTTTAATTTGCAATTTGACACTTTTCTCTTACAGAATTATTCATGTATAATGTAAGAATATCTCCTGAAAATTTTATTCAATTAACTCTATTATTGTCTGAGATATTACATGTTAAATGTTGAAAAATGTAAAATAAACGGATATTCAACGGAGAAGTTTGAGCACAGAGTAAAGGGACTGGAGCGCAGCGGCTATTTAAAAATGGCGTAAAAGCAATTATTTTCTTTCTAACGACTTTGAAATTTCTCTGAAATTAAGTCAAACACTATGAAGCATTTTTACGCTGAAAATAAAAAAAAAATAATGTTAATTTTGACACATATTTGGTCATTCCCGTAGGTTCTACCTTTAATTACCGGTAATTATTAATTGAATAATTATTACTAACTCACATTCTCGAAGGGTGTCTAGTTGTTTAGTCAAGTGCCCGAAGACAAATCTGAACCTCACAAATGATACCAAGAAGACACCATTTATAAGGCAACTAGCCTAGGAGATAATGGGGTAGGGTGGCCAGTACCTTTCCCCCTCCATTGTATACATCACCTACTATAGTCCCGTCGCTCTAATTTCCGGCAGCCAGTCGCGTTGCAGGTCGGCTACATTTAAACGTGTGCGTCTTGTGATTCGCTGAGGAAGACGTTATTCATTTCTTATGGCTCGATAAATACTTAATATAATCGCCCGCCATTTTGGCTCTTTCGTTGGCGTTCGCAGAAAGCACACGGAGACGTTATTTGCAGCTCAATTATTTACTGAATTACAGTGTGTTTGATTTATTATCATAGGAGCTACTGCATGATAATGTTTAACGGTGTGGCAAATAGATTCCTCGTCTGGTAGCTCGGCAACGAAAGAACAAAAATGGACTTTATAGAGCCTTCACTTCCTAAGACGTAAGCAAAGAGGAGGAGTCACGCCCGGAATAACAGCGTCGCGACTATAGCTACATATTAAACTAAGGGTGTCTAGAATGAACGAATTTGAAAGAATGACTGGAATGCTGAAATGACAAAGATATCTGACGAATGATAAAGTGTATGAAAATATGAGGATAGAATCACAGTCTAGTATATACAATATATACAGTCACGAGTTGTTGAGGGTACTAGAAACAATAGACTGTGCCGGTACTATTTCGCATTGTCTGTAATGAGGCGATAGTAGCGATCCTAGTCGTTAGCAAATATCTATGGATGCATATTTACTACATATTGAGCTTCGTGACTGTATATACTAGACCAGTGATGTCAAAGCAAGCGCATTTTTCTGACCTTGACGTCGTGCGCGGGCAGCAAGCGCTAAGTATGGAAAGAGGAAGGGTTGTGTATATGAATAAGCAGCCTGTTGGATTAAGAAAACAGTGGTGCACAAACTTCAAACGGAACGTGAAATTTTATGTCGTTATTTTCATGTGGCTTCTTTCTGTTTAATATTATATTATATTGTAAAAAATTGTAAAAATTGTAGAAAATTACTAAATTGTAAAACTATAAAAATTTGTAAAATTGTAATTGTAATATTGTAAAATTTTGACTTGTTCCACATCTTAAAGCTTCATTGCTCATGTAAGATCTATGGAATAAAATGAATGAATGAATGAATGAATGAATGAATGAATGAATGAATGAATGAATGATGTATATTGTCTGTAAAACAAAAGTACTAACACTGATTTCTTAATATTGCACTTGTGGTTTAAATCTTAATAACATAATAGAGAGTTAAGAAGGAATATTCACTTAAATTCCATAGTAGTATAATATTATACTGTATTAAGTGGATGAAACACATCATTCATAAAGAAAATGATATTCCAAAGAAAGAGATTGAATATGACATGATAAGTTGGAATTTATATTGATGGTACCTTTAGCCTTACAAAAGTAATCAATAAACTAATCAAAACAATATTACAGTACAAAGCAAAGTTACTTAGGTACTGTATCTGTTTTAAACTAATATTCCATAACAAAACTCTTATCGCATTATGGTTTTAAGGTGATATTTGTGAGCAACTTCCTGTCATCAGAATATTAAATTATTTTCTCGAAATCTGCTGAAGCTATAGAGCTGACATTTTTACAACACATGGGCACGTATCTTTTGTTTATGATGTAACAGTAGTTGCTTTGTTAATTCATTTCCTTACAAACAATTTCCATGCGAATATTTTCAAAATTTTCAATACACTATCTTCCGAAATACGTATGTACGGTATATTAGATTTACGAAAACATTCAGCCTACACCTGAAAATTTCACTTTTCTATACGAAAAGTTGAGAAAATATTTCTTTTGAATAAAAAAACAAACTTGTGAAAAATGAGCATTAAAAATTAAAACTTACATTCTTATAATGCACTTATACTTCTCAGGCAAATCTAAAAATTAACATGGATACAGTTTTAATAAGTTCTCTTCCCTTTATCTATTGAATCAGTGCTGGCCATCCCTGAATATAGCTCGACCAAGCGGCATATACCACCTCTTTCCTCTGTCTCTTTCCTTTCCGCTGTAAAGCGCTCAGGCTCTTCTGGGCTCTAAAGCGCGCGCTTGCTCCTGTGGGCATCAATTGACATGCCTGACATAAGTGGACCGATTGTCCAGAACGCCTGACTGAACTGGAACAATTGGACTGCTTAAAATCAGTGCCATGTCTCGAAAGAAAAAAAAAAAAAAAAAAGCAATCTTTTCTTCTTCCTAAAGAGTCAAATTTCATGGAGACCAGTCCATAAAGAGAGTAATTTCTTTGTGCATACCTCACGTGAACAGCTATGGACAGAAAGAAACACACTCGAGAGACAATGGTGCACTGGCAAGTTATTGGAAAGATAATAAAACCTTGATAGTTTCATATTTCCAGCGAAGTTGCTGCTCGCTTGCTTAAAAATATCGTCGTTACATTTTTTACTTGCGTGGCACGATCGTAAAAGTCATTCCGAGGCCCCTTACACACGAGGCGCCTACGCAGAACTGCGCTGACCTACGCTCAGAATAAGACAGTGACATGGACCGGAGACAGATGTCAGGACGAAGCGATTACTCATCCCAGTGTCAGAGGAGTTCTGAGATTTGCGGACAGCCCTCAACTGAATGCCAACTGCGTGATCTGGCAAGACGCTTATGAGTCTAGGATTGTGTCTTGACTGCAGAAAAAATTATGAAAGATGTATAATTAATTGAAACCATTGGGGTTCATATCTTTTTTACTTTTTTATTATATGGACGAAGATAAAGTATTACTATGATCTAAAACATAAAATTTGACATTTTCATAGGTAGCGCTGCTGTTGAATTTCTCCAAAAAGAATGAAAGGCAAGAGTGACGTTTGATTAGATTAATCCACGAATACACATAATAATACAGGGTGCTCTAAAATTCCCCTTACAAACTTCTAGGATTTGTTAAGGGACTGAGTAGATAAACTTCTAGGACTTGTTAAGGGACTGAGTAGATAATATTTTGAATTGGAACCCATGTCCGGAACGTACCATTTTCGTGCTACAGCCGTTTGAAAGCAAGCACTGCCTGAACGTACGTCACGTGTCTCAACAAGTAGTAGCTTCGCGATTCGTCCGTCTGCAGCGTTACATGATGAGGGGTGCTTATGTCAGATCATGTGATGTCAATTGACGTTTATCCCACCCCTCGGTTCAGCATGACGGCGCACTTCCTCATTTTTCACTTGCTGTTCGGGAACATCTGGACCGACGATTCGAACAAAGATGGATAGGCCGAGGTGGTCCAATTGCATGGCCTCCACGATCATCGGATTTGACTCCATTGGACTTTTTCCTCTGGGGTAGTATGAAGAGTTTGGTTTATGAGACTCCTGTAGAGACAGCAGAAGATCTGGTGGCACGAGTTGTGGTCGCTGCAGGAGAGATTACAGATACACCAGGTGTGATAGAGCGCGTTTAACAAAACATCATTCGTAGGTATAATGCGTACAACGAAGTTGGTGGTCGCCACATCGAACCGCATTTGTAGTGGATTTGAGTGTTAACCATCATTTGAAAAGGACAAAAACAGTTTAAGTTGAACTGTAAACAAAAGTGATTGTGACAAATGGTTCCATTTTGTTTCTTTGGTTATTAATGAGTTGAATTGTAAAACAAGTGATGTACTGGATCACGCCTCATAATAAAATAAATTACTTTTAAAAGTGGTCGCGTTAAAAACATGTTTTCAAACGGCTGTAGCAAGGAAACGGTGCGTTTCTGGACATGGGTTCCAATTCAAAATATTAGCTACTCAGTCCCCTTAACAAGTCCTAGAAGTTTGTAAGGGGAATTTTAGAGCACCCTGTATACAGAATGCAAGGGATATAAGTGCCGTCCTTTTCACAGTCGTCGGGGACGGTCTACAGGATCAAAAAATGTCCAAACAACATAGGGTCAAAACTTGAGAGTTTTGCCAAATATATATATATATATATATATATATATATATATATATATCTTTCTATTATTATTTTATTCGCATTATACTGCTTATATCGTTAGTAATATTACGAAAACAATTACATAAGCAGGTAAAGTTTATCTAGCAAAGAGTTAATATTAGTTTAAATAAATATTTGAGTGTTCTATTACGTTTTGCGAAATTAAATAATAATGCATGCTTAAATTTGTTAATAGGCCTATTCTGGCGTGAGAGACGTGGCAACGTTCAGCAGGATTTACTCTGCACAGACGTACAGCTCAGCTGAGTTCAAACTCTCTGTCCAAAGGTCTACTGTTGAGCGGATGACAGTTCAGTACAGGGTATTCGATAAACAACTTACAATGTCATTCACAGTTTAGGAATATCATACGTTATAAGTCGTCGTAAGTGAGGCAAGAAGATGTACCGCCAATGTTTTCCGCAAAGAAGGTTACCTAATCGGCGAATTTTTGTAGCAGTTTCTCTATGATTTTTAGAAACTAGGAGTCTCTTACCCAGTTTAGAAAATCACAGAAATTTCTTTAAAAATGATACTGCTTTAAGGAAGCGGGAGGGATTAAAATGTTGTATTAGAAAAACAGTAAACAATTATTGTTTATTTTTTAGACGTACAATAAAAAAATGAACCAATATTGTTAAATGAAATGAAAATTTACCATAATGTTCTATTAATGAGATTGAAAGTTTGTATTTGCTCTTCGTTTTATGTGAACAACAGTTGTTCTAGTCCGTCTCTACCTTAGAACAGAGCATCTGTTTTGTACCGGAATGTCTGTATCTGCTTGAACTGTACTGTGTACTTGTAAGGCCCTTCTGCCCATCCAGCAACGTTGCCAAATGCCTAATATTGTAAACTTTAATAATTAGTAAAATATTGCAATTAGAAAATAAATTAAGGACATTTTTTCTTCCTTATGACATGAACAATCATCAGTTAAAATAATGGCAATTATATCCCTTACACCCTGTATAATAACATTAATAAACTAGGAATGTAAATAAGAAATGTTTAAAAAATAACTTACGTACAATACTAAACTCACTATTATTTTTACATTCATTTTGTTTTAGATATAACTTGATCATTACTTTTTAGATTTGTTCGTGTTCCTCTGACATCACACACCGCCAGATGTAAACAGATTGAATATCCTACTAGCTCACTATTTTGTATCTATCTAAGAGTTGTTATGTTAAAGGTATTTAGATGCCAAAAGTTCTATAGACCGTAACAGTGCGTTTAATATGACACGATTTCGCACACGAACTGCAGTTGACCTTCATACCTTGACTACAACTGTCTTACCTTATATTTATTCATTCATTCATTCATTCATTCATAGTGTTCTGCACAAGGGTAGATTTTCACTGCAAACCCAGCATTTTCCAGTCTTTCCTATTTTCTTCCTTCCTCTTAGTTTTCGTATATGATTAATATATTTTAATATCTTCTATTATTTGATATCTTCTTCTGTCCCGAACTCTTCTCCCGTTCACCATTCCTTCCAGTGCCTCCTTCAGTAGGCAGTTTCTTCTCAGCCAATGACCCAGCCAGTTCCTTTTTTTCTTCCTTATCAGTTTCAGTATTATTTTTTTCTTCATCCGCTTTTTCCAACAGAGCTTCATTTCTTATTCTGTCTGTCCATTTTACACGCTCCAGAAGTCAAAAGAAGGATAGCAATAGCCAAGAAAGCTTTAAATAGAAAAAAGGGCATTTTCTGCGGACCTCTGAAAAAATAATTAAGAAGACACTAGTAAAGTGCTTTGTATGGAGTGTGGCACTGTATGGGGCAGAAACATGGACATCACGACGAAATGAAGAGAAGCGAATAGAAGCATTTGAAATGTGAATATGGAGAAGAATGGAACGTGTGAAGTGGATAAGAAATGAAGATTAATAATGGAAACTAAGAAAAGATTACTAAGTTGGGGAAGATTAATAACGGAAACTTTTATATATATTTTTCAGATTACAAGACCTCAAATGTTACGAACGTTACGTCTTCTTTCTTTACACATATCCACTTCACTATATCAATTTGTACCAGCTCACGGAACTGATATTTTGTAAATGCAGTCTTCATGCTGCACCTGTTATATATTTTACGATTACATGCATTTGTTTTAAGATCACACACCCTAGACGCTACTATATGCTACCTTTCTCTACACAATTCTATTGTATATAGATTAGAATGATTAATCATATTTTAACATTTTTGTATATAGTTTTTATTGCTAATGTTTAACATCTTAACTCATTCTACTTGTGATTTATATGTACTAGTGTATTTCTATTATACACTCGGGTCTACTTCACATTTAAGACCTATGTCTTCATTGTTTGTTTATAATATAAGTTATTTGTAGGTTTATTAATGATCTGATGATAGTTCAGAGGAACCAGAAACGTTAATCTATTATGTAAAAAGAGCACATTCGTGTTTATCACACTTGTAATATGATAAGACTGAAAGTCTTAACAATAAAAACCTTGATAATTTGTACAACTTACAGGACCCAAAATGGTTTTCAAATTTAACGGTTGAGTTGCCGAGGTTACCGTTCCCACGTGGTGAGTGCTCAATAGCTCTCTTGGCGACTTTCATTGTGCGCACAATGTTAGCATTGATATGTTTCATCTTTCATGCTTTGTCAATTTTTGTATTTTTTTTTGCCTTCGCGTAAATTGTCAATGAATGTTTTAACGTCAGCCATCTAACGCTAATCCCATCAGCTGACGGCGTGGTAGTTCATATTGGCAACATAGGGCTGTAATTTCAAATTCCGCCGCTTAACTGTTATCTCCCATCTTTAAAAAAAACACGTATAGTGATCACGATTATATTTTTTCCGATGACTTAAGTTTGTCAGTAGAAATAAATAAATAAGTAAATAAATAAATACTTATTTATTTACTGGTTTTTAAGAAACCCGGAGGTTCAAATAAATAAATAAATAAATAATATAAACAAATAAGTAAATAAATAAGTAAATAAATAAATAATAATTAAATGAATAAGTAAATAAATGAATAAGTAAATAAATAAATAAATAAATAAATAAGTAAGTAAATAAATAAATAAGTAAGTAAATAAATAAGTAAATAAATAAATAAGTAAATAAGTAAGTAAATAAATACGTAAGTAAATAAATAAATACTAAATAAATAAATAAGTACATAAATGAATAAGTAAATAAATGAATAAGTACCGGTAAATAAATGAATAAATAAATAAACGCATAAGTAAATAAATAAGTAAATAAATAAATAAGTACATAAATGAATAAGTACCGGTAAATAAATGAATAAATAAATAAACGCATAATTAAATAAATAAGTAAGTAAATAAGTAAGAAAATAAATAAATAAATACATAATAATAATAAATAAGTAAGTAAGTAAATAAGTAAATAAATAAGTAACATTTCTCTAACATCATTTGAGTATCCTTCTGTACCCTTTATCACTCACCACAGAAAAAATTTGTCAGAAAATGTTCCAGATAACGTGTGTGTAATTTTAGAAAATGTAAGTTGGTGGGATTCAGAGAGCAATGAATCATGAAAGGAAGAAGACCGAGATGAAGATCCAAAAAAGCAGGAAAGGCAGCTGCGTCTCTTCTCCTTCAGGAATCAAGGATGAGTAAGAAGATGAGGTCGTAAGTCTACATTATAAACATTAACACAAAAAGCGTGCGTCGTCATTTTTGGAACACCCGGTATCCGCTGTGTACAGCCCCCGCTGCGTTCCTCATCTGTCATCGCGTACAAGTGTGTTCTTCTTGACTTAATTCCTCTGCAGCAGTGACAAACAGACAACAATAAAACGCAGCGCTGGGGCCGAGGACGGATTTACAGGCCGGCGATGTGTTCGTCAACCCTTTCGTCTTATTAATGACAAATTGTGCCGGGTTCGCCCCACAGCCAGCACCTCGGACAACGCTCTGTTTAGTCAATTACAGCGGCCATCATTTATCTTCCTCTGTTAACAGACTTATTTCCTGTAAGAAGCGCATTTCTTGTCTTATCAGAGATCATTTATATGAATTTCCTTCACTAACACAGAGGAAATCTGAACAGTTTATGAAAACGACAAGGACAAAGTAAGTGAAATAGGAGGAATGAAGGACATTCAGACAAAAAAGAAGGTAGGGCTACTGACGTTGAGTGAAGAAAAAATAGATAAAGAAAACAGACGGGACAGAAGGGAGAAGAAAATAAAACAAAGAAAATTAAGACACGAAAAATAAAGAAGAAAACAAATGAACTGAGAAAGAGACGAATTAAAAATAAAAAGCCAGAAGAAGTTAAGGAAGTGGAAATAAGAACAGAAAATAACACGATTAATTAAATAAGAATAACAAAAGGTTAAAAAATGGAGAGAAATCAATATATACAAATGAATGGTTTGATTCCAAAACCTGCTATTTGCTCAAAAACCGATTTAAACCAAATAACATAACATGCATATATCTTAAACTGTGAATCCAATGATGAAGTTATTTTTTGCCAATTTTTGCTATTTGTCTTTAAAATGATATTTAAATCTACTTATGATTATTTCTTTCCAAAACCTTCTACTTTATGTTTTTCAGATTTTAATTTAGATACTATGAAGTATTCTAATATATTAAGTACATAGAATTATATGAAACATAACTAAGATAAGAATAAACACGTATTTTTCAAATTTGTTCGTTTATTTTAAAGCTCCTTCCTGTAAAAACAACTGTATTAGACCCATAATATACGAGTTTGTCTTTCTGGTTCAATGACATTGAAAGTTACGTTAATACTTTTCATTCGGTAGAGATATAGTCCAAGCCCACACACCTTAACAGTTTTGGTTTCAACTTCCTAACGTTTCGGAATTATTTTAATGGTTGTTTTTATTTTATTGGGTTATTTTACGACGCTGTATCAACATCTAGGTTATTTAGCGTCTGAATGAAATGAAGGTGATAATGCCGGTAAAATGAGTCCGGGGTCCAGCACCGAAAGTTACCCAGCATTTGCTCGTATTGGGTTGAGGGAAAACACAGGAAAAAACCTCAACCAGGTAACTTGCCCTGACCGGGATTAGAACCCGAGCCATCTGGTTTCGCGGCCAGACGCGCTGACCGTTACTCCACAGGTATGGAGTTTTAATGGTCACAAGAGTATACAGAACAAGTTATTTTCTGCTTATGTAAAACATACTATATTTTTAATGTCATAAATTCATTGTGAACTATTCTGCGTGTTTGACGACCCTGTACATGGGGTCAGATTTGGAATAAAACCAAATCTGTTAATTATTTAAAAAAGTACTCCATTTTCTCATAAGTTTATTCGTTCATTCATTCACTGCTTCATTTGATAGTGAGTCAGTTATATAGGCTCTGTCCATTCATTCTTTGAAATGTTATTTCTTTCATTCGCGCATTTATTCGTTAATAATTTATTCACTCATTCATTTCTTTGTTTATTCATGTATACTGGGTGATTCACGAGGATTTACCGTCCTTTAGAGAGCTTATTTCCGAAGACATTCTGAGCAAAAAATGTCATATAAACATCGTCCTATTCTCAATATTTACAGAGTTACGTTTCGTTATTGGAACGCATTGCTGTGAACGCGTGATCTTGGTCAGCGTGCAGTCAGCAGCCAGCGCGAGCGCTACGGAAATCAAAGATAGCCGTATGCAGTTACGTAGAGCGACGAGTGCCGTTCACAAGCGTGCGGCCAAGTGTACTCAAGCGGACGGCGACATTTTTTAAAATGTGTTGTAAACTCTCCAAGACTGTAAGTTAGGATGCAAAATTGAACTGCAAATAAAAGTGGGTGGAAGTGGTGTGATTTGTAATAATTGTTGTGATAAGTGTGTAAGAATAATGTAATTTTATAGTTAAAAATAGAAAAAAGATGTCTGTACGAAGCAACTGAGGAGTTCACAGCACATTTTTAGCTTCATAATGCTTGCCAATTAAAGAAATGATACTTCTGAATGGTTCATTCTCTATTTGTATTATTCTTTTACCTTCAAACTAAAGAAAAAACGTATTTTACAAACAACTTTAAATTAGTGTAACTCTGAAAATATTGAGAATAGGAATAGGAATAAGCTCCGTAAAGGACGGCAAATCCTCGTATATCCGTTCATTCTTTAAAACGTATTCTATTGGTACAGCTGTACATTTTATATTTTCTAATGTATTCAGTCGTTCGTCCATTCCTGGCTTTCTTATCAATTTAAAATCAGTTTATTCGATTATGCAGGTATCGTACATAAATCTATTCACTCATCTGCTTACGTTGTTGTTTAGACAACTTTCCGAAGACAGATTGGAACCTCGTTTCACAAATAAGGCATCACTCATGAGTTAACTAAGCCAGGTGATAATAGAGTAGAGTGACCAGTGCCTTACCTTTCCTAGCCTGTAATTCCTTCAGTGATCTCAAATACTAGTCCACTTATTCATATATCTTGTATCTAACACACCTGATCTACATTTCTTAGCTAATTCTATCGTAGATACATTCATTCGGTATTAATGGAGGAAACTAATGGCAGAAACGAACGTCAAATCTCATTGATTACAACATCGTGTATTCTCTTTGTAGCTTTAGAGGCAGCACTTTTCAAACAGAACGTCTTAGTCCAATAGACAGAATGGTTTTCAGTTTACAGAAACAACAGTATTGTCTCGCCTATTGCATATGATACATCTGATGTATAGCTATTACCAATACCTCTGAAAATTGAAACAGTAAATAACGCCAGACGTCTAGAAACTTATTTTTAATATAGGAAAAATGATAAAAGACTTATCAAATATCTTTGTTGTATGAAAGCAGCAGAAAGGCACATAAGCACCATTCTCTCTTCTAACTTTTACTTTATTTTTAAAGTAGAAAACGTCGCTCCGTTCTCTAATCATTTGCTTTATATTTTTAAAGCAGAAAGCATCGTTCTTTTTCCAATATTTACTCTCAATATTAAAGAGGAAAACACAGTTTCCTCCCAATGTTTTCCCTCTATTTAGAAGAGAAAATATTACTTTATCCATTAGTATTCAATAATTAAAAAAATGTAAACAGCATTATTTCCTATACATTTTATGTCATTTTAAATTTGAAAACATCAATTTTTCGTTCTTTTTTATTTCTTAATTGGAGGAGGGAATATAAAAACCCCTTAAGTTCATTTAAATTTTAAAGCAGATAGCACTAATTTCTCCCTCAAAGTTGACCATATTTCAAACTATGAAACACCCATTACTCCTCTAAATTGCTAAGTATATCTTTAAAGAACAGTACTATACTGTTTCGTCTTCAAGTATTTCCATACCTTTGAAGAAAAAAAAAAACACTGTTACTTCCAATAAATTCACCAGAATTTATGGCACACAATAGTGCCTACTATTTATTTCTCTTAATTTTCATGCATTATTAAGGAAGATAACGTTACCATTTTGATGATTTTAAATCAGTGACGATTGGCGAAATTTTGAAATGTAAACAATAACTTTCCTGAGTATGCCTGTAAATATGATACTTTATGAGTCCATAATTCAGGATTGTATCATATGGCATATGTCACATGTGCAACAGAAGATTCTAGATGTTTTCTGTTTCATAATATACTTCTCATCCAAAATTAAATACCAATGCTCTATTTTCTTCTATTTACACAGTTCTGAATACAGAAATTGAACTTTTTAAAATATAAATATATATTTTGTCAAAGTGAAAATGAGTTTATAAGTAAATAATGTGACAAGTTATTGAAAGGATAGAAATTTGAATAGTTACAATTCAAAATGAGTTAATATTTGATACATAAAACATATTTTGGAAACAACGGGTGAAAGTCAGGATATGAGAAGACATGTCAGAAGGAAGTGAGCTAGGAAGAGGAGTACGTCAAGGATGTCCTTTATCACCTACCCTGTTAAACATCTACTTGGAGGATTTAGCGGAGAACTGTTTTCAGAACATGGGAGGAGTGATAGTAGGGGGAAGAAGAATAAAGTGTATGAGATTTGCTGATGATATGGCTTTGTTAGCAGAAGAGGAAATGATACTAAAGGATATGCTACTGAAGCTAAATGACAGTTGTGAGCAGTATGGGATGAAGATAAATGCAAACAAGACGAAGAACATGGTCATAGGAAGAAAAATACAGAAGAAAAACGTGCGAATTCTAAATGAGGCAATAGAGCAAGTGAACAGCTTCAAATACTTGGGATGTACTATAAACAGTAACCTGAGCTGCTGCCAAGAAGTCAAAAGGAGAATATCAATGGCAAAGGGAGCTTTTAATACAAAAAGGAGCTTCTTCTGCGGACCTCTGGAAAAATAACTAAGGAAGAGACTAGTTAAGTGCTTTGTGTGGAATGTGACATTGTATGGGGCAGGAACATGGACATTATGACGCGAATATAGAAGCGAATAGAAGCAATTAAAATGTGAATATGGAGAAGAATGGAACGTGTGAAGTGGACAGACAGAATAAGAAATGAAGCTGTGTTGGAAAGAGTGGGTGAAGAAAGAATAATGCTGAAACTGATCAGGAAGAGGAAAAGGAATTGTCGGGTCACTGGTTGAAAAGAAACTGCCTACTGAAGGATGCACTGGAAGGAATGGTGAACGGGAAAAGAGTTCGGTGCAGAAGAAGATATCAGATGATAGACGACATTAAGATATGTGGATCATATGAGGAAACGAATAAGAAGACAGAAAATAGGAAAGATAGGAGAAAGCTGGATTTGCAGTGAAAGACCTGCTCTTGGGCAGAACACTAAATGAATGAATACATTTTGGCCAAGATGTTTCAACTTTTGTTCATTAGAAATGTTTGTAGGTTTTCTTGTATCCATTTATTACCGTCTCTAATGACAAATTATAGAAATTAATTACCGAATGGATAGACCTACTTGTTTTACAGTGAACGTTGAAATTGGACACATCCTGTGTATAAACATATCTATAACTATAGCCTGTTATTATTGGGTAGAGAAGCTTTTATCATCCAGTCTGCTGTCAAAAAATCTGAAAGTTAGAATTTATAAAACAGTTATATTACCGGTTGTTCTTTATGGTTGTGAAACTTGGATTCTTACTTTGAGAGAGGAACATAGGTTAAGGGTGTTTGAGAATAAGGGGCTTAGGAAAATATTTGGAGCTAAGAGGGATGACGTTACAGGAGAATGGAGAAAGTTAGACAACACAGAACTGCACGCATTTTATTTTTCACCTAACATAATTAGGAACATTAAATACAGACGTTTGAGATGGGCAGGGCATGTAGCATGTATGGGCGAATCCAGAAATGCATATAGAGTATTAGTTGGGAGGCCGGAGGGAAAAAGACCTTTAGAGAGGCCGAGACGTAGATAGGAAGATAATATTAAAATGCATTTGAGGGAGGTGGGATATGATGATAGAGACTGGATTAATCTTGCTCAGGATAGGGACCAATGGCGGGCTTATGTGAGGGCGGCAATGAACCTCCGGGTTCCTTAAAAGCCAGTAAGTAAGTAAGTAAGTAAGTAAGTAATTAAGTAAGTAAGGAAGGAAGTATAACTAATTAAATGGTGGACATTACAATAATACGATAAATCACAATAAAAACAAAATTATTTGCACTGAATACCTACTTCACGTGTCTCCTCTATACAATACGAGTGATTGTTAACATTTTACGTTTCAATTGAAAAACTTCTTCTTCCTTCTAATAAAATATGTTTCCTTCTTTCCTAATTAGTGCTCTCTACCAAATTCGTCGTTTAGAACGCTGATCTCCAAGCGCCTAGCTTTGTTTTGTTTCGGCATGTTCGCTGAATAAGAGGCTTAAATTAAGTATGCCGCGCTGTACGCCATAAACGTATACTGTTGCCCAAATTCATGGCGACATTTGATGGCAGCAGTCCCATACTTTGACCGAAATTTCTCGACAAAATTTCTTTTCCTCATCAGGACTCGAACCAGCGGTTATTTCGTAAAATAATTACTTCCTGCATTTTAAGAAATGAAAAAGCTAATCCCTTACCTCAGTTTTATGTTATGGTAAGACAAAATACCACCCCTGTCACAATATTTTAAAATGAATATCCTCTAAATTTCACTGATTTTAAGACAGCACACATTACATTTTTTCCCCTTAATTTATTATGTCCCATTTCGAAGTATGAAACGTCACTCCTTCGTCTAATTTTAGTCTACCTTCTAAAGTTGAACTCAACATATTTATTTTCAAGTTGACTGCTAGTTTATTTTTGGCCACTTGAAAGCGACGATAGAAAACAAGTGAAGCGGGAAGTTTCCCCTTAGCTGTGAGAAGCATGTCTGTAAGTGATTACGATACTGTCTCCAATTTATGACTGGAGGGTGAGGACGTTAATGTAGCATATCCTTTCAACCCCTTCCTGCGTTTACTCCAATTAACTCCAAACTCATATGTTTGTTTAGAGGGATGAAACCTCTTCAATTATTTATGCTCGTCTGCGTGTGTGTACGTTTTTTTCTCTTATAGTCTGTAGTTTTATTAGTTTTTAGTAATGTGTTGCCTCCATCCGTTCTTGTGGAAAGAGAGATTCGTTGATACACAAATGAGGCACGGGGGTGGAAACTTTTCTATAGTCTGGATCGAAATGTGTGTCTGGCTTACTGGAGATAAAGGCCCATAAAAGAGACTACCTTTTATGTAACGTATAGATTAATAGAAAAAGAGGTAACACACTAGTGAGTGTAGGATTGAGTCAGTAGCATTTGACAATGGAAATTCAGAAGCAATTCTTAAACGCAATCAATTTATTTTAATTAGGCTTACCCTAATGTAGTATTAACTTATTATGACGACGACGAGTATTATTATTATTATTGATCAGTTAATAACGGGATGATGATGAATGAATCCAAAACTTACGTAATAACATTTTCAAGGAAAACCTGTACACTAAAATATAACTATCATCTAAAAAATGTATTAATTAACAGAAAAGATTGTATTAGAGACCTAGGGGTATTAATTGACAATAAATTATACAGTATTTTCACAACCACATTGATTATAACCATGCAATAAGAATGTTAGGATTAATTCGGTCAATTACTTATTCTTTTTCAACACCTGACTCTCTTTTAATACTATACTACACACTAGTGAGATCGAAACTCGAATATGCATCTGTAGTTTGGAACTCTATTACAAGTAGGCCTACTGATTCTGCAAAACTGGAAAATATTCAAAGGAAATTTATATCATTATATTCTGCCTAATAACTCCGGATATAACTATGATAAAAAAATGTGAGCACTTTAAATGTCGAAGCTTGTATACTAGACGTCATGATATCGATTACGTATCCTAATGTAAGGTCCTTAAAGGTGACATTAATTGTCAATCTTTCTTAAACAGTGTCAGCTTTCGTATTCCTATGAAGGACATGAGACATCACAAATTCTTCTATTTTAGAAATTCTAAATCTTCCTCGCCGGTCTCCAGATGTATTAAAAATACTAACATACATGTAGGCGATTTCGATCCATTCAATGTATAGAAGTATTAGAACATAGCAATGTCTTTGCTAATATTATTTGCATAATCTTTCTACACAAATTGTTTATACTTTTGTAAGAATCAATTCCTTTCCATAAAATATTATAGTATTAGTACTTCTTGTAAATTAATCATTGTAATCTATGTTCTTCAATTTGTTGTTATCACAATTATTTAATTTGTACCATAGTTGTTCATTTTATTGTATTAATTGTATCACTGTGCTGGACTTTTATTGGCCAATGGCTGTTGTCCAGCACATAAATATAAATAAATAAATAAATAAATAAATAAATAAATAAATAAATAAATAAATAAATAAATAAAGTAACTAAATAAGTAAGTAACTAAATAAATAAATTAATAAATTAATTAATTAAATAAATAAAATAAAATAAATAAAATAAATAAATTAATTAAATAAATTAAATAAAATAAATTAAATAAATTAAATAAATTAAATAAATTAAGTAAATTAAATAAATAAAATAAATAAATAAATAAATAAAATAAATTAAATAAATTAATAAAAATAAATTAAAATAAATTAAAATAAACAAACAAATAAATAAATAAATAAATAAGTAAATAAGTAAATAAATTAAATAAAATAAATAAAATAAATAAATTAATAAAATAAATTAAATTAAATAAATAAAGTAAATAAATTAAATAAATTAAATAAATTAAGTAAATAAAATAAATAAAATAAATAAAACAAAATAAATAAATAAATAAAATAAATTAAATAAATTAAATAAATTGAATAAAAATAAATTAAAATAAATTAAAATAAACAAACAAACAAACAAATAAATAAATAAATAAGTAAATAAATAAATAAGTAAATAAATACATAAATAAATACATAAATACATAAATAAATAAATAAATAAACAAATAAATAAATAATAATAATAATTATTATTATTGAACCACTAAATCAAAATATTAAGAAGCTAGGATTCTCTCATTATGAAGTACTAATTAATTTTTCTCTACGGTGGCTGATTGGTTTAGACATACGTCCTGTCATGCAGACGGTCTGGATTCGAATCCCAGTTAGATTTGGAATATTTAACACAGAGACACTTGTGGCAGAAAATGTGTCAGTTGGGGTTTTTCTTGAGTCTCTGTACATAGCCGAAAATACATTCAGACAGACCGAAAACAATTTCTTCTTGTTTGAACGATGAAAATGCGTATTACACAAATCTCGACATTGCCTGTATATCGTGTAATGAGTTAGATAGCTGATACTATTTATTAAAATAAACGATGAAATGGACTATAGTGAACTATACATTCTTGCTTTAAGTTTTAAAGATGCAAAAGAGTAATTAATAGCTTTTATATAATTGTTATTATTAGTACTTAATCATCTAATGACGAAATATCTGAAAGCAACGAAAGAATCCGCAATAAACAGCAATACAAATAGAGCCATTCATACTCAGACATTTTAAACACTCGAGAAATAGGCTACTTAAGATAATATTGGATGTACAAGGTGGAAGAGGACCGATATACCAAGATTTAATAGGCGATTCTACATGTTAAATATAACAAAACTTTTATTACAGTTTTCCTTCGATGAAGCACTGCTAAGAAGGAAAAGAAAATAGTCTTTGCCCAATGTTTGCAGCGCTCTATTGCGGTAATGGCCCGATAGAAATGGCTGACTGCTATGCAAGCAGATAGGTAAAAATAATGTAGACTAAGTAGTTAGTGATTTAAGTCTTTTTTTAATTAAACAGTTTAGCCATGAATTTAGATTGAATAACTGCGAAAATCGTTAAAATAAATCTTGCAACGTACCGACTGTTCAGTGAGTGAGACGGAGTACAGCAGAATGACAGAGGAAGGTAAGGGATGAGTGGTCGCTCTTGCAGGAGTTATTGCAGTAGCCGTGATGTTGTCAAATGCTTCATAGAAACATAACGATTTCTTCTAAAACGGTGAATGTTACAAAGAACTTCTTTAGACTATTGAAACACCTCCTCATTATCTATTACCAGTTTCATTTTGGTGCAGCAGTTAGAAGAAAGGAAATATAAAAGGCGCTAAATAAAAAAAAATAAGGAGGAAAGAAAGGAGATTTATGAAACAAGCTAAAATAAGAAATGAACAGAAAAACGATTTATGAAACGCGCTAAAATAAAAAAAACATTAAGCAGAAAAAATACACACACATTATTTGACGTCATAATACATCATAACACACAAACAGCCAGCCCCCACCATAGGAACAACACACCCCCACCCCTACCATCAACAAATGCACATCGTAGAGTCAAGATCACCAGTGGTTCAAGAGACACTGAGAATGACGTGACATAGCGTCGAAACGGGCCGTCTGTCGAAGGTATATACCCTTTTTTTAACAATTTTAACACTTTTTAACGTAAGAATAAGTAAATTTTATGGTTTTAACAAAGTGTTAACGAGAACTTTAATCAATAAAGAAAAAAGGATTTATGAAACACGCTAAATAAAAATTGTTCATAAAACTATTTATGAAACGCGCTAAATAAACAAATTTAAGAAGAAAAACTATTTATGAAATGCACTAAAATAAAAAGTAAGCAGAAGAAACTATTTATGAAACGCATTAAATAAAACAAAATAAGCAAAAAAAATTATTTATTAACCTCACAAAAAAAAATTAAGCAGAAAAAATGTTTTATGAAACGGGCTAAAATATAAAACATTAAGCACAAAAATACCATTTATGACACGCGCTATAATAAAAGACATTAAGCATAAAAAAGGATTTATGAAACGCGCTAAATAAAAAAATTAAGAAAACAAAGATGTTTATGAAACGCACTAAAATAAAAAATAAGCAGAAAAAACTATTTATGAAATGCGCTAAATAAAACAAAATAAGGAGAAAAAAATTATTTATGAAAAACACAAAATAAAAAAAATAAGCGGAAAAAATATATGAAACGCTCTAAAATATAAAACATTAAGCACAAAAATACCATTTACGACACGCGCTATAATAAAAGACATTAGGCATAAAAAAAGGATTTATGAAACGCGCTAAATAAAGAAAATTAAACAGAAAAAAAAACGATTTGTGAAATACGCTAAATAAATATAAGCAGAAAAAACATTTATGAAACGCGCTAAATAAAACAAAATAAGCAGAAAAAAAGATTCATGAAAGCCACAAAATAAAATAAAATTAAGCAGAAAAAATGTTTCATGAAACGCGCTAGAATAAAAAAAACATTAAGCATAAAAATACCATTTATGTCACGCGTTATGAGACATTAGGCAGAAAAAAGGGTTTATGAAAAGCGCTAAGTAAAAAAAAATTAAGCAAAAAAACCATTTATGAAACGCGCTAAATAAAATTAAGCAAAAAAAACTATTTATGAAACGCGCTAAATAAAACAAAATAAGAAGAAGAAAATGACTTATTAAACTCACAAAATAAAAAAAAAAATTAAGTAGAAAAGATGTTTTATGAAACGCGCTAAAATATAAAACATTAAGCACAAAAATACCATTTATAACACGCGCTATATTAAAATACATTAGGCAGAAAAACGTATTTATGAAACGCGCTAAATAAAAACATAAGCAGAAAAAATTATTTTTGAACCGCTGTAGTAGAGTATAGTAGAGAATATAATTTAATAAACTTGCATTGAACACTTACCGCCTGCAGCAGCGTAAACTTTGGTAACACAGCATTCCTGAAAGTAAACCAAAAATAGTATATAACTCACTAGCAATTATTCCCAATTTATAAAATATATGCAATAGGTCCACTGTTGAATGGAAGCCTGTGAGGAGGTTACTTTTAGACGAACGTAACAATATTATGAATACAAACTCTATCATCGTCATCATCATCATTATTGCAATCAGCTGTAACAACGTATTTATCTGTATCAAACCGCAAGGGATTAGACCACTACCTCTGTTTCTTGGATGCTCTATACCAGTTTCCCAAACTGGGAGTCGCGACGCCCAGGGGGGGTCTTGTAAAGAGCTGAGGGAGGTTGCGAGATGATTTACAAAATAAAACTAACAACGCAATTAACATACACTTACCATGTATTCAGAAGCATGAACAACATTCAACATAACAAAAAAAAAGTTCCAGTAGTTATACATTAAAGTAAAAAAATTATTATTTTAATGTCAGAAATGTGCCTGTTTTTCAGGAAATAGCTCTCACATCTGAACCCTGTATTCGATCTATACACATAGTGATATCACTTTCAAGTTCAATGAGATTTCTCGTCTTTGGTTTAATGTAAATCATAGACGAGAAGTTTATTTTGCATAAATATGAGGTTACAAATGAAGAGTCCCCTGCAAGAATGATGGATGTCACTTTCTTGTCGAAAACGAACAATAGCTTAAGACATATAGAATGTACATACAGAGTTATATGGCATTAACACTGATAGTCATTGTCCAGTAATGATCGGAAAATCACAGTTAAGCTTTGAGCGCTAAGCATTTCAAACGTTCAATTGCTTCTCCTGCAAAATGTATTCCAAATGACATCCATCATTCTTGCAGTGGACTCTTCAAATGTTACAACAAATTCAATCGACCCCTTACCTAGAGCCAATTTCTATTTCTTGAACCAATAGTCTACTTAACATATTTTCTGCAGTTATACTTTTTATAATTTATTATCACTAAAATTATGGCAGTAATACAATTTTCATGATTTGAGAATTTTTAATTATCACTTTTTTAATCAACATTCTATTTAGTGTTAATTGGGATGGCGAAAATGAGGAAATAACAAAATTACTATTCGAAAAATTCATTGTAATGTATGTTAAGATGCAAGAGAAATGTAAAAAAAAGCAAGTGAGCAAGGTACATTTTATGATGAAAATTTAAAAGTACCGTACGGGAAAACGAGTAAGAGGGAAACAGTACGTTTACCATAAAAAAAATATTTTCTGACATTTAATGTTCTCCAGCACCATTTAATATGTTATAAACTACACTAAGATACTTAAGTCGATACCCTCACACACACTTAACTTATCTCTCTCACTATAACTAATATTGAAATTGTTTTCTATTTTCAAGGAGTAAGCACTGTCATTCATAACCTCAAACACACAGTCTTTTTCACTATTTTCATTCTGCCCAGTATTCATATTTTTTCCGAAATGTTTTGGTATTTTACCATGAAATTTCCTCTTCTTTGACCAAAGTTTATCACTCCTTGGCATGATTTTGGAAATAAATGATCTGTTTTCCAACACACAAACAATAACTACCGTCAATTCACAAACAAAACACGAGATCAAAACACACGCGGGCTTGAACGGCTTTCTGGATCGACCACACGCTTCAGTAAAAGAGCCATACAACCAGAGAGTAAAAAATTAGAAAATAGCATGACTGCTTCTAAAGAGCAAAGAGTTTAAATACCAAGAGACTTTAAATGCTAAAAAGAGGTAGTAAAAATCAAAATAATGCAACGCGAATTCATACTGCGGTATATTAAAGCTTAATAATAATAATAATAATAATAATAATAATAATAATAATAATAATAATAATAATAATAATAATACTCGGGAGGAAATTAAACACAATAAATATGAGAAATTCCTGTTATTATTCGGTTGAAAAGCTTTTATCATCCAGTCTGCTGTCAAACAATCTGGAAGTTAGAATTTATAAAACAGTTATATTACCGGTTGTTCTTTATGGTTGTGAAACTTGGACTCTCACTTTCAGAGAGGAACTTAGGTTAAGGGTGTTTGAGAATAAGGTGCTTAGGAAAATATTTGGGGCTAAGAGGGATGAAGTTACAGGAGAATGGAGAAAGTTACACAACACAGAACTGCACGTATTATATTCTTCACCTGACATAATTAGGAACATTAAATCCAGACCTTTGAGATGGGCAGGGCATGTAGCACGTATGGGCGAATCCAGAAATGCATATAGAGTGTTAGTTGGGAGGCCGGAGGGAAAAAGACCTTTGGGGATGCCGAGACGTGGATGGAAAAATAATATTAAAATGGATTTCAGGGAGGCGGGATATGATGATAGAGACTGGATTAATCTTGCTCAGGATAGGGACCAATGGCGGGCTTATGTGAGGGCGGCAATGAACTTCCGGGTTCCTTAAAAGCCAGTAAGTAAGTAAGTAAGTAATAATAATAATAATAATAATAATAATAATAATAATAATAATAATAATAATAATAGCTTAGAATAAAAAATTCAATTTTTAATATTTTTTAAGTTAATGCCTCCTTAAAAAAATTAAATAGAAAAGTTAAGAGGACATAGAAGTGGATAACTATAACAAAAAATTGAAATCTTAGCATTATAAGGAGAAGAAAAAGAAGAACAAAGTGGTAGAACGGGTAAGAAATAAACAGGTAAAAAGTAGTGTAATCCGGACTAATGTATGTCAAAAATATAGGAAGAAAAATGATTTAAAGGGGGGGAAAAAGGAAAAGAAAGAATATTTGCGAAACAACCTTTGTTAGGACCGAAATAATTTATACTTCAATGATAATCACTACAAAGATATTTCACGATGATAGAACAAGAAGAGAAGAGAAGAGAAGAGAAGAGAAGAGAAGAGAAGAGAAGAGAAGAGAAGAGAAGAGAAGAGAAGAGAAGAGAAGAGAAGAGAACTAAATAATGCGGACATTCCTTCTAGGCGTTAGTTATACAACTTGTTCCGTCGGTTGCCATGGCAACATGCTTAGGTTATATAGTGTCAACTGGAATGAGAAGTACAAGGAGTTGGTTTTGTCCACTCGTGCCACCACATTTAATTTGGCTGCGGGCCATAGTCAACATCAGACATTAGCACCGTGATTTACTCTCTATGAAAATGTTTCTGCACCTCTCAAATTAATTACTAACTATCTCGCTCCCAGAGGAAATTCCATTGCCCCGAGATACAAGCACTTCACGTAGCCACCAGAGCCCACATCACAAGAATTGCAACTCAGGCTACAGTACATTACCAGTTATTAGCATACGACACACAGTTAAGGGAAGTACCAGTAGCTTATTTTATTTCATTACTGACTACACATTTATTAAAATTTTAATTGGAACGCAAGTTAATTACTTTCGTATGTAATTAAATATTTATTTCCCCAAACTAATTCTCTTATATTAATATTAATTCGCATATGTATTTCCTTTCCTATTCACTGTTATATGCATGTAATGGCCGGAATTTATTTCCAAAGAAGTAAGGCAACCGAACGGGTTAGCCTTGAGGTCCGGGATTCGATCCCAGGAGCCGGCAGTCCTAACTGAGGTTTTCCATGGCTTCCTGAGTTATTTGTAGGAAAATTTCGGGATTGTGCCTCTTGAAAGTCCGGTCATGGAAGGCGATCCTTCCCTTAATCCTGAATGCTGTGTAATGTCTTAAATGTTTGTGTTGTATCGGAGGTGGCCCTGGCATTGAGCTGATCCCTCATCCAGGGAGGTCCCTCATGTTCTTGTGTGGTCAAAAAAGTATGTATGTGCTCCAATAGATTAATTCCTCTCCCGACAGGTCGCGGCCCTGTAATTCCCGTGTGGTGGCCATTACTACCCTCCTTTTGCCTTCCTGGCTGCAGCACAGGTAACCATTTTATAGCTAGTCACAGTCTAGTTGAAATATATACAAAAGCGTTTTACAATATACTACTGTAGTATAACTCAGGGGATTAGTATTGATACTTAGTACAAGGCCTAATATTATTTGTTGTATTACTTCCAAATCAATGTAAGTTGGCAGTCATGTAAATTATGCTTCAGCAAGGAAATATACATATCTGACAACTATCAATAATTAAAAAGAAATCCCAGTAGTTAAGTCAGAATATCCATTGGTATACTGTGCCCCTTGGTTTACTTTACTTAGTCTCCACTTACTTTATTTGGATGGTCCTGGTCCAACTTGCCTTGGAATAGGTTTCTTTAGTCTACTCCCACAGAGCGGACAAACCCATGTCTGTCTGTTCCCTTTAACTTGGAAACGAGAGTTAATTCGAGTTTTTTATTGTCGTTTTCGCTATCAGCGTGGTCGATATAGTTTACAAACATTTATTTAATCGCAATTACATTTTCATTGTTGGCTAGTGTTATTGGTATCTAAATTTAATTTTAAACTTTACGTCTTTGTAATGTGTTTATGGAGAAATTATGCTACATGAATGAATGCATCTGCATTTCCGAGGCTTCGCGTGGTTCTATGAGCAATGGTTGTTACACTTTCGATGACTTGCTAAGCCGGAGTTAATATATCAAGTGATCGCCAAACGTATAAAGAGGCTAGTGAACAGGTCATGAAAGGAGCTCGAGTATCAGGTTACTTAATTCAATTCAATTCAATTTATTTGGCCATTATACATACAGATTCAAGCTTCGTCAGAATACATTGAAAAACATATAAATACATTTTAAAAAGCGCTAATAAAAGAAACAGTAAAATTTAAATAATACAATGAAAACCTGAAGTAATTTGAGACTTTCAGATTAAAGAAAACTAACTAGAGTACAATTAAACTAATTTATTAAAATGCAATTTCATACAAATTTGTGTTGAAAAACTCAGCAACAGAATAAAAGGATTATTTAATAACCAATTGTAAAATCTAGTTTTGAAGCTATTGATTTGTAATTTATAATATTGACTGGGGAGCTTATTATATAATTTCATCTCCATAATTAAAACGTTTGTGTTGCTCTTGTGTAATCTACTGTACAATATGGAATATTAATTTGTTCACTATTTCTAATTTCATGACCATGTAGATAGGTCACTAATGAGTAATTGTCGATATTTTGTCGAGTGTAAAGGACTAGATCATATCGTCACGTGAATGCAAGAACTAGGTAACTCGAAATTTGCGTTTTTTAGTTACCTCTTTTATAGCATAGCAAAATTCGCACAAAATGATCGAACGATACCAGCGACATTTATTTTCCAATATAACAAATAGGTAAAAGAAAACGAGACATATTCCTTAGTGCAAAAAATAAGTAAATAGGCAATGTCACAAAATATGAAAAATCAAGTTACCTAGTTCTTGCATTCAGGTGACGATATATTATATACAAGTTTATGATTGTAAAAATCCGCGATTGTCTGAAAAGCGGCCGATAATGTTCCAGATAGTTTGATTTACATAAAATTCTAATGGCCTTCTTTTGTAAAATCAACACGCTTCCAATTTTGGTTCCATTTCCCCAGAAAATTAGGGCATATCGGATTATTCATTGAAAGAAAGAAAAGTAGGTACATCTTAAATAATTTTTGAGAGACGGAAGTCGTTAAGGGATGTAACATGGAAAAATAAGTATCTAAGTATAGAAGGAAAAGTTAAAATATATAAAACAATGGTAAGACCGATATTGACCTATGGAGCCGAAACACGAGCCACCACATAAAAAAATAAATCAGCTATATACAACAATAGAAATGAAGACATTAAAATCAATAATAGGGAAGACGAGAAGAGATAGGGTGAGAAATAAGGAAGTAAGAGACCAGTGTGAAATAATAGACATTAATAAATTTGTGAAAGGAAGAAAAAAGGAATGGAATAATCATGTTACAAGAATGAGGGATGATAGAATAGCAAAAATAGCTATGAAATCCCTAGGAAGAAGAGGTATAGGAAGGCCGCAACAAAGATGGAAAGATGGTCTGCAATCAACATCTAGTGAATCTCCAGGATAAAGCGTGAAGAAAAACAGGTTACGACCTATATAAAAGAAGAAGAAGAATGAATGCATGTGTTTTATTGTTGTTAATATGTTTACTGTAATGCAGAGAGTGATTTAAAATTTTTAATTCACTGCTGTGAATAAAGCTATTGTGTAAGTTGCTAAAGACGGTGAAAAAAAGACCAATTTTGATCCCAGTCATGGATAAATTTAATGTTACTTATTAATATGTACGTCAGTAATGCCAGGCTCGTATTAACGTTCTATATTTACACATGTAGCTGTTGTGGACGCGTCGGTTTGGAGTCCATGTCAAAGAACAACTGAATAACATTATTATTGTTGTAATATAATGCAACCTGGGTTCCTGTCCATATGGAGACACACTACGCAACGTCAAACACCACAAAATTCGCTCTGAAATTGCTGATTCTCTTCGGGGAATAGGTTACAACGTGTTCAGGAGGTCCATGGAATCGCTACAGATGGCAGTCATTGTCGGATCGATATGCTCATATACAGAGAAAACTTATCAAAGTGAGACATACATGTTCCCACGATTAGCTTAGAACAACAGAGTGGTCAACAAGCAGAAGTTAATATCAAAAACTAGAAAATTTACGAATCCATAACAATATACTATGTCGAAAAATATGAACTTGAAGAAATACAAGTACAGTATTTGGATTAGTATTGATTGCAACACCTGGTACAATCCCGCGAGATGTAGTTAATATTTGGAAACACTTCCATCCAGATCTCTCAAAGTTAAAATAATTTGTTTTATTACACAGGTGGCTAAATTATTAGACTAAAACATTTCTCTTTGATACATACAGTAATATAATTCCTCATATCAGCTATCAGTATAATTCACAGAGTATATATTGTTGTAAATATGATTGTTTACACAGTTTAGTATATTTTTTTAAATGTTGGATATATTTGTCTGGCTGTGTTGGTAGGTCTATTATTGGTGTTTTAATTATATATTGCAAAAGATATTCAACACTCTGTTCTCCCATGACATGCAAAAAGGCTTAATTGAAAATCTGTGGTCTATACTGAAGAAGAAACTGAACAAAAAGAAGCTTACAACAAAACATTGACTCATTGAAGCACTGTCTGATATCTGGCTAAATGATGCTGATATTCAAAGAAAGTGTCAAACTTTGGTTACCAGCATCCCTGACAAAATCAGCATGTTAATGAAGACTAAGGGAATGTTCACAACATATTTTTAACATCTAGACTCAATTTTCTGTTCGTTATTTCTGTGCAGAATACATTTTTGTTCATTATTTCTGCCGATTAATAACAGCTTTGTTACACATGTAATCACTTTATTCTAATAATTTGGCCACTCTGTACCTATTAAAGTCTCAATTAGAATTTACACGAATTATTGTTATCAATTATAATTTTTATATTCAACGATGTTGTATGGTTTCTTCATTTCTATCTATGTCAAACCTTTCCTTGTTTGCTCGCTATACTTTGTCATTTGTAACAAACCATATTAATAGGAAATTTTAAAGTAAATCATGCTAAGTTTTGGATTCCTTTGTGTATAAGAATGAAGTGGTTCACATTATTAAACTTATAAAATGTGACGTAAGCATTTCCATGACAACCGAAATGAAATGAGGTCAATGTAATTTTCGTTCAACAAAGTCCACTCAGTATTTCTTTTAGTACATGTCGAGTATAGGTTTTACAAGTCAGGAAAATAAAAATATTTTATTAATACCTGTTATTCAACATAACCCCATTTTTACTTTTACTAAACTTGTGATAAACCAAAAACTAAAAGCTTATGATACTAAATCTTATTTATGTAAAAGATTCAGAAAATAAGGAGGGTTTAGAGGATATAAAGCACTTATTTATAGACTATTTACAATATTTTAACAATTATTAGCATTGTTTATTACTTAGTAAAGCAAATATGTGTGTCAAACTCGTCTTAAGGGCGCGTAGCTGCTACAGCATTAGAGATGGATTAAGGAGTTAGTTACAGCTTAGAGCAGTAAAATGTTTTTGAAATATCCAACATTTTTTTCCTCCATTATTGTATCTTGTACAATAATCAAAATTGGTATGTGTAAAACACTGTCCCTCTGCTATATGAGAAAAATATCTTTACGATTAAAAGAAAATTATTTATATATTTTTTAATTCAAAATGTGCAGTTCCCTGTGCAGTGATGAAGCGTTTCCCTCATAACTCATAAACTTGTTAACTTTTTCATGTTCTCTCTTTTTTATTTTATGGCTGAAATTCATGTTTACGATATCATGCTCTTTCGACTACATTCCTTAAAAAATATATATTTTTTTTATTTTGTGTTAGAAGAAAATACTGATATTTGACCACGTTGAAAAATGAATTTATTTTTTATCAGACAATCTATCAAAGATAGAGAAGTAATCTTGCATAATATTGTAGATGTCACATGCATTAATATACACAAGATATTTCATTACAGAATGTTGCATAGTTTTTTAGTTATATGGGAAATGCTTCATCACTGCACAGTGAACTGGATTTTGAAAAAAAAAAAAAATGTAAATAATTTTTTTAAATCCTTAAAATATTTTTTTCATATAGCAGAAGGACAGTGTTTTACATATACTAATTTTCATTATTGTATAAGATACAGTAATGGGGAAAAAATGTTGAATATTTTCAAAATGTTACTACTGAAAGCTGTACCTAACCACTTAAAGCATGCTGTTTATAAACTATGTAAACATTTAAATCTTTCTGAGTATGGTATCAGATATAAAATGCAGTATATCCTATGGTTTGGAAATGATAGGCACTTACAACAAAAAAAGGTACAGAGACAGTTCTTTAGAAAATATAATGTTATCATATATATAATGTAAGTGAAATAACCCTGCAGATTGAAAGGGACGATAGGGTACACTTAAATGAATAGAAAACCTGTATTACGTTTTGTGATTAAATGCACTGTTAATTTGAAAATTAAGTCGGAAGTTTCAGCAGTCCGGCAACATCGCCGCTAACACAATCTACTCGTAATACAGATGTAAGAGGTGAACGGACTCGGTGTGTCTCGGTAGGTGAGCTGCTATCTGCATTGACGTTGCTACTTGCTCGCATCGTGCAGTGGTTTGAAATTAAAGGTTTTTAAAATTAAATTTACACGAAAACCGTCTACGCTATTGAAATACACCAAAGGAATAAATTATTCTTTATTAGATTTCCTATCAATGCGGACAAAAATTACGATACTACTCGCAATAGTTACCGAATAAGAAGTCGTTAAACATTTGGAAAAGAAAAAATAAAACATTTTTCTGAAAAAAGTTTCCACCAATATGATATTATAGTTTTTCGTTACATACAACATGAGCTATTCGCTCTGAAAATCTGCAAGGCTATTTCACTTCCTGCACTTATGTATATTATATAACAGCTGAACTTGATAAGAAAGCGCGGAATGCAGCGTACATGAAATAGTACAGAAAACGTCAAAGACATGAAACAGCAGACAGGTGAACAGTCAATCCCAAAATCAAAAATACTCCGGAAACTGGAGCAGAACATAAAAAATCATACCGCGAAAAAAGCACCATAAATTCATTGTATCAAATAAACTATCACTAAAACTCGTGCACAGAGTCAAAAAGAAAATTAAATAGATAAGGATAAGAATATAATAATTCAAGAGAATATAAATTTTACTTAGGTAAGTAACTATCTTGAGAAGCATATTTATTTATAACAGATTTGAGTTTGCTTGCAACGTATGTGAAAGGTTATGGTTTGAGCAAGATCTAAAACCAGCAACTTCACATCATTTTGACATATATTAAGTAAGGAGTTTGTTGGCAAAGATGTAGAATACATTAAGGCTTGTGCAACTTGTTTTCAATCTTTGGGAAAGCAACGAATTTCGAGCTTGTCTAAAACTAATGGATTTGTATATCCACTCTATCCATCAAATTTCCCTCCCCTGGATTGCATCACGGAAAGATTGATATCTCCTAGACTCCCATTCATGCAAATTACAAGATTAAGACACTAAATGGAGGAATATGTTAGGAATGAAAGGCAACATGAAAGGTAAATTTATGAACTGTTTATACCGAGAGAGCCAATAAAATATGAACGATTTTAATAATTAATAACCTTGAACTAATTTGATACATTTCAATTATTAGATTTCTTGCACATGTTTAAAGATAGCAGGAGGTGAGAGGTTCATGCACGATGAACGAAATTTCCAAAATGACCACCGCGAACGCAATACAATGATTTAAACTTTCTTTAAAATTGTCAATAACTCTCTGGCACATGTCGTCAGATATAGACTCAATGAAGTTCTCCACGTTTCTCTTCAGCTCACAGCTGGCTCTATTCTGCTCGTAATCACTGTCCTTTGCATATCTCTATAAAAAGAAATCAATAGGGCTTAAGGGGACAAGGTGCTCAGAATCATAAAAAAAAATTAAATTTTTTGCTTTTAATGGAAATAAATTCTCTGAATCTACCTGATCAAGAGTATATATAGTTTTATAATGTTGCGATGTGTCAAACCTACAAAAAACAATTTTTAATTGAAGCAGGTATCTCATTAAATCAGTAGTGCCACGCCCCTTCACTGAAATGTGAAAGTGAAAACGTTGTGAAGGATGTAAATGTCAGTAGTGATAGTGTTGTAAATTAACAGTAATGATATAGGCCTAAATAGTAGCCGTAATATTATAATTAGCGCAGATTTGTAAGTAAGTCAGAAATTGATGTCAATTTCTAAACGCGGTTTTCTCAAAAAAATATTTTTATAAAGTCTATATTTATGCACCTATATCTCAGAAACTATTAGTGCTACAGATATGAAATTTTGCACGCTCATTGTACATCATATAATTACTTAATAGTAGCACTTTTACATTGATATAATATGTATTACAAGATTTAGATATATTTTTGTGTTGAAAATTTGAAGTTTTTCTCGGTAGAATTTATAAGAAAGTATATATATATTTTTAATTGATTAAATCGAGCTAGATCTATAATTTTGCTAGTGAACGTAGATAATTATATTGCAAATACGTATGAAAAATTTTAGCCATGTAAATTAACCAGTTTTCAAGAGAAAAGAGCATGAATTTAACATTTTTTGTTTTTTCCCCCCTTCTTTTATTTGAATACAATTTTTTTTAACTTAATTATAGCAGTTAATGTAACAAACTAACCACCAATATAATCCTAAAAGCATGTAGAGTAACATGTAAAAATTTGAAAATAACACTTTTTATACTTTCAGAGAAATAATCACCTAAATTCAGCATTGCGCACTATGAAAACATCTAGAATACCTTGTCCCCTTAGGTCTAGTGAGTGAGGAGCCCAAAAGAAGTCATTCTTCTTTGAAATCGTCCTGTCTTGAAAAATGTGCTTCCAAGAGTGCAATTGTAGAGCCTGCAGTATGTGGTGTTGCACCAACCTGTTGGATCCACAGGTGTTCGATGCCTCCGAAATCATCTAATTTTTCTACGAATCTTCTTATGATTTATTGGTATCGTTCCTTGTTAACACTCAGCATATTCCCGTTTTCATCCGAAAACCAGTGGGATCAATAATGCCTTTCGTGCTTAGAGCCCACCAAGCAATGCATTTTCGGACTATGAAATGGCTGTTACCACACTTCTTCTGGTTTGAACCCCAGAAACTCCAGTTTTGAAGATTCACGACACCACTAAAAACCCCTTTCAAGCTAAATATATCAACTTGTCATAACGAAAACGTGGTATAGTACCACGAACTCAAACAAATGAAGAGTCCATTGCAAGAATGATGGATGTCACTTTCTTGTCGAAAATGGACCAAGACTGCCAATGCATAGTTTAAGACATAGAATGTACATACAGAGTTATATGTCATTAACACTGATAGTCATTGTCCAGTAATGATAGGAAAATCTCAGTTAAGCTTTGAGCGCTAAGCATCTCAAATTTTCAAGTGCGTCTCCTGCAAAATGTATTCAAAATTACATCCATCATTCTTGCAGTGGACTCTTCAAATATAAAAGAAATAACAGAAAGCCTAAAATAAAAAATATAGAATTGATATCACTGCCCAAAAAAATAGTACAAAATAACATTCTCATAAATAAAATAGTAGCATACTCAGCCAAAAAGAAATAATGCACGAGATGAAAATGCGCTTCATTCGTGAACCAAAAATTGTCCTCATTTTCTTCCATCTTGCGAAAGAACTTAACGTACATGTTGTTGCGGATACGATTGACATTCGCCGTTAACACGTGTTTCACTTGAATTTTGTAAGGAAACAGTTTACTTACGTACTTACTTACAAATGGATTTTGAGGAACCCAAAAGTTTATTGTCACCCTCATATAAGCCCGCCATCAGTCCTCCATTCCTATAATCATATCCCACCTCCCTCAAATCCATTTTAATATTATCCTCCCATCTACATCTAGGTCTCCCCAAAAGTCTTTTCCCTCAGCTCTTCCAACTAACACTTTTTTGTGCGTTTACTATGTTCCTCTTTTGTGATCTTTCATGTCTTTTTCTCTAATTTAATTTTTTGTTTTCGCTCTGTGTGTTAGTTATGCTTTGTCTTATGAGACAGTCAGGTTATTGGGAAAGCTGAAAGAGTGTCTTTCTAAATAAAAATGCATTGCTTGATTCACTCATACGTGATACATGTCCTGCCCATCTCTAATGTCTGGATTTAATGTTCCTCAAATGAATTTTCAAAATCCTCCCCAGAAACACCATCTTCAATCCCAATTCCTGTGCGCGTCTGCGATACCTCATTAAATAAATTACATACCTCTTGTTAATTTCTGTTTCTGTCACCATAACTAACTATCATTGGGTTTTTTATCCTTTCTCTTTCGGAAAGCATTGCCATGATTAACAGTTTTAAACTCAGGAATGGAATGGAGTCATTGTTTATCTATGTTATTGTTTTGTTTCATTGGCCTACTCCATATGAATACACACATTTATATTTGTTTTACATATCAAAGCCTTTGAAAGAACCATAATTTTAAACATTCTCTGAAACAGTTTCGTTGTTGTTCTGTTTGTTTCATGGCCTACTCCATTATGAATACACATATTTATTTTGTATTATATTACGAAAGCACTTGAAAAAACCATAACATTTACAAGAGAGAATTCATCATTGATGCTGAGTCAAACTTCTGTTTGTATCTAAAATTGAATTGGGATTTCAAAAATATGTAAAATTTAATATAGGGTGCCATTTAAAAAAGTGTTATTTTTTGCCACACTCTTTATATGAATCAATACTTTTGTGGAAGCACAGCCATAAGTTTTAGTTAGAGACCTCAAACAACTTTCGTTTTTGGTATTTTTTCATAAAATGAATATTTAAATACTTATTAGCAATATTCCATATTTAATTAACACACTGTATATTTCACTGTTCAAAAAGTGTTTTTGATAGGAGACATACTTACGTCAAATTCTTCGGGACTAAGGTTCAATTTTAAAATTTTTATATCGTTCATAACAACATAAAATGCAGTAATCAATTGAAATAATATCGTATTACATTTTGAGGGAAATAAATTTGTGTAATACATTTATAAACACCCTGTGAATAGTGTGTTTATACATGAGATGCTAGTATTAATACATCACTGTAATTATAGGTATAGCGACACTTGATGTGGCGTTACTAGCGTATTTCCTCTGTAATACACGGCGAAGAGAATCATTTCTGTTATTATCGGCAATACTAATACTACTTACATCAGATTATGAAGGAATAATGACATATATTTAGCATAAATATATGTTGCAGTGTGCTACAATACTAGTAAAAACAACAACGAATCGACATCTGATAGAGGGAGGGGAGAGGAATTTAATTTCATTTCATATCAAGGCATACTGTTGCAGAGGTAGTATAAACTGTCATTGGTAGGTAATAAAAGAGACCACCTCTGTACGTTACGTAACATATATACAAGGAGGGTGGAGTAGTGAGAGGGGAGGAATAGAGGTGAATTTATGACGCAGTCTGTGATGTAACGATCCTCCTCATCATGATGATTAGTCTTGTGTCTTGGCTGCCATATTTATACGTGCATGAACTTCCCCCTGTGTCACGATATTCCTCAAGTCGCGTCTCTAATAAAATGTTGTATCAGTTACAAAGCACACGGTACATACAAGCTTGCGAATTTACTTTGTCAACATAATTGGCGAGTTACAGTTACCAGATGTGGCGAATGAGTAATGGGGCTCAATTAATTCGAAAAAAGGATTATTTTAATTGGTTATGTAACGAGACTGTACCAATCTTTAGGTTTTCTTGAGTCTGATAAGTTAGTGATAGCGAAATGGTATTATCGCGGTAAATGGTAACTTGTGTTCGGTGATAAGTAGGGAACGGAATTTGGAGTAGTAAAAGCTAGTATTGGCATCTACACAGTCATTTGTTTACAACCCTTTATACCAAGTCCTCCCCTCCATGACATACTCGCAGGTCTCTACACGTCAACAACAGGTAAACGGGACAGTTGTCGCATAAGAACTTCAACGTGCAGGTTTGCAGTTCAGAGTAGTAGGTACAATGCCGAAAGTGAAACCAACTAACAATACAGTATTGAAAGACTATATTTGTAAAACCTCCAGATCAAGTATCAAAATTCAGGAATCAATTCCCTAAATTGTCGCTTCCCCCATGTCCAGTTCCTACGAGATGGGGGTCATGGTTAGAAGCTTGCAATTATTACGCACGTCACCTCCAATCTGTGAAGAAAGTGGTCCAGTCTTTCGATACCGATGACGCGGCTGCGATTCAAATACGCCAGGAACTGCTAAATGATGAAACAATCGAGAAAGAAGTCACGGATATTAAGTCAAATTTTGGATATTTACCGGATGCCATTATTCAATTAGGAAAGTCAGGAGTAGAACTAGTTGAGCAAATAAATATTATGAGGACTATTGTAAATAAACTGAGTGCAGTAGAAGGTGAAATAGGAAAACGTGTTGGTGAAAAAATGAACAAAGTTTTGATTAAAAATGATGGATACGATATTCTTAGTCGGATTTCAGATGTACTAACAAAGAAGTTTCCCAATGACGTCATTCAACATGTGAATTCAATTGACGTGTCTTGTTTCAAGTACTCTCTATTTGTCTCTGCAGATGGAGAGCGGAGTTTTTCCATGTTACAAAATTTCCTTCCTTGCAACAGAGCAAAGTTGTATTTTGAAAATTTGAAAAATAATATTTACAATTTATTATAACAAGGCATAGCATTAATTGAAAATGCCATTTCGTTTGGATCTACACATTCAGAGGCGAGTTCCATACAGAAGACAACTGTCTATCAACATCAATATGTCCACTGACACGCGAAGATGCAGAGGTTCATATTTAATTATGTATATTTGTAATGTTGTTTATTGGTGACTTGTGCGTTGCGAAGAAAAGCACATGTAGTTAAAAAAGAAATGCAGATTATGTATGTAGGTCACTATATGTCATTAAACTATTCCATTTGTTTATTCTGAAATATATTTACAGACGTTGCGTGTAAGTTTGTATGAAGTGGACTGTACTCTTCCATGCGCCGTGACGCAGCTCGCTTGACAGTCACTGAGCTACGATTATCTATACTACGTTTCACCATTCTTTATAATACTCCAAATCCCTTTCCCTGGTGATAAGCATAAGTATGTTGTATGTCTGTATATATTGTATCGTTATATTACAAAACAACTATTTTAATTACTTACTAATATATTTATTATGAGGCTTATAATTTATTGTGTCAATTTCTCCGGGAATTTTTGAGACAAACATAAATAACAAAAAGTAAGAAAGACTCACCTAATTAATACTGCTTCATCCATCATTTTATATATGTGAGTGTATTCACATGCATCGAATTAAGTGCCGCTCTACGTTTAGTAACAATGTTTCCTGCATTACTAAACACGAAACAACTTTTTCTGTCAAGCACTTCTCCACGATCGTTCAGTTTAAATCCAAACGTTTTACCGAGTTTACCTCTCAAATTCTCATATGACATAATGGAGTTTACATTTTTCACAGACCACAGGAAACCGATTTTTTTCTTTATCAAACTAAACACACAACCTTCATATAGGCTACAAACTCAATATAGAAACTGCAACTGCAAAACTACAGCGGTCGAAACAGAAGATTGGCCCCTATTGTAATCGAAATACCAGATTTTAGAAAGAGAAGAAGATAGTTACGCTCTCACTTACACACAGTGTAAACATGGCTATTTTATAAGGGATGAGGTGGACCAATCCCAGAAAAGTATGCATTTCGAAGAAGAGCTGACAACAAATCGAAAGTTTTCTTGGAAAACCATAAAACTTAATACGGGTTTCGCATTGTGTTCCAACTTTCAATAGAGGTAAACTAGGTCACTGTCCTCATATCTCCATCTCTCTCTGAAGTGTTTGTGCAAAGATTTTCCCTACGCTACCTGCTTTGCAGTTAGAAAATAACAGTACTATTGTGTTTTTAAGTAAGCAGTTTCCGAGAGAGGAATATTGGCGGAATTTTTAGTATGAGTTTGTATTAACAAAATAATAAATTATATCAACTAAAATCGATTAATTTTAATCGACTCGATTATTAGATTAAATATTTTTGATCGATTAATCTTACAACAGAAATTGATCGATTAATCTTGCAGCAGAAATTGATCGATTAATCGATTAGATTAAACGATTAAATCCCATAACACAAATTAGAATACTTTTTCTCGGTCGCCTCTTTAAAAGTTGGACGGAAAACTGTAGACCATAATGGTGATGGTATGTTGTAACCTTTTCCAATACTATTATTCTATTTTACGGAACTCGAAATTTAAAAGCGTGATGAAAGTTTAAATACAATATATTATATTTTGCTTTGGTTCACTCATGCACAATAAAAATATTTGCGACAAGAGATGTTAATCCTATAATAATGGACAGCTATTCGCTGAGGGCAGTGATTATATCTGGATTGTACTAGTGGCTACTAGGACTTTGAATATTTGCATCGAAATTACAATTAATTCTGTTCATAATAACTAAATTCTCCTAAATAAAGAGGTCTGGAGCAGCTCATTTAATTTATCTCTTCCATTTCACGCTAAAGTTAAAACAAAACCAATCGATAGGATTCAAATTCCTTCTTTATTTTCAATAAAGCTGTATTATTTTTTTTAACTAAAATTTGTATTTCGTGCGAATTTTTTCTGCATAAATTTAATACGTATAAAATTGATGTCGAGTACAGACCGATTATTTAGTCCTGACAGCTCAACGACGAGAAAGAGGGGAAGTAATAGGAGTAGTGGAGAGAACTGCGGAGTAGAGATAAGGGCGAGCGGTCGGTAAAGGAATGCAGTACAGCTTAACTGTACTAGAAACATACCGCTCTACCGCACGCATGACATCCGATTGCTCTGAAGGCAAGCGAGTGACTAACCCAAACACCCCTTGGCGTAACTAAATGGACTCGCCTGACCCAGGCGCACATCTCGCGCGACTGTCAGGACTAAATAATCGTACTGTAAGAAGAGAGAAGTCTTTTCAGTAATCTTTATATGTAACAAGCAGTCAAAGTCAGGATAAGACAAGAAATTTCAGAGGAAAGTCGAATAGAGAAAAGAACACGATAAGGATGTTCTTTATCACCTACCTCATTCAACATCCACTTGGAAGATTTAGTGAAGAACTGTTTCAGAACATGAGAGCGGTGATAGTAGGAGGAAGAAGAATAAAGTGGTGATGATATGGCCTTGTAAGCAGAAAACGAGACGATACTAAGAGATATGCTGCTAGAGCCAAATAATAGCTGTGAGCAGTATGGGATGAAGATAAATGCAAACAAGACGAACGCCATGGATATCGGAAGAAAAATAAAGAAGATAAAGTTGGGAATTCGAAATTAGGCTACAGCAAGTAATAACATGAGCTGCTGCCAGGAAACCAAAGATAGGGTAGCAATGGCAAAGGAGGATTTTAATAGAAGAAGGAGTATCGTCTGCGGACCTCGGGGAAAAAAGACTAAGTTGTGGAGTGCATCATTAGCCTATATGGGTCACAAACATATACATCACGACAAAGTAAAGAGAAACGACTAGAAGAATTTAAAATGTGGATTTTCAGACGAAAGGAGCGTTTTTAAATGGACAGATAAATTAAGAAATGAAGCTGTATTACAAAGAATAATGCTGAAACTGATCAGGAAGAGGAAAAGGAATTGGCTGAGTCACTGTCTTAGAAGAAACTGCATATTGAAAAATGCACTGGAAGGAATGGTGAAAGGAAAAAAAGTTCGGGACAGAAGAAAATATCAGATGATAGTCAACATTAAGATACTGATGTATGGATCGGAGACTATTTATTTATTTATTTATTTATTTATTTATTTATTTTAATTATTTATTTAACTAGCTAGCTAGCTAGCTAGTGGGTACAAATTAAAATTATGAAACAATGTTTCTAGCCACTACCGTAAGAGCCAGGCTCGTGTACGGTGTGGTCTTAGTCAATAATATAACATAAAATTTACGACAGTTTACTGAATACAGTAAGTAAATTAATTAAAACCGATAAATAACACACAAGAGCAAAAAAAAAAAGAGAGAGAAAAAACACATTTAATATAAATTTACAATCAGACAGAAGCCAGTGATATTCATTAAAAACATGAATATAGTCGACAGAAATAAAAGTTAAAAAATGCACACATTTGTTAATATTATATATCATGAATAATTTTATAAATTTCTTTTTTAAAAGCTTCAATTTTAAAATATTTCAAATTTGGAAAATTATTTGTAATTTTATTATAAAGTGTTGGGCCGAAACTAGCGCCATATTTTAAGAGCTGCACTTGTATGACATTTAGGCTCAATTAATGGGAAAGTAGACTTTTGTCTTCGAGTACGACATTAATGTAGATTGGATTTATGTTTTATTTGATTTCTGTGGTACTAAGTTAGTAAACTATATTTATAAATTTCTTCAATAGTTAATACTTTAAAATCTGTGTAAATTTAATTTGTTGGGTAACCCATATTTTTGGTTAGACAAATTTTTATTAATCTTCTGTATAATAAAATTAATGGATTAAGTACAGATGATGCTACTCCGCCCCAATTTGTTATACCATATTGTATTAATGATTGTACCAAAGCTAAAAATATTATTTTCAATGCCTCCTCAGTGATAAAATTTCGAATTATTATGAATTTATAAATTGTCTTTCTTATACTTGTACACATAAAATCAATTTGTTTAAGGACTTAGAGGAAGGCGGAAAATAGAGAGGATTGGAGAATGCTGGGCTTGTAGCGAAAGACTTATCCTTTGGCAGAAAACTGAATATGAATGAATGAATTAATGAATTAATGAATTAATTAACTAATTAATTAATTAGTTAATTAAGTAATTAATGCCGAAAATAAGAAAATCTACCAAATAGTTCAGGAGAAACAGCCGTAGCCTATATAAGAGGGCGAACGGAAAGAGTGGATGGTGAAAGCTATTTTTTTTCGCCGTCGTGGATACTAAAAACATGTACTTCCACGAAAATCTGTTATCCATTTTACAGCGTCATAATGTCTCTAACAAGAAAATAAAATTCAGTCTAACTGTTCATTCGCTTGACTGTGTATACAGAGTGTGTCTAAATTCCCATTACAGACTTTGAGGGCTCGTAGTGGGGACCAAGACGATTACGTTTTGCATAGGAAGTCATGTTCGGAAACGTACCGTTTTCCTGCTAAAGCTGGCGCCAGCGTTTTTGGCGTGTGTCCTAGAGTATAATGCCCAATTTGTGAGCTGAGTGCAGCTGAGAATGGTACCATTTCCTATGCATGTCAGATCAGCCATTTGCCAAACACAGTTATCAAACTGACTGCGGCAAAGGTAAAACACTTGTACTTGACGTTCCCATTACTTATTTCACACGCCAAAAACGGTGACGCGGACTATACAAACAAAACACCACCACAACACACGTTGAACTCTCCCACTTCCGTTGCTTACTGTACGATGTTTTATAATTAATGACGGCATTTAAACATATTTTCTATTCATATGAAGCGAAATTTCGAAATTAGTCTCCGTTAACATCATATTTTTCACTATGGGTCACTAAAAGTGTATCGTAGCGTTTCTATTATCACTTTAACATTGCAGTTCTCGCGATTACACACCAAACCAGTGCAGTAGTATAGTTCGGATCAGCTTAATTAGTACTCTAAGGGTAAAACCTAACCATTTTCCCCCTTTTACTACATATGCTATTTTCTAGCTCTCAAATTGAATTTTATTTCACCAACATCGTTTCGAATTTCGGGTACTGACAAATGCTACAACTGGCAGTTATTTTCTCACTGTTACGCTGGCAGCAATAATTTCGGTTTGTAGTAAAGGAAACTGATAAAAATGCAAGAATCTAAGCTTGTGAATTAATAATTACTTAGTAATACCGACATTAATATTAATATCAATACATAATTCAGTTCTGTTGCGTTGTGATTTCAATTCAACTCTATATTCAAGTAAGTGTAATTAAATAAGAAATAGCTTATATATCTATTTGATATGAAACATGGACTGAAATATATTTCGCATTTTAATGATTTTTTTTTTGTGTTTATTAAAATATCCAAGAGAGAAAATAGCATGGTATCGACTTCTCCAAGAAAGAAAGTGCTTGTAATCTTTTCAATCTTTCCTTAAATGTATTGATTTTGAGAAGATCACCTGAAAAATTGCCGCAGGTAAGCTGTTCCATTCTACTATTGTGAGGTTCGCAAAGGAAAATTTTGCCACGTGTGTTCTTTGTTTTCTGTATTTGAACTTCATAATATGATCACCCTACTTCTGACTGAGGTTCTGGCTGATATGTACATCTATTATCAGGCAGCAAATCTCACTTGACGGTGTGTCAGAGGAAGAACAATATTGTTTCTATGCATCTGAAGTCTGATTAGTGTAATACACGAGTCATTCAAATATTAGTGGCAACATTTGAATTAACAACAAATAAAACATTTTTGGGACAGTTACATTGTTGCAGTGCTTAGAAGTAATCTCCTCCAACATGAAGAACCCGCCTCCACACCTCAGAGAGACGACGGATGCCATCCACAGCGTCTTGTTGCACTAATCTTCGAACAGACTGCTCTGCTGCTGCTATAATTGCCTGTCTGGTTCTAAAGCGAACTCCTCTAAGTGGTAATTCCATTTTCGGGAAACGGTCAAAATCACATTGACTCGTATCTGGAGAGTATGGAGGATGTTCCAGAACTTCCCAGTTCCATCTGCGGAGTAAATTAACCACAGGAGCAGCTATGTGAGAGCGAGCTCCATCATGTAGCACAATAGGATAAGAATTCAGGAGATTTGGACGTTTACGGCGCACCGCTGGTTGTAAATGGTGTTCCAGAAAGTAACTACTATGCACCATTCACACGATTTCCGATATAAACTGAATGAGTGAGAAGGATTCCGTCAAAATCATAACCAACAACGGTGTTCTTCTAGCAGCGCTCTTATAGCGTTCAATTGCCGATTATGGTCTACCAGCTCCACATTTTTTATGAACATCTTCCCTCCAACTGCGAAATGCATGCGCCCACCTAGCCATGGTACTATATGTGAATCTCTCTACCACAAGCTTCCAGTAATGCTGTATGGCATTGTCGAGCATTCTTGCCTCTTGCAATCTGAATTTCAATGAAGCACCTTTGTTCGTATTTGTTAAACATTTTAGAGCGCTACAGATAAGTCTACAAATTAAACTCACTACAAATATCTTATAAATGAGATTATTGTCTTCAAACTCATAGATAACACATATCAGATGCTCTTCTTTCTCATTGTTATCAGCTTGCATCATTTACCGCTGTTAGGTACAAACATTGTTGCCATTAATTAATTATTGAATGACCCATTATGTAGCTAGTCGATGATGTATGCAATGAAGGGGGAAAGGAACTGGTCGCCCTACCCCATTATCTCCTGGCCTATTTGCCGCATAAGTGGTGTCATTTTGGTATCACTTGTGAGGTTCAGACATCTCTTCAGACAGTTGACTAAACAACAATATGATCAATCCTATCTAAGTATGATGGTGTCCATGCTATGTGACTCACCATATAAACCAACCGAACAAAACGTACAGGGACATCATTTTATTTTTACTTCAATTTTTATTGTACCTGAATTTTTTAATGTACTTCAAATCCCACCCCTTCTACTATTGAAGTTCAACCGTCCTCCACACAGAACCAAGACCGCATATAGTCATAGTAGTCAAAGTAAACAGTACGTTCCAAAAATATGTTCGCGTTTTCCAGTGACGAAAGAGCTTTCAATACTGAATCATTTTCGCACAGGTACTGCTGTCCGTTTGCCTACGTCGCATCCCGGTTTCCCCCACCCGCTTCTATTCGCCTCTCTATAAAGACTAGTGGCTGGGCTGTCTTAACTCTTTTCTGAAAACATTAATTTCTGTTAGGAATTGGACGTTTACTTAATATTATATAACTGTTTAAAATAACTTAAATAAAAGGGCCTCGTTAAGTAATTAACTGTCACGTGATTTTCCCCCTTTCTAAGACCCTGCGACATAACCACTTGGACAGACAATAGATAGCATGTCTGAGTAACTTTATCTTTTCGGATCGGGCAGAAGTGAAGATTGAATTTACAGTACGTAAAGTACTCTTTTATAGAGTAGCTACAGAATTATTTCAACATGAGTTACTAGTACGAAGGACGAAACTGATATTTGGAATTAGGTACAATAGTCTATAGTGCGATAATATATACAAAAGAACTGAAGCCTGTATCGAAATGAAGGCCACCATTTTCAAAAATGTGTTTAAAGATCCATATTGTGATTATTTTTCAGTTTAACTTTATTCTCTATATAGTAGCAACGCTAATGTGCTGTAGACAGTATAATATACACTGCATAATGAATACGTTTGTATTCGTGAGTAGAAACATTCATTGTTAATACTGTACTGTATTTTGATTAAACAAAAACATAAAGAAAATTATCGAACTCAAAATTGCGATATTTCCTAGTTTACGTAAATGGATGAACCACTTTTCTTCCCTCCTATACCTAGTAAAGTGATTTGTTTGTATATTACGCCAGTATCACCGAACTCCGGTCGTGGAAGGGGGTAGCAAACGGTGTTTATGGTTCTTTACCGTTGATCCAAAGGTATAGCCAGGTTAACATTAGAAATGTTAATAAAAATAAAATGATGTCCCTGTATATGAGAAAGGACTTCAAATATGCGACCACGAAACCTGTAAACCACTTGTCTCACTCCATACAACTGCACTAAAAATTAAAATTCTTTAGAGGTAGAGTTGGAGACTCAGTAACATTAAACACGTGACATGCTCTTGTGTTCCACGTACCGCTAAAACTACAAGCAACTTCATGCTAACTCTTCTCATCCGTCATATTTAAACGCACTTCAAGTCTTCTGTTACGTCACGGATATCGTAAGCTGGCATCTCTGATAAATTGTTGTATCAGTGGCCGCATGTATGCATACCACCCGCCATGAATCTATATGCCGGTGACGTCACAACATTCGCGATACGGACCGGGTAGAAAACGCCTGGTCCTCGTGTTGGTCCCGCTGTGTGCTAGTCTAGAATGTCAGTTAAAGTGACATACGTCATTCAGAACGAGTTCAGGTAAGTTTGATTGCCATAGTATTCGTGACCATAAGATTCTATCACAGACTTGCACATGAACACACACACATACATATAGAAGGATACGACTGAAAAAAGGCAAGGGATCATAAAACCTGGGTTCCAGGTATTTTTTGAATTATAATTTTATTCTCGTTATTATTATTATTATTATTATTATTATTATTATTATTATTATATTCTTCTCTATGCGGATGACGTGAATATGTTAGGAGAAAATCCACAAACGATTAGGGAAAACACGGAAATTTTACTTGAAGCAAGTAAAGAGATAGGGTTGGAAGTAAATCCCGAAAAGACAAAGTATATGATTATGTCTCGTGACCACAACATTGTACGAAATGGAAATATAAAAATTGGAGATTTATCCTTCGAAGAGGTGGAAAAATTCAAATGTTTTGGAGCAACAGTAACAATATAAATGACACTCGGGAGAAAATTAAACGCAGATTAATATGGGAAATGCCTGTTATTATTCGGTTGAGAAGCTATTGTCATCTAGTCTGTTGCCAAAAAATCTGAAAGTTAGAATTTATGAAACAGTTATATTACCGGTTGTTCTTTATGGATGTGAGACTTGGACTCTTACTATGAGAGAGAAACAGAGATTAAGGGTATTTGAGAATAAGTTTCTTAGGAAAACATTTGATGCTAAGAGGGATGAAGTTACAGGAGAAAGTTACACAACGCAGAACTGCACGCATTGTATTCTTCACCTGACATAATTAGGAACATTATATCCAGACGTTTGAGATGGGCAGGGCATGTAGCACGTATGGACGAATCCAGAAATGCATATAGAATGTTAGTTGGGAAACCAGAGGGAAAAAGACCTTTGGGGTGGCCGAGACGTAGATGGGAGGATAATATTAAAATGGATTTGAGGGAGGTGGGATATGATAGTAGAGACTGGATTAATGTTGCAGAGGATAGGGACCGATGGCGGGCTTATGTGAGGGCGGCAATGAACCTGCGGGTTCCTTAAAAGCCATTTGTAAGTAAGTATTATTATTATGTTTGGATCCAATCTTGGCCCCTTGTTCTTTTTACTTTATATCAATGATTTGCCAAACCAGATTTTACACTCTAAATGTTTACTGTATGCCGATGATTTTAAATTGTATAAAGTCATTGACAAACATCAAGACGCTTTTGATCTACAACATGATTTGGACAGACTATATAGATGGAGTATTGACAATTTTCTTCTTTTAAATCCTAATAAATGTTGTTTTATGACGTATTCTATAAATCAGATAATTGCTCAAAATTCGCATGAAATTACTTAGAGTAGAATCATTTAAGGATTTGGGTATTTACTTTACACAAAACTTGTTTTAAAATGCACTTAAAATCACGTGGTAGTTGATGCATACAGAAAATTAGGATTTATAATCAGAAATACAAAAAAAAAAAAATTAAAATATAAATACTATTGATACTCTATATACTGTAAAACTCTAGTTAGGAGTAAACTAGGGTATGCGTCTACAATATGGTCACCTCAGTTCTAGTCTCATCAGATGCAAATAGAAATGATACAGAAAAGATTTTTACGTTATTTTTATATTTTAAAAATTATCACGTATCGTCTTATAAAAAGCAAATTTCATATAATCAGTTACTTTTTTAATTTAATTATAAAACCTTAAAATCTAGATGATTAATTAATAGCAAAATTTTACTCTATAAGACTGTTAACAGTATAATGAATAACTGTGATTTTCTTAAATTGCTTCAGTTCAATGTAAAAGGAACAGAATTACGTCATAGGCAACCTTTCATTATTCCAATTCCTAGAACTGTTTTCTTCAAGAACTCTTCATTGTTTGTTATGTGTTATACTTAAAACTCTGTGTCTTTAAACTGTGATTCTCAATTAGATTTCAGTTTATCAGTTAAATAATTTCATGCAATATAAAAAAGAACTATATTTCCTGAGGTATTTAAATTATGAATAAGTGTATTATAATGCTTTTACTCTAATTTTGAAATAATTCTGTATTATATATTAACATTTGGCACTAATATTAACTACTGCAGTATTATATTCTAGCATCCATTATGTACCTTTGTTTCTTTCCTTTGTGTTGTTTGTTTTGTTTTTTTCTTATTATGTATTTTGTATATGTATCAATGTAAGCCATCTGTAATTGGAAGCTTGCTTCTGTTGGTGGTGGAGTTTAAATAAATAAATAAATAAATAAATATTAAATGAAGCTCCTGAAGTAATACTTTTCTTACCTCAAAATTCACAACGATCAGAGAGAAAGAGTGAATTCTAGAACTAAACCAATACTATTTTTGAAATACATGCCAATAGGAACATTTGATTTAAATTCTGGCTGATATGTACAGATAAGGAATTAAAATTTTGAGCCAGTTTTGATAGAAATCCACCTGTATGTAGGCAACAATTTTACACGACAGTCCACAAATAGCACATACAGCTCTTGTTTCTTGCACATGCGGTGTGTTGTAAGCGAACAATAACGGAGCTCGAAATTTTATTTCTATGTAGCCTACGTCTATTATCAGGTGGTACATCTCACTTGACGATATGTATGAGAGGAAGAACAATTTAGTATTTATTACTACATACAATACAAAATAAATTAGGGGCTTGGTATCAAAGTTGGACAACTACACGTTTGCTTCTTTACAGGAGAGACGACAAACTAGATCCTTGGAAACAATGACATCATTATACGTACATTTTTTTAAACATTCTCACGGGTCATAGAAACATTTTTTCAGTCTCAAAATGTGATTAAAATTAATATTCAGGTTGCAATATAAGTTGAAAAAGTTTAGCTGTCCATCTCTGAATCTAAGTCATGGAGTTGTCTGTTTTTGAAACCAAACGAAGCCATATTTAGATCGGAGTTGTCTGTTTTTGAAACCAAATGAAGCCATATTTAAATTGGAGTTGTCTGTTTTGAAACCAAATGAAGCCATGTTTAAATTGGAGTTGTCTGTTTTCGAAACCAAATGAAGTCATATTTAAATTGGAGTTGTCTGTTTTCGAAACCAAATGGAGCCATATTTAAATTGGAGTTGTCTATTTTCAAAACCAAATGAAGCCATATTTAAAGTGGAGTTGTCTGTTTTCGAAACCAAATGGAGCCATATTTAAATTGGAGTTGTCAGTTTTCGAAACCAAATGAAGCCGTATTTAAATTGGAGTTGTCTGTTTTTAAGCCAAAAGAAAGCGAAATATTCTACTTTTGAATCCAAGTCTCTTCTAACTCGGTTTCAAAGCAAATTTACGTAAAGCAGTACTTATTCATCCACAAACCAATTATATAAACAATCAGCCATGTTGGATTCGCGATGCGTGATGGGAAAAGATGGTACGAATGTGGGCTTCTCACTGGCTACTGAAGGAATTGTCCTAATTTGAAACCAAGCCACAGTGGAGTTGTCTACATTTTGATTCTAAAGCGCACAATTAAGTGCTATTTTCGCTCTGTTCCGTCCGTTTTTGAACCTAAACAGTTCCAGAATCACATTCAGCATACAAAATTCTATGATAAACAATCGATATCTCGAAATCGTAAAAAATGGAGTTGTCTAACTTTGATACTATGCTCCTCAAATATATATATATATATATATATATATTAGCCTATGTACTCGTTTGAGCAAGCTTGTATTCGAGGGCCGTTCTATAAATAATTATTTTTTACTAATGGAACATAACAATGATGCAATAAAAATATAAAACCAATACCTGTATTATAAAACAGAGAAGATAAAGCAGAGAAGAAACAGTATAATCAAATTAAGAACAAGAAAAAATTAAAAAGATACATGAATACGAAATAATTTGCTTAATATTTTCTTAAATTTATTAAAATTAAAATAATATACGTAAGGATTTATTATAAAAATAGAGTTGTATAACTTTAGCCCGTAAGTCTGGTTATGATTTATTTCTGTGGTTGTGTAACATTGGAAAACATTAAAATTGGAATAAATCATTTTTGTTTGATAATCAATTGACTTGTTTCAGCAATTTTTAATTTTCATCCGGTTTTGAAGCAATATCAGCGGAGAAAGTGTAAATTTTGTTGTTCCTCCCCATCCAATTATACCATACTCGATGACACATTAAACCAAACCTAAATAAACTGGTCGTATAATTTTGTAGAGATGTATGAGCGAAGAATTACAAACTCATAACTTGTTTTACGAAGTCTGTTACATAGAGAAGAAATATGTTTATCCCACCTTAAATTCTGGTCAATAATAATTCCTAAGTACTTCACTTGCGTAGATTCCTTCAGAATAGGACATTTGCAATCATCATTAATTGAACAATACACATTATGAATTATTACATTAATTACAAGATTTTAATTGTTGTAAATCATTTTCATTTAGGAAAATGGGATCAAAGTAGTTTTGGAAACATTGAGTGGAATAAAATTGCTATCTAGCCATTTTTGACTAACATTTATATGATGAAAGATGAGTGAAACGGAAAAAAAATTCTCTCCGGCACAGGGATTTGAACCCGGGTTTTCAGCTCTACGTGCTGATGCTCTATCCACTAAGCCACATCATAATAATATATGAAGGGTACACGGGAATAACGATCAAGGTCCATTTTAGAAAGTTTCGAGAAAAACGAATTTTAAAGTTTAAGCAGTTAATACTTTGTTATGTCTGTATTTAATAGAAATTGACGTAGTGGAATGTCAAGAACGATGATTTCTTATTACTAGCTAGACCACATGATAGTACTTCTTTTCCACTATAAGATAGCATTATTAACTCAATTTCGATTTTTGATGGACCTTGATCGTTTTTCCCGTGTACCCTTCATATATAATAAACATAACATTTATATCATTATTTCGCATTTTTTCGTATACTTATGTGAAACCCTCAACTCTTTATACAGAGTACAAATGCCTGTAAAAATTTAGTTTTTACGTTAAATCCAATCTCTCTTTCAGACTGTGAATTATATAACAATTTTTCTGTTATGCAAACTGTTACCTCAAGGAATAAATAGAACCTTTCCACACTTGTAAAAAAAAACTTCACAACTGCTTACTAAAAATGGAGGGAATAACCTGACTGACAAGTTTTTTTACCAACTCCCAAAGTTATGATGTAAATGGCAGTGGCGGTCAATGAACAATTTGCCACGAATTTCACACTCAATAGAATTTTATAAACTGGCAATTTTTCCTAAACATAAGAAAGGAAAAAACCTGGATTCTCTAAGTACACTCATTCTGTATTAATTAATTTTTATAACACAAAAATTGTTATATATTCCACAATTTTAAAGATAGAGAGATTGAGTTTAAATTAAAAACTTCATTTTTCACAGGCATTTGTTCTGTCTATAAAAATCAGGGAGTTTCACATTTATGTATAAAGTCAGTAGTGAAACATCTCTTTTGAAGAGATATCCTTAAACTTTCGGTAGAAGCTGTACACAAGTCCAGGTTGAGCGCTATATGTATATGTTTTTGTATACATGTGAAGTCTGATTATGTGTAATATGTTACTAGTCAGCGATATACAGGGCTTTCATTTCAAAACTTCCCAGTGTAAATAATTAATTATTTAAATTGAATTGAATTCAATTCAATTCAAACAAAAAACACGTCAATTTAGATATTGAGAGAGTAGTCTAAAACCAGGCTTAATTGTATTCTAGATTTCACTTCCCAATTCACTATTACTGCAACTGCTAAAAGTAGTATATAGGGTGATTCACGAGGATTTTCCGTCCTTCACCGAGCTTATTCCTGAAGAAATTTTGAGCAAAAAAGTCATATAAACATAGTTCCTATTCTCAATATTTTCAGAGTTACACTAATTTAAAGTTGTTTGTAAAATATGTTTTTCTTTAGTTTTAAGGTAAAAGAATAATAGAAATAGAAAATGAATCATTCAGAAGTATCATTTCTTTAATTGGCAAGTATTATGAAGCTAAAAATCTGCTATGAACTCCTCAGTTGCTTCGTACAGACATCTTTATCTACTTTTAACTAGAAAAATACATTATTCTTACTCACTTATCACAACAATTACATATTTCAAATCACACCAGTTCCACCGAATTAATTATTTGCAGTTCAATTTTGCATCCTAATTTACAGTCTTGGAGAGTTTACTACACATTTTAAAAAATGTCGCCGTCCGCTTGAGTACACTTGGCCGCACGCTTGTGAACGGCACTCGTCGCTCTACGTAACTGCATACGGCTATCTTTGATTTCCGTAGCGCTCGCGCTGGCTGCTGACTGCACGCTGACCAAGATCACGCGTTCACAGCAATGCGTTCCAATAACGAAACGTAACTCTGTGAATATTGAGAATAGAACCAATGTTTATATGACATTTTTTGTTCAGAATGTCTTCGGAAATAAGCTCCGTAAAGGACGGTAAATCCTCGTGAATCACTCTGTATAATAGTACTACTATTATATATATATATATATATATATATATATATATATATATATATATACATATATATGAAGACATTATTACAAAACAGCTCTAGTCACTTTTAATGAAATTGAGTTAAGGACACCTTTGCTACTATTTCCAATGATTATAGACTCCAAAAATGACCCATGTCAGGTGCAATAACCACAAGGATAATCACCAGTTATACGGAAACAGCTGACATGTGATGTTCTATTTATTTTTATTGTTCTCCTGAAAAATAGCAATTTTGACAAGGGTTGTTTTTGTAATAATGTCTTCATACAAATATATATACATATATATATATATATATATATATATATATATACACACAACCAGTCACTCATAACGAGTGGACCTCCGCACATTTGTGGACATTAGTCCTACGTTCATAGACATCTATGACGTAATGCAGAGGGCGGCCACCAGAGGGAACCCAAGAGTGGAACTGAAACTGAGAGGATTCGATCCGACACCGGGATGGGAATCCGGTGTGGCTTAATGGATAAAGCATCAGCACGTAGAGCTGAAAACCTGGGTTCAAATCCCGGTGCCGGAGAGAATTTTTCTCCGTTCCACTACTCTTTCATCGTACTACTAGTATTACTATAGACATCCAACAAGGAAAACTCAGTGCGCAGAAACCAGCGGGCGTGACTGTCTCACGCAGATGACGTATGCTTCCGTTCCCAGCATGCTCTCAAGCCTACTGCAGGGAGTAAGAGGTGTATAGCACGCGCGGCGCGAGGAGTTAGAGCTGAGTTTTGCTTGTAGGATATCTATACCACTGGCTGCTGCTACTACTACTATTACTACACTACTATTATTATACTATTATACACTACTTCATCATCATCATCATCATCATCATCATCATCTCTATTTCTCAAAGGTTTATCTTTCGAAACAATGACAAATAATTACCAGTCGAAAACACGACTTACTGTATATTCGTAACCAGGTTTTTGGGCATGAAAGCAAGAAGGTGTTTCGAATCGTTAGAAAATTATGTTTCATGACAAATATACAGAAAACAAATATGCTGACTTTTCATTATTCTGATCAGGCCACTGTCTGCACGCCCCTTTTCGTCTTTATGCCCCGGGTAACGTATCTAGGAAGTATTTGGAGTTCAGGTCTCAAAGTGGTTTTGCCAATTAGCTGGAGATTCTATTTGCGAGACACACACGTAATGAAGTATTGGCATAACACTATAAATCACGGCAAGTGGTCTCGGAGATGTGCCACTGTTGCACAGACCGGCCTCCTTCGCGTGCTGAGAAGCTATAAACACGGTTGAGGACGCGGACCACATCGTATCGAATCCAGACGTCAGTGTCAAGGCCCATGTGATACAGCTTTGAAATACGGTGAAGCACATGGAGTACTTGTGGGTGGGGACACAGGTCATTGGACATACATGCTGCCTAGCTCTTCTGAATTCAGAATTAAGATAACAATGTTTGCAGTTCTGTATCTTGCATGGGAACTTTCCACGTCATCTACTGGCTGTGAAGGATTATATGTCTACAAGCATGCAACTATCAATCGAGTACAAAACACAAATATATAACTTGAGGCGGTCAGTTCCAAAACTACGTAAGTACACCTGACATCATTTTTGGGAAGCAAAAGGAAAACAATAGTAATATGCGTTACAAGAGCGGTATGTTGAAGTTTTCATGTTCGAGGAAAAGTTTGAAAAAGCGAAACGTAGTTGAGGAATTTCTAATTAGTTGCAATGAAATCTCCATCTTGGTTTCTGTTCAATGACGGCAATTTTGGAAAACAAAAATATCTATCTTCAACATTGTTGCTTTAAAATGTTTTCTGTGTTTACTATACTCCAGCAGGCCGTGATATACGTCTGCCTTCCCCCCCCCCCCCAGTCTATAAATGCGAACTTAAAACAAACGGCTTCCTTAATGTTACATGCATCACGAAATGCAGTAACTTTAGTGGAGTTGTAGAGTTTACTTAATTTTTGCAAATATTTAAAAACAATAATTAACAGTGCAATTTAGGTGAAATTGCAGTGGTAAGTTTCCAATTTATAATTATTACTATATTGAACGTTTCTAAAAATAATATGTTAAAAGCCTAAAGCAGTAAAATCAATATGTCACTTAAGCGGTAAGAAGAGGGAAATTGTTATGTGTGTTCGGTTGGGAATACTGAATGTGGAATTTTAGACTTACCGCGGGTTGGGTTTGTGCGGAAACCAAGCAAATACGCACGATCTCGCACAAACTATTTTACCAAACTGCAATTGAAGCTTTGGGTCGAATAACAGTCTATGTTACAATTTTCCAAAGTCTACTTTTTAATGCAATAATGCTCTGTGAAGTCTTACACAGCTGTCACAAAAATTACAACTATGACTTTCTTGATTGGAACAACGGTTTATGATGTAACATTTTTGTTCCTCTTGCACAGTCAGCAGCTTGTAACATATAGGCCTACCGTTATTCGGCCCAACGCTTCAATTGTTGAACTGAGGACCGTTTTTGCAAAACTTGCTAACTGAAAAAAACTAAATTTTACAGGAGAGACAAAAGACTACAGTAAGCAAGTTTTGCTGTAACTCTCAATTATAGCAGAAAGCAAGTTTTGAAAAAACGATCACACTTTGACACACTACAATGAAGAGAAATAACCCAATTTTACTAAGACGCCTTGAACATCAGGTAGAGGCCTGCCTTATGTTAACGAATCCATCAAAATCTCAATTTGGAAATTTTGCAGTTAGTAGGTTTTGCAAAAACGGTCCTCAATTGTTTACCACCAAAATAATATATATATATATATATATATATATATATATATATATATATATATATATATATTAATAAGAGTAAAATGACAAAACGAAATTCATGATTTCCTCATATGCTTTAACATAATATCACGCTCAAATATGCGTGTATCAACCTTTGAAGCAAAAGACAGACTGTACCCTATAAAAAGTTTTAATACAAAATTGTTTGTAAGTATGAAGTATTGTTGCAAATTAAAAAATAACAGACAATTGAGTCAGTCGTAAGTAAGGTTCGGGTAAAGTAGTTGTAACAGGATAGGCATCCTTGGTCCGTGCATTTTGTTCACAAACATTAACTAATTGTCGCGTGTCCCCCCGCCGACAGCAGTGACGACGTATATTCAGTTCTTATAGGCTGTACTGTACATTCACTGATGTTTTAGCTAGGGCTCTGAAGCGCTCTTCCCAGCAGGTGGAGTTTTAGCTAGTGGAAGGGAGTAGTGTTTGCTTTGTCTGAAGCAAATTAGTAACGACTGAAGCATAATTATAGTCTCATTATTTAATCCAAACTTCATATAACATTTTTTCTCACATAATTAATAATAATAAAGGATTAACATTTTTAAATATTTTAAATTAAGTGTTAGTGAAAATGTGTGCAGTTGAAACTTCTGTTATAATACCACACTCTTAAGTCAAGATTATCATGATTTCCATATTCATCGAGATCACTTCCCACACCACTTTCTTCAATAATGTCAATTTCACCCTCTATAATGTCCTTGTCGAACATGATAGTTACATTTTCTCGCCACTCATCACAGATGTGTTTTTTTTTTTTCAATAGTATATCAACATCTTTGAATCTTGCCGCTAGAAAGCAATGTTGTCAAATCAGATCTCATGAAAAAATATAAATTCACATCAATATTACAGGAAGAATACAAAATGAGTTGTTTTGCTTCACAATTTCATGCTGATATTTTATAGTTTCTGTGCTGGCAGCAGTATGAAGTATGAATGTATGAAGTTTTAAAGCAAACCGAGCATTTGAGTCATCTTGATATTAGAAATGTATGAAGTTTTAGTACAAACAGAGCATTTGGGTGATCTAAATAATAAAAATGTATGAAGTTTTAGAACAAACCGAGAATTTGGGTCACCTAAATAAATAAGAATGTATGACGTCTTAGAACAAACCGAGCATTTGGGTCATCTAAATAAATAAGAATGTATGAAGTTTTAGAACAAACCGAGCATTTTGGTCATCTAAATGAATAAGAATGTATGAAGTTTTAGAACAAATCGAGCATTTGTGTCATCTATATAAATAATGTATGAAATTTTAGAACAAACCGAGGATTTGGGTCATCTAAATAAATAAGAATGTATGAAGGTTTAGAACAAATCGAGCATTTGTGTCATCTATATAAATAATGTATGAAATTTTAGAACAAACCGAGGATTTGGGTCATCTAAATAAATAAGAATGTATGAAGGTTTAGAACAAATCGAGCATTTGGGTTATCTAAATAATTAGGAAAGTATGAAATTTTAGAACAAACCGAGCATTTGGGTCATCTAAATGAATAAGAATGTATGAAGTTTTAGAACAAATCGAGCATTTGTGTCATCTATATAAATAATGTATGAAATTTTAGAACAAACCGAGGATTTGGGTCATCTAAATAAATAAGAATGTATGAAGGTTTAGAACAAATCGAGCATTTGGGTTATCTAAATAATTAGGAAAGTATGAAATTTTAGAACAAACCGAGCATTTGTGGCACCTAGATAAATAATGTATGAAATTTTAGAATAAACCGAGCATTTGGGTCATCTAAATAAATAAGAATGCATGATGTTTTAGAACAAACCGAGCATTTGAGTCATCTAGATAAATAACAATGTATGAAGTTTTAAAACAAACCGAGCACTTATATTACCTAGATAAATAGGAATGTATGAAGTTTTAGAACAAACCGAGCATTCGAGTTATCTAAATAAATAAGAATGTATGAAGTTTTGGAACAAACCGAGCATATGGATAATCTAAATAAATAAGAATATATGAAGCTTTGGAACAAATCGAGTATTCGAGTCATCTAAATAAATAAGAATGTATGAGTTTTGGAACAAATCGAGCATTTGAGTCATCTAAATAAATAAGAATATATGAAGTTTTAAAAGAAACCGAGCATTTGGGTCATCTAGATAAATAAGAATATATGAAATTTTAAAGCAAACCGAGCATTTAAGTCATCTAGATAAATAAGGAAGTATGAAGTTTTAGAACAAACCGAGCATTTGGGTCACCTAAATAAATAAGAATGTATGAAGTTTTAGTTCAAAATGGCTATTCTGCTTGTATGAAATTTTGAGACAAAATGACTGAATGTCTTATAAAGATTTGGAACAAAATCCATACTTTAAATTTAAAAAAAACCCTAAATAGTCAGATTTGACACAAATGGTTCCTCGCTTTGAGGTAATTTTCATAACCGTACCAACACCTCGCAGTAAAATCTCTAACATGGCAGTTCAATTTAATTTGGCTATAATTCGTTTATATTTTGTCTAAACGTCTAACTGACGGGGGTATATGAAAGATGGAACTGAGCTGTGACAATTCACACGAGCGCATTAAGTCTATTTACTCTCGTATGCTATATAAGATATTATCCATTAGTCCTACTGCTATCTAAATTTAATTTAAAAATCTTAGTACTTGTCTTTGCAATGTGCTATTTGTGAAATAGATATAAATGAATGAATGTATGGATATTATTGTTGCTAATGTATTGGTTGTCATGGAGAGAGTGCTTTAAAACATTTCAATTCTCTACTGTGAGTCAGAAACTTTCATTTCACAGGTGTGAATAAACCATTGTTTAGGTTGCTAAGCACAGTGAATTAAAGACCAGGTTAGATACCGGTCATGGATAAAATATTTTATATTACCGATGCCATAACACTCTACGGTTCCCTCACCATCTAATTATTCCATACAGTAATATAGGTAAAGAATTCTTATTTATTATTGCTAGGTTACTTAAGTGGAACTGCGTTACACGGAGTGAGAATGTTCTATAAGCCTATAAGCTTGGAGACCATAAAGTTTCTTACTTACTCGCAATCCCAAATTGCTGCTTGTTTTCCTCCCGTGCATCCTTCTCAACATCGTTTACTATTGATTCAAAACTACTTATATGTGATGTTGAACAATTCTTCAAGGTCATATGCGCACATTCACTGAAAATAAATCGACAGTCGCGAAATGGTGTTGTGGTTAATGCGACTATATATAAAATTTAAGATAAAAATGAATACGGATATGTTTCGTTTATGTAAATTTTACTTATATATATATATATATATATATATATATATATATATATATATATATATATATATATATTTATACGTTTTAGAAAAACGTGGTGTTATACATTATTGAAAATGCTATATCATGATGCTATTCAATCAATTTCTTACGTATTACTCGTAGGCATAAATTCAGTATGGAATAGAATGATTAAACAATAAAATTATCGAGGTTATCCTTTTTATGGATTCCAATGGATTTATTCACAGAAATTCCATTGGCGAATGCTTATGTGTGATATTGATGTTAATAAATTTGGAGATATTGTTCCCAAACCAGTCCTCAAAACAATTTTCGAAAGAACAACTATATGAACAGGTTTTTCGACCTTTGTTATAACCAGGGTTAGGATCCGACAAGACTTAAGAATGAAGTGAAGTTACAGTGCAACAGAGTACAGATGGAGTGAGGTGGTGCGTTGAGTTTTGTTTACCTGTGCGTTAGAGTACAATCCGGTTCATGATCTGATGTACAATATTCTTCCGACTCTCCCTACGAAACGAACTCAGACTATCACAGTGGATTTTTAATTTATAGGGAATAGTTTTTTTCGAACCACTTGCAAGTATGTACATGGTTATTCATTGTACGCTAACGCCTTCAATGTCACCGAAGGACATGAAAACTTGAGGTATGTATCCTACTTCATTTTCCACCGTCACTAGATTGTACTATTAACAGTAGAATATGACGCAGCACATTGACGTCGTTGTTTACATTCACAGTATGTTGTCTACTATGCTTAAGGAACTCTATAGTCAAGTTGTGCGTACATTGGTTGCTAAAGTGTCCCGGATCCTAAGCCTGGTTATAACTATAAAGTAGGACATTTTATGTGACTCACCCTGTATATATTTGACGTATATTTTTGTATATGAATCTCAGTCATTACTAAATTACCTTTTTAATTTTTAACTTGCAATTAAAAACGAAGATATGAAGTATGCAAATACAACTGCAACCTTTTTTCTTTTCCAATTTTTTAATTTTAGTTCCCTGAGCTCTGAAGAAGGAACAAATATGGAAAAATAAAGGCAGAAACAATTTCCTAGTTATGTATATTTCATTACTTTCCAAGAACGGTATTAAAAAGTTTCCATCGAAACGAAAAAAATTACATCTACGTTGTAACTTATTACATTTATACACTCAGTATCGTCAGTTTCATCATAAGAACAACTCCCGCAGGGGTTCCCCGGTGAGGAGAGGAAGAAGCGGGGACCGGAAAGGGGGAAGAGGAAGTTACAACAGAGCCAATTTCCAGAGAAAGGGAAAGAAGTACGAACAATTAATGAAAATTCTACCAGAGGGCAAAAAGAAAAGAGAAGAAAAACATTTGATAGAACTGTCATAGCAGGTGGCCCACGTAAAATCACCGAATGTGGTGTTGTTGCTTATGTTTTAATGACAGGCGAATTGGTTTTAATGAGACTAAACTCCCTCTTTTCTTCTACGTGTGTATCATCAAGAAGTCATCAAAATAAATTTTAATTATACAAGAAATTTAGCAATGATTTGAGATGTACATATATCTTACACTCATATGATTGATCGTGCTTAAACCGCATATAATTGGCTATTAAACATATTCTTTATAAGCTATAATGAGCTTAACTTCGATACACGCCAAGGACAAGAGAAAAAAATAAGTTTTCAATTTGAATTCAGTTGTTTATTAGCTAGACTAAAGCATCGCATGTGGTTTGAATAACGTCCCAAAGGTACGAACTGTATATCGTATTAAATTTTGGGCGTATTTATAACTATGAATTGCGATATTTTATGAAACCATATTCTGTTACCATAAGGCGTTAACGAAGTGGTGGTTGCACAAAAGAATGTGAGACAAAGTTACAACATATCGTACAAAAACTAGATTAAGTGTTATATAAAAATATAAGTGTTTCAATGAAACCTGAGAGCTGATTGTAGTAATCGCGCAAGGAGAGACTCTAAATTTGAAAATAGTAAGACTAAAGAGGAACCAGAAAAGGTTCTCCCAGTAGATCAGGCATTGTATCGTCTCGAAGCTGCCTATTCCAAAGTTCCATACCTACATAATTACTTCTGTATGTGTGTTTAGCAGGCCATACAGTGAACGTGAGTGGATGACAAAAAGATTGGAGGTGGGAATAAATCGAATTCCACAGAAAATACAGGATAATTGACATATAAATGTAAACTAAATTCATTATTACAAATTTGTCTCAACATAACTTTAGGCATGACTGGAGTAATGGTGCAAGGGAACGCTAAATTTACAATCTAAATACTACAAAACCAGAGAGAAACCAAGAAAGATTCACTTGCCATTCGCTCAATTCCCCAGCAGATCAGACGCTCTGTCTTTTTAGATTACTTCTCTACGACTCTGCGCATAATTAAACGGTTGTTTCTGATCTCTGATAACGAATTTGAATGACGTCATGTGCGTCAGGAATAACACCGACAGCTGAATTGCGACGAGAGGTGACAGATCAGTAGTGAGTGATTTCATAATCAGAGTGCACGGTGTATCACAGTAGCAATGCCCAAGAAAATCGAGCCTTTTTGGGAGGGGTACATAACAACTCTTTCCGATGCCAAGTATAGTTACGTGAAAATCATAGGAGCATGCAAAAAACGTGGTTTCGTTATTTCCAAGAAAGGCATCTTGTATGTACCTAATAAGACTGGGAAAGCTCGGATGGAATTAATTCCAGAGTGGAAAAAGCAAAAAAATCCACCCCCGTCACAAGTCGCCGCACGCCACGAGATGATACAAATTAATTCCATTCGAGCTTTACCAATCTTATTAAGTACACAGAAGATGCCTTTCTTGGAAACAACTAAACCTCATTTATTGCAGGCTTCATTTATTTTCACTTAGCTGTACCTGGCATTGGAAAGGGTTTTTATGTACCCCTCCAAAAAAGGCTCGCCGTGCACTCTGACTATGAGATCACTCACTACTGGTCTGTCACCTCGCGCCACAGTTCAGCTGTCGTGTGTCTCCTGACGCACATGATGTCATTCAAATTCGTTATCAGAGATCGGAAACAACCCTGTACATAGGCCATTCTAGTGAACTTGAGAGAGAAAGAAAAAGACTGGAGATGAAGTTAATTCATATTTAACAGAGAAATATAGAGTACTAAAATATGTGATATAAAGTTTAAATTCACTATTACAAACATGTATAAAAATGTCTCAATATGACCTGAAACGTTACTGAAAAATGGGGCAAGAACACGCAAATTTTACAATTTCAGAATAAAGCGAAAGACGAACTGAAAAAAGTTAGCACTAATTCTACTCCCCAACATATCAGTGGTTGTGTCATCTCGATACATCCTGATCAATTAGGCCTACTCTTAGAATGATAGGTCAACTAGTCAAGTAAAGGGGATATACAGAGAATGAAATATTGGAGGCCTGGATAGTAGAATTGTACGATCTATAAGGAAAAAAGGGATAGGGAATTTGTAGAAGATGATAAAAGATAGTAGAGATCTGTAACGGGTATTTATTGCACAGCAAAATAAAAATAATATGAAGAAGAAGAAGAGAACCCTGTCCATAGCTTATAAATTTAAGAAAATTGTATAGAATCGAACTTATGAGCCTTTTCGCCAATATCTGAATTAAATTAGGCCCAAATATTGTAAACAAGTAACATTACATCCTGAAATTCATACAGCAGATAGAAGAGAAGAAAAAGCCTGCCCAAAGATCCTTCGTCTATCAAAATTTCTATAGAATCGAACTTTTGTTTCTTTAGATAAATACCTGTGATGAGATTGGATCAAATTTAGTACAAATTTAACGCGATAACTTATTCTTAGTTTAGGAATCACGAAACGCTAGAATTCTTAACCCAAAACTAAAGGATTCTAGCGAAACAAAGACTCGATGAATTTGATGCATTATTGGAACATTCACCACAGAAATCTAAACATCGTGTTTCATAACAGTAGACATTTCAAAATCCTCATTCCATACTGCTACTACACTTTTAAAACTGAACCCTTACAGAGTGGCTATAGTCCAAAAATTACAGCCGCGTGACAATGTAGTTCGAGTGAATTTTTGTTATTGCGTTTTACAGATCTTTGTTGACGGTATTATTGATCCACATCTTAACTTATAATATTTTCTCGCTTGAGGTATGGTTTCATTGGCGTGGTCATGAAGCTTCATAGAACAGATAGGCTTACTGGAGCACAGAAGATCATTTGAAACACGTTACAAGGAATATATCATAGCCATAACCGAAACACACAACAATTCAACCTACTCAGAACACATCACAAACTCAAATCACAACTACAGCAACACAGACACTGATCTAACACCCTAGAACAATATGAAATTTATAAACATACAAAAACTCAGTCACATCACATCCTGAACACTCAACTGAATTTCAAAACACACACCCTTTTCGGCACAATCATGAACACACTCCACCACAACAGGAAACCAGAAGACAGAGCCAGTCAGCCAGGTAAATTGCAAAAGTTAACACAGTATAGATATCCTGAATTATTCAGAGATAATCCCCATTAAGTGAAAATAAATTGGTTATGGGGGTGCTGTAACTGCTACGAGAATAACTCTTTCATTGCTTAGTCATTGCTCTAGTTGTCAATGTGTTATCCGTCTGGCTATTCGTATATGAATTCTGAATCTTAAAATTTTTACTTGAAGGAGTCCTAATACGCTGAAAAACCTCCAACTTGAAGGACTAGGGACTTCGATTTTGGGGTTGTCTTTCTCTAGAGCAGTTGCCCTCACTATCGAGGCTTCTCTACCCAGGTTTTGTTAAAGTTATCCTCTCCCAGATGAGCTGTCTTCACCAGACTTCGAGCCCCACTGCCCTTGGATTATTCCCCTGCCTCTATCTGGCAGCTACCCTTTCCAGAATAGCCGTCTGGTTCACTGCATACTGAGCCCTTATCCCATGTCAATGACAATGTGTGGGAGAAAAATCATTTGAAGTAAAATTTCCACTTTCCATACTTAAGAAAGAATTTTTCAGAATATATTTCTGTCAAAAGTACGACGATCTAACAAAATGGTCGCCCTTGATAGTTGGCCATTCTAGTCTCGAACCTGGCTGAGGGCGATGGACTATAAAGAATGTCAAAGCCTTAACATGATATGTTCCATGAGAAAAATGAAGATAGGAGGCCAGTGCAGAAACGAATTATTATTATTATTATTATTATTATTATTATTATTATTATTATTATTAATTACTTATTTATATATTTAGTTACTTAGTTACTCGTATTAACTTATTTATTTGCTTCCTTATTTATTTATTTATTTATTTGTTCGTTTGTTTGTTTGTTTATTTATGTATTTATTTATTGCCACGTTGCGACCGACGTTTTGATACTCATTTCTATTTGGTTATGCTACAATATTACGTAACTATCCATACTTTACGAATGATTTACCTCGCATTAATACAAGTTATATTACAATATGCCATTACAGGATCGGGTTGTGATTTTAGTACCTCTCTCTTGACAATAACATTGCAACAGAAAAGAAGAATACAAATATGCCTTAATAAGTCTCTTGATTATCCCTCAGAACTGTTGCATTCTGAATTTAAAGTAGACCTATTTGATATCCATCGAATTTATAAGAGTATCTTATTGAATTTCGTACATAAAAACTGAAATATATTTAATTTATATCCACATAAATATAAAACTAAAAGATCAGAAAAATATGCTTGACAGAACCTAAATGTACCACAACTGTAGCATATAATCACAGTAGCAACTTCGGTTCAAGGCTTTATAACATGATAATAGCCAAATCACCAAACATTCAATTGCTAATGCTCCTTATTTTAAAAAAATCGAGTAAATTATTGTTCAGGGAGGCAGTTTAAACTTTCAGTTACTGTAATATCTCTGTTTTACTTTTATATCTTTTTAATTTTTTTAATGAAGTACTTGTTTTAAAATTTTCCCCCTGAGCACGAGTATGTACTCTTTCTGAGGTGTTAGAATAATTTGTATATATTATATATGTAATATAATTTATGTCTGGTGATAATAATAATTTAATTCAGCAACAAAAGCTAAATACAGTTATTTATGATATGATATATAATATGATAATAATAACAATAAAAATTATAATAACAATTTATTGCTTGAATATATTATTTTAGCAATAAAATTATTATTATTACTATTATTATTATTATTATTATTATTATTATTATTATTATTATTATTATTATTTGAAAGGAGTTTGAGTGCACACCGGCGCACTTGTGATGAAGAAAATTCCCGTCTTCACCCGAGTGTAAACTAGAACTTTGAAATGTTCAAATGGAAATTAGTTTTTAAATAAGAAATTGACAGGGTATATAAAAAAACAGTATTTGTTTTAAAAGTCTATACTCGAATTAATATAATAAAATGCTATATGTAGCTCTATTATTATTTTTAATACTGTACTATAGTGTAAAATTAAATTAAATTATGGTTTATTTAACTACGCTCGCAACTGCAGAGGTTATATCAGCGTCGCCGGTGTGCAGGAATTTTGTCTCGCAGGAGTTCTTTTACATGCCAAGTAAATCTACTGACAAATACTCTTAAATGTCATCCATCTTGGCCGGGATCGAACCCGCAACTTCGACCACAGAAGTAATGTACAAACTTGCTTCATTGGCACGAATTTTATTTTTTCCAATCCACTTACATCAAGATCGCTCAAAACAGTCCCCTTGGAGTATTATACCTGCTTCCCAACGTTGTGGTAGCTTTGGATGTCTCTTAAATCTCCTTTTAAGTTTACGTCTCGGATGCGCTGGTCACAGCTGTATTCAGGGCATTTCACATTGGAAAAAGTTGACCCCGAAGTGGATTTTTCATTTTCGGGAAAAAAAATCATAGTCAGGTGGATTCATGTCCGGACTGCAGGCTGGCCGAGGGAGTGTTTCCCACTTGTAATCGATCATACGGCATTCACTGGCTCGGCGATTTGCGAGAAGCAGCACACCGGACTCCAATAGCAATAGTCGGTTCTCGAGAATTTTTAGACGCAATTTTCTACGGGCTATGTCTGCACATGTCATCCGTCTGTCTTCTTTCAAACATTGGCAACAATTACCTCTGCAGTGAAGTCTGGTGATGATTTCAGACTTCCAGTGAGTTGGTTGTTTTCTGTAGCAATAGGACCTTCACAGACACGTCGAGACCATCAGGAAATGGTACTACGGTCTACTGTAGAGTCACCACAAACTTCTCATAAATTTCCGACGGTGTACGTCCACGTAAAGTTTCCATTTCAGTGAATGGTCTTTGATCTCAGACAGTGATGTGACCGGACTGATTTTCGTCGTCTATTTCAATCGCTTATACACAAAAAAAGAGCATTTTAATTTAACTTGCACAGAATCGTTCAGAATAACTCTCACTATTAACGCAATAAATAACAACCACTCATATCCTTGCATACAAGAGCGCATGCACAGTATACATTACTTCTGGGATCGCGCTCGTAACATCATATTAGTTCCAAATGAATATTTTCTCAGAAATAAATCCTTAAATATTAACACTATTTTACTCTATACTGTACTATTCTGATTTTTATACTTATCATTCGGCGAACTGGTTTGAAATGATTTATCCTCCTGCAGTTTTAAATAAAATGGACAGTTTTAAGACCCAAAAGAAAATGGAGAAAAAGAATTTCGTTTTAAGGGGTTAGCTACAGCTTACAGCAGTAAAATTTTGGAAATATTCAACATTAGTTTTCCTCCATTACTGTATCTTGTACAAAAATGAAACTTAGCATGCGTAAACACTGTCCTTCTGCTATATGAAAAACAAATTACGATTTAAAATAATATATTTATTTTCGTTATTTTTTCAAAACTCAAAATGATGACAGTTCCCTGTGCAGTGATGAAGCGTTTCCCTCATAACTCAAAAACTATCCAACATTCTGTGATCAAATTGTTTGCTTGTATTTATGCATGTCATGTTTACAATATGATGCAAAATCAATTTTCTACCTTTGGTAGATTATCAGATATGAAATAATTCATTTTTAAAAATGGCCAAATTTCAGTATTTTCTTATAACACAAAATAAAAAAAAAATATTAAGGAATGTAGTTGAAAGAGCATGATATTGTAAACATGAGTTTCAGCCTAGATCATATATACCCAGATTGCTCCGCGTTATAGGTTCTGAAGTTAACAACTTTTGTCAGGTTTACTATGCTGCCATCTAGTTGTTATATAAGGAGTCACGTCATAACTTCCATTTGAATTGCATTAGCGACTGTACTGCCATCTCGTGTTCGTTTACGACGGACGGGTGGCGATCCTGGCGGTTGTTCTGTTCAAAGTGCAAACGATTTTTTTTTAAAAAGGAACGAGCAATCTATATGTGATCTGGAGGTTTCAGCAATAAAATAAAAGAGAGAGAACATGAAAAAGTTAACAAGTTTATGAGTTATGAGGGAAATGCTTCAGCACTGCACAGTGAACTGCCACTATTTATAATTTTGAAAAAAAATATTTATAAAATAACTTTCTTTAAATCGTAAAAATATATGTTTTTTCATATAGCAGAAGGACAGTGCTTTACATACATCAATTTTCATTATTGTACAAGATACAGTAATGGAGGAGAAAAATGTTGAATATTTTCAAAAATTTTACTGCTGTAAGCTGTAACTAACACCTTAAGGAACAAGACATAATTGAAAAATTCTGAAGACTTTGTCCTTAGTGTTGTTTATGAAGAAGTGCACTAAAATGCAAAGTAATAGTGAAATCAACATTCTAGAGATGTTCTGTAACAGGTAACGTATATAGACCACCACGAAATAAAGGTCAGCAATTATTTCCTCTCTTTGGGGATCTGTTTGCTAAGCTCTCCCCATTCTTGCACATTTATCAGTATTAACTATATTACCCATGAGTCGTAAATCTCTCTTAATCTGCTTGCCATGAACTCTAAATCAAAATGATCTTCTGCGATTATTACTCTGTCAACAGCAGAGTAAATTGTTAGCATATGTCCGCTAATTCATAAACTCATGGTTTTAAAACTTTATTTGTAGCATCTCAAGACTAGTTCCGTAGCCTATAACTTTAGCCTTTCTCAGTTCCATTGTAAAGAGTGGTTCCCATTGAACCTGAGGTTCACGACTTCACACCTACTAGTGTCGTGCATTATAGGCGCTGTGTTCGGTTGAAGTTTGTCGAGTTTGCAGATGTTCGCTCTGCAGAAGGAGGCCTGTCGTGTATGTTCCATCTTCTTATAAATATATTCGCTGTCCTTTACTCTCACCTATTTATGTTTTAACTCCTTAAGGGGAGAGGATGGTATTTTTTGGTGAAAAATGAGTAAATTAAAAAAAATCTTTAAAATACTCTGTGATATGTGTGGAATGCATAGCATAATATTTTGTTTGTATTTGTGCCCTTAACAGACGTTGAGACGCCATTTTTAAAGTTCCTGCATTATGGATTTTTAAATCACTCGCCCCCTTTTATTGTTGTTTCCGGTAAATTGAATTTTCAAAAAAAAAAAAAAAAAAAAAAAAAAAAATTCTTTAAAATACTCTTTGATATGTGTGGAATGCATTGCATAACATTTCGTGGGTATTTTTGCCCTTATCGGATGTTGAGACGCCATTTTTTAACTTCCTGCACTATGGATTTTTAAATCGCCCCCTTTTATCGGTTTACAGTAACTTCACTTTTTTGCTACATTGCCAGACAAAAATAGATATAATTTCTGAACTATTAAAGATACATGCATGAAATTTAGAACACACATTCTTTAGACTATTAGGAAACTTTTCTCTATAACAAAATTTGTTAATTGATTTCATTTTAAAACTACGTCCGTTTGTTTGCAAGAAAGGAAAACAGAAAAGTGTTATTAAATTTTAATTGTTTATTTTGCAAACGTAGGGACCAATATCAAAATTCTGTTACAGACAGTTTGTAGTGAATGCTTTTGCAAGTACATTGCACAAAACGGGATGAATCTGCCTTTAATAATGGTTTAGATATATCGGTTTTAGTAAAATCCTGCATTGGGTATATTTTTTTCAAATCTGGGCCCCCAAATAATTTTTTTTTTCAAAATATTTATTTTTGGTTGAGTTGCTACAGCTATGAGCTCTCTACATACAAAAAATTAATATTTTACATAAAATACAGTAGGAAAAAAGTTAAAAAAAAATACCATCCTCTCCCCTTAAGGTTTTTTAGCACAGATCTTGTTATTAGTTTTTAATATGAAATAAGACGAAATTTGTAATGTCTTAGTTGCACTTCTCTTGTTCGAACATTGCAGGACACTAATACCTACAACTATTTCGTAGAATAATTAATAAGAATATACTGTAATTATATTGAAAATCTTACCGTTACATTCTCTACAATGAAATGGTAAATAGAGTTTCGTTACAGGAAAAGACATAGGCCTGCCTTTCTTCTCATAAATAGTTATTGCACCTGTGGAAATCACTTTAAAAGAAACCAACAGTTTTGTCAACTCAACACTTCAGAAGTCGTCGTAACCTTACCTCAAAAGTCGCCACCGGTACATTGTCCTCGAATACCGTTACATTGTTCCATCGGAACACGTGAAAGATATAACAGGAATTGCATGGAAAATGTATTACATTTGTCAATTTTTGTATGAGGCAATAATCTGAAAATTTCCAATATGTGTAGCGAGCTTTCAGGAGACCTTCCGCGACTTTCTTGATCTATTCTTTCAAAGCAGGTTCATTCTACCTTCTTTTACGAAACTATAAAAGAATGCAACTGAATACTCTAGGACGAGTAAAGGATTAACACAGGAATAGGGCGAAAATTAGTGCGGATACGAAATAGATCACCTATACAGAGTGTGAACGATATAGCCTTAAAAAATAGAGTTGATGGAGTATAAATAACGAAAAGAAAAAATCAAATTATATTTATCTGTAACTGTTACGGTTTTGCGAAAAAAAAAATTGTTTTGTGAGTCTCGCTTTTTTGAAACAGAGAATATACAGTCATTGTTACTCTATTGAGAGACTGTTCTTCATTGGTATATGTCAAGCTCAAGGTCATTTGCAATGACATTCACGTTCAGTCGAATTGTAAGTAAATAATTAGGTTACTATCAATCTTAAAAATATGGTATTTTACAAATTAACAATAAAATTATAAGAAAGTAATTCAATTTAACTAGATATTTTGTTCAGTAGACCGATATGTACTGTCTAAATAATTTGAGTAGTTTATATCATTTTAACTCTTAGGCTATAGCTTGGAAGAAACTACATGGTAGTGAAGTCATTGTTTGACGAATCCAATAATTTGGCGTCAGATCAAACGACGCATGCTAGAAACAAAAGAAAGTAGCATAGTCGGTACGGTACTGCGTGTATATGTGTGTGGATAGAGCGAAGGACATTCCTAACGCATTTTAATTAATGATTGGAGAAAGGGCTTAAGTCCACTTTTTATGAAAACGAATTAAGATCAGTTTTATAAACCCTGTAGATAGACCGTCGATGAACACAGAAAGTAAACTCAGTCCAGCATATCTATGTAATGTGTGAAATTCTACTATCTTTTTCCTGTTCAGTGCAAAAAGGTCTGCAGTCCAGGACTGGGTTACCTTTCTGCAATCAAATGTTGGCAAACATGTATACATACGGTGTAATATTAAGAACCAATCATTTTCTTAGAATTAATATTCTGTTTCGTTGTTGATATTTTTGTTATTCAACTTTTCATTCTATTTCAGTAGCTGATCAGTGTACAAGTGCAAACATAGCAGTAGCAGTGAATAATCGTAAAAGAAGCATATCTAATCCATTTGAATATAAAAGAAATAAGGTAAAAGTTTCTAAATCAAAGGGGCTAGAACATACGATCTATGCAGTTAAAACAGGGCATGCCAAGACCGTTGGTGAGTCATGTACAGGCCAGTTACTTTATGGTGACAGCTCTGGCCTGGCGACGCAGTGGTTTGGGCGAGTTCACTGCTTGTTCGAAGGGGTGTTCATTTTAGTCTTCCCCTGGCTGCGCTAGCAGTCACATCTCTGGAGCGTTAGTGTGGGCGTACACCACCACTGTCTTGTATATTGCAATTTAGTGTGTTTGTTACGTACATTTCATTTAGTTACTTAAATAGTTGTAGTGCTTCTGTTTTGTATTGTTTAGTATGTAGTATTTATGCTATGTTCTGTTTGTGAAAATGCTGCCTGTTAGAAGCAAACTGAAAGATCGGGTACTGCATTCGCAGTCGCAAGAAGTCATGAGCAACGTCTAGCACTTTATGAAGATAGCGTCGGAAGAAAAAAACATAACAAATGTTGGAAAACTTGTAGCAGAGTTTACCGCTGTCTGAAAGCTGTGTTAGCCAAATAATACGGGAGAGTAAAGACATTGATAATCGGCGCCGAAATCAACTGTGGACAACTTTAATGAAGCTGTCATAAGACGAACCAAAGCAAGAGTTCTATATTTCACAGAAATAGCGGCCCACACTTAAAAAAAAATATATATATATATATATATATTATTTAAATTAAAAGACTATCGACTTTCAGGCAGATATCTCGACTTTAAGGAAAGTTATTTTCAAATTAGGATTTCATTGGGAAAAAAAAACACAAAATAATCGTCTAATTGTGATGGAGAATCACAGCATTAGGGCCAAAAGTTTGCAGTATTTGAGGAAAATAAAGAAATACAGAGAAGAAGGCCACCCCATCATTCACATGGAAGATGATGATGATGATGATGATGATGATGATGATGATGGGAAAGGTAACAGTGAAGCACTGATGAACATTATCGGTATTTCCGCATGAGTATATTTCATTGTTAATTAGTGATTAACTGTTAAATATAATGATTCGATTGCTGCTTATTTTATTTCCACATTAGTGTTTATTAGTGACTATTGTTCCGAACTGCTGCTCATTGCATTTCCACATTAGTTTACTTATTTAGTGTTTATTATTGTTCCGAACTGCTGCTCATTGTATTTCCATGTTAGTTTACTTCTTTAGTGTTTATTATTGTTCCGAACTGCTGCTCATTGTATTTCCATGTTAGTTTACTTCTTTAGTGTTTATTATTGTTCCGAACTGCTGCTCATTGTATTTCCATGTTAGTTTACTTCTTTAGTGTTTATTATTGTTCCGAACTCCTGCTCATTGTATTTCCACTAGTTTACTACTTTAGTGTTTATTAATGACTATTGTTCCGAACTGCTGCTCATTGTATTTCCACATTAGTTTACTTCTTTAGTGTTTATTATTGTTCCGAACTCCTGCTCATTGTATTTCCATGTTAGTTTACTTCTTTAGTGTTTATTATTGTTCCGAACTGCTGCTCATTGTATTTCCATGTTAGTTTACTTCTTTAGTGTTTATTATTGTTCCGAACTGCTGCTCATTGTATTTCCATGTTAGTTTACTTCTTTAGTGTTTATTATTGTTCCGAACTCCTGCTCATTGTATTTCCACTAGTTTACTACTTTAGTGTTTATTAATGACTATTGTTCCGAACTGCTGCTCATTGTATTTCCACATTAGTTTACTTCTTTAGTGTTTATTATTGTTCCGAACTCCTGCTCATTGTATTTCCATTAGTTTACTACTTTAGTGTTTATTAATGACTATTGTTCCGAACTGCTGCTCATTGTATTTCCACATTAGTTTACTTCTTTAGTGTTTATTATTGTTCCGAACTCCTGCTCATTGTATTTCCACTAGTTTACTACTTTAATGTTTATTAATGACTATTGTTCCGAACTCCTGCTCATTGTATTTCCATTAGTTTACTACTTTAGTGTTTATTAGTGACTATTGTTCCGAACTGCTGCTCATTGTATTTCCACATTAGTTTACTTCTTTAGTGTTTATTATTGTTCCGAACTCCTGCTCATTGTATTTCCATGTTAGTTTACTTCTTTAGTGTTTATTAGTGACTATTGTTCCGGAGTATGAAATGAACACAGTGACTGGAGCTCAAAATTATGCAGACGCTGCAACGTGAGACTTCATTTCTAATATGACTGTATTTCCCTCCCTCCATTCGCTCCGTCTCGGATCGGTCTCCCTCCCACAGTCGAACCTTCTCCTCTCTCGCGTCGACGAGCTGTCACCATAAAGTAACTGGGCTGTAATTGTCGATTGAACTGTTTTAAAAATGTTTTTAAAAAAGTTAAAATAGATTTAATGTTAAACAACATACTTGAATATACTTCTTGTTGCATACTTCATGTACTTTTATTAACATAATTAATTAACTAACCAGTTAAAACTGTCAATGTATATTTATTGCAGAAAGAACAACAGTTTTAAAAAATAATAACACACAACTACAAGTGAAATTTGTTTTATTTAATGTTTAATCACAGTGTGTGTTTCCTGTGTGTGTGTGTGTGTGTGTGTGTATGTGTATATATATATATATATATATATATATATATATATATACACATGAAATATTAAATATGAATATGAAATATGAAAAGCCTGAAATCCCATAAGGGCAACGGGCTCCTACAGTAGTGTAGGATGAGCTGAAAGTCTACTACACATGGGGAGCCAGTCCAAGAGACCTTACACTATACTTACAAACTAAACACACAAACAAACTATATAAGCTAAACACAAAAAAACTATACAGATTAAACACATAAATTATACGAACTAAACACACACACAAAAACTATACAAACTGAACACATACATTATAGCCTGAACACACAACTATCCACACTAAACACACATCAAATGTTACAATTATACAGACTTAACTCACACACAAACTAATCACACAAAAATCTATACAAATTGAATACATAAATTATAGTCTTAACACAGAATATATATACATACTTTTAAAGAAATAAGAACTAAGTTATTTTAATGTGACGAAGAAAATGCTAAATACTTTTTTTCATCCATGTTGAATCTTTCGTACACTACTTTTAACACTTGAATATAAACAATTGATTAAATGGCGATCTTACTCGTGTCAATTATGTAAGCATGTGTGGCTTACAGCTGTTTCGGTGTTACTTAACACCATCCTCAGAGCCTACTAGATCTCGGCGCTATCTCAACTTCGCTGCCTGTTGGTGGGTGCGTTCGTGTGATGAAGAGTTGTGTCAAATAGTGTGTGTGTTCTGAAATTGATCTGTGTTGAGAATGGTGTCAAGTAACACCGAAACAGCTGTAAGCCACACATGTTTACATAATTAACACGAGTAAGATCGTCATTTAATCAATTATTTATATTCAAGTGTTAAAAGTAGTGTACGAAAGATTCAACATGGATGAAAAAAAGTATTTAGCATTTTCTTCGTCACATTAAAATAACTTAGTTCTTATTTTCCTAAAAGTATATATATTCTGTGTCAAGACTATAATTTGTGTGTTCAATTTGTATAGGTTTTTGTATGTTTAGTTTGTGTGTGAGTTAAGACTGTATAATTGTAACATTCACACTAAAACACATCCTAATCAAATTCTCAACACACAGATCAATTTCAGAACACACACACTATTTGACGCAACTCTTCATCACACTAACGCACCCACACAACAGGCAGCGAAGTTGAGATAGCGCCGAGATCTAGTAGGCTCTGAGGATGGTGTTAAGTAACACCGAAACAGCTGTAAGCCACACATGCTTACATAATTAACACGAGTAAGATCGCCATTTAATCAATTACTTTTTTTCAGTTTTTTTTCAAAAGTAGGTTTTCTGGACTCAAGTCCTTTCTGCAATAATCTATTCATTTAGATCATAACCAATCTATCACGCATATGACCTGCAGAAGAAAAAAGTGAGATAAATAAAATTCCACCGGAATGACTATCAGCAGACTGAGAAATATGTATACAAAACATATGATTCTATCTCAAAATCCATCATTAAAGCTCAATATGTATTCACTAATCTCGGATTTGTATACTACTAGATACTGGACATGTCTTGTAGTAGTAGGTATGTAACGTAATTTTCTAGACACCCGGTAGCTAATACGTCGCTCCGGCTGTGGACCCCACACTTGAGCTACTCAGAATAATTACTTAATCAAACAGTCGTCTAGTAGCGAGGTACCCTTCAACTCTAGAGCTTTATTGTTTGCAAAACTGCAGGCAGCGTCCTGCGGGTTGCATTCCTCGTCTTGTATAGCGACTTCAAAGCAGGAGATACAAATCATGCGTTTGGTTCTGCAGACACTCATTAAGATGACACAGAAAGAGACGCGAGGTGTCTGTCTGTCGCTTCAAGTAATGCATCACTGAAAATGAATGAGGGTGGAAAAGTTTTTGATGTTCACATGTCCGTGTTTTATTGTATATTACAGTAAAACACCCTTATTTAAACGCTCGTATTCTATCTCATGATGTTAAATTAGATTACTAAGAATTAGACATCATTTCCTGTAATTATATGATTACTTCTAAACGTAGAATAATATTAGTTGAATATTATATTATTTCTTCCATAAAAAAAGTTCGTCGAGCACAGAAATTCCCTGTTACTCTTTGCGCTGGTGACAAGTGTCTGAAAATTATAAAAAAAAAATAGTGAAATTTCAGTAAAATAGATGTCATTACCCTAAAAATTCTGTCCCTAAACCGTCTTTGTCTAACAAAAATTCAAATTAGTCACCCCGGGTTTAGAAATGGGACAATTTAATGTGGAAATTCGACTAAGCATGTTCTTAGACACAGAAAAAATCAGTTTTCCAACTTATAACTGACCTAAAAGTGGACGAAGTTACGCAATAATAGACCAAGCGCCAAGAACCTGTTTAGAGATATCAGCCATTGAAATAAATCTGTTTTTTTATAAAATATTTTATTCAATAAGTATTATAACAATCATAGGTAGTATTATAAAAAAATAACACAAATAATACCAAAAAAGGGTAACCGATTTTTAATAAGAGACCAGCAGTTGCATTAATATTTCAAAGCAAAATAAATAAATAAATTTTATATAATAAATGAATTCTTGCTTATAAATACCAGCAAAATTTAGATATCGCAATCTTTCCCAGTTAAATTTAATTAGCCTGCCATCAACAGATTTGTGCAAATATCTCTTTTTTTTATTGTCGGTTGGTCTATTATTGCGAAACTCCGTCCAATTATAGTCCCGTCGCTCTAATTTCCGGCAGCCAATCGCGTTGCAGGTCGGCTACATTTAAACGTGAGCGTCTTGTGATTCGCTGAGGAAGACGTTATTCATTTCTTAAGGCTAGACAAATACTTAATATAATCTCCCGCCATTTTGGCTCTTTCGTTGGCGTTCGCAGAAAGCACACGAAGACGTTATTTGCCACTCAATTATTTGCTGAATTACAGTGCGTTTGATTTATTATCATAGGAGCTACGACATGATAATGTTTAACAGTGTGGCAAATAGATTCCTCGTATGGTAGCTCGGCAACGAAAGAACAAAAATGGCGAACGATACTACATACCTAGATTTTATAGAGCCTTCACTTCCTAAGACGTAAGCAAAGAGGAAGAGTCACGCCGGGAATAACAGCGTCGCGACTATAGTCTACCGGTATCAAGTAATTATTTCATCACCCATAAATAATTCATTCACTTACCCATGAATTCACCGATTTAACTATGTCTCTACGTTTAAAAATCATGCAAAGTTAGGCGTTTGTGATTAACTCAACCAGTAGGAACCCTTTCCACCTCATTTTTTTTTCAATTCAAGACGAAGATAGATGCGATAGATCGACTCCTTATTCTTTACTAGCAATGGGAAAAGTCCAACCTGTGATTCTTACAAATAACATTCATTAAAATTGGCGTACTTTATACTTAGACGCGACTTGTCGAAGCTTAGTTGTTTTGTTAAGCGAAATCAAAGATATCGTACAGATTTTGTATTCATTTCTCAGTTTTAGAAATTGAGATCTGACAAAGGATTAAATTGTATTTTCTTCTCCCAGGGATTAAGACTTAAAACATTCGTCTTTCTACACTAAAATCTTCACGAAGAGAATTACTTTTCTTGTGCTATAAGAAGTTTAGTTCAGATCTAAGAATGAATTGCAGGCCGACTTTTAAATCCACAGACAGGAAGAGAAAACTGAATTGATTGGGTAACTGGCTGAGAAGAAATTGCACTAGAAGGAATAGTGAACGGGAGAAGAGTTCGGGGCAGAAGAAGGTATCAGATGATAGACATTAAGATATATGTATCATATGCGGAGACTAAGAGGAAGGTAGAAAATAGTAAATATTGGAGAATGCTGGGTTTGCAGTGAAAGACTGTCCTTGGGCATTAATGAATACATTAGTAAATATTTATGAATTTTTCTTTCCTTGAATACAGCTGAAACAAACTTCATTATATTATGCTACTTTCATACACATGTGAAATACATTTTCTGTCACGGCATCATAATGGGAAAGAAAAAGTGATTTTATAGTATAGATTTTTTTGTCACTGAGCTTCCGAAACACGAAGCTTGACATCGTATTAATTGTCTAGCTTTGTCTTTGTCCTTCTGCTTGCGAACAACGTCTTTCAGCCATCATGTCAACTTGACAACATTGTCGTTAACACTTTGATGGCAACACAAGAGTATGATGGTGCAAAGACTTTGTATTGGAAAGGCGAAATTGTCGCTGTGATCTTGTACAGTGAAAGATCTCTCTTGCAAACTTGTCAATCTCCCCGCACAAAACCACAAGTTCCAGTGCCAGCTGATACATTCAGCTTCTCATAAGAGTATGTAAACATTAAAGTCTCTCCAAGCAGGCGGCCTACAGATTGTGTGCATCTGTATGCAGTAGCCTATTATTAACGTACAGATACAGCTTTTAAAATGTATGGAACCTGTGGTTGTTGGTTCAGATCTCACCGGGGACTTATTTGTCTATTACTAATATCATATCTTAAATTGACTTAGTTGAAAGGTTGGTCTCGTTAGAAGCGCCAGGATTTAATAAATTACCACTTTAGAACATTACGGATGCAATAAAAACACACAAATCTTACAGAACGTAACTAAAAAAAATATTTAATGAAAAAAATGACAGATTTATCAAACCAATCAGAATTTTTTTACAGTAATCTCACTAGAGGTTTTGATTTATCAAGAGAAAATCAAAACTCGAGTCGGACTTAATTGACTATTACACGATTAGAATAAAGTATATAAAGATAAGAATAAATAAAGTACTCTAATACAATAAAATATTAATTGACTCACTAAAATAATAAACTGTTTTAAAAATGCATTCCTGTAGACTACCATCTCATCATTACAAATATTCTGCTAGATGACAGTAGTGTGTCATGATGAGCTGTTTTCTTGTTACCACTTATTTATCTGTCTGTCTGTCTCTCTATCCATCCATTCATCCATCCATCCATCCATCGATCCATCCACCCATCAATCAATCAATCAATCAATCAATCAATCAATTAATATATCTACCTACCAATCCATCCATCCATCCATGTATTTATTTATTTATTTATTTATTTATTTATTTATTTATTTATTTATTTATTTCGGTGAATATTTAATATTTCCTTCGTACTATGCAACCAAGCTTTCAGTCGTATGAACGAATTCTGAACTAAATGTCAACGCTATTCTTCACAATCCCAGAGCGCATGTAACATCAGGCCTGCCAACCTACGAGTGCTGGAATGCGTGAGATAGAAATTTAGTAGTGTCTTTTCTCTCTTTATCTTTTCTTTTTGCTCTTGTGTGCTAGTTGTTGGTCAGAATTAACTTTTCGGCGAATATTTAATATTCCCTTCGTACTTTGTAACCAAGCTTTCACTCGTACAGGTGAAATTCTGAACTAAATGCCTTAACGCTATTCTTCACAATCCCAGAGCACATGTAACATCAGACCTCCCAACCTACGAGTGGTGGAATAAGGGAGACAGAAATTTAGTAGTTTATTTTCTCTCTTTTTCTTTTCTTTTTGCTCTTGTGTGTTAGCCGTCGGTCTAAATTAACTTAATGTATTTAGTAAACTGTATTTGTAAATTTTATGTTGTATTATTGGCTGAGACCACACCGAACACGAGCCTGGCTCTTACGATAGTAGCTAGAAACATTTTTTGTTGTATAATTTTGGATTTGTACCTCACTTTGGTTAGTAAATAAATAAATGAATAAATAAATGAAATAAATAAATGCATAAATAAATAAATAAATAGATAGATAAATAAATAAATAAATAAATAAATAAATAAATAAATATCCTTTTTGATGATACTACTACTAATAATAATAATAACAACATTACTAATAATAATAATAATAATAAAAATAATAATAATAATAATAATAGTAATAATAATAGCAATGATATGAAAATTATATGATCAGCTCTAAATGCCGGAGATTATCGTGTCAATGTGGGAGAGCGGAAGTCGAAAGCAAATTGCAGGTGACTCGCGCATTATGCTGGAAAGTTGGTAGGTCTGTAATTCAACCTCAAACTGATGACAACAAACCTACAGCAGCAACCTGCCTCCGATACGACTCGTTCCTTGCCACGCAGCATACATAATGCTGTGATAGGCGGATAAAATGAAAATTAGACTACTAGAGAGAAGAAATTTGGCTGGAAACATTTTTTCTCTGTACCACAAATCTTCTGGAATACGTCTGGAATTTACACCGAGGTTCTTTGAGTTGAGAGTAGTTGTGCAGTTGACTGAACCACGGCTGTCCCTTGTTAAGTAATTTCGCATGCTGACAGTTCGCAGATTGCTGTCATGTGATGGGTGACCTGATTCTTGATTGCAGCGCAGACAAGTGTCCGCTGTCAATTCATTCAGTCTTCGCCATGGTGCAGGGTGCCGCGGTGGTGCTGATCCTAGCGGCCCTGCTGGCGTCGCCGGCGGCCCCGGGCATGGTGCGAGAGGAGCAGTACGTCGCCAAGTTCGACAACATGTACGTGGGCGACATCGTCACCAACGACCAAGTCCTCGACTCTTATATCAGGTGTTTCCTGGACACCGGCACCTGCACCGTTGACGGTGCTCAGCTCAAAGGTCAGTATAAATGTGACCGGATTCCTAGAGTAGACGTTACCTATCACTAGAGTCCGGATTTATATGCACTAAACGTTAAGAATGACACCGAGTGTAGCTGAGTGGATGTGATATCGGTTAAGAGGGATTTTGAGCCTGATTCACAAGACTTACTTACTTACTTATAAATGGCTTTAAAGGAACCTGCAGGTTCATTGCCGTCCTCACATAAGCCCGCCATCGGTGCTTATCCTGTGTAAGATTAATCCAGTCTCTATCATCATATCCCACCTCCCTCAAATCCATTTCTATATTATCCTCACATTTACGCCTCGGCCTCCCCAAAGGTCTTTCTCTTTCCGGCCTCACAACTAACACTCTATATCAGCCGTGGCGAGAACGTGACTCGCGAGACATTGTGGCTCGCAGTAATAGCTGTGCATTTCGCTTGCTTCTAACCTCCGCCAACCCCCACCCTCTCACTCACTGGATTCAAACTCCGTTCCATTTGTATTTGTCTCTGACCTGCGAGTGGCATATGTCTCTCTCGAAACTATGTACGGAAGTTCCAAGTAGGATGGGAGGACGCATTTTTTTGCTGTCAATATGATGAGAATATTAAATGTATGGTTTGTTCACAAGTATTACGAGGAAAACGGTTGTATAATATTAAACTGCATTATACATGTTACTGATGAAACATTAAAAGGTTAAGTGTTATGGTTGTTATTGTTGTTATCATCATCATCATCATCATCATCATCATCTCTGTATGTCGACCCTTTTTCAGCATATATACGAATAATGCGGTTAGCTTTTCAATTTGAACTCACTGATTTACTATATGATGTCAAATGAAAGTTAGATGTAAGGACTTGACAAATGTTGAACTTTCAAATCTTTACCAAAAAATAAATATCCAAGGTTTCGTTCTTTCGCTTGCTCTGTTGAAGTCATGTTCGCTACAACTTACGTTTGTGAAAATTATTTTCAACAATGGAAATAGTAAAAACCAAATTTAGATCACGACTGACAGACAAATACCTTCGTGACCAACTACGACTGGCAGTAAGTGACATAATTCCTGATTTTGAAACTTTGTCGCAGAGACATTCTGAAGACAGTTAATTTTAGGTTGTGATATTGTTCATTTCTTTCTTCGTTACACGTTAGTTTGTAGCCTGTACTGTATAAAATTATATTTAAGTGCTTGACGTAAGGAAAATGAAAATCCGTTAATAAGTCAGACAGTTGCTTCACTTCCACTTCGGGTGTACGCCTCCCTCCGTAGGTGTTATGCACGTTGCAGGTTACACAGTGGCTCGGTGCACGATTACATTTTCGCCACCGCTGCTCTATATGCATTTCTGGATACGCCCATACGTGTTACATGCCCTGCCCATCTCAAACGTCTGGATTTAATGTTCCTAATTATGTCAGGTGAAGACTAAAATGCGTGTAACTTTCTCCATTCTCCTGTAATTTCATTCCTCTTAGCCCCAAATATTTTCCTAAGAACCTTATTCTCAAACACCCTTAATATCTGTTCCTCTCTCAAAGCAAGAGTCTAAGTTTCACAACCATACAGAACAGCCGGTAATATAACTGTTTTATAAATTCAAACTTTCAGATTCATTTTTTGACAGCAGACTGGATGACAAAAGCTTCTCAACCGAATAATAATGATGAATGATGAATTTTGTTGTTCAAAAGCTGCATTAAAATGTGCAGTCTTTATAGAAGGTAATGCTTGTCAGAAATTGGGTTTTAGTGCTCACACGTTTAAAACCAGACAATATTAATGTTATCAATTTGGAAAAACTGACTGGCTGCAGTGTAAGTCTTCGGGTCCCTCCTCCGTACAAACGAGAGAAAAAAATGCACATACAAAGAGGGTGTTCCATCTCATGAACAATGATTTTACAGATGTTCGAAACATGTGCACGACACATTTAACCAAATCACAGCTGAAAACTGCAGTTGACTTCAACTATTACGCAAAACAAAATCTGTCTCGAAATACTCTTAATTTAAGCCTAATTGTCGAAGTGTAGTTTTTTAGCAACTGAACTGAATAACTTGTCTATTTTCTATGTGAAATTTTGTTGATTCCTTAATCTCACGTATTTTCTTGAAAAAAAGTTGGCAATCCTAAATGTACTGTATATGGTTAGTATAGTAAGTTCCATTTAGGCTACTTGTAGGTAACATTTTTTTTTGTATTTTCTGTGTATATCAATTTCGACCATCAAATAAAACTTCCTTTCCCATAGTAGTAACTGCCATAAACAAAAAAATCTCCACAATATTTTTTGAGTAGCTGTTCTGCATAATTACTCAGTTATAGTAATTAAATAGAACGTTATAATTACGTTAACATTTTTTTATCTCGACTTCAGTCGAAAATAAAAATACAGTGAAACTTCCCAATAGCGGACACCGCCGGGGAAAAATTAAATGTCCGTTATTGATAAGTGTCCGCTATTTAGAAAATCGTTAGTGTGTACTGTATACAGTACATTAAAATTTCTCATACATATTCAACACTATATTTTACAGTACAGTAGACAATGAGATTGTGAGATTGTTTACAGTATTCATCCAGAGAGAAATCCCAGATAAAGGCATCTTATTTGCTCTAGCACGACAGAACCATTCATATGTTAAATTGTCAATGGCAAGTCCCTCACTTTAAGAAAAAGCTCTTTTTGTGTTCTCATTTGCATTCTCAGTGTATGATTTTAAAATAGCATCCTTGTTTTTCAAAATTTCACTAACCTGAGTTTTTCCCAAATTAAACTTTGTGGCCAGCTCACGAACACTTAATTTCTCCTTCTCACTATGCTTTACAATATCCACTTTCTCTTTTAGTGACAAACGTTTATGTTGTTGTGACATTTCTAATGTGACTGTACTTCCGAACACTCAACTTGACAAACTAAGAAAGTACGGACTGCTCACGTACAGTATCACAACTAACAACTGTGCTGCTTACCTTCAATAAAGTATAAGAACGTTCAAAGTCACGATAATGATTGTTGCAAAAAATTCCGTTTAATTTACAACCGTCTTTTTCTTTTTTTCTTTCACGCTGTCCGTTATTTGAAAGTTTTAATTGTTGTTGGGAGATACATTTCAGTGTCCGTGTCCGTTATTGAGAATGTCCGCTATTTGGAAGAATTTTATCATAAGGGCCAATGTTATTTTGCAGGGGAATTTTAAAATGTCCGCTATTGAGAGGAGTCCGCTATTGGGAAGTGTCCGTTTAGGGAAGTTTCACTATATATAATAGTACGTGGTCTCACTATTATGTAGCACAGCGTGTCGCAAATGTTTCTTCTGACTACACATCGCCTAAAAATTTGTCACAAATATCTTCAAAGTCCAACTTTTCAACACTATTCATATATGGTACCGGATTAGTGGTGGGAGAGTCGAATGAAGTGCACACCAACATAAAAAAGATCTATTATTTATTGATTTAAATAACCAATCCACCACGTATCACAACAGACAATAATAATAATAATAATAATAATAATAATAATAATAATAATAATAATAATGACAAATTTTTGGGTTGGCTCGGGCCCCATATAAGCTGGCGCCACAGGATGTAGCAATAAATACTAAATACTTCCATCGTAAATATTACTATTGTTGCTGTGTGCATAATGTCTTAGGCCTACGTGTACGTTTGCCCTTGAGGTATAAAGCGCACTGAAAACATGTAATATTTGAAAGTCTCAATATTCATTTCTATAGTATCACAGTGAACAGGGATTGCTCTTGAGGATCTCTAGACATCATCTTATAAGATCCAAAATTGCTGCCGCATTAAGAAATAGGGACCGGATAGTAGAAGAAGAAATCTCCTGTCTAGCTGAAAATGGGTCAACGAGACTAGTAGAAATTTTAGCGTACAATGCTGACACTAAACAGGGTATAATTGTGGACCCCACGATACGTTTTGAAGTAGGATGTCATCAGTCAGCCGAGGTCCACCATGAGAAGAAGTCAATCTATGAGCCTATAGCCAACTATTTCAAGCTGAAATATGCCTTAATTTATGTTGATCACGTCGGCTTCCTCGTAGGTGCTCGAAGGACTATACCAGCATTTTTCGAAGAATTTCGACGGCAATTTGCTCTGCCCACATCTCTGAGGGTTGACATTGTGATAACAGTGTTAAAAAGAATCCTGTCAGATCCTGATTAATCGCATGGTACCACATTAATAGCAATTATGATTTTTCATGCTCTTTTCTTTGTTTATTACTTTTTAAATTTCATTACCTATGTTTACATGGATAATTCACGAGGATTTATCATCCTTTATGGTACTTATTTCAGAAGACATTCTAAGCAAAAAATGTCATATAAACATGGGTCCTATTCTCAATATTTACAGAGTTACGTTTCGTTATTGGAACGCACTGCTGTGAACGCGTGATCTTGGTCAGCGTGCAGTCAGCAGCCAGCGCGAGCGCTACGGAAATCAAAGATAGCCGTATGCAGTTACGTAGCGCGACGAGTGCCGTTCACAAGCGTGCGGCAAAGTGTACTCAAGCGGACGGCGACATTTTTTAAAATGTGTAGTAAACTCTCCAAGAGTGTAAATTAGGATGCAAAATTGAACTGAAAATAATTAATTCGGTGGAACTGGTGTGATTTGAAATATGTAATTGTTGTGATAAGTGAGTAAGAATAATGTATTTTTCTAGTTAAAAGTAGATAAAGATGTCTGTACGAAGCAACTAAGGAGTTCACAGCACATTTTTAGCTTCATAATGCTTGCCAATTAAAGAAATGATCCTTCTGAATGGTTCATTCTCCATTTGTTTTATTCTTTTACTTTCAAACTTAAGAAATGCCGTATTTTACAAACAACTCTAAGGAGAGTCTGTATACCGAATTTTAACAAAAAATGAAATTTTGGTTTTTATCGTTTTTTGGTAGATTCATGTGTGTAAAATCATAGTATGATCACAGTCTAGTATATACAGTCACGAAGCTTGAGTTGTGAGGGTGCTAGGAACAATAGAGTGTGCATATACTATTTCGCATTGTCTGTAATGAGGCGATAGTAGCGATCCTAGTGGTTAGCAACTATCTATAGATGCATTTTTACTACGTATTGAGCTTCGTGACTGTATATACTAGACTGTGGTATGATTTTATTTCTTCTAATTGTCAACTTTTAGCCCTACCTTCAGTAAAAAATATTGCAGTAGTTCTTAATGCAAAAAATGTTATCAATGAATTTTTTTTTTCTTGTCAACCGCTTAGTGAAATTTTAAATTTATTTAGCCGATTGTATACATCATAGTATGTTACATATGCCCTATTTTTTGTATCTTTTATCAGTGCACCCAAAATTGAGGAATTTAACATTGCAAGATATTTTCTGCACTTTATTATTTCTGTGACATTGGTACACTTTTCACAGAAAGTATTGCACCCAGAAAGCTGAAATTAATATAGGCTACAGTATCAATGTGATGGCATTTTACACAGTAAAAAAAAAATTAAAAATTAAGATTATTTGTATATTCAGCAAAAATGAAAATAATTTGCAGTCATTCTTAATGCAAAAAATGTTATCAATGACTTTTTTTTTCCAACCGCTCAGTGAAATGTTAAATTTATTTAAACGGTTGTCTAGATAAATGTATGTTACACATACCCTATTTTTTCTACATTCATATCTTTTATAACTTCTGAGAAAAGTGTAACCAAAATTGAGGAAATTAACATTGTAACATACGGAAGTACAGGCTCCCCTTAAATTAGTGTAACACTGAAAATATTGAGAACACGAACTATGTTTATATGACATTTTTTGCCCAAAATGTCTTCAGAAATAAGCTCCGTAAAGGATGGTAAATCCTCACTACTAATATTGAAAAAGTAAAAGAAACAAAAAAAAAAAACGGAATAGGAGTACAAGCTGTCCGCTTCCAGGTGAACGCACCAACTTAAGTAGACGTCTTCACAATTTATTATTCGCCTGTATCAAATTGCTTGTCCTAACTCCTCATAAAACCCTTAATATTTTGTAGAAACTAATAATATATAAATTGCATATTTGCTTTCATTTCTTAAACAGGTTGCTTTTGTACACAACAGACATTTTATTAAGAACTGTGTGTAAATTATTAATAATGTGATTATGTAAGAAACCTATTTCTTGAGTTGATTTTGTGAAACTTTTCCTGTATACTTTCAGCAACCCTCGCAAATATTCATCAAAATGGGTGCCCGCCTTGCAGCAGAGAACACAAACGTGGGGCAGCGTTGATTGTGAGGTTCCTGCACGATAACAAACCAGCACAATGGATGAAGCTTCGTGAGAAATACGACCCAGAGAATGTGTACTTCAACAAGCTCACCATCTAAAAGCTGTGAAAAATTAATGAAGGATTTACAACTACGTAACCTAGGAACCAACTTAAGAGTGAGAACCAAGAGTTTTGATACATTTCGCGACATAACCGAAACAACAGAGATTGTAAAAAGAGTTTGATAAACTTGAAGTTTGAGTGTGTATTTTAAATTTTATACCATAATTTAGGGAAAAAATTATGATAAATGTTATCATTGGTGTTTATTTTCTCAATAACAACCAAGGAACTCTATATTATAGTACTTCGACATCAATGACATTATCTTGCTTTTGTCGAAGCCTTTCTTAACTCAGTGAATTTTAAATAAATTTAATACTAAAAATTAGTTACTGGTTTAATGTGATAGATTTAAATATGTACCGTTATTATAGGCGTACATGTTTTATATTATTTAAGCACTAAAAGTTTTAGTAAAATCTTGTTGCCAAACCCTTTCCTATATCGATGAAGATAAACAGACATTTTCAGCAACAACTAAAAATTTCCATTTAAAAGTTAAACGATAACAATTCTACTGATAAAATCAATTTAAATTTAAATAATTGCATAACAACAGTAGTCACAAAACCGTTGGCCAGAGAATCACGAGATTCTTACAAACAGATAACTCAGTGGATAGAAATAGAGTTAAGCGTTTTGGTTTATAAGATTTTAGCTTTTTCCCAGAAGTGTTCGATAAATTTAGTTTTATTTATATCTGAATTTGACGTATGATTAAAGAAAAGAACTTCTGCTTATACAAAATTTCTCGTTGCAGTAAAGTGTGTACTGTGTTAGCTGATAACAGCGCAGCTGTCCTGTTATAGTCCACATATTGTTGGTTATAAACTTAACTTCTCGACGTCTTTTTCCTAAGTTATGCTGGTATTTTTAATAAGGCAAGCTGATAATGTGCACCCAACAGAAACATATCACTTTCATTCTTAGTGGGAGTAACGATGTAATAGGATCAAGTGTTCGTTCATTGTGTTAGTACTGAAGTATTGCTGTAAGTTTGAAAGGTAATTTTATACGCAGCTGTACAAAACATCATTCAGTAATTAAAAAATTTCCCTTAGAAAGTTTAGTAAAAATTAACGTATTATTTTGGTATTTCCTGTTTTTTCGTAGTAGCTCACAACTCATACAAAAATTCTGAAAATAATTCCAGCTCCAGACATTTGGCGAGTGAGATTTTGCAGTTTGTTTAGCCAGGTTAGTTATTAAGGAAAGGACTTAACAATTTTCAATATTTGATATTGATATTTATTTATTGCCCATTATCAAATAAATTGCAATGACATAATCCCTATATCTAAATTAAAACTAAAAACATGTAAAATGAGTTTTGAAGTACATAAGTGTTGTAAAATGCTTCAAATATAAACAAATTCTGCCTATTCAAACTTGTTACATGAACTGGAAGATGATTATTTAATTCAAAGATCATAATATGACGGTTGTTAGCTGTTATACAAAGTCTATATTTATGTATGTACAATTTTTCATTATTCCTAGTGCCGTAGTTAAGAATTTCATTAGTATGCTTCATTAAATTTAAATTGCTTTTTGCATACAGCGTCATAATATAAAATTACGGTCATAATTTCTTCTCTAATAAATAAAGGACTACAGTGGGCAGCCAACTTAGAATTTTTTAACAAGCAAATGGCTCTTTTTTTTTTAATAAGAAACACTTTTCGAATATGAGCAGCATTTCCCCAAAGTAATAAACCTATGTAATAATCTTTTGAAAAAAAAAGCAAAATATAAAATATTTGGAAATACGGATGCGATATTTTATTATATTATGCAAAACTTGTAATTCAAATATTTTAATATTTTATTATAAGAATGCAATACTATCAGTGCTATTAGTTTAAACACAAAGTATTCTACAAACTTCTTGAGGGAATATGTAGCCTATATGAAGATAGTAAACGAACTATGTGGTAGAGGCGATTCTATTTTGCCATATATCCCTGTTACATCAACTTTTATACCGTCAAAGTCTTATATTTACTCAAACATGATCTGTTTTCCCTTTGCCTTGTGTTCTTGAAGTTTTTGGTGCATTAACACGAGCAAAATGACGAAATGTAATCTAGTTATTCCTTCTTGTTCACACACATTGATTTTATGATTACTTTGCCAGTTAAAGAAGATGTTTTAGAAGAGGTAAGTTTATTATACTAAGTGGCAAATCATGGATCAAAAAACAGTTTTTCCTTGATAATAAACGGTGGATATGGAATACAATTATCTGAGGTCAAAGACTTAAATTTTTGTTTGGAAATAGATATCTTAAGACATTTGTCAACTTAGATCTAAGGCAATTCGTCACTAAGTGAAGGTGGCTATTTGCTATGGAGTCTTGATCTTTAAGACATTAATAATAAATTCTGAATTTCAATAATAGCAATATTCTTGTGGAAGTCTTTCTTATAGAAGTTTATTATTGAAAATAAACAATTCAGTTCGCAACGTACATGAATAATTTAAATATTGTGTGAATTTTATCATTTCAACCGCTGCCAGACAAGTAACACTACGTTTACACGAAAAACTTTTAGTAATTGTTTTCTTACCATGAAAAGTAAACAAAACGCATTATACTGGGTGGTACCCGAAAAAGCATCCCGCCCCTCGTTTGAATGAATATGATATTTGATAGCTGGAAATTCCATTATCGTATCGTATTGTATTGTGTAAACAGCTGCACTAATGGTCACTTTTATACAATATCGATAGTTGGCAGTCTTTTGTCAGCAGTTTATTTCATTACATTACTCGAATCACATGTTTCTGTTCGCCTTATACAAGACTACTTACTCGATAGAAAGAAGAGTGCAAATTATGGAAGCACATGAGTTCGCGGGAAAAACGATGAATGTCACATGTCTGTTAAGGATTAGATAATGATCTAATTGAGTCTATAGCTGCAAGATGTAGTGCTGTTTCTATAGGAAATAAAGGAAAGGATTACTGTATTCGTGGTGATAATTCTCCTTTTTACCATTTTTCATAAAAACAACATTAAATTTCGTAGTGATCCATTGAATTAGATAATGACATCAACTTTAACAAAACTGTGACATTCATCGTTTTTTCCAGCCAACTCTTCATATGTGAGAACAGGTTCGTTTAAGGAAACCCGCGAAATTTTCAGGGACAAGTTTCCGGGTAGAAGCCAACCAGCAAAGATAACTACAGTATATCGTCGTTGTTCCTGCAATAACTCCTATGTGACATATTTATCGATTTTGAGATTTTTACTCTATTAAATAACTTAAATAGTGAAAAAGCAAAATATAATAAAATCATCTATATGTAATTATATTTCTTTGTTTCGAAAATGTAAGAATTCACAGTCTCCTATGTACGGCTGTCATAGGATGAATAAATGTGTTTTTCTTTCTACTGAAAAATTTTATATTTTGCACATAGGAGTTATTGCAGGAACAACGACGATATAGGCTTTGTTAATAAGTAGTGCACTATGAGATCTGTGCATAATGCCAAAAAACAAAAAGCACTTTCAGTTCGCACGCCAGAAGTTATTGACGACATTCGCCGAAGAATTATTCAGAATTCGAAGAAGTCGACACGTAAATTGACGTAACAGGCCCACGTAACTAGAAGGAATTGCCAAGTGTATTAAAGAGCCTACATTTTAAGCCATATTGTGTGGTGGCTGTGCCCGACAATGGCAAACCTGTAGATTACTACACATGGATTCTGAACAGCATAAACGCTGGTCTGCTGGACACTTTTCAATACTTTATGGGTGATGAGGCATGGCTCCATCTCTCCGGCTACGTAAATTCACAGAACACGTGGTACTGGGCGACTGAGAACTCTAATACTGTGCACCAGCAGCCACTACGTAACTAATAAAATCGGTATATTTACTCTTTATTGACCCGAGTTACTTTTTCGTGCGTCACTCTGTATAATATATCCTAAAGATTTGGTAGTGTGATAAATGAAATATGAATTTTTTACGTTACAACCTCTAAGGAATATATCTCATTTAATTTAATATATAATTAAATACGTCATTACTTTTTAAATATAAATATGCAATATAAAAATAATTATGGGTTCATATCTTTTCAAATTAAGCAATGTTAAGACACAGATAACTTATGGGTATAAAGTTACATTATAGTATTTTGCTGCATGTGTTAAATGTGTAGATAGTCGTCTTACATACAATAATGAATATTTTTATAATATATTTTACACCAATTGCTAAAATATATTTGCAAATTGAGTCAAATAGTTATAGCTACTAATTCCAGATGCTAAATGTTATGCATTATTTAGTGTTTCTATGTTACGATTTTGATATATTTTATGTTTACTTGGAGTAAAATGAAAGAATATTATAGAAAATTTCATGTAGAATATGTGGTTTCCTAATCGTTTACATGATCTGGACTTCAACATCTGATTACAGTGGATAGTGTCAATGTCTTTTTTTTTACAATTTTTCTATTAAAATTATTTGTTTTTGTTTTTTTTAAGCAAATAGAAATATGGTAGTTGTTCTAGAAAAATATTTTAGCTTGTTCCAGTAGTTAGCTCTTTGGGAAAGAAAAAAGCCAAGATAAGGAGAAATATACAAAAACTATACATTAAATAAAATTAAATCATCATATGTGAACATTGTTATTAAATTATTTATTTTTATTAAAGTAATGCTTATAAATATTTTATACCTCATAGTATAACAAAGTAGGCTATATGTGTAAATAAATCTTATAATGTTTTTGATGTATTATATTATTTCAAGACAAGTAGGATATATATAAAATAATTCATACCTAAACTTATATTTTGTGATATGTATGTAAATTTACTTTATTGCTTATATGATAAAACGTATATGAGAAATTGTGTGTAACATTTTATAATAAAATTATTCCGAAATTAATAAATATGAAACGCATATTTTAAGACACTTAGATTATAGAATTGTTCAACAGGGATTAAAATTTCTCTTCGAGATCGTATATAATAATTTAAGAACTTATTCTTTACATTTCATGTTTCCAACATTACGAATCGTGATTATTAGAGGAGAAAAATTCGCTCAGGCATCGGGGATTGTATCCGGGTCCTTGGTTCTATGCACCAAGTGCTCTAACCATTGAGATACGTCGAAGTTCAATCCACAGCACCGGTTGAATCCTTCTCCTCTAATCTTTTTCCCTTCGTGACATGATTCCAAGTTGGACATTTATGTTGACAATATATTAAGTCAACTGCCATTATACAAGGAGCGCACTCTATGAGTGACATGGTGGCCGGGATTCCACAGTAATATGCGCTGTTCGGCGTAGAATCTACGTAAACATTATTTTTTTGTCCTACAGATATATTTTAGTAACAATGATTATTAGAAGAGAAAAATTCGCTCCGGCGCCGGAGATCCGGTGCTGTGGATTGAACTTCGGCGTAGCTCAGCGGTTAGAGCACTTGATACATAGAACCAATGACCCGGGTTCGACCCTCGTTACCATAACATATATTCTGTAGGACCAAAATATTAATCTTTACGTAGATTACAAATCTTACTTATAATCTTTACTCTTTATATCAGTAAACCTGCGAAAGTTGTTCACAATTTTATAACTACAGAAAGGTTGAACGCAATATTTATTTAAGACAGGCGAAGTGCCGAAATTATGTGATGTAGACTGAAACTTAAAAGAAAATGAATTTCCAAACTCAGACGGAACCTCTTTAATGCAGTTCGGTCACATTTAGATATTCAAACTCGAGAAAACAGCACCACTTCAGCAACTAATGCTTAAGCAACCAAGTGACTCGTTAAACTCTTTTTGTGGGAAGTACTTGTGTAAGATACATTTCTTCAGATGCACTGTAAATGCCAGTGTTAATGAATAATGTTAATACAAATTAGTGGTGATACAAAGCTTGTGAAGTGAACAATAACAGAGCTATTAAAGCATTTATGAGCTGTATTAATTATCACTCTCACATTCTCTTAGCAACCATAATAATTACAGTTAATTTAGCATTGCCATATAAAGAGGGACGTGTGTTGACAAAGACGTTACAATGGTTGAATGAATTAGATATCTTGATTTATAGCTTTGTTCTGATTTCAATTCGTCTGCCACTTATAGTATATTGAGCTATTAACGTGAAGATGTGAATAACCATTATCATACTCAACAAAACATCATTATTGTAACATTTATAGCACCGGCATCACAATCAAAGTTAACATCAACAACACCTTTGACATCTACGAGAGAGGATCGAAAAGCAAAACAGAACAATTTTTTTGCAAAATATTTAATAGGTAGGCCTAACAAAAAAGAAATAATGCAAAAAGATAACTTAGATTTCATCTATTTTTCGACATATATACCAAGACTTTCGTCACATTTTTCTCAACGTGACACCAATTTGAGTAACTCCTTGATCATATAACTCCGTTTCCTGAGAGAATAGCCACCTGCGCGTGACCGATTTCATTTCTTAATCCGAACCGAAATATTGGCTTCCTAGGAATTTCTTCACTGGTCGGACGGTGCAAGGTCTGGACAGTAGGATGTTTGACTGAGTACCTCCCAGCCAAATTTCTCAATTTTTCCACGAACAGAAGCCTCAAGATGGGGACGACGATCAACACTACATAGTCCAATATTTTTCTGTGGATTTCACTCAGACTACACCTTGCTGCTCTTCACACGCAAACTATGCTAGCAAACGCGCCATCTTTATTCAGTAATTACCCCTCGTTCCGCCAGGGTGACACCTGATCGAGTCATTGCTGTATGCAGCGCAAGATTCAAACTATCTGCCAACTGGTTTGATGGGATGCAATTGGGTCATTTGCGCTTATGTATTACAGTAATAGCTTACACTTTTAATTTAGAATAAGAAGAAGGAGAAGACGTAATCAAATTTTTAACATAAAATCATTTGCTTTGATTTTCACACCTAAAAAGAGGATCTGCAATGTATCATCTCGGCGCAGTGGCGGTGCGTCCTATGCGTTCAATGTATGTATGTATGTATGTATGTATGTATGTATGTATGTATGTATGTATGTATGTATGTATGTATGTATGTATGTATGTATTCACATTGCAATTGGTATATACCCGGTGGCAGTGGTAACTAATTACACTCAATAATGACAATAATAAACGTATTAATTAAAATACAATTAATAATAATACTAATAATTAATACTAACAATAATTTATAATAATAATAATAATAATAATAATAATAATAATAATAATAACAGGGAATAACCTAAATTAAATGAAGCACGATCACTTAAAATAACATTTAAAATAAATCTAATTTGTATCTTACACCTAAGTTCGAACTAAAACCCACGAGTATGATATGTTCATATCTGCTGAAGTATCTTTCAACATTACATTCATTTCGCTGTCACCTCACTCACTGCACTGGAACTACGACACATTTCACTGATTCTATCCTGATTTCACTAACACTTCAAAAACATTTCACTGTTCAAATACTTTGCACTGCCACTATAAACTATAAAGCTTCACTGACAGGAACACGTTTCACTGACACAACACACTTCACTGACACAACACACTTCCTCACTGATAGAACACTTCAAATAACAAGATAACAATTGCATCCTTTAAATAGTTACTACCGTCTATTAGATAAGTCCTTAAGCCTATTTTTAAATACATTTTTGGTTATTGGTAAAGCCTTTAGTAAGTCTGCAGGTAAAGCATTCCAGTCCCTGGTAGTACGATTGAGAAAAGAAAACTTTCCAGTGTCCGTCCTCTGTCTTCTTTCCTTCAATTTATATGAGTGGTGGTTCCTTGAAGAGTAATTTGGCGGCTGCAACCTATTTTTTATTTCTCTCCAGGCAGACTCACCTTTGTATTTTTTTGAACAGTGTCTGTATGTTTTGAACAGTGGTTCAGAGACCTTCCAGGAAAAAGAATGAAAAACAATTTAATTGTTTAAATAAATTTACACTATAAATCTTTGTTTCTTGCTTACCTTTAATAAGTTTACCTGCGGCTCTGATGTATTTTTGGCGTATGAAAACCTATGAATCGGAGATCGAATAAATGCTTACGACGTTCAATTTCTCCTCTGAACCTCGCCGAGCCAGCTTCTGGACTTGCGTGCGGGGCGAAAGGTAAGGGGGGAAATGCTGCAGGGAAAACATGTGCATGCGCTGGTAAAAAGACCAGCGCACTGCGCACTGAGTTGAGCGCAGCTATCCAGTGACGTAATAGTGAGACAGTCGACATGCTATGGTGCAAACGTACGAATGGTCGTTCTTGGTGTTTTAGTCTTAATATCTGTGAGTGTGACCGGTGTTCGTTTCCAAATGTTTCTGTTTTAATCTTGGAAGATAAGTATAAAATACAGTAAAGAAGCTTGGAAGGCCGTTACCTCAACTCGATTTAAAGCAAGCACAAACAAGCTTAGATAAGACATTTTCAGGACTTTCAATGTAAAAATATATTAAAGAAACAGCTGAATTTGCGGTTGTTAATCTACAAATAAATTATTTTTCTTCCCGCGCCTGCTATTTGCTAAGGGAAAACATAGGAGCTGGACATGCACTGGTGTGTCAGATTTAAGCCATTTGACACAGAAAATTAAGAAGCATAAGAAATCTATTGCTCACAAGAATGCTTGCCTGGATTTATCAGTCCTTGGAAGAACAGAAATTAGATAACAGCTTAGCTCAGCTTTCAGGCAGAATATTGGAAGCAGAATGATAATGTAAGGAAAAATTGCTATGTTCCTTCAAAGATAATTCATCATCATAATCATCATCATCATCATTATCACCAGACTCATTTTAAGGTAATTATCTACTTCAAAGGACTGTAGTGTTTTTTTTTTTTAATTTTTCAGAAATTAGATATTGTTTAAATTTTTGGAAAACTATTTAATATCATGAAAGTAGTGAACTCCTTGTAATTTTAGGCACGAACCGCCGCTGTTTCCGGGTGTCATCGTTTCATCGTTCAGGCAAGCCCTATGTTTTGAATATTATATGGGCAAATAAAACGATCTGTCAGTTGTAAAAGACATGCTTCCAGGATACTATAGATTAAAGTTTACGTCATGGTATTGAATTCAGTTTTCAACAGAAAAACCCGATGAGCTCTAGCGCAAGTTTGTCATAAAAGCCTGCAGCCTTCGCATGAGTTTATTACTATTAGACTTCCCGACAAAAAGAGAAATGACTTGCATTCCCTTCCATCACTTTTATTCCAGCTTTATGACGAGAAAAAGTCTATATAAAGAAAGCAGAGGAGAAAAAAATATCCATGCATAGGTATGCAAGTTTATGTTATTGAAATACGAAGAGTTCAATGAAAAGTCTGCGTGTCTCTACGATTGATTTGAAGAAGGTAAGTTAATGAAATTCCCAAAGATTGCTCTCAGTTGTTACCTATATTTACCATTATTATAGTAGTTCACTGTCACGTTTAATAAAGTTTGTCTTCATTTCTAGACCAGATTATTAATCTATATTTGAAATTGATACCTCTTTACAACTATTATAACTCACATAGGTTCATCTTTAGCGAAACAGCTTCATCGTCAAGATTAATTGCTCGTAAAGACTACGATTTGTGGTAGGTTTTCGCGTGGTACTCCCATTTCCCCTGCTTTTATTGCACCATTGTTAAATTAATAATCATATGTTGTTCTGTACAATATATTCCATGATATACAGGGGGCAACGATGCTGCGTCGACGGCGAAAAGAACTATAGTTTCGGTAGGTCAAGTCAACATGGGGACGATTGTGTGAACGCTGCAGAGTCAAGTACAGAACATTGGGGGAAAAAAACTACAATTCACAAGTCTTCCACACCTTCCTTACAGCACAGATCTCGCACCATACCACGAGTTTAAAAGTGATTCAATATGCAACTCCCCCCCCCCTCGTTTTTTAATATTAAAAGAACAAAAAAAATTGTAACTGCTATAAAAGTTACATGTAAACTATATAGATAATTTTGAACGTACATATTTTGTCATCATTTTTCATATTATAAATTTCATTAGATTTCTGTTATCGTTTTCAACTTTTTGTGAATTATTTAACAGTTCAGCAAATCGTTTTCTATGAAGTCCGCTATATGTAGGATGCATCATTTATTGAACAATGTCCATTTTCGGCTTTCCCCTTCATAATTCTCTATTGTTCCTTAAGTATAACGGCGAAACTTAGAGTGAGACAAGTGATCAACAGGCTTGGAGCTCACATATTCATTTTTTATCAGCCCCAAATTCTCTGGCAAGGGCGAGCTTTCGGGCAGCTTTTAGATGTTTCTCCTCCCATTTCCCAATTGACATTGACATTGACATATGAAATTTTCGCAGCTCTCAGTTACACACAGATAATTTCGTGCCTTAATGAAAAAAAGAAACTTTCTCTCGGATGACCCTTAACAACAGACGTATTTAAGTCAGAAAATGAGTATAGGAGAAACACGGTTTCTAAACGTCTGTACGTGGTAAATATAAAGGAATTTGTTCATAAAGGTGCCCGCAGAAAGAAATGAGACAGAGAGAGAGAGAGAGAGAGAGAGAAATATTTAAAGACAACCAATATCGTCTGATGTGGTTTTGTTTTTCTCTTCACCGAAGTATGTTTCTTTTTCTTGAAGGCATTAGTGTTTAAAACACACAGCGTACAGTATAGCCCAATGAATTTACTTGCTTCCACTGATTGATTTATTGTTCAAGTTCGTAACATAATAAGAAAAAGAAAAGAATTATGTGAGGAGGATATTTTGGCATCGGTTCATGATATTATGCGTTGTATCAGGTAGCCAACTGCTTGCACAGCCGACAGTAATTTCTCTTCAACTTGAGTTTTATATGAGCCCTGAACTAGCAAGCGGTCGGGTTGACCTTGGTTTCCATGGCCAACATTGTTTACCCTGTCGTGAGTGAAGATATGAATTCCTGCATTATTATACGTGTTCGACGGTGATGCTTCAGTTATGAAGGCTAATTGCACAGGTATAGTTTATTCAAAGACGATATATCAATTTGTAAGTATTACTTTGTAAGATTGACATATTATTAAATGAAAATTAAGTGTATATTATTATTTTAATTAATACAGTGCATTTTCTTTCACAGTAAATTCACTTTTTAACAGCAAATAAATGCTTTCAACGACACATATACATACTGTTCTATAAATGCCACGTCTTTCACTGCAAACTCAGCATTCTCCAGTCTTTCCTACTTTCTGCGTTCCTCTTAGTCTCCGCATATGATGTATATACTTTAATGTCGTATATTATCTGATATATTCCTCAGCCCCGAACTCTTTCCCCGTTCACCATTCCTTCCAGTGCATCTTCAGTAAGCATTTTCTTCTCAACCAGTGACCCAGCCAATTCTTTTTCCTATTCCTGTTGAGTTTCAGCATCATTCTTTCTTCACCCACTCTTTCTAGCACAGCTTCATTCCTTATTCTGTGTCCATTTCACACGTTCCATTCTTCTTCATATCCACATTTCAAATGCTTCTAGTCTAGGGTTCCCATAATGTAATTTTAAAAAACTGGGACATTTCCAATTTTTTTACTGAAAAACCTGGGACATTTTGTAAAAAAACGGTACACAACAAAAACTGCAAATTTTGAAATAAATCCATCACATAAGTCAAAATCACATATTAATCAAATTATAAAAATACATCCTAATGCCCATTCGGCAAACCTTGAAATTATTATTATTATTATTATTATTATCAAAAATACAGCTTGATAATAGGTACTGTAAATAAGAGTGAAGAAAATATTTTAAGCTGCATTCAAGTATTTCTCAGATTTATGGACGTGGTTGACTATGTCTGACAGACCACCATGTGAAATACAAAATCTAGAATTGCACAATGTACATTCCACAATTTCATCCGCACCTTTGATGAATGGAAATTCACGTTTCGGCATGATGAAAAACGATACAAAATTATAATGCACTATACAACCTCAACTTTCAGCTATGATGCTATGATACGGAATGTAATCGGAAACGGAAATTGTAACTAATATTGCCAACGTAAGCATGGAGAGAAAAGAAAAGAACATCGCTCTAAGTATTACCAACATTACAATATAAATAATGTTTTATGAATTAGTCACCAGGAGAGCTACTTATTTAAAACAGAACAACTTTCGTAATTCATTTTTTAGGAAGGCTATTCAAAAGTGGGACATTTGAAAAAAAAAGTCGGGACACCGGGACATATAATCAGAAAACGGGACTGTCCCGGGAAAAACGGGACGAATGGGAACCCTAATCTAATAGTTTCTCTTCACTTCGTAGTAATGTCCATGTTTCTGCCACATACAATGCCACACTCCACACAAAACACTTCAATAGTCTCTTCCTTAGTTCTTTCTCCAGAAGTTCACAGAAGATGCTTATTTTTCTATTAAAGGCTTCCTTTGCCATTGCTATCCTCCTTTTGACTTCCTGGCAGCAGCTCATGTCACTGCTTATAGTAGGCTACATCGCAAGTATTTGAAGCTGTCCACTTGCTCTACTGCCTCAGAATTCGCACGTTTATCTTCTTTATTTTTCTTCCAATGTCCATAGTCTTCGTCTTGTTTGCATTTATCTTCATCCCATATTGCTCACAACTGTCATTTAGCTCCACTATACAGAGTGTTTCCGACGTGGTGTTACAAACTTTCAGAGGTGATGGCGAAGGGCACATAAGTTATATCAATTTGAGATAAGGAACCCTGGTCCGGAAATGACCGAGTCGAAAGTTACAAACAAAAATAGTTCTGTGGAAATGAAATAATTTTATTCCTCTGTACACCTTATTTATATGTATTTATCTGTACATCTTACATATACTGTATCCTTCTGACGTTGTTTACGTTGTCTACTTATAATATTTCATTCAGTGCTCTGTCTGAGGGATGGGGACAGGAAACTACACTAAAGCAATGCAGATAGCGTAATGAGTAACTGACATGGTCGGTCCTGATATGCACGCCTGTAGACAGCAGCGTGTGTGTACAAGTTGCAGTGTCCAGTCTATCAGTCCTAGTGAAATGGAGTACACGAGAACGGAATAAGCAGGCCTGATTTTCGAATATGGATGAGCCAATGGGAACAGTAGACAAGTTCATAGATTGTATCGGGACAAGTACCCACGTAGGAGACATCCGACTCATACCATCTTTCCACGACTGTTCCAAAGGTTAAGGGAAGGAGGGCACGTGGTGCCAAATTACAATTCCATTTCCACACAACTATTTTTGCTTATAACGTTCGACTCAGTCATTTCCGGACCAGGTTCCTGATCTCAAATTGATACATGTGCCCTTCGCCATCATCCCTGAAAGTTTGTAACACTTGTTAGTCCCAATTGCCTGTGAAGGTGGGAGACAACCTCCTGCAACCCTCTGGGCTGATTTGGCCTTCAAGGGGTTCGTTTACCTTTATCTTACTTTGTTAATAATTCTAAATTTCCAACGATGCGTGATTGATCACAAATACTAGCCTTAGTAATAACTAATATAACTTATTAATCGATAGTGTATCAAGCATAAATGTTACTTTTTCAAAAGTGTTTCAGCTTATTCAACGATAATACACAGACCTAAATATAAGTATACAAGTCACTTGAGCTAATTACTGTACTTTGTATCGATTACGGACGTTAATTTTACTAATGGCCGTAATTTATTCATGGATATTGCATCAATTATTAATGTTATTTTCACAAATTGCGGTACCCTTACCTGTTCGATTATACTGTATTAATTATATCTGCTCTCGACACTAATTACTATTATCTATTCAACCCTAATATGTCAAATTATAAGTTCTACTTTCAATCAATAGCGTGATTGTACAACAAATCAACACTGTATAAATTGCTAATTCTATTTTCATTCTTCCCTTGATTTACTCAGTGATGACGTGTTAAATGTCTTATCATAATGATTTACAATTATTAATGTCCCTAACAATTATCTTGGTAGCTCAAAGAGATACGTGCTGGGAGTAGAGTTCGGCTGCCTCAGTAACTATTCGGATAAAATACATTTGATGTGTGTGGTTGAAGATTTAGTTGTACCTAGTACTGAAGACGTAAGCAATGTATCGTAGTAATACGGCATTCTTTACACTATCGTAAAGAATGTAGATTTACAATGACTATTACACTTTTACTACGTCATACTACTTTTTACCAATAAAACAGTATGAAAGGACGTGTTTCAACCAATCATGGGTGTTTATCGCTACAATTTTATCACTTCCGTAGCATTTCTCTCTTTGTTTCCCAACATTTCTCAACTGCAAATTCTTTACGGTACTATAAAACAAGCTTTGCTATCGGCATTTGTTTCCTGCACAGATAGTCAACTGAAAATGGCGGCTCCTTTCAATCGTTTTGGCGAAGCTAACATTAACTAAATACTGTAAATTTAGTAAGTCAGTACCTATTTTATTGTATTAGAGTGCTTTATTTCTTCTAATCTTTCTATACTTTATGTTTTTATCATCTCCCTATCATTCGTTTCTTTCTTTGCCAACATTTAAACTGCAAATTCTTTACGGTACTACAAAATATTCTTTGCGATCTTCATTTATTTACAGCATAGATAATCAACTGAAAATGGAGGCTCCGTTCAAATGTTTTGGTGAAGCTAACATTAGTGAAATAGAATTTTAGTAAATCAATTGATATTTTGTTGTATTAGAGTAGGCCTATTTCATCTAAACTTTATGTACTTTCTTCTAATCGTGTAATAGTCAATTAAATTCCAGTCGAGTTTCGATTTTCTCTAGATAAATCAAAACCTCTAGAGATTACTGTTGATAAAATATTATTTATCCATGATCATAACGAAAAACATGCCTTTACTAAATACTTTTGCGTTTGTAAAGTAGGCTTTTATTCAACATTACTTTATTCCACTAGTGAGATAAAGACTTTACCTCACAGTTTGAACTTCATCTCACAGTTCATTAGTATTTTCCTAGTACCCGGGCACACACGTATATTCTTCCATTCAACTATTACTCAAGAAGTTAATATATAAATTTTCTGTAGAAAATACACCTACTATGATATAAAAATAAATTTTACGAGAGAAAGAATTCATCCAAAGGGCTGGACTCGGGAAGAGTACCCAAAACGCTCATTGCATTTCCGTGTTCAATTGCTACACTATTTTAATAAAAAAATATTATGAAATAAAATACCTTGCATTACAATACACAACACTATACATAATTGTGTACATAATGTTTGATCAATGTAGGCCTACATTATTTATGATACGTGTGCGTGTCTAATGCCTAATCATTTCACTTGCGTGATTCGGGTTCCGCATACTGCGGATAGATGGCAGAACTGTGACTCAATTTCAAGTTGCACAGCACTTTGGCGGGCCACGTTATCCTTGAAGAATTATGTCGTGTACTATGGTGAGTGTACGTGTAAGTGTTCGTGTAAGTGTAATGTAGAAAATGGGTGAGGAAGAGAAAAGGGGAAGCCCGGTGCCGGCATGTAGTCTACTCCTGTCGAATAGCATCAAGTGGGCCGCCAGACTTGACGTCCCCATCCAACGGACAAATCACTATAAACAGTAACATATCCCTTGGCTTCATATGCACTGCGGAGAGATTTGGGATTTAACCTAGGCATATTGGTGCACATTTTAGTGATTAGAAGTTGTGCACCGCCAACTTTCTTAGTGCCGATGTAGAAATTTTACATGAAAATTTCTGACCTCACCGGAAATCGAACCCGGGCAGGCTAGTCCAAAGGCTACCACAGAGCTAACTCGGAGAACGGTTTTTTTTATGATATTGCAAATAATAAAAATAGCGTATTTTAGTGTACATAGTGCAAATAATATGAATTGTAAATATTGGTATATTTGTTAAAGTGGTGCATGTTTTGTTAGATGTTGTTTTACCAACAAGATTCGTGTAAGCAAGTAGAAATACTTCGCTGGATGGACGCGATCATCCGCTACAATAAAAACTCCAGTATTACTTAAGCTTGTAGCACAGTCTAGTATATAGTCACGAAGCTCAATACGTAGGGAATATGCATCCATATATAGTTGCTAACCACTAGGATCGCCACTATCGCCTCAACACAGACAATGCGAAATAGTACCGGCACAGTCTGTTGTTCCTAGTACCCTCAACAACTCAAGTTTCGTGACTGTATATACTAGACTGTGCTTGTAGTCTCCTGGGATAAAGTACGGTCCCTAATAATTTTCTTTTGGAATTAAATCACTCGATTGTACAAATATGAACTTCATTATTGCAAAAACTGAGACTGGTTCCATGTAAAAAAAAATGAAAACAACTTTAATTTATATATTTTTAATTTGTCGCTATAGTATCTCCTGTTATTTGGTATAGATTGAACTATCTCTCTGTTAATGGTTTGTGGAAATGCGATGAAGAGATAATGGAATTCGTTAAATGAATTTCGTGCAGCCATTTGTAGTTGTGTGTTTGTTTAAATCGCGAATAAACGTCCTAGTGACGTCGCAATTGTTTCCGCTTGTATCCGAGATACGGGCAAACAGCTTCAGGCTTGCCAACATTTAATTCAAATTACAAAACTAAACAAAAGGCGGAGGACCTCCGGCAGTTTTGTAACAAGGCACAAAGATTAGATTATTATGCGGTTTTCTGTAACGGTTGTGTTTGCAAACTTTCTCTTACTTAGGATTCCTTTCAACTGCACAAAATGCTGTGTATTTTCCCTTGCTTACCGTAGAAGAATTAGAGATATTTCAACACAAATGTAACCAGACGGACAAACTGAGATTCCAGATTGTATTCCTGCGGGCTTGTGAAATGTATAGAATTACTTGAAATCACGAGTAAATTGTAACCCGACCTCAAGCATCTTGCTTTTTCGGGTGTGGCCCAGTTACCTTGTATTTATACAATAATTTGTAACATGTAGGCAATTTGACTATGAGATTCGTAATCAATTTCGAATTTTGAAGAATATTCATATAGGAGTATTACAATAGTATTGTAAAATCTTTGTTATTGTTTGTAATTTTTGCTTGCAATAAATATTTTGTAATCTTGTAAAATCTTGTAATTGTTTAACTCTTATGATTAGAAGTAATTAAACACATCTACATTTTCCAATTATTATTATTATTACTATTATTATTATTATTATTATTATTATTATTATTATTATTATTATATCAGCTTCTTGTCTACGCGGATGACGTGAATATGTTAGGAGATAACCCACAAACGATTAGGGAAAACACGGAAATTCTACTTGAAGCAAGTAAAGCGATAGGGTTGGAAGTAAATCCCGAAAAGACTAAGTATATGATTATGTCTCGTGACCAGAATATTGTACGAAATGGAAATATAAAAACTGGAGATTTATCCTTCGAAGAGGTGGAAAAATTCAAATATCTTGGAGCAACAGTAGCAAATATAAATGACACTCGGGAGGAAATTAAACGCAGAATAAATATGGGAAATGCCTGTTATTATTCGGTTGAGAAGCTTTTGTCATCCAGTCTGCTGTCAAAAAATCTGAAAGTTAGACTTTATAAAACAGTTATATTACCGGTTGTTTTTTATGGTTGTGAAACTTGGACTCTCACTTTGAGAGAGGAACAGAGATTAAGGGTGTTTGAGAATAAGGTGCTTAGGAAAATATTTGGGGCTAAGAGGGATGAAGTTACAGGAGAATGAGAAAGTTACACAACGCAGAGCTGCACGCATTGTATTCTTCACCTGACATAATTAGGAACATAAAATCCAGACGTTTGAGATGGGCAGGGCATGTAGAACGTATGGGCGAATCCAGAAATGCATATAGAGTGTTAGTTGGGAGGCAGGAGGGAAAAAGACCTTTGGGTAGGCCGAGACGTAGATGGGAAGATAATATTGAAATGGATTTGAGGGAGGTGGGATATGATGGTAGAGACTGGATTAATCTTGCTCAGTATAGGGACCAACGGCGGGCTTATGTGAGGGCGGCAATGAACCTCCGAGTTCCTTAAAAGCCAGTAAGTAAGTATTATTATTATTATTATTATTATTATTATTATTATTATTGTTATTATTATTATTATGTCATTGTTTTCTGTATTGCTGTTATTCACATTTGCTCTCTATCTTTTTACTGGTTTAGTGAAAGAGAAGACTTTGTAGCCTTAACTCTTACTTACTTACTGGCTTTTAAGGAACCCGGAGGTTCATTGCCGCCCTAACATAAGCCCGCCATTGGTCCCTATCCTGAGCAAGATGAATCCAATCTCTATCATCATATCTCACCTCCTTCAAATCCATTTTAATATTACCTTCCCATCTACGTCTCGGCCTCCCCAAAGGTCTTTTCCCCTCTGGCCTCCCAACTAACTCTCTATATGCATTTCTGGATTCGCCCATACGTGCTACATGCCCTGCCCATCTCAAACGTCTGGCTGCCAATAAAAATACATGGAATATGTATTATATGTCTTTCTCGTGTTAAATTCTATTGTATCTGGTTAACATGCTTCGGCCTGTTATGAGCTTTCTTCAGCAACAACCAGTTCTGAAGAAGGCCCATAACAGGCCGAAACATGTTAACCAGGTACGATAGAATTTAACACGAGATAGATATATAATAAATATTCCGAAGTAATATAGTGTTAAAAGTTGTGTAATCAAGATCTAAAAATAAATGAATTAAATAAATGGACTAAATATGATTTAAATTGTAGGAAAGATCATCGTAAGCCTAGTAAAAGTCTTTATATCAACAGTAATCTCACTAGAGGTTTTGATTTATCTTGAGAAAATCGAAACTCGAGGGGAATTTAATTGACTATTACACGATTAGAAGAAAGTATATAAAGATTAGAAGAAATAAAGTACTGTAATGCAATTAAATATTAATTTAATCAATAAAATTGTATTTCAATAATGTTAGCTTCACCAATACTTTAGAACGGAGCCGCCATTTTCAGTTGATTATCTGTGCGGTAAACAAATGAAGGTCGCAAACTATGTTTTATAGTATCGTGAAGAATTTGCAGTTTGAAATGTTAGCAAACAAAGAAAGAAATGTTAGGGAGGTTATAAAACAAAAAAGTATATAAAGATTGGAAGAAATAAATTACTCCAATACAATACAACAGGTATTAATTGACTTACTAAAATTATATTTCACTAATGTTAGCTTCAGCAAAACGTTGGAACGGAACCACCATTTTCAGTTGACTATCTATCTATGCGGGAAACAAAGGACGATCGAAAAGCATATTTTATAGTACCGTAAAGAATTTGCAGTTTGAAATGTTGACAAACAAAGAAACAAATGCTAGGGAAGTGATAAAATTGTATCGATAAACAGCCATGATTAGTTGAAACACATACTTTCGTACAGTTTTATTGGTCAAAAGTAGTATGACGTAGTAAAAGTGTAATAGTCACTATAGTGCACTGTGAACAGCATGCGAGTTCTAGTTTTGAATCACGAATGGAACATCAATTGCAACACAAACAAGACGCAAGTGTTCCCTGATGGTAACTGTGACACGCGCCAAACACGACGTCACGTCAATATAGTCTGTGAACAACTAATCTTATCTTCGTACGCCAGTCATGTAAACTGGTGCCCATAGGCGCAAGCGCTCGCTTTACAGCCCAGGAGAGCCTGAGTGCTTTACAGCGGAATGGAAAGAGACAGACGAAAGAGGTGGTATATGCCGCTTGGTCGAGCTATATACAGGGATGGCCAGCACTGATTCAATAGATAAAGGGAAGAGAACTTATTAAAACTGTATCCATGTTAATTTTTAGATTTGTCTGAGAAGTATAAGTGCATTATAAGAATGTAAGATTTAACTTTAATGCTCATTTTTCACAAGTTTGCTGTTTTATTCAAAAGGAATATTTTCTGAATCATATTATAGCAAAGTGAAATTCTCATATGTTTGTTTAGTTGCCTTACAAGTATTGAAATAATGTTTTCGTAAATCTAATATATCGTAAATGCGTATTACTGAAGATAGTGTTTTGAAAATTTTGAAAATATTCACATGGAAAATGTTTGTAAGGAAATGAATTAACAAAACAACTATCATTACATCATAAACAAAAGATATGTTGCAATGTGTTGTAAAAACGTCAGCGCTATAGCTTCAGCAGATTTCGAGAAAACAAGTTAATATTCTGAAGATCGGAAGTTGCTCACCAATATCACTTTAAAGGCATAATGAGGTAAGAGTTTTGTTATGTAATATTAGTTACAGTTAAAACATATACAGTACCTAGGTAACTTTGCTTTGTACTATAATATTCTTTTAATTAGTTTATCGATTACTTTTATAAGGATAAAGATAACATCAACATCAATTCCAACTTACCATGTCATACTCAATCTCTCTCTCTCTCTTTTTTGATATCATTTTCTTTATGAATGATGTGATTCATTCACTTAGTACAGTATAGTTGTACTACTATGGAATTTATGTGAATATTCCTTCTTCACTCTTTATTATGTTATTAACGTTTAAAACACAAGTGCAATATTAAGAAATTGGTGTTAGTACTTTTGTTTTACAGACAATATAGATAATATCAAACAGAAAGAAGCCATATAAAATAACGACATAAAATTTCACGTTTAGTTTCAAATTTGTGCAGTACTGTTTTCTTAATCCAATAGGCTGCTTATTCATATACATAATCCTTCCTCCTTCCCTACCTAGCGCTTGATGCCCGCGCACGACGTCGAGGTCAGAAATATGAGCTAGTTTTGACAACAGTCTAGTATATACAGTCACGAAGCTCAATACGTAGTAAATATGCATTCATACATAGTTGCTAACCACTAGGATCGCTAATATCGCCTCATTATAGACAATGCGAAATAGTACCTTCTCAGTATTGTTCCTAGCACCCTCATAAACTCAAGCTTCGTGGCTGTATATACTAGACTGTGCTTTGACATCACTGTCCTAAACATAAACCATTTGTGCTGTTAATTCTCATTTTCACTCTCAGCTGTGTAGATCGTGAATTTATTGCCCAAATGAACAGCACCCATGGTATTACCTGTGACAAAAGAAACTGCATTCTAGTGTGAATGCTTAGGACGGATAATGGGGCAATATAATTTATGTATGTATGTATGTATGTATGTATGTATGTATGTATGTATGTATGTATGTATGTATGTATGTCTTTTTTATTTAAATTTAAATATACAGAATAAAGAATATAATTACAAAACAAACAAGAGAAATAGAAATAAAATAATACAAGCAATATAAAAAGAAGATGCAGTAGTATTAACAAAATTTGAGACCGAATGAGCAGCGCTCGTGCTCGGTCGCAGTTCAGATATAATATTAAAATAAAAAAATAATAGTAATAATAAAAATAAATAAATAAAATAAAATAGGAACTAAAATATAATTACAGCGGCAATGGAATTATATAGGCCTAATATAATATTAACACTAGAGAAGAATAATATCGCACGTGAAAAGTAGGACTAATATATATTTTAAAATTATAGAATACAAATATGATATAGGTTGATTAATTCATACACATAGGCTATAAATTTATTTAATCAACTTGAAGATAATAACACGTTTCTAATTTTCTTGTTGTATGTTAGTGGGTTACATGTTAGAAGTTCTGGGTGTAATTTAATTAAAGCATTGTACAACCGAGGGCCAAAATTAATGCTATGCTTTAGACCAGCAGATGTGAGACATTTAGGTTCTACTAATGTTGAATTAATATTTCGTCTTGTGTCATAATTATGTGTCTGTAATACAAACTTATTACGATTTTTATGATAAAATTTTAACAGCGTATACTTATAAATTTGTTCAATATTAAATACATTAAATTCTGAATAAATTAATTTAGTTGGATAATCGAAACGTTTCTTCAAACAAATTTTAATTATTCGTTTTTGTAGTAAATTTAACGGACTAAGATTAATTTTTGTACTTCCACCCCAAACAATTGTACCATATTGAACGATAGACTGAATAATGGCCAAATAAACATTTCGTAGAACTCTAATGGGTAAGTAGCATCGAAGATTAACGAATTTATAAATTGTTTTACGAAGCCTCTTACAAAGATAAGTAATGTGATGAGGCCATTTTAAATTCTGATCAATAATGATACCCAGATATTTGACATACGTGGGTGGCTTCTTTCAATGGTGGACATTTACAACTTTTGGGATCTAAACAATTTTCACTGTGTATTATTAGTCTATATTCATCGCTAAATTTTAAATTTTGAACACTGGCAGCTGTTAACGAAAAAGGAACTAAAGTTGATTTAGATATATTTAAAGAAAGGAAGTTGGAATTAAGCCATTTTTTAACAATGTTAGCACCTATATTAGCATTTCTATATGCTTCCTGCCAAGAAAAACCACTGAAAATAACTACTGTATCATCCGCATATGAATATATAGATCCATTAAATTTTTCTAAATGTATATTTAGCATATGTATGTATGTATGTATGTATGTATGTATGTATGTATGTATTATGTATGTATGTATTTATGTGTGTATGTATATATGTATGCATGCATGCAGTATGTATGTATGTATGTATGTATGTATGTATGTATGTATGTATGTATGTATGTATGTATGTATGTATGTATGTATGTATGTATGTATGTATGTATGTATGTATGTATGTATGTATGTATGTATGTATGTATGTATGTATGTAAATAATTTACATATTCAAACCAAGAAGTAACTCGTCAGGCTAAATAAATACATGTCACCTTAAAAAATTAAATGTTAAATGTCACCTTAATTTTAATTTGCACTTTATACACAACTTTTTAAGCTATACTTGAATCTCCTTAATGAAGGACAGCCCTCAAAGACCGCTGCAGGTAGGTCATTCCAATCATTTATAGTTCTATTTAAAAATGAGAATTTACCTACATCCGTTTTCTGTTTCCTACATTTGATTTTAAAATCATGATCGTTCCTACCATAGTACGTTAGCTTTTCTAACCGAGCCGTTATGTCTACCCATGCTTTCTGACCTAGATGTGCTCTATACAATGATGTTATTCTAGTTTTCCCACGTCTGTTTTCCAAAGTTTCCCATTTAAGTTCTTTTATCTTATCGTTTCCATCTTCTCTTTTACCTTTAACAAATTTAGCTGCCCTATACTGGAATATTATAACATCATGATAGCGATTCTTTGTTTTGTTAGTAGGCCTACTCTGTACGCTCCTGAAATCTGAACCAAACTTTTACAAGCATTTTTATATAAAAATATATCCTTTTAAATTTTGAAATGTCACATTTAACAAAATTCCACTCAGTTAAAGAACAATTGCTTAATGACGAGAGAAAAATGTCACAGGAACTTAAATTTCTTTGCCATTTACGTCTCATACGGATGCGCATCAAAGGATGTTGTGCGGTTTTTGCAGTGTTAAATATTATAATGCTGATATAGTCCTCTTATTATACAAAGCTTCTGTGTTATTTATGTCCGCCTGTTAGTAATAATTCTTCTCTAGCTCGTAATATACCACACAACAACGCATAAAATATGAAAATTTGTGTACTCTCTTTATGCAGTACAATTGTACAAGATTAAACACAGAAATGTGTACAACTGGCAACTTATTGCTGTCAGTGTCGCATGTATACCTTTACCAACATAACGCAAGCATATGTCACTAGATAAAACATGCAGTCCCTCTCAATTGGATTGCAAGGCAACTTGTATTTTATACACAGGGCTTTCAATTCAAAATGTTCCCAGTCTAAACAACTAATTATTTAAATTGAATTCAATTTAAACAAAAACATTTCATATAAATGAATACAATATAATATTTTATTACTCAGTCAATGACAAATCAAAGTAAAATAATGACTTAGTTTATAGTCATTAAGTTTATATATATGAATTACAAAATTGCGAACGTTTTCGCCTATTCAGGCATCCTCAGGCAGAGTTATATAATATCTCAATGTCATATACGTAGCTATTGGTGGTGAGTACTATTTAAAATTAATTATGTATAGGACATCTCCATTATTAAAATGTAATATTACAGGTAATAAACTTAAATAATGTTAAAAAATGTTAAAAACCATGTAGTAATTAAACTTCATAATATGTGGAACACTTGTTCAGTCCAATGAGTGGTGAATGTATCTGAAATATATAAAAAATACGAATAGAAATGGGAATTATCAAATGTAAATTGTAATCGGATTGGATATTTAAAAGTACTCACGTCGTTTAAAATATGACAACTGCATAGTTAGCAACTGTATGGATCACTATAAACATCCTGTGTTTTATGTAAATTATCTGTAATGAAATAATAATTAATATCAATTTTAGAAGAATTTGAAAAATTAATTGGAGGGTTAAATTATGGACGTACTTACGTAGACGTGAGGCGACCTGCTGCTATTAGGACTGTAACTGGTATGACGTGGGGGAAGTGTGTATTCGTGTAAACAACCACGCGGAAGGATATTGTGTGGTGACGGGGTTAGAGATTGTACAGGGGATTTCGGATTTGGGTTAAATTTTCATTAAGAATGCTGTTCTCTATTTGAATCTGTTTAGCAATGTAATATTCTTCTGCATAATTTATCAATTTAGTTTCTATTCCTGATTTTAATATTTTTAAGGTTTTATTTGCTGGGCCTAATTCATGTCCAGTATCTATTAGATGAGATGCATATGTAGATTTCTTACGATTATGTTTAAAATCATGCTTTCTAAGTTAAAAACATTTCAATTTAGATATTGATGAGGAAGTCTGAAACCAGGCTTAATTGCATTTTAGATTTCATCTCCAACCCCAGCCACACACTTTGAAATTTCAAATGGTACCCCTATATTTTTATACTTGAAGAGTCCACTGCAAGAATGATGGATGTCACTTTCTTGTCGAAAATGAATCAAAACTGTCAATGCATAGCTTAAGACATATAGAATGTACATAGAGAGTTATATGGCATTAACACTGATAGTCATTGTCCAGTAATGATCGGAAAATCACAGTTAAGCTTTGAGCGCTAAGCATTTCAAACTTTCAATTGCTTCTCCTGCAAAATGTATTCCAAATGACATCCATCATTCTTGCAGTGGACTCTTCACTTATGTATGAAAGAGTATTCAATTGTTTATACATCTCATTCATTTGTTTTCGAATCTTTTGTTTTCTATTGTCGCGTGGCAACCTATATTTTTGTTATTATCAGTCGATTGTAGAATGAAAACATACTTTATTTTGTGTAATTTCCTAAATTTAACCAATAACGATGATTTATGTTCTCTCTTGAAGGGTATACATCATTTTAAAACAATTTAATACACAAACACAACTATTACATGAAATGATCAATAAGTTTTTGTAGCTTTATTCTCTTCAGCTCTAATCAACAATAACAACAATCCAGGTAAAAAAGATTATTCAATTTATTTATTTAACTAGCTAGCTAGCGAGTACAAATTCAAATTATAAAACAAAAATGTTTCTAGCCATTACCGTAAGAGCCAGGCTCGTGTACGGTGTGGTCTTAGTCAATAATATAACACAAAATTTACAAGGCCAGTTTACTAAACAAGTAAATAACTTAATTCAAACTAATAAATAACACATAAGAGCAAAAAAAGAGGAGAAAGAGAAAAAGAGAGAAAAAAACACATTTAATATAAATTGACAATCAGACAAAAGCCAGTGATATTCAATAAAAACTTGAATATAGTCGACAGAAATAAAAGTTAAAAAAACACATTTTGTTAATATTATATATCATGAATAATTTTATAAATTTCTTTTTCAAAATCTTCAATTTTAAAATATTTTAAATTTGGAAAATGGTTTGAAATTTTATTTCAAAGTCTTGGGCCGAAACTAGCACTATGTTTAAGAGCTGCACTTGTATGGCATTTAGGTTCAATTAATGGGAAAGTAGACTTTTGTCTTCGAGTACGATATTCATGTCGATTAAACCATCATCTTATTGAGCTCAAGGTCAGACCAATCAAATCCAAAAAGTGGTTTAAATGGTTTAAATGCACAGCAGTTTCTATGTTCAACAAATTGTCACCGAATGCACATTAAGTAGATTATATACACACATATTTTTAAGTAAACCTTGTCCACCGCTGTGGAGTAACGGTTAGCCCTCTTGGCCGTGAATAAAAAGCTGATTGTTGATTAGAGCTGAAGTGAATAAAGCTGCAAAGACAATTGAGCATTTCATATAGCAGTTGTGTTTGTGTATTCAATTATTGGAATATGGTGTATATACCTTTCAAGAGAAAACAGAACGCATCCTTATTGATTAAATTTAGGAAATTACACAAAATCTATATATATAATTTGAACTGGTAATGGAAATTACGGGAAAACGGCTGAACGGATTTTAATGAGTGACCCCTCATTTTCATGATTGGCATCCAAAGTTTTTCGGAAAAGTAGTAGTTTTCAGTGAAATGTCCATTTTCCTACATCATTTTCCTATTTTCCAAAATCCATCTGTTGTCAGTTTTGAGAACTATTTTTTTTAATCAAGGCCGACTTGATTGAATTTCGGAACAAAACACATACTACAATAAACAATAGGCTATTACACGAAGGCCATGACCTGCAGGATTGCCGACATATTTAGAGCTCAATTCAATTTGTTATTAAAAACTGATTCTGCAGTGTATAATTTTCTGAGTACAGCTGTGTATTGGATATTCAAATCTACGAAACTTGAGGTGGTTTGATGAGATTGTTACCATTAGAAATTAAATATTATTATAGTTAATATCATGATGCGTCTATTTTTCATTAATTGTACATAATATTGATGCTATATTGATGACATGAAAGTGAAACGTTTTGAGGTTATGTAAGTAAATGTAGAGAATACCTTAATTTAGATCTTCATTTCTATAATTTACTGAGTGACTGCTATATATAACTACAAAACTTAAGATAATAATATTGTTATTAAAACCAAATATTTTTATACTTATTAACCCAGTGAGGTTAGGTCTTTTTCCATATACTTAATGGCGGTGTAGTGTGTCATTGTCTTCAGTATTGGCTCGAGAGAGCGCAAAAATTACAGTTCCTAAGGAAAGATAAAAAGGTATTACTTACAGATAAAATAAGAGGTCTAGAAAATTTTGTAGTCTCCAGATCATTTCAACAAGATCTCTTAGTAGGATAAAATGATTTTACGCTCTACATTTCAAGTTCTACATGCAGCAGCTATACGAAAATGCTATTGTTCGAAAGCTTAGCAAACCTGTCCTTTTTAACTTTTGCCTATAATCCACAATGACCTGAAATAGCTACTGCTATCGTCCTGACATTGATACTTGAGTTTTCGCTTTGAAACTCAAACACTGAAGTTGGATAGGTTCAAGAAAAAGTATTTGGCCTAAAAAAAATCCATTCAGAGGGAGTATGTTTCATTATTATGGAATCAAATAACTATCAAAAAGACAAGTATTCTTCATTGAAAATAAATCTGAAAGATGTTTATTTGAACGTCTAACGAACTTAGTTTGCAGCAGCATTTGCTGCACAAGCCACTAGTAAACTATGTTTTCATCCTACAATAAACTGACAATAACAATACAGGTTGCCATGCGACGATAGAAAACAAAAATGCGAAAACAAATGAATGAGATGTCTAAACAACTGAATACTCTTTCAATTTAAGTATCAGAAGATAGTGGTGCAATTTGAAATTTAAAAGTGGGAGTGGCTGGAGATGAGGGGATGAAACTTAATAATCAGTTAAGACTAGCTTTAAACTTCCCCTTCAATATCTAAATTGTCGAGTTCTTTGTTTAATTAAATAGAATTTAAATTTTATAGTTATTAGACTTGGAAATTTTTAAATAAAAGCTCTTTACATATTTGTTATTATTTGTTGTTCTTACAATTCTTACTATTTGAGAAAGTCCATAACAACACTTCGTTGTTTTATGACAATAAAGCATCTTCAATCTTGAATCTTTAAAGCAATAATGACAAATAATGACACTTTACTGCCTAAAGAGTACAAAGAGTTAAAGTTCCGTAACATTTATTATATGAGAGATCGCTTCATTCATTGATTAATTCACCGAGGGAGTGTCTGATTTGCTGTTCCCATCCTCAAAGCCAGGTCCTTCACAAAAACGGGTATCGTGGCTCTAGCAATTCTTTGTTAATGGCCGCTCAGTCAGCCATCGATCCCCTTCAGTGCTTTTGATTATATGTATTACCTTAATGAAACGTCATCATTTAACCATCGTTTTGCTTTTGTCTTTCAGTGCACTCTATTGGGTGGCGCCATTCTGGCTACAGGCTGATGATAGACCTTTGCTTATAAATTGGCTACACACTGAACGTGGGTTGCTATGGCGAGCTCAGGTTTTCTTCCAAGTGTCATTTGTGTAATTCGTTAATGAGAAAGATGTTTAAGGTAGAAATTTTTTTAATATTCCTGTCCATTGTGGTAACTTTAAACTCCAGTTATAAAGTGTTTTGTGATCAATTTATAGCAGCTTGTTCTTATTATGATTATAATTATTATCATCAACATTCCATTCACGATCATAAGTATACAGTACTTCGTTCACTCTACCTCTCAACCAGCTTTCTTAGCAACAGATTCTTAAAGAGTATAGGTCTATGGGCTATTCCATCTCAAATCGACCGAAATATAGAGAAAATTGACCTTACAATTTTTAAATACAATGAAACTTTTTCTGTCCGTAGACAACTATGATACAATGCAAAGTTTTAGGCATCAGAACTTCATAGTGTTTAAATTAAAAATATTTTAATTTATCGTATTTTCATAAAATTAGCAACTTTAAACTGTTGTGGCTCCGAAACCCTTCCACCCTATGATCAAAATCATGGTTTATTTTGATGCTGAAAAGTTAAAGTTTATATTGACATGTAAATAGCTTTTCTTACTTTTTATGGAAATGGAGAAATTTAGATTTTTCTTAATTAAGACGCCTTTGCCAGGTTAAATAAATCATTATTATTATTATTATTATTATTATTATTATTATTGTTATTATTATTTGCCCACGAAAAAATATTTTTAAAATACATCGTTAGATTCCGCATTGAAAGTACAAATAAACACATATTTTTACTGGAGCAATGTTGATAAGAAAGTATTGAAAAATCAAATAAAGAAAATAAATAGTACGCGCGTGAACTAACCAGCTGACTGTGAGGCGGGAGCTAGCCGAGACAAGCAAGGCCAGGAGACACACATGATGTGTCGTCTAGTAGCGCATAGCTGGGCTAGCTTTATCACAGGTTTTCATAAACACAGGAGTAAAATGACGCCCAACGCTCGCTTATCTTCAGCTCTCGGCCAGTGCGTGCGGTACTGCGCCGTTCAAGTCCAGGCGTGTGAAAATAATTTATTTAATACCCCCGAAACTTATTGCCGTGACACTAAGCAAACAATGCTGAATCCCTCTTAATAATGCAAGGTTTTTTCTCAATATATTTTTACATTTTTACAAATGGGCAAAAAGCCTAAAAGTAAGTAAAGTCAGATTATCTGTCTCTCTGTATACAATAAAAATAAGGATTACTTCTTATCATAACCTACCAAATGTCAGCTTCAAAATGAGCTCTCGTTCAATGTTCTGCAGTAAATGGTTCCAGAGTTGTGAGAGCTGAAAGAGGCTTGTTTTTATAAAATACGCTAAATTTGTCGCTCAACAATACGAAAACCGTTTGACTTTCGATAGTATATTTTTGCAAATGCAGCCTCCTCAGCAGCTTATATAAATCGGGGAAAAAATTAGAGTATAAAAAATGCGAGGTTTTTTACTGATCGATTTCATATGGAATAGCCTATATATTACTACTACTACTACTACTACTACTACTATTATTATTATTGGGTTCGTCCTCTATTATTTTTATTATTTATAGATGACATATGTAAAAGAATAAGTTCTTAACTACCTGTTATTTGCTGACAATCTCAAAATCTTTCGCGGAATAAATAGTCCGGCCGATTGCCAAAGTCTTTAAAATCACATTAACTCTATTTAACTTTGGTCTAACGATAATGGAATGCAAATTAATGACACAAAACCTTTCATACAATAAATAATTTGATATTTTCAGTCAATGACTTAACAACTCGTATGTGAGGGTTAAACCCTTATATTATATAATTTACTCTAGTATAGTATGGACGTTTTCGTCGTGCCAGACGACGTCATCAGATACATATTTAAATACAATAAAATAATCTCTTGTTCTTAAATGTATGTGCCCTTATTATCAGCAATTAGAACCCTAATCTAATGTGCACAGATGAATATAAAAATATGGAAAATATAAAGTCATCATGATTAAGAATTTAAATTTGGGAAATATTAATAATCTCTTATGTTATATGCGTTACCCTTGTTACCAATATGAAAACCTTAATCTAATGTGTACAGATAGATATAAAATATTAAAATATTAAAATGCAAATCTTCGTAGTTTTAGAATCTTAAATCTGACAAAAAAAAAAAAAAAAAAAAAAACATTGCATGAATTGTTGTGCATGAAGGCTTGCTTACATAGAGAAATTTGGGTTATAAGCAAGTTGGATGTACAAATAGTATGATTGGTAAATGAAAGTAGGGGAGAAAATCATTCGGGTAGTTTCTTTTCGGCAGCCGTTCTTTCAATCAAAGAATCTCAAAGAATCCTCCCAGATCGAACACCTAATGTATATGGCGAGAAGTCATCAGCAGAATGATTTACTGATGAAAATCTTGCAATATTAGAAAACTTAAAGTCATTATAGAATGCGAGGGAATGCACATCCACGGTTTCCCCTAAATGGTAAAGAAGGCCAATCAAATCTAAACGATGCATAGTGGTGGAGAATTTAATGAAGACTCTAACGAGAAGGCCGCTGACTTAGGAATGTGTCAGGTACATTCAAAAGTCGTTACATTTGCCTTAATGATAATGTACAAACGCCTGTCTGAGAGACTCTAATGCACCGTCAGGTGTTACAGTGGTAATAAAGACCGGCATATTGATTGTCTCGCGTCATCTGTGTTTCGCATCAGAAAATTACATCACCCAGATCAAATCTCCGCAAGACTCTTCCATATTTATTCTCATATTGTTTCTACCTTAATTTTCTTTCCAGTATTTTCTTTTCTATCTTTGTGTAAACTTTAATTTTTCTTGCCATAAGCTTATCTTTGATCAAACCTTTCATTTATCAAATGCTTTCTTTTCGTTGCATCACTAACTATGTAAGTCGTGTAAACATAAACTTAAAATTGTTAATGAAGACTTAGAATAATTATTCATTTATTCGTTTGTTTATTGTTATTTATTTATTTATTTATTTATCCATCCAGCCACTCATATATCCATTTATCCATCCATATTTTATTCTTCGTATTATAGTTGGAATCTCCTGGTAGAGGGGCAGAGAAGGCCTGACGGCCTTATCTCTACCAGGTTAAAAAAATAAATACTACTAATACTACTACTATATCCATTCATCCACCTACCTATCTACCTACCTATCTATCTAATCTAATCTAATCCAATCTAGTCTAATTTATCTAACCATTCTAATCCATCTATCCATCCAATCTATCAATCAATCAATCCATCCATCCATCCATCCAATCCATCCAATCCATGTATTCATCCAATCTATCCATCTATCCATCCTATTCATCCATCCAATCTATCCAATCCATCTATTCATCCAATCTATCCATCTATCCATCCAATTTAGCCATCTAATCTATCCATCTAATCCATCCAATCTATCCAATCTATTTATCTATCCAATATATTTAAAAAAAATTAAATTATGATTCATTTAACGACACTCGCAACAGCAGAGGTTATAACAGCGTCGCCTGTGTGCCGGAATTTTATCCCACAGAAGTTCTTTTATATGCCAGTAAATCTACTGACATGAGCCTGTCGTATGTAAACCACACTTAAATGCCATCGACTTGGGCCGAGGTCGAACCCGCAACCTTGAGCACAGAAGGCCATCGCTATACCAACTATGCTACCCAGGCCGACCCAATCCATTTATCCACCCAATCTATCCAATCTATGAATCCATCCAATCCATCCATCCGTCCGTCCAATCCATCCATATCCAATCCAATCTATCTAATCTATTTAATCAAATGCATCCAATCTATTCATCTAATCTATCCATCTACTTATCTATCTACCTATCTAATCTATCTACCTACCTACCCACCTACTTACCGATCTATCTAGAAGAGTCCAATTATACGAGAGGGGTTGAGTATTCAAAGTTCAAAAAAATTAAAGAATTCATTGTGTATCCACAGATCTATGTCAAAGTTGAAATCGATAACTTTTACAAGAGTCATTATTGCCATTACTGAAGTGAAAAGTCGCAAGTACTGTAAAGCGCATGCTTCTTATTGAAAACGAAAAAGATATGATAATGGAAGAAGATATGGTGAACTGTTAAAATAAAAAAAGTGTCAAAAAGTGAGGAAAACGAACGTGTGTGTGTAGACAACGCAAAAAGCAACGAAAAACAATTTTACAAGCTGTAGTACCATGCTTCTACATCAATTGTAAATGTTCAAATAATTAAAAAACAATGTTAAACAAATAAAATAGTTGAAAGAACTTCTCAGTTATTTTAATGAACATTTTATTAACAATAAATTTGGTTATACTTGCAATGTGAGTAGCAGTCTGCGATACGAAAAAAACTCAAAACCTTTGAACTTGATTATATATCTGGAACAAAGTCGTTTCAAGCAGTCCACAGGAATTCACCATTCTCTTAAATTCTCTTGTCACTTTTTTTTAAATTAAGCAACTTAATTCGATTTAAATTCTCTTACTTAGTTAGAAGTATCTTCATTTGTTATACTTTTCCCTTGCTTTCTTTCTATTTTATCATCTTTTTACTATTTGCCAGTAATTTCTGCTTCTCTGTTTCTTTCCTTTTTGCAAACTTTCTTCCTCCTTCGTTAGTTTCATTTTCTTCTGCTTTTAATAATATATTCCATATTTTCCTTTGAAGTACATACAGCAGCAATTTATAATGCTATAAAAATTTTACGATTCCTAATATCCAAGCCATTCTCTTCATCTATTTATGTTCTTATAGGTCTCTTTCTTGCGTTGCCTATCTGATATTCCCCAACAATTCTCTTTGTTTCTTTTGCTCTCTTCCTCCACTCTGACACCAAAACCACAACTACTGTTTTGTACATACCCATATCGCATTAATTATTACGATGTTTCCGATTTGAGTTCGTAAATAATACATACTAGATCTCTTTTGGTCTTTGCCGTCTAACATAATTAATTGGGGTACATTTTATTTCCTGTTAATGAAAATTTAACCCTTAAGCAGTCGCGCCTAAATGTGTAACATTAAGTATCGCGCGGGGTGTTGCTGACAACCCAAATGTAATGTGTTCTTATGGGCTATTTTTAAGTAAACATTTAAAATATCGCTCTTTTTTATTTATACAACTATACCAAATAATTTAATAACTATCACAATGTTATACTTACTTACTTCCTTACTGGCTTTTAAGGAAGCCGGAGGTTCATTGCCGCCATCACATAAGCCCGCCATTGGTCCCTATCCTGAGCAAGATTAATCCAGTCTCTATCATCATATCCCACCTCCCTCAAATCCATTTTAATATTATCTTCCCATCTACGTCTCTTTTTACCTCCGGCCTCCCAACTAACACTCTATATGCATTTCTGGATTCGCCCATACATGCTACATGCCCTGCCCATTTCAAACGTCTGGATTTAATGTTCCTAATTATGTCAGATGAAGAATACAATGCGTGCAGTTCTGTGTTGTGTAACTTTCTCCATTCTCCTGTAACTTCATCCCGCTTAGCCACAAATATTTTCCTAAGCACCTTATTCTCAAACACCCTTAACCTATGTTCCTCTCTCAAAATGAGAGTCCAAGTTTCACAACCATAAAGAACAACCGGTAATATAACTGTTGTATAAATTCTAACTTTCAGATTTTTCGACAGCAGACTGGATGATAAAAGTTTCTCAACCGAATAATAACAGGCATATCCCATATTTATTCTGTGCTTAATTTCCTCCCGAGTATCGTTTATATTTGTTACTGTTGCTCCCAGATATTTGAACTTCTCCACCTCTTCAAAAGATAAATTTCCAATTTTTATATTTCCATTTCGTACAATATTCTCGTCACGAGACATAATCATATACTTTGTCTTTTCGGGATTTACTTCCAAACCTATCTCATCACAATCTTATAATTAATGTAAAGTAATTTTAATATTTCAATATTGGTTCGCATGTAATATTCGAACGTCCATTTACTCCTAATCATAATTTACTTTTTATCTTCCTTTCCAGACCACTTTTTTTTATTTTTCTCTGAGCACAGCCACTACTTAACGTCCATTGTTATTATTTGTTACACAAGTATGGTCAGCTTAGTCACTCACTATTTGCAATAGGAGCGCGGGGTGTTAGCTTCACCCCACACCACTTAAACCGTTATTACCTACAACAGGCCTGCACGAATGGCACTCATTGAGCGCGGCCGCTCCTTCGGAGCAGGAGAGCCGTCTAACAGCTCGCCGAAAAGGTACGTCGGAATGACGTAGGCCTGCTATAGGTAGAGGATAGTCCACGCAGCTATCTGGTGTAGTGTGTATTATCAATAGCTATTTCACTTTGCCTGTCTACGGCTACATAATGGAGGAATCTATAAGACGGAAAAGTGATCATCAGGCAAATTATTTCAATATTGCATGGGAGAATGCTTATTTTTTCACAGCAGCTGCAGTCAATACTTATCTGCCACAAAAGTTTGAAAGAAAGAGGAAAACATAATATAATGCGTCATTACTAGTCCGCACATAGAGATACTATAGTTTTGTTGTTGAAGAACGCAGTAAAAAGGTTCTGGAGTTGAAAGTGCATTATTAGGCCTACATGAGGTAATGTACGTTAGAATTTATTAATCTTCAATAATTTAAATATCTCTCTTCAGGGTAAAGGCCAAGTCTAGGTTCAAGGATCTTGTCTTAATTGGAAAGAAGTTTAAAGTTACCATAATAAATTCCTTCAACACCAGTTGAAACAGTGTCATACGATTTACAGCTTGAACTTATTGATCTTCAATGTGGCATAAGGACTAAATACCGTTTGAATAATACTACTAGCCTGGTTGAGTTTTACAAGACTAAATCTCATCAATAATTATCCACGATTACACAGTTCCAGCGCAGTGAGTGAGTTGACAGAGACATGAGTGTAGTGCTGAAAGGTGCTTGTGCATGTATGAACATATCATACTAGTGGGTTTTAGTTCGAACTTAGGGTTAAGATACAAATTAGATTACTTCAAGTGTTATTTTAAGGAATCGTGCTTCATTTAATTTAAGATGCACCCTGTTATTATTATTATTATTATTATTATTATTATTATATTATTAATTATTAGTATTAATTATTATTAGTATTATTAATTTATTATTAATTGTATTTTTATTAATTGTGTTTATTATTAATTGTCATTATTGAGTGTAATTAGTTACCACTGCCACCGGGTATATACACATTTGCAGAGTGAATACATACATACATACATACATACATACATACATACATACATATAGCATCATCTACTTTTGATGAGTAGCAAGGTGTAGTCCGTTTTTTCTGAGCAAAACAAAAAAGAGTTCGAGTGAAATCCACAGGGAAATGTTGGAGGTTTATGATGCTGATTGTCTGTACCGTAGCAACATCTCCAGATGGCGCAGGTTCTTCGAAGAGAGCCGAGTAAATCTTACCGACGAAGCACGTTCTGGCCGACCAGTGACTGCTACAACACCACTGAATGCCAGAGGCACTGAGGCGGCAGTCACCCACCCAACAGTCCAGACCTCGCACCGTCTGAGTTTCACCTCTTCGGACTAATGAAAAAATTACTAGGAGGCCAACGCTTCGGTTCGGATGAAGAAGTGAAATCAGTCGTGCGCAAGTGATTAAACACCCAGAAAGCGGAGTTTTATGAACGAGGTGTACTGAATCTGGTGTCACGATGGAGGAAATATGTCGAGAGACTTGGTTCCTGTGTTGAAAAATAGGTAAAACCTGCAGCTTTTTTCTGCATTATTTCGTTTTGCTTACCTATTTAATACGTTGTCACAAGATGTTGTTATCCATTACTTTTCGATCCTCCCTCGTATATGCTTTATTCAATTTTTATACAGGTTATGGTGTACCATTAAAATTCCCAATATTGGTGACCGACTCGTGTTTATAGCATGCAACAAATGGGCTGTTGAATTATCCTGTTGGTGTGTATTTATGGGGGAGGGGGAATTGGACCTGGGCTTCTCTTTGGCTACCGCTTGTCATATATCATGTAAAAAAATTCATATGTTAATTTAAATATGCATTATAGATAGCATACTGTTCTAGCGAAAGTAATTTTATACGTCATTTCCCTTCAATATCGTTTTTGTACAAAACAGATCTAATATAATATTCATGTAACGACAAAAATGCATTTAAATTGAACATACATAATATTAACTATTGCTTTGACAAGCAGTGCAGTAGTAATATATGGAAAAATCTTTAAATTAAACCTCAATAAACAGGTAACTGTATTTGTAACAGGCAGAGAGTAAAATTGCACTTATTTTATTTAATATAATTAGTAAAATAAACAATAGACTGGACATTAGGTGTAACATATCAAGCTCGTCTCTCTCACCTGGATGCTCCACAGATTTTTTTTCTTAGTTGCATTTTTAACCCGCACTTTGTTAAATATACAGGGTGTTAAGAAAACATTTAATATTTTGAGAGAAGGTAATATTAATAAAAACAAGAAAACAAAGTCTAATAAATATGGGTCTTAAAATTAATATCTATCGAGACATAAGTTAGATATTCATCAACATTATAAGGAGATGTTCAATGCGATTTCCATTTAAGGGAAACCATGAGTGAAATCTGGAAACCTGAAACTATTCGCTCAAATTTTTTTAAAATTTTACAACTTATTCTTATAAATTGCAATAAAACTAGCAAAATTTGAAATGTCTAATCTAAATAGATTCTGAGTTATAAAATAATTTATATTTTTTTTGTAATTACGTTACAGAAAATATCCCTTGAGTTTTTTTTTTTTTTGTAATGTGTTGATTTTTTTAAATATTTTCCCCATTGATGCAATTTTAAAATCTGACATGATTTTTAAATAACTTGATTACTTTGGCATGTAGAAATTCTTCTTCTTCATCGTCATCATCATCATCATTATCATCATCATCATCATCAAATTTCTGCACATTTAAAGGACAAATCTAAAATTATTTTCAATCACGTATTATCTTAATACCAGCGTGGCTCAATCGGTTAAGGTGCTTGCTTGCCGGTCTGAAGTTGCGCTCGGGCGCGGGTTCGATCCCCGCTTGGGCTGAATACCTGGTTGGGTTTTTCCGAGATTCTCCTCAACCGTAAGGTGAATGCCAGGTAATTTATGGCGAATCCTCGGCCTCATCTCGCCAAATACAATCTCGCTATCACCAATCTGATCGACGCTAAATTACCTCTTAGTTAGCGCCGTTACATAACCAACTAAAAAAAATTATCTTAATACACTGCTCTCTTAAACTAATTGAGACTATTGGGAATTAAATTCAAAGGCTTTTCCAAAACACGCTACAAAATATTGCACATAAAACAATTTTAATCTCAAAAAGGAAGCAAAAAAGAACAAACTTGCTTTAAATATTTTGTTTGAAATATCTCAAAGAATAACACCCTGAAACTAAAGACATAACTTACGGTCCATCTGTATATAGCAAGTGGAGAAAACACTGAGCCCTTCAGTCGCCCAAAAGATTGTTTAAGGTTATGAATAGAGACGAGATTTCTTGCACTATAAAATCCCAAAATATGCATGCATTCATGCACTATTAAACTATGAAATATGCACGATCAAGTGAAAAATACATTAAAATATGCACTTTCATTTTCGTTCCAAATTTCTTATTTCACTTCACTTCACTTCACTTCACTTCTTTTTGCACAGTTAATGACTAACAACATTTCTAGATTGGTTTCTGTGAGGTTCCTGCGCTTGTCAGTCAATATGTTTTTGTAGACAGAGAACGACCTATCTGCATCACAAGAAGTTATGGATGCAAACTTGAATGAACATTTTTCTGTTATATAGTTTTTTTTTTCTTTTCCTTCTTCAATCCTGATTCTTTAAGCTAAAATAAGGGACACTAAAATCGAGAAAATGAGATGTCCACTCAAAACCATTAGAACATAATGCATAATTAAACTAAAAATTGCTTAAATATGCATTATGCATGTTTTATCCCCAAAAAGGCCAAAACATGCAAATATGTACGGAAAAAGTACACATATTTGGAACCGGAAAGTAATGAAATGGATAAGTACCAAGTTTGAGTTATCTCCTGCGGTCCTATAAAAACATGCATTTGCATGGAATTCTCATCTCTAGTTATGAAACTAAATAGGATTTCATATTGTCATTGAATAGGAATGCAGAGGTTTTAAACTGAAACTGTGGTATGGATTTCGTACTGACGCTAAGTTACAAACGCGGTATCATTTGCAGCATGGCAAAGGAATTGAAATATAGTGAAACGCGTAAAATTTTCTAATAAGAAATTATATTCTATCACCTCCCAGAACACATTAATTTCTTATATAGAAAAAGAAACTCTAATTTGGCATCAGAAAGTATTCAAATAGTAATAACATCCATACTTTTAAGGAATCTTTCATACACCAAGAGGTAGCAAATATTAAGTTTATATTTGAACACTTTTGAATCATCCTAAAAAATACCGTACATAATTAGCTTCTGCGCAACTCTGCCGTCAAGTGTTTCACCATGGCAACACTGAAGTGAGTGGATGCTAGAAAGGTGTTTTTGCATGTCATATATCTAATAGAGTCGTATAATATGGTAATTGTATATCTTCTTTTAATGCCACTTAATGCATCTTCCCTGCAGACTACTGCTTAGCCTTTCTCGAGTTTAATAGGCCTCTCACTTCGTTTCTAGCGATGAATAAAGCGTAATTGTAGCAGCTGAAGAAGTGGCTAAAAAAACTCTTCACTTCCTCAAGGCTGTTCATATTTTCTCACCGCTGGGAATTGTAATAATGGAGTCTCATTAGGAAAAGTTACAGCGTTCGCCTATCTCGTCTCCCGGCAGAGGACTCTGATGCGAAGACTTGATAAACAAAAGACTTGTGAGACGTCCTCATGGAAAGGGAAATTTGTCTCCCTTATTCAAGATGTGTAACTGAATGACATTTCTGGAGGTAAATTTACTAGCGGAAATGGTTTTCTTCTCCTGATTTCCGAAGTATAAAATGATATTACAAGGAAATTTCTGTTGCAGTCTTTCACGAGACGGGAAGCAAATAAAAATTTGATTTCATAGCAAGAGATGCAGACTTCATATCAACGACAAGAGAAGATTTAAAATGTATATTACGCGCTGCAGATCTCAACTCTCTCTTTTCTGACAATTTCCTTATTTCTATTTTGTAACTTTCTTGTTTGATTTCTTTATTTATATTAACATCTTTCTCTTGCAAATTCATCTCATCTCTCTTTAAAAATTCTTTACGAAATTATCTTGTTATCTCACTCTGTCATCTTTTTATCTCTTAATTTCTATATTACATCACAGTTTTGTTCTCCTTTTGTAAATGTTTTCTCCGTATCTTTATTCTTTCTTGAACAATATACAGCCTCTTTTCTCCCAAAAATTTGTTCATATTCTTTCTTTCATAATTTTCAGCTACATCCTTCTCTCTTTGCTGCCAATTCATTTCTCGTTTTCCGTTATTTTATATTTGCCTCCTTACTTTCATGTAGTAGACCTTCTTTCCTCACTTCTTGATTTAATTTAATTTATTTATTTAAATTTAAATATACAGAATAAAGAATATAATTACAAAACAAACAAGAGAAATAGAAATAAAATAATACAAGCAATATAAAAAGAAGATACAGTGGTATTAACAAAATTTGAGACCGAATGAGCAGCGCTCGTGCTCGGTCGCAGTTCAGATATAATATTAAAATAAAAAAAAATAATAAAAATAAGTAAAATAAAATAGGAACTAAAATATAATTACAGCGGCAATGGAATTATATAATATAATATTAACACTAGAGAAGAATAATATCGCACGTGAAAAGTAGGACTAATATATATTTCAAAATTATACAATACAAATATAATATAGGTTGATTAATTCATACACATAGGCTATAAATTTAAATTTGATTAATTTGCACTTTTCCTCACCTTTTTGTCATTTCATTTTCTTCATTCTTTGACGCTTTACTCTTAATTTTTTCCCTCTCATATTTTTATCAAATTCTCTCATTTCTATTTTCCTTCATTCATTCCTAGTTTTCTTGAATAATATACAGCATCTTTTCCCCCATAAGTATGTTCATATTCTTTCTTTCATAATTTTCAGCTACATCCTTCTCTCTTTATTGCCAATTCATTTCTCTTTTTTCATTACTCTATATTTGCCCTCTTACTTTCATTTCGTATACCTTCTTTCCTCACTTCTTGATTAATTTGCACAATTCCTCACCTTTTTGTCATTTCATTTCCTTCATTCTTCGACGCTTTATTCTTGAATAAATAAATAAATAAATATTTGTTGGTAAATACGGAATTAGATCTAAAATTGTATGGAACTAGATCTATGTATTAAAATTTTCTGGCGCCTACCCGGCTGGTGGATAGGGTAATGCCTCCTAGATACCGGGGAAATGAAATACCCCGGACGAACCAAAATCACCATAAAACTACAGCGTCTGTATCCAAATTGAAAGGCTGTAAATGTACAACTAGAGCTCAGTCAAAGAGAAGGCAATCTACCTAAGAGACAGGACCCTAAAACAAAGCTGAAGCAAGTTGGGAGGCTGTAAGGTGGCAGCCCCACCACCCAACTATATCTGTGCAGCACTTGCAAGGCGGCCAGATGAAATTTCTATTACTAACAAGCGAAGTCAAAAGTCGGACGGATAAACAACTTTAACCCTGAAATGAAATTTCAAACACACTGTTATGTTTTCTTTTGGAGATTCAATGCAAAACATACGTCTGAAAACGTTTACATTCAGTTATGAACACCCAGTACATTTATGACAGCGGCAGACGATAGAAATTCATACGCATGAAACCAAGATGGTATTTATTTTCTAAATCATCCTATACCTTGAAGCACGCAAGAAAATCGACAATAAATTTCTTTGGAGGAACTCAAATTAGAATTAAATTACGACCTGGTCTCAGTAAAAACAAAGCAATCAATATTTAAGTAACACATATGAGAACTTTATTATGTACTTAGCCGAAGGGAGTCATTAAACGGCAATCAAATACAACCTATTAGAATATATCTGCAACGAGATTTAATGAAGACTTCTTTCAGGGGAACAATAAAAAGTGCAATTGAATTGTATACACTAGAGATTACTATCTCTCACACAGTTTAAACAAAATATGCAATATAGTTAAATTCTACGATGATATTTAAATAATAATTATGATTTTCTAGAAATTTGGGCGTTAGAATTAATGTACTGTAAATAGAAACACAATAAGACGTTGAGAATATTAGTATGGATTTTTTTTCAGAGGCACGAAGTCATAAAACATCGTGTAAAGTAATGGAACGCTACGTTTTTTATAAACTATCTCATTTATATTCAATAATTTAACTCTTATATCAATAGAAAACACAGAAATGAGACAAAAGACATTACTATAGTCTCGTTACAAGATGTAATTTAATTTGATTAAGATGTTTCGAAGAACAAGCGATATTAAGAAAAGATGGGATGTTAATTACAATGGAAATGACTGTCTTTATGGTGAAGTGTAGGCTATATTTTGGGACAATGACTTAACAATTTTCACTGTAATTTAAAATTCTTCTTAGAAACTAGACACTGTAAAACTGAAAAAAATTAATTTCGCAGAAAGATACTATTCAAACATCATTAATGCCAATAAAAAGGGGTTTGACGATTCCGTCTGTGTATATAGTTGTTTGTCGGTGTAAGTACATAAACTCCTCTTAGTTATTGGAAGGATTTTGTTCTTATTCAATAATTACTTGTCAATTTATCCAGGAATTATTTACATGAAATGTAATAATTCATTAAAAAACGTAATGGTCTTTTATTTCAAATCGATAACGCAAATGGACATGAATTCGATACCTACAAAAATTATTTAATTTAAATTTATTTCTTAATTAAAAATGAAGAGATAGGTCTACATCGAATGAACCGCTAGTATGTTTCCAGTCCCCTCTATTAAGGAGAAATTATTATATTATGTGAATAGGTCTACTCTAAGTAAGTACTAGAGATGAACAAAACTAACTGCCGCTCTCTCTCGCTGTGTTCGTTGCATTTGTCTTTCGAGTCTCGTCTCGTATTTCTTGTGCGCTTCAAGTCTCGCTCATCATTCTCGAAATAGCATTTGGTCGGCGTATGGGGGGTAGAAACATAGGCATTACGATGAAGTGAAGAAAAGCGACTAGAAAGCATTTGAAATGTGGAGAAGGATGGAGCGTGTGAAATGGACAGACAGAATAAAAAATTAAGCTGTGTTATAAAGAGTGGGTGAAGAAAGAATAATGCTGAAACTGATCAGAAAGAGGAAAAGTAATTAGTTGGGTCACTGACTGAAAAGAAATTGCCTCCTGAAGAATGCACTGAAAGAAATGGTGAATGGGAGAAGAGTTCGGAGGAGAAGAAATCAAATGAGAGACGACATTTATATGGATCGTATGTGGAGACAAAGAGAAAGGCAGAAAATACGAAAGATTGGAGAATGCTGGGTTTGCAGTGAAAGACCTACCCTTAGGCAGAAATGTTACTTCATTCATTCTTTCTTAATTTCTTTCTTTTTTTCCTCTCTTTCAATCTCCCTTCCTTTGTTCCTTTCGTTCTTTCTTTCTTTCCTTCCTTCTTTTTTCCTTTGTTCCTTTCGTTCTTTCTTTCTTTCATTTTTCTTTCTATCTTTCTTCCTTTATTCCTTTCGTTCGTTCTTTCTTTCTATCCTTCTTCCTTTCTTTCATTCTTTTTTCCTTTATTCCTTTCGGTCTTTCTTTCTTCCTATCTATTTTTTCCCTTTATTCCTTCTGTTCGTTCTTTCTTTCTTTCTTTCCTTCTTTCTTTCTTTTCTCCTTTATTCCTTTCGTTCTTTCTTTCTTTCTATCTTTTTTCTTTTATTCCTTTCGTACTTTCTTTCTTTCTGTCTATCTTTTTTCCTTTACTTCTTTCGTTCTTTCTTTCTTTCTCTTTCTCTCTCTTCCTTTCTGTCTTCCTTCCTTTATTCCTTTCGTTCATTCCTTCTTTCTATCTATCTTTTTTCCTTTATTCCTTTCGTTCGTTCGTTCTTTCTTTCTTCCTTTATTCCTTTCGTCCTTTCTTTCTTTCTTTCTTTCTTTCTATTTTTTTCCTTTATTTCTTTCGTTCTTTCTTTCTTTCTATCTTCTTTCCTTTATTCCTTTCGTTCTGACTTTCTCTCTTTCTTTCTATCTTTTTTCATTTATTCTTTTCGTTTTTTTCTTTCTTCCTATCTTTTTTCCTTTATTTCTTTCGTTCTTTCTTTCTTTCGTTTTTTCTTTCTTTCTTTCTTTCTTTCTTTCTTTCTATCTTTTTTCCTTTATTCCTTTCGTTCTTACTTTCTCTCTTTCTTTCTATCATTTTTTCCTTTATTCTTTTCGTTTTTTCCTTCCTTTCTATCTTTTTCGTTTATTAATTTCGTTATTTCTTTCTTTCTTCTATGTTATTCCTTTATTCCTTTCTCTCTCTATATCTCTCTCTCCCTCCCTATCTTTCTCTCTCTCTCTCTCTGGAGTGGAAAACTGTCTCTAGGAGTACAGCTGAATACCACTGCCTTTGCTGAGCTGCGGCTGGACATATGAATTATGAAGAAATAGTAGAACGGTGTTATATTATGCCCATTAATAATATTTTCATCCAAAATTTCCATGTGAGAATTTAATAAAAGAACGCAGGTAGAAGTGAACTCAGTCCAAGTGTTTAGCATTCAATATGAGGTTCGCTAAATTAATTTATCAGCTGGAAGGAATTCAGTATTACGTGGTTTGACACACATATTCTGTAACTTAATTGATAGTCTCTTTCTGGGTTCACCCCCCCACGAAGAGAGTGCAATAAACAATCAATACTGATGGCCACGTCAGGAGCAAGGAGGCAGCCATCCCATCACGAGATAAATGTATCATGGCAATCATTGTTTTTGTTTTGTTGCCAAGCAACCAACAGGGGCCATGTACAGCGCCGTAGGAATCCAGCATATGTATCCAGTTAAGTGAGAGACGAGAAAAAAAAGTGAAAGATAAAAAAAGAAAAACAAAAGAATAAATAAATACACGGAAAGAGGAGGAGGAGGAGGGACGAATAAAATAGCTATGAAAAGGTAAGTAGTAACAACACAATAAGCAGAACGGGAAAATTAAAAATAAGAATAAAAAAGTGAAGTACGGAAAGAAAGAAAACATACAAATACAGGAACATTTAAATAAATTAAAAACATACGAAAAAATATGAGAGCGAGAAGTACTGAGATATGAATGAATGAATGAATGAATGAATGAATGAATGAATGAATGAATGAATGAATGAATGAATGATTTACTGATTGAATGAATGAAATAATAGATAGCAGAACGATGGCAATGAAAGAAAAATAAGTATATAAGGAGAACAAGGGGAACGCGAGGAGAGCAAAGGGAATACAAGAAAAACAAGGAGAACAGAAGAGGAACGACGGAAGAAAAAAAATAATATGTGAATAGCATGGGAAATACAATGAGAACAATGGGAACAGAAGGGGAATGAGGAGAAGAAAGGGAGAACGTGGGGAATACAAAGAGTACAAAGGAAAGACAAGAAGAATACTTTTTCTTTTATTTCAGTAGGTTATTTTACGACGCTTTATCAATATCTTAGGTTATTTAGTGTCTGACTGAGGTGAAGGTGATAATGCTGGTGAAATGAGTCCGGGGTCCAGCACCGATAGTTACCCAGCATTTGTTCATATTGGGTTGAGGGAAAACCTCGGAAAAAACCTCAATCAGGAACTTGTCCCAACCGGGAATCGAACTCTGGTCACCTGGTTTCGCGGCAAGACTCGCTAACCGTTATTCCACAGGTGTGGACACACACAAGAAGAATAAGGTGAAAACAAGGAAAAATAAAGCGAAAACATGAAGAAAAAGACGAAGATAAGAAGAACAAAGCGAGGACAACAAAAACCAAGAGGAAAATACGACAAGATGAAGACGCGGAGAAGAAAGCGAAGACACGGAGAAAAATGGTAATACGATAACAACCAAAGCAATACAAGAAGAGTCAGAGAAATACAAGGGAAACGAAAGAAATACTGAGGGAAATCAAGGAGAACAGAAGAAAAACAAGGAGAATACAAGAATGATGAGAAACGCAGAAGAAGAAGGGGAATATATAAGGACAAAGGAAAGGCAAGGAGAAGATGGCGTAGATAAGGAAAGCATGGCGAAGAAAAGAACAAGGAGAAGATTAGAACAAGGATAAGATTAGGAGGTCAAGGAAAAGACAAAGAGAAAAATAGGAATTTAAGAAGAACCAGAGGAATACTTTTTTTAAACACAAAATAAAAAATCGGATTTTTGATCCCTTAATCAGTATTAATATTATGGCAAAGTACACCTACAATGGAGTTTTGTATAATGCCTCTTTATGATGACTATTACACTTTGACTACGTCACACTACTTTTGACCAATAAAACGGTACGAAAGAACGTCTTTCAACCAATCATGGCCGCTTATAGCAATTTTATCGCGTCCCTAGCATTTGCTTAATTTTATCGCGTCCCTAGCATTTGTTTATTTTTATCACTACCCTAGCATTTGTTTCTTTGTTTGCCAACATTTCAAACTGCACTGGTCTGGACGTCAAAAGAACAGAAAATTACAAACCACTCCAGTCGATGCACAGCACTTTCAAATATGACTCGCATTGACATTCAAGAACAAGAATTACTAAAGATCATTGGTCATATAAGAAGGGCACCACTCGGAAATCCTGAATAAGTTGAGGGATGCACCATGTACGTCAACCAGTTGACTTCTTTTACGCACACGTCCAATATAACATCAACTGAACCACCAACCACTAAAGCATTCAAATTTGAAAATTGTACTTTCAATAATTGTTTCTTTTAAAATTATTCATGTTTATTTTTTATTTCATCATCGTTTATTAAAACGTTTCTTGTCTATTTCATCATCCCTAATTAAAACTTTTCTAACACTTGTTTATATTATTTAGGTTATGTTTGTTATAGCTTCTGCTATATGATATTATGGATAGTCACGTATCAGAGATTGTTTAATACTAAGATTTATTGAAAATCATCTGTGAAGTGACGTTGATTATTGGGATCCGGATGATTGAAGTGGAATGAAAATGTTTTAATAAAAATGAAACTGAATCAACAAAGCCTTCTTGACTAGTAACCGTCCACAGAGTTCAATGAAGATTCCATAGTTGGCAAAACTGATAACAAGAAAACATAATCATAAAACACTACTGCCATCTAGCGTAATGTTGAGATGGTACAATAATACATTTGAAGACAGTTGTATTTTCGTAAGCCAATTAATATTTTATTGTATTGGAGTACTTTGTTACTTCTAATCTTTATATACTTTCTTCTAATCGTGTAATAGTCAATTAAATCCCACTCGAGTTTTGATTTTCTCTAGATAAATCAAAACCTCTAGTGAGATTACTGTTGATAATATGAAAGCCAGCAAGTAGTTTAGAACATACCAAACATATCACAATTTCTTCCTGTGCACAACAAAAGAATTTTTGTTTCCATTCTTCTAAAAATATTCGTTTTGCTGCACTTTTTACGTTTAATGGTTTGGAAACATACGCTGATCGCTAGTTAGAACTACTTGTCTATGTACTCTTCCTCTGGAACTGAGGTAAGTATGACTCAAGCAGCATGAAATGCCGACCGCTGGTTTAAAGGAATGTTTTTTATTTATTTATTTAAATTTAAATATACAGAATCAAGAATATAATTACAAACAAACAAGAGAAATAGAAATAAAATAATATAATCAATATAAAAAAGGAGATACAGTAGTATTAACAAAATTTGAGACCGAATGAGCAGCGCTCGTGTTCGGTCGCAGTTCAGATATAATATTAATAGGCCTATAAGATAAAATAAAATAAAATAAAATAAAATAAAATAGGAAATAAAATTAAAATTACAGTTACAGAAATTATATAATACAATACTAATATAAGAGAAATATAGAAAATAAAAAAATAATAATAAAAATAAATACGTAAAATAAAATAGGAACTAAAATTTAAATTACAGCGGTAATGGAATTATATAATATAATATTAACACTAGATAAGAATAATATCGCACGTGAAAAGTAGGACTATATATTTCAAAATTATAGAATATAAATATAATATAGGTTGATTAATTCATACACATAGGCTATAAATTTATTTAATCAAGTTGAAGATATTAACACGTTTCTAATTTTCTTGTTATATGTTAGTGGGTTACATGTTAGAAGTTCTGGGTGTAATTTAGTTAAAGCATTGTACAACCGAGGGCCAAAATTAATGCTATGCTTTAAACCAGCAGATGTGAGACATTTATGTCCTACTAATGTTGAATTAATATTTCGTCTTGTGTCATAATTATGTGTCCGTAATACAAACTTATTACGATTTTTATGATAAAATAAGGAAGAAAACATAGTTTAAAAAAGAGCTAAACACAAGAGAATTATTAGGAAGAAAGTGAAAATAAAATTAAAAAGAAAAGAGAAAAAATAGAAATAAAAGTAAGAAAGAATGAAGAAACAAGGTAGGGTAACAATGAATCTATGGAAAGAAAGGAAAAGAAAACAGAAGAAAGATAAATAACAAGATGTAGAATAGTAATTGAAGGATAGTAACAGCTCTGAATTGCTCTTGAAGAAACTGTTCAGTATCGTATTTTTCCACATGATTGGCCGGAGATAGTTTCCGACACGCAGCAATTCATGCGATTCCCACCCGAACGCATACTTGACAAAGTGCTTTGTACGCCACAACTCTTCCTTCATCTTTCCAGCCGCGGCCTCCCAGACAGCGTTGCTATGGCAACTCAGTTCTGACTTATTACGCCCGATTGCATCTTAGGAGGGAACCAATTGATAATCTTGACTTTGTGGCCTGATTCTTGCAGGCGAGGGCGAATAAAATGTTAAAGCGGGGAGAGACTGCTGTACTAAGTTGTATAGAGAGTTCATGGCAAGACAAGCACATCTATAGGCAACTTTTCGCAATATTATTAATAAAAATTCTTCCATTTCCCCGAAACTACTGTAAATGCAAAGTAGGGTAAAGGTTGGTAATATTGCCATACTAATAATATTGATAGTTTTTTGAGAATTGTTTTTACAATTTTACTGAGCAGAGGAAGATCGGTTTCTTGCGTCAACGTATTAAGGGAATATTCGTGGACAAGTTTCTGAACAAAATCGGTCCTTTTCCGTGCAGGAAAATTGTAAGAATTTTCAAAACGTACTATCATAATATTATTAGTATGTTGATGGCGTGAGTATGTTAAGAGAAAATCCACAAACGATTAGGGAAAATACGGGAATTTTACTTGAAGCAAGTAAAGAGATAGGTTTGGAAGTAAATCCCGAAAAGAGAAAGTATATGATTATGTCTCGTGACGAGAATATTGTACGAAATGGAAATATAAAAATTGGAAATTTATTCTTTGAAGAGGTGGAAAAATTCAAATATCTTGGAGCAACAGTAACAAATATAAATGACACTCGGGAGGAAATTAAACACAGAATAAATATGGGAAATGCCTGTTATTATTCGGTTGAGACGATTTTTTCATCCAGTCTGCTGTCAAAAAGTCTGAAAGTTAGAATTTATAAAACAGTTATATTACCGGTTGTTCTTTATGGTTGTGAAACTTGGACTCTCACTTTGAGAGAGGAACATAGGTTAAGAGTGTTTGAGAATAAGGTTCTTAGGAAAATATTTGGGGCTAAGAGGGATGAAATTACAGAAGAATGGAGAAAGTTACACAACACAGAACTGCACGCATTGTATTCTTCACCTGACATAATTAGGAACATTAAATCTAGACGTTTGAGATGGGCAGGGATCCACACCTGTGGAGTAACGGTTAGCGCGTCTGGCCGCGAAACCAGGTGGCCCGGGTTCGATTCCCGGTCGGGGCAAGTTACTTGGTTGAGGTTTTTTCCGGGATTTTCCTTCAACCCAATATGAGCAAATGCTGGGTAACTTTCGGTGCTGGACCCCGGACTCATTTCACACCTTCATCTCATTCAGACGCTAATTAACCTAAGCTGTTGATAAAGCGTCGTAAAATAACCTACTAAAATAAAAAAGAGATGGGCAGGGCATGTAGCACGTATGGGCGAATTCAGAAATGCATATAGAGTGTTAGTTGGGAGGCCGGAGGGCAAAAGACCTTTAAGGAGGCCGAGACGTAGATGGGAAGATAATATTAAAATGGATTTGAGGGAGATGGGATATGATGATAGAGACTGGATTAATCTTACTCAGGATAGGGACACAATGGCGGGCTTATGTGAGGGCGGCAATGAACCTCCGGGTTCCTTAAAAGCCAGTAAATAAGTAAGTAAGTAGGTAAGTAAGTGAGTAAGTAAGTAAGTAAGCTGTTTTTGAGAATTTTTTACAATTTTACTGAGCGAGAGGAAGATCGGTTTTTTGCTTCAACGTATTAAGGAAATGTTCCTGGACAAGTTTCTGCACAAAACGGTCCTTTTCCACGAAGTAAAATTGTAAAGAGTTCTTAAAAAGTACTATCATAATATTATCAATATCACAATTACCAACCTTTTCCCTATATTTATATTTATAATAATGATAATTGTATTAGATTATTGTTGTTATTACTAGGGCTTGGATCTTTAGGTGCTACAAATCGGAAAAATATTGATTTCTACATACTAAAAATTGGGAAAATGCGTGACAAAAAAATATTTAATTAGGTTTCAATTATTTTATGTGAGTGTAAACAATATGCAGTATTCACCGGTATAAATTATGCTGTCTCGCCAATTGCTGAAGAATTACAGTACACAATGAGATTCATCCTCAAGTTGTCCATCACAAATGACTGACGATTATCGGGGAACACTGCCTTGTACTGGGAAAAAGAGCGCCCTGGCCAGTGAGAAACAACATGCACTCACTAGAGACATGTTTATGATTGGAAACGAAAACAAAGACAGCTGGTGTTTTGAAATTATAATTGCTTTCTGAATCAGCGTTATGATAACTTACAAGGCACTCCTAAATGACACATAAATGTTTGTGTGTTAGTTACAGTACCATTTTTAGTGGTGACAGCTCTTATCGCTTGTGGTGAGAGAGCAGACTGCAGTTCTACAGGTCTGCAGATAGGAAATTCCGAGAAACAGTTGCCAGATGTCACGTTTAAGCAACCCAACTGAATATCTGTGTGTTGATTAATTTCAAATGGGGCTTTTGTTGAAAATTATTTGATCAAAACTTAATTTTTATGTGTTTTATGTGAATATTTTAAAATATATATTTACATAAAATTAAAATACATGTTTTTATGTTAAATAAAATTTAAAATATATGCTCAGGTGACCTTGTTCGAAACTTAAAGACAATTACGAGTTTCTATTACAGTGCAAATAAAATATTTATTTACCTAAGAATCCCAGTCCTAGTCATTACAATATTGTTATTATTATTATTATTATTATTATTATTATTATTATTATTATTATTATTATTATTATTACATTATACATAGGTCATTGCTCTTTATGTTTACTCTCATTTCTCCTTGCCTTCCTATTTCTCTCTCTTTCTATCTTCCTCTTAGTTATCTTCCCTTTGTTCGTTTTCCATATTTCCTGTCCTGTCTGGTTAGTTTTGCTTATCTCTTCGTTTCCTCCTGTCATTGTTACATAATTTTATTATTTCATTCTTCAGTATTCTTATGCAGGGGGTAATGGAAAAAGTGGGTGAATTTTGAGACAAAGATTTCTCAGAAATAAAATAAAAAATGATTCATCAACATGGGTCTGGAAATTCTTATTTTCTGAATTACAGGGCTTGGAAATACTTATGGTTATAGTGCAATCCAGTACTTTTGTTTACTTGAATTAATATTGACGCATTAAATTTACATTTCCAAAGATAAACTGTTCAAAATGTCCATCTTTCTGCTTGAATACAGGCTGCAGCTCATATTTTCATCAAGACCCGAATATGGTTCCAAGTTTCTGGTATAGTTCTTATTGTCAGACAACCTTGTAGAATACGCTGATGGAGAGTATATTCATTATCCGCAGGATTTGAATACACCAATGACTTTAAGTGGACTCACAGAAAGGAGTCCAGTGTGTTTGAGATCTGGTGAGTATGGAGGCCAAGCAACTGGTCTACCTCACCCTATCCATGGACCAGGGTAATTTGCATTAGAGTGTCTACGTAGCCTACACGAAAACTGAAATGTGTTGGGTCACCGTCATGCATGAAGTACATCCCACGACTAACTAATATTTCTCAAATAACTTTTATATTTCTTTGAAATTAATATTATTTTCACCAAGAGAAATTTAAAAATTGGGAAATAAACCGGGAAAAACAGAGAAAGATGTTACTATATGCATTCAGATATGCAAAATAAAAATATATATGTATTGTATGTATTTAAAAGGGAAAAATCTCGAAATACGCTTTTACGCAAAATAAAGTTTGCTTCATTCGAATGTAAAAACCATGATCAGCGAAGATCCACTTTTAACTTCTAAATATGTCATATCAATAAAAACATGCAATTGCATGAAGTTCCAGGTCTACTATTGGCTATGTGATGAAGCATATGCTTCTATGAAGTCAATAAGTATTTCAATATGATAAACAGTGTACATTCCAACTTCAAAAATCAAAAGCAAGTTTAAACAGTTCAGATAGTTTTGAGTAAACGTAGTCAATAAGCATTTAGGCTAACTAACTTCAATTAATACGAATACCGTATTGTAAAGCTGATAACGCCACTGCAGTGATTGTAGAGTAATTAAAAATATTCCTGGCACATAGCGAATATTGTCAAAATTCAGCAATAATTCTGACCATTAAGTACCCCTCTGTATTAAATGAAGTCTCATATGCGAGAAGTTTTATTGTGTGTCCACACAAAATTAATCACAGGTGTCAAATCAGGTGAACGTGACGACCAGGATCTAGGACCTGGTTTACTAATCCCGTAACCAGGATATGTTGCATTATAATACGCTGGAACAGCGTAACCCTGAATCCACATTTCCTAACGTACTCTTAATGAAACATCTTCCAGAAATGCTGTTAAGTCTGTTAAAATAAATCTGCCGACAATTGTACCGATAGCTTTTCTGTACAATGCCAGCGAACTTGACGGCGGTATGCTTTTACTGTCTTACAGCATAAAAATGAGATATCATTATATACATATTGAATATACATTCAATATCTCAAAATACTCAAAGAGACTCCCTGAGTCACCCCTGAAATTTAGTCGGTGCTATTCTGCTTCTCTCTGCAATATACGCGTACACATATGTAATACACACTTCGAAGCAGAGGTGACGCTTTCTCAGTCCTCTGAATGCCTTGTGCTTTTATTCCCGACGGAGAGGCCGTTCGCCAAAACTACTTCTGCAGCAGTATGCGGAAAGTAGAAAACAAAAAGAAAATATTTCACTCATCTTTACTTTGTAGCAGTTATTACAAATGGTATACACGCTGGTTATACATAACTGACAGCGACGAAATCTTAGAAAATTTACTACAGTTCTTATTTGAACTATTTATCTTACCTATCAGTTTCTAATTCTGTGCTTTCATGAAAAAGTTGATAGGTACTAAGTCAATTTTTTAAGAAAATGACATTTTGCGGTATGTTTTGAATCCAGATTGTATCTTTGTAGTGGCAAAAGATGGGATGCATATCTCTATTATTATTTTTATCTCTAACCCACTCTTATGAAATATTATTGTTATGATTTTATTCAGTCCTTCAAACTTTAAATGCTCGCTTCTGAAATGTTGCAAGAAATGATACATCACATTTTGCCTTGGAAGTACAGAATTTTTGAAAGGCGTACACATTATTACGATACACTTTTCGTTTTAAGTTTCCCCACAGATAAAATCAAACACACTTTAGTCAGGAGAACAAAATGGCCGTAGGTCTCAACAGATCATTATATTATATCATCAAACACTTCACGAAGACTCAACTTCAAGTACATGAGTAGGTCTAATTTAAGAATGTGAGATATTGCACTATCCTACTGAGAACATGCCTAATACTTTCTTCCTCAGTTACCATGCCAAAAATTTGTGTTCTGCATTTATATTTCTCATATAGAAATAAAAGTCTAATTTCTTAATGAACACTAATGGCGCAACACATACTTTTGATCGTCCTATAGATTTCTTTCGTAACGTGGAGGTTTTCGCAAGTCCAAGATTTTGAGTTATGAGAATTTACACTATCACTCAAATCAAACCTGACCTTAAATGTTATAAAAATAAGTAAAAAATCGATTAATCAATCGTTGTCAGCATAAGGCATCAAGTTACAAAAAATTACTGTTGCATTAAAATCACAAAGTTGCAAGCTTTGAAGGATAAAAACTTTGTTATGGGTAAAACTAAATTGTAACTGATGTTTATGAACTCTCAATTTCCTAAGCCATACAGCTGCTTGACATTTTAGGGCTTCTTAGCTCTTCTAATCCCACACGTATGTCCTCAATGTTTTATTGAGTCAGACTTCTTTCAGATCGGCAGCATACTCTATCGGACGTTCTGTCTCGGAGAGTTCGATATAACGGTGATAACACACATTCTCATGAGGCTCCAGCATACTGCATCAGAAGAATGTCCCGGGACGACTATCCGATGCAGTATACTGCAGTTTCAATCATAACAATGCGTGTAATAACCTTCACATCGGACGGTCCGAGTCAAAACCGTTCTGTTCGAGACAGAATGTCCCATGCAGTTTTTTGCAGTTTCACTCACAACAATCCGTATAATCACTTTCACATCGGACGTTTCGAGTCAAAAACGTCCTGTTCGAGACAGAATATCCGATTAGTACGCCACAGTTTCAATCATAACAATGCTTGTAATCACATTCATATGGGACGATCCGAGACAGAATGTCCGATGCAGTATGGTGCAGTTTCAATCATAACAATGCGTGTAATAATCTTCACATCGGCGGTCTAAGACAGAATCGTCCTGTCCGAGACAGAATGTCCGATGCAATATGTTGCAGTTTCAATCATAACAATGCTATAATAACCTTCATATCGGACAGTCTAAGACAAAATCGTCCTATCCGAGACAATGTTCGATGCAGTGTGCTGCAGTTTCAATCAAAACAATGCGTGTAATAATCTTCACATTGGACGGTCTGAGACAAAACCATCCTGTCCGAGACAGAATGTTCGATGCAGTGTGCATGTAATAACCTTCACATTGGACGGTCTGAGACAAAACCGTCCTGTCCGAGACAGAATGTTCGATGCAGTGTGCTGTAGTTCCAGTCATAACAATGCATGTAATAACCTTCACATCGGACGGTCTGAGACAGAACCGTCCTGCCCGAGACAGAATGTTCGATGCAGTATGTTACAGTTTCAATCGCAACAATGCTATAATAATCTTCACATTGGACGGTCTGAGACAAAACCGTCCTGTTCGAAACAGAATGTTCGATGCAGTATTCTTCAGTTTCAATCAAGACAATGCGTATAATAATCTTCACATCGGATGGTCTGAGACAGAATCGTCCTGTCCGAGACAGAATATGCGATGCAGTATGCTGCCGCCTTAGCACAAGATTTATACATATTTAACATTGGATTAGCTTCTCATTGCTTTCCGAAAATTATTTTTGTACACAATTTTGGTGGCAAACGAAACTGGCAATAACATTTCTGAACCTTGCTAATGCTGTACATTTCTCTTAACATTTCTTCTTTAAGATATACCGTAAGCTTTAACGAGAAAAATGCTGTGTTGGAGAGAATACTCAACCGTTTCAAATATACGAAGTGTACTAGCTGAAAACACGGAGTAAACTAAGAACTCATCCCGTTTTTCATTAGAAGTGGAAGTGCGGATTTGTTTCTGTTGACTATCTGTAAGGAAGGGAGCTATGACTCGGGATTAAGTTGTATGATGTAAGATCCCAGAACTGCAGCTTCCTAGCCGATGTTGGAAGACAGAGTCGAAAGGAATTGAAAAAAAAAAGCTTCATATTTTTCTCGCTATATTACGTATAGAGTGAAAATGACATAACTGTGCAGATTAAAGGGAGCAATAGACTATATTAAAATAAATAAAAAAAATTATTACGCGTCGTTTAATTAAATGTATAGTTAATAAGAAAATTGAGCTGAAACTCTCCTAGAATGGAAACTGCACGTCGGCGACTCATATACGAAAGCACATACGTCCTCAGTCTGAACACCAGAGCTCCGTCCCTTAGCCACTGCAGTACGTTTTCCAGACCTTCTAATGCCAGGAAATAACGATACATGTTAACATTTTTATTTAATTTGTAAGAAAACAGTCCATTTATTGAAAACTTGCAAAGAGATAAATAATTCCTTATCAGTTTCTGTAATAATAATAATAATAATAATAATAATAATAATAATAATAATAATAATAATAATAGTAAAAATCACGATTGTACGGATTTATGGTAGGCTTTGTTATCGAATAAAATAGTGTTAACATTTAGGGGGAATTTTTTTCTAACGAAAGTATTCTTTTGGTACAATTGAAGGGTTCAGAGCCATAGTGGGCCAAGTGCCATTTACTAAAACCGTAGAAAACAGGGGTTAAAATGAAGTTTTTACCATACTTCAATCGAAACATATAGCAAGTAATATAAAGTATACACATTCAAACTAAATGACAAATCGATCTTCATTAAAGTATGGTATTCACTCAACTTTAATCCTTGCTTCTCTGTTTTTAATAAATGGCGCTTGGCCCACTATGGCTCTGAACCCTTCAATTATGGTCTTAGAATTTTCTATTGTACTCTATCCGAGGAATAAGCTATTAAAATTTGCACAATTATATTACTTCCACTCTGTATAATTTTAATAGCGTTTGTACGAATAAAGCCAATATCCTATGCCATGTTTTACTTGATTTTTTAATCTTTGCAGCAGAGAAATGTTATTTCCTCGCAGAATTACAATTTCTCATAAAATTTATCCTCCAGTAAATCTTGCAAGGTTTGGACTTCACAACAGTGATGGTTATTGTTATGCTATGTTCTCCACGAAGTTGCTTTTGACATACCAAATCTAGATTCTAAAACACTGACCGTTTGCTCAAGCACCAAATCTTTGTCTGACGCAACTAAATGTAGACATAACGTATAGGAAATTATAGAGAATAGTAAACGGAAGTAAAAATTGAAGGAACTCGGAAAATTATTATATATAGTAAAGAAAAAATCGGAAGGAAAAGCTAAGGTATAAACATTTGTACAGTAATAAAAAATAGTAAATAAAAAAATAGTTTTACTATTCTTAAGTAATAATTAGAATGATTATATACGTACTATAGAGTATACAGGTTGAACCGTAAGTAATGTCATTAATTTCAGGAGGTTTTCTTTGAGAAATTTAAAGAAAAGTTTAATACAGTTTTGCTCTTATTTCCTTACTTTCCGAGATAAAAATTTCTTCATATGAAACATTTCATAGCTTGCTTTGGGAAAGCCTTTGATTTAATTTTCAACATGCTCACTCAATTTAAGAGAGCAGTGTATTATGATATTAAATGATTGAAAGACTTTTAGTTTTGTCCCTTAAATGTCAATAAATTTTATCCGTACAAATAAAACATTTTAAAATTCCTTTCCAGAACGAAAAGTTACATTTGTTCGGATCAAATTTCTGCACATTTAAAGGACAAGACCGAAATTCTTACAATCATTTAATAACATAATACATTGCTCTCTTAAATTGACTCTACATATTGGAGAATTAAATCAATGGCTTTCCCAAAACACGCTATGAAATATTTTATTCGCAGCGACTTTGATCAACGTTTTGCAGTCAATGTATACAGAGTGTTTCAAAAATACGGGGCATAATTTCAGATATGTATTTCCCACATGTAGACAATCAAAATAGTTCATTACAACATGTGTCCGGAAATGCTTCATTTCCGAGTTATGGCCTTCACAACATTGAAATTCACCGGAACGTTTTTCTTTCCGCAGGTCGTTGTCATTACAGAAGATGTTCAAAATGTCCACCTCCTGCTTGAATACAGACCTCACATCGATGTCTCATTGACCTGCGAACACGATCTCAAACTCCAGGAGTATTGCGTATGTCCTCAGAACATGCCACAATTCGATTCCGAAGGGATTCCAAATCAGGCACCGGAGACGAATAAACCAATGATTTTAAATGGCCCCACAAGTAGAACATTGACTTGCAACGCTACCCTTCGTGTGCTGATAGAAGGAGTCATGTTCACAGCCTCCAGAATCTCCTCCTGTACTTCTGGAGTTGTAGATCTTGGTCGTCCCCTTCCCAAACCAGGAGAGTTAAATTTTCCATATTCGCACAGACGGTAATGGAGACGTACAAATATCTTCCGATCTGGACATTGTCGCTGTGGGTACCTCTCCTGGTACAAACGACGAGCCAGCGCAGCAGTGCCGTCCGCCTTACCGTACATGAAGTGTATCTCTGTCAGCTCTTGATTTGAATACATGTCGCACAGTCTAACGCCTACACAACACTGAATGTAACCTTCGCCTCGGAATGAACTGTCAGAGTGCCCTCTTAATGTCTCCTTTGACGGCAACGACCTGCGGAAAGAAAAACGTTCCGGCGAATTTCAATGTTGTGAAGGCCATAACTCGGAAATAAAGCATTTCCGGACACATGTTGTAATGAACTATTTTGATTGTCTACATGTGGGAAATACATACCTGAAATTATGCCCCGTATTTTTGAAACACCCTGTATATGGGTCACAGATACATTGGTCTCGGACATTTGAGTCACACTTTTTTGCTCATAGTTGTATTTTGGTCATTGAATATTTGTCAGAACTTTTAGGTCACTCAGGACACTTTGGTCACGATTTTTCTGTCAATCATTCGAGTCGCTGACATCGGTAACTCATTTCTTCGATCAGAATGAAAGAAGACAAAACTCTTTTTACTACATTTTATTTTTGTGATATGAATACATAGAATTTTTGTGGCATAAGCATAAGTTCATTATCAGTTCCTTCACTGTTCTCGCTTGGATATAATTTCAATGTGTACACTACAGCTCTTACGTAAATATCCATCTGTCCGCTATCTTTATAGCTACTCTTCATATCTTTTCACTGCAGCTAGTAGTCGCTCCTGGTTGTTAACATACTTCTTGTTCAGGACTGGTCTCTCATTCCTCGAGCCTTGTATTATCTTGTTCATTGTCATATTGTTCTGCTTTGAGCTTATGTATAAATTTCCAGAGTGAAGAATGAGAATTAAAATGGTTCTAAACCTAATTCGAATGCTGTACATTGCTAAGATACACACAATAGAATCGAATGATCCAACACAATCGTATGACCATTATGTCCGTGATACCGAAACGTCGCAATACCTGAGTATCATTGTACCGTAATGTCATAACTGACCGAAATGTCTTATTTGCCGAAATGTCGTATGAACGAAAAGATTCGTGACCTAAAAGAGAACCCAAAACCGCCTGAAACGAAATATTTCATATAAAATAATTTTATCTCGAAAAGGAAGCAAAAAGGAAATTGTATTAAACTTTCTTGTTTGAAATATCTCAAAGAATAATCCCCTCAAATTAATGATATTACTTAAGGTTCATCATGTATAGTAAAAGTACTTGGTAGTAAAATGTAGTTGAGAGTGGGTTCCTGGACTATAGAAATGTAATAAGACCATTATTAACGAATGTAATACAAATTGTGCAAAATTTCGATTGCAATAAACACAACACAACACAAACACAAACATAAACATAAACAAAACAAAACAAAACAAAACAAAACAAAACAAAACAAAACAAAACAAAACAAAACAAAACAAAACATAACATAACATAACATAACATAACATAACATAACATAACATAACATAACATAACATAACATAACATAACATAACATAACATAACATAACATAACAGTATTCTGTCACAATACTCACAAGCTATGGTCATTCTAAGCAAAAATTCATAATACTTGTAACTTATATCATCAATCGATTCCGTTTCATTCCTAAGATATAGATTTAAATGCATATGCACTAAAGGTATTATAAAACTCATGAATTGCTCGCCCGAATTCTTCAACATCATCAATTATTTGTATCTCTTATCATAATCCGTTGACATATCTTCAAATCATTAATCTTCAATACACCAAGGTCACTAAATATTCCGTAATAACACAATTTAATGCATTAAGAATAGGGAACGAGCAGGCCAATTATTGACTGGACCGCCCTGGTTTATCCACCGGTCACCAAAATGATGGTTTGAGTAAATAGGTGGTGCTCCGTCATGCATAAATCATATCCTTTGTCGTTGATGAGGCACAGGTAAACACATGATACGTGTTGACCTCTATATTCGTTGCATTGTAACGTTATCCTACTGCTTCGTAAAATGGAAAGATATTCGACACTAACTTTCCATGGCGTTATTTTATTTAATATACTGAAATTTTATTTTATTTAATATACTAGAAGCAGAAGTTAAAGTTAATTGAAATCTATTTTATTTAATATACTGGAAGCAGAAGTTAAAGATAATTAAATTTTATTTTACTTTATATACTGAAAGCAGACGTTAGAGTTAATTGAAATTTATTTTATTTAATATACTGGAAACAGAAGTTAAAGTTAATTAAAATTTATTTTAATTAATATACTAGAAGCAGAAGTTAAAGTTAACTGAAATTTATTTCATAATTAAATTTTATTTCATTTAATATATTAGAAGCAGAAGTTAAAGTTAACTGAAATTTATTTTATTTAATATAATAGAAGCAGAAGTTAAAGTTAATTAGATTTTATTTAATATACAAGAAGCTGAAGTTAAAGTTAATTATATTTCATTTTATTTAATATACTATAAGAAGAAGTTAAAGTTAATTGAAATTTATTTTATTAAATATACTGGAAGCAGAAGTTAAAGTTAATTAAATTTTATTTTATTTTATATACTGAAAGCAGACGTTACATTAATTGAAATGTATTTTATTTAATATACTGGAAACAGAAGTTGAAGTTAATTAAAATTTATTTTATTACTGGAATAAGAAGTTAAAGTTAATTAAATTTTATTTTATTTATTATACTAGAAGCATAAGTTAAGGTTAATTGAAATTTATTTTATTTAATATACTGGAACAAGAAGTTAAATTTAATTACATTTTATTTTATTCAATATACTAGAAGAAAAAGTTAAGGTTAATTGAAGTTTATTCTATTTTATGTACTAGGAGCAGACGTTAAATTTATATAAACTTTATTTTATTTAATATACTGGCAGCAGAAGTTTATTTTATGTAATATATTAAAAGAAAAAGTTAAAGTAAAGTGAAATTTATTTTATTTAACATACTAGAAGCAGAAGTTAAGGTTAATTGAAATTTATGTTATTTAATATACTAGAAGCAGAAGTTAAAGTTATTTAAACTTTATTTTATTTAATATACAGGAAGCAGAAGTTAAAGTTAATAAAATTAAAAAGTATTTTATTTAAAATGCTAAAGCTGAACTTAAAGACTTATTCTATTTAATATACTAATAGCAGAAATTATCCTTTGAACAAGTTATATTATGTAAACTCATATAAGAACTGAACGTGCCTTAAATGTTATATTTGTCTTGAACTTTCTCTTTATTTGCTGGCAACGGGAGCTAGATTATCTTTACAATATTTAAAACAGAGAAGCCGTTAAATCCGATCAAAGCGTGGGTAACATCTGCAAAAATAGCACCGAGGTACATTGGGTACCATCTGCAATATAAATGTTTAAAGTGTTGGATTTACAACTAAGGGCTATCAATGTTTAATACTGAGAGGCACGAACTTGGGCGTGGAGGTAACATGACATCCTCAACAGGTTTGCCACCTAGCGAGCGACATGGACGTGCATACCTCCCTACTTGAAATGTAACGTGTACAGACGGGATCACCGACGAGAATTAACCTACTTTGTATAGCAGGGTAACGAAGACTGCACTCATATTGAAAAATAAAAAGCAAAAACACACAACGCAGGGAGAACAAAGATATTAAATGAGGACGAAATGGATAAAAGAGAAAGAGTGAAGAGAATCGAAAAGGAAAATGAAATTAGAACTGAAGAATAGAACAATTTAAAGAAATAGTTTATAATGAGATAAAAGAATAGAAGACAAGATACGACATAAAGCTAGAGGAGTATGTGAATAAAATGCCCTAATTAAGTGCCAATAAAATAGTACATTATGCAACGAGCCTATAATGGTAGTAATTAAGACGCGAGTATGTTTATGAAACTCGCTTGCGCTCGTTTCATAATTTTCATACGAGCGTCTTAATTACCATTATAGTCAAGTTTCATACGACTTTTTATGCTCGACCATAAGTTAATAAGTTATTAGTCACATCGAGTGCTTTTGCCGAAATTTCCGGCGGTGTAAGTTGCAGCTCGTTATCACTAGTGTCCGCCATTTTTACTTTGTCTAATCTCGCGCTAGTTGTCTTTCGATTGCATATACGAGAATAATCGATACTTGCGCTTTCATATTGCTACAATGGTATTTTCTGATTGGTGGAACACCTGAACTTTAATGAATAGGTGTACTTAATGAGGTCCATTAAAGGGCTGCTACCAGGTGTATAATTACTACATTTCGGCATGGTCGAGCATAAAATAATATATGAAATAAGGAAATATATGATTAGAGAAATTTATAACAGGAGAATAGACTAAAAGAGAAGTATAGAAATGAAAAAACGAAAGAATTATGTGAAGAAGGACAAATTAAAAAATAAAAGCAGAAACAAGGCAATAACAAATAAAATTATAGTCTACAGGTGAAAGATGTGAAAAGGGAGATAAATTATGGAACAAAGAATGTAAGCTAGGAGATATAGAGATAAGACGAAAGAATGATAACAAAAATATAAATGAAGTTATAAAGAATTGGTAAATATGTAAGAAATTATAAATAAAGAAAAAATATATATGTAGGCCCTATATGTATTTATTCACACTGTAAATGGGTATATACCCGATGGCAGTGGTAACTAAATACACTCAATAATGACAATTAATAATAAACACAATTAATAAAAAAAACACTTAATAATGATGATGATGATAATAATAATAATAATAATAATAATAATAATAATAATAATAATAATAATAATAACAATAACAGAGAGCATCCTAAATTAAATGAAGCACGATCACTTAAAATAACATTTAAAGTAAATGTAATAATTAGATTATTTGTATCTTAACTCTAAGTTCGAACTAAAACCCACGAGTATGGTATGTTCATATCTGCACAAGTACCTTTCAGCACTACACTCATTTCGCTGACAACTCACTCACTGCACTGGAACTACGACACATTTCACTGATTCTATCCTGATTTCACTAACACTTCAAAACATTTCACTGTTCAAATACTTTGCACTGCCACTATAAACTATGAAGCTTCACTGACAGAAACACATTTCACTTACACAACACACTTCACTGACATAACACACTTCACTTCAAGTGATGTAGGAAGTAAGAAATAAATAAAATAGAAATGATGTTATAAAGAAATTATAAATATACTGTATGAGAAAATATAAAGAGAATAAGTGATATAGGAAGTACAATATAAATAAAATAGAAACGAGGTTATAAAGAAATTAAAAATATATTGTATGAGAAAATATAAAGAAAGAATAAGTGATAGAGGAAATACGATATAAATAAAATAGAAACGAGGTTATAAATAAATTTTAAATATACTGTATGAGAAAATATAAAGAAGGAAAAAGTGATGAGGAGATTAAAAAAGAAATAGGAACGAAGATGTCGGAAAGACGGAGGTAGGAAAAGGATACTGGAAAGAGAGAAAGGTAAGAGGAAAGGAAATAAAAGAAAAGGAAGTGGATATAAGAAGAAATAAATGATATAGCCTATGAATGAAGAAACAAGACACAAAAATGCAGACGAGAAACGATGGTATGTGAGGAAAGAAAAATCAAATTAAAAAAGGGGTGCAACGTTGCAACGTAGAAGAAATATCAAAACAGAAGAGAGAAATGAGAAGGAAAGACGAAAGTAAGAAAATATGGGGAAAAACGGGTTAGAAAGAAGCAAATGAAAACGGTATGATATATTAATAATAGGCCGTAATAATAATAATAATAATAATAATAATAATAATAATAATAATAATGATAATAATTTATTTATTTTGGCGAAGTTAAGGCCATCAGGCCTTTTCTTCCACTCAGCCAGAACAAAAGACGCTGATACAATTTTACTAATATTTAAAGAACACTAATAAAAATGTATACAATCATACAAGCACAAGTTGAGTAAATTAATGCAAACATACTAAATAATAATTACAAAATAATATAAGGCTAGAAGTTACACTCAATGAATATGCAAGCGGTAAGTGAACCAATATTACAAATTACAAGAATAACAAATTCAAATAAATTATAACTATACAACACTGAGAAAAATTACATACACACACACACACACACACACACACACACACACACATATATATATATATATATATATATATATATATATATATATACACACACTCATTATACACAAAGGAGAATTAAACATGAATACTGGTCACTTGTTTAAACAATTTACTTTTAAATTGCAATATCGTTCGACAGTTCCTGAGGGAGCTGGGTAGGGAGTTCCAGAAACGAATTGCTCATACTGTGAAAGAGGAAGAATAGTGAGCTGTTTTATGGCAAGGCATAGATAATAAAGGGCCACTTTTAGAACGAGTACCCATGCTGTGATAAGAGGACAAGAAATTAAAACGCACCGAGAGGTAGTTAGGCGAAGAAGTATTGATGATGCGATATAGGAAAATCAGTGAATGGATATATCTTCGGTCCTGTAATCTTACCCATTGGAACGTTTCAAAGGAAGGTATAATGTGGTCGTATATTAGGGAAAGCGGAAGAAGAAAGGCGATAGAAAAACGGAACTAGAAAAAGGGGATTAAGGAGGAAAGAGAAATGATAAGAGGAAGAAAGAAAAAATGGAAATTCTAAGAAAGAATAAATAACGAAAATATAAGAAAGAAAGATAGAGATATGAAAAGATAATTGGTACGAGGAAGAAAGAAAATAATAAAAAATGATGTAGGCTAAGCAAAAAAAAAAAAAATAACAAAAATAAAAGCTAGAGTGACGGAGAAGGAAAAGAGGTTAGACAAAAAAGAGAAATGATGAGCGAAAGACATAATGAAATAAAAATGACGTAAAAAGAAAAATAATGAAAATAGGAAAGAAAGGAGACTGAAACACGGAGATAGGCAAGAGGATACAGAAAAAAGAGAAGAGATATGAGGTAGAAAAAATGAAATAGAAAATGTATGCAAGAAAGAAGGAACAACCAAAATGGAAAACAGGACAGAGATAGAAAACGAGAATAACAAAAGAAGGTAGGGGAAAAAGATATAAGATAACAAAGAATAAAATTAAAAAATTGATGGATGTAAAAAGAAATACCGAATAGCCGACAGAAAAAAGAAAGGAAACAGAATGACGGAAGTAAGAAAAAGAAGGTAGAGAAAATGAGAAAAGATATGAGATAGAAAGGAAATGAAAAATTATGAGTTAAAGAGGAGGTTAACAAATAGGAGGAAGAAAGAAGATAAACTCAGGAATAACAAAAGGGTTAGAGCAAATATAAGAAATAGGAAGAAGAATAGGAAAAGAGGATAAAGAAAAGAGAGAAGAGATTAGATAGAAATATGAATCTAAAAATTGTACAAGAAAGAAGAAATAACGAAAGTAGGAAGAAGAAAGGAGTTATACAGGCGGGAATCGGGAAAGAGGACAGAGAAAATAGAGAATAGATGAGATAATAGATTAAACTAAAATTCACACAAGAAGAAGAAATAATGGAAGCAGGCAGAAGAAAGTAGACAGAGAGAATGGAAAGTGTAAAAGAGAATAGAGAAAAAGGTTGAAGTTTTCGTCATTGTCACTACAGGGAGTAGGCAATGCCTCCTGTTCTGAGTCACAGTCACTCCATCTTTTCCTTGTTCAGCTTTTGTCACATCTGCTATGAAGGAAAATTGTATGTAGCAAAGTGAAACGTCTAAATATCAAATATACAGGGTGTTTAAAAAATACGGGGCATAATTTCAGGTATGTATTTCCCACATGTAGACAATCAAAATAGTTCATTACAACATGTGTCCGGAAATGCTTCATTTCCGAGTTATGGCCTTCACAACATTGGAATTCACAGGAACGTTTTTCTTTCCGCAGGTCGTTGTCATTACAGAAGATGTTCAAAATGTCCACCTCCTGCTTGAATACAGACCTCACATCGATGTCTCATTGACCTGCGAACACGATCCCAAACTCCAGGATTATTGCGTATGTCCTCAGAACATGCCACAATTCGATTCCGAAGGGATTCCAAATCAGGCACCGGAGACGAATAAACCAATGATTTTAAATGGCCCCACAAGTAGAAATCGAGAGGGTTCAGATCAGGTGAGCGTGGAGGCCAAGCAATTGGGCCACCTCTACCTATCCATCGATCAGGAAACCTTCGATCCAAGTACCGGCGAGCCGTACGACTGAAGTGTGCAGGAGCGCCATCATGCAAGAAGTGAATGTGTTGACGATTGATCAGTGGAGTGTCTTCTAAAACATGAGGTATGGTGTTTTTCAGGAAGTTTGTGTACGCCTGCCCCGTAAGTCTGTTTACAAGTACATCGGGTACAACTAATCGATCACCAATGATACCGGCCCACATGTTGAGGGAGAACCGCACCTGGTGATGAGATGGAACAGTTGCACGTGGGTTTTCATACGCCCATACATGCTGATTGTGGAAATTTGTTATGCCATCTCGTGTGAACTGTGCTTAATCTGTAAATAATACTAAGGCAGGAAAGTTGGGATTTACACCACACTGCTGCAAGAACCACTGACAGAACCTAACTCGTGCAGGGTAATCTGCTGGTGACAGGGCCTGTACATGTTGAAAATGATAAGGATACAATTGATACTCTTTCAACAGTCTCCAGACAGTCGTATGAGGAACATTGACTTGCAACGGTACCCTTCGTGTGCTGATAGAAGAAGTCATGTTCACAGCCTCCAGAATCTCCTCCTGTACTTCTGGAGTTGAAGATCATGGTCGTCCCCTTCCCAAACCAGGAGAGTTAAATTTTCCATACTCGCACAGACGGTAATGGAGACGTACAAATATCTTCCGATCTGGACATTGTCGCTGTGGGTACCTCTCCTGTTACAAACGACGAGCCAGCGCAGCATTGCCGTCCGCCTTACCGTACATGAAGTGTATCTCTGCCAGCTCTTGATTTGAATACATGTCGCACAGTCTAACGTCTACACAACACTGAATGTAACCTTCGCCTCGGAATGAACTGTCAGAGTGCCCTCTTAATGTCTCCTTTGACGGCAACGATCTGCGGAAAGAAAAACGTTCCGGTGAATTTCAATGTTGTGAAGGCCATAACTCGGAAATAAAGCATTTCCGGACACATGTTGTAATGAACTATTTTGATTGTCTACATGTGGGAAATACATACCTGAAATTATGCCCCGTATTTTTTAAACACCCTGTATACCCGAGACACGTGTAGGCTCCATTTCTTTCTCTCGTTACCGAAACATAGGGTATGCTATAGACGGAATGAACACCCGTGCTTCCTCAATCCTTAACTGCAACTGACGTAATTTTCATTGGTGTTTCGTCATTCACTTCAAAGTTCTACCAACCTGTGCATCCTATTTATAATATGGCCCTCGTAGTTTAAATTTTTACATTTTCCATAGTCAATAATATACAGTATGTACATTGTTAAATTTTCCAAATGCTTAACGAAGATTGGTATGTGATTTTAATGGGAGTAATCTTGGTGGTATTAAGATTAAAAAAAAAAAAACCTTGGTAGCAGGAGGGTTAAAGGTTGTAATATTTATCATATTTTCAATAGTTAAGGCTCGCTTTCTTCAACCTTTGTTGAATTACAACAGTGTGTTATTCCATTTTAACTGTAAACTTAACAGTTGAAGCATTTCTTCAACTACAGTTAGTACTAACAGGCTGTTAAAACCCATGTTAATTTAACTGCTCAATTTCATGCAGTTAAATCATTTAACTCTCTGTTAGCATAGAAATATTCAATATGGCTGGTGTGTTAGATGCTGAACTTCTATATCTGGATTATTTAGAAAATTATATCCATGAATACATAAACAGAGAGGATGATTTCTGTGATTTGACAGAACAGAAGATCATACAAAGGTATAGGCTATTTTCTGCCAAGCCTCACTTTTCGCTTTCAACGTAGATCCGTTTGTTTATTTATTCCCAATAATTGGTTTAAACTGCGAAATTATTTCCTGCAGAATGCTTCTCTCGAATGAAGAGAAATTAGTCCCACAATTTCTTTTTGTCCCAGTGTTTTCCATTTCACAACAGCAATACCAACACGGCAATACACCGCTCCATGCTACTGTGATACAGACGATGGAAAGAAGCATAAGAGAATAGAAAGACTTACATGCTCTCTGAATCAAACAACAGAAACAAGCGACAATCGCAACTGCCAGAGTTCAGAAAACAGATTTGAGCCTATACTTGGTTAGAGGTTATTGTTAAATTCTAGAATCTCTGGTCCTAACAGAGTGTTAACGAACAGAATGTTAAAATGTGAAATGTAAAGTTGAAGAAACGCAATATTTTTAACAGAAATTTATACTTTTAACTTACAGTTAATTAATGCTATGTTAGGTGCATTTTAACGAAGGTTGAAGAAACCGGGCCAAAGTGTTATAAATAGGGGGCGGATGTTAATGAAAAGTCATCTTATTTTTCACATTAGGACGATGCCTATTAATATATAAATCCTTTCTATGTTAATATCAACGTAAAAATAATTTCTTATATTGCATTTTTTGACGTTTTTGAACTAATAGATTATTTTTATATTTTTTTCGGCATTTATTGGTCATTTTTAATACTTTGAAGAACTTTTAGACCATTTGGAATGCATTTTACTTTCCTCTTTACCGATAGGTCTGTTAAATCATTTTCTAAGCAAATAGATAAGTAGCAATTACCTATTGAATAAGTGAATAACAGTAAAGTTTGAGTTTTATAGTTTGGAATAGACTCTAAAGTCCATCCCTCATTCCACTGAAAGTTTCACTTCACACAACGGAAGTAATATAAAATGCTTGACAACAGCTTAGTTTAAGTGAGGGCTTTGACCACTACTGTTCTTTTGTCGGTACGAGGGTTCTTTATAATTTATATTTGGAAGGGAGAACTTTCACCGTGTCCCGGACAGGACGTGTTTCGGAAGATATGTATACTACAGTAGACAGTATTTTTAACACAAATATTGCAAGAATATACGCTGCGCCCACAATTTGTTTTGTCATTCACACTCCCTCATCTGGAAGGTCTGGTAACAAAAGAGAAGCGCGGAAGGAGAAGATGGAAAATGAAGACACTGACATGGACTATCCCTGATTGAAACACATTGTAAACCCTCATTAAAATCTATAGTTTTCCCTTAAAACATTCATTTTGTTGCATGTTCGTTTCCTTTATCTTAGCCAAATTCCAGGAAGTTTCCTCTTCTCTCCGAGATTTGCAGGGCAGTCATTGAAACAGGGTGACTAATTTTTAAGAAGTTGTGGTGCGAGTACGGTGAATAATATTTAAATGTCATTTTCTTTTAATTTTATGTCATTTTTCCATTAGTTTAAGGGAATTTTAATGATTATTTTAAGTAGATTTTTAGGTTATCAACATAAAGTATGACAGATCGAAAACAAATAAAGAAATTAAGTATCAGGATTATTAAATGAAGGAAGAGAATATGAATAAAATAAATAACTGAAGAAAAATGCAGTAGAATGAATATATGTAGAAAAATAAACATTTGGATTGAACATATAATGAAAGAAGTTAGTGGAAATAAGAAAAATAAGTAGAGGAAATTTTGCATTATACAAGGAATTATTTTCATTGATAGCATTTATATTTGTGAACAGTCTGTAGGAATTGCAGACTTTAATGAACACACTTGAGACGGGGAACAACACAAATGTCGTTACGCTACACAGCCTTCATTAGAGTAAGAACAACACGAGGCTATTGTGCGATCGAGGAACTTGTGCTCACCTGCATCTGAGGGTGGGAATTGACTGGAGGCTGTCAATTCATTCCGATGAACTGTAAGAGTCATCCAGAAACAAGACTAGAAGAAGCCACGCGAGAAAGAAGAATACTAATGATAACGATTATTGTTTCTCTCCCATATAGAAAATACAGAAGTGCTAATGTATCCTTACTTGTTGCGATATCGTTACACTTCACTGAACTAATATCCTATAATATTCTTCAGAAAATAGTAACATTTGAAGCAATTAAAAGTACTTTTCAAACATTTATAAGAAGTAGGGCTTGGAAGTTGATGACCTAAAAACCACAGAAAAATGACCTAATGATATAATGATAATGACCTTAAATTCTGTGGCGTGGAGGAAAAAGCTCTTGAGTAAAAATTTTATATTTTTCAGGAGAGCAGTAGATAGATTGAAATTGGTGTCAATTATAGAGTTCTTTTAATTAACAGGTTTTTCCGGGATATTATTTGTTTATATTTCTTCTAAAATAGGTAATGTTGCTCATTGAACAATTTTCTTTATTATTTCCAAAAATAGCCGCACTTAAGCCCTCTTAAGACTACAATCCAAACTGAGAAGAAGGGACTATTTAAACATAAGACCTTTTTAATGTCAAAATAAATAGGAAATGTAAATTATTAGGATTGCAAAATAGGTCTGAAACAATACTGGGTGTTCAATTCAAAGTGTGTCATGGCTAGCTGTATGCCGTCACGTGGCTAGTCGATGAACCTAGAGAATTCAATCTTCCTACACTTCCGCAGAGGTGTATTACTTATCTGCCAGAGAAGTTGCCTAGCAAGTTCGGCGTTCATTCTGAAGAGTACGTACCGATACGTACGGTAACGTCGGTAGTGGCAGGAATGTGAACTGTTTCGAAACATGTACTGAGGTGAGTTTTTTCTTACTGTCGGGATATGGGGAGAGGGTTAAGACGATTACTTAGGTATTTGTTGACTAACTTCGATGGTAAACATGGACACGGAACATTTGATTTGTGGAATGTTGCCGTACGCAACCGATGATAACAAATACCCTACGTAGACTTGGCCGCCCAAAACACAGTTCGAAAGAAGTTATGGTAGCACACAGACCGGTACAGACCGCCATCTGTTGCTACGACATTCAAGTTATACCGTACACGTTCTCAAGTTCAGATTGAACGCCTTGATTAATAGGCAACTTCTCTGGCACCAAAGATGAAACTCGCTTCAAATCGCTGACTCATCAACAGTGACGTCATGACACACTTTGAAATGAACACCCAGTATAGAACTGTTTACCTGGTGCCTAAAGTTTTAAAAGGAAAGGGCATCAGTATATGATAAAATAGCTGGAATACAAGTTAGACCTTTTTAATAGGGAAGCATGGAAAGTAAGCGTGTGTTGTTTGTAAGGAATAAAGTATTAAATATTCTTAAGTCCTTTATTCTGTGTGTGCTCGATTCAAAAAGTACTTAGGACATTTGGTAACGCTCTATAAATCCAGTCAGGAGTCTTATTTGACTTTAACCATTTTACCAGATTATAAATAATTGTTTCTGCTTTCAGAATATATATATATATATATATATATATATATATATATATATATAAATTTCATTTTCACAAAAAAATTGACTTAAGACCTTTTTCCTTCCGACCATTGAATTTATGGAAATATGACATTAAAATTAATAAAACGTACAATGATTTTAATATTAAAATATCAACAAAATAATAGTATACTTCCATCTGTGGTAAATACATTGTCATCAAACTCAGTCACTAACTGTCGCAAAGAAACTTTATCTGATTTGTTTTACTTTCGGAATTTTTACGTATTCACTTCTGTGATACAGTATGCTCACTGCGGGCACTGAGGCTGCAGTATTTGCTCGTAACACATGTGATCAGAAGTCAAGGCTAATGCAACCGTAAGGAAAATTCCTGCATGACGCAATCGAATTGCGTAAGCAATTTTCAGTAGGTTCTCGAATATAGACTACGAGTACACCGTAAACAGAGTCTGTTCATGAGCAGAGAAGGGCAAAAATGCAACAAAAAGTAGAACATTTCCTAAAAAAAATGACCAGTAGACCAGTAGACCGAAAATTGCACAAAAATGCAAAATAATGTAGGCTATATTATTTCGTGTTGAAGTCAAACGAGTTTATATTGTATCCTACATTATGTCTCAGAAAAAAAATGATATTTCATCAACATCCGAGCTCTACTAATAAGAATCAGATTCATTACGCAGCCATAATGTGGATTTTACACATTCCATCAATTCTAAATAGATAAGGTTATTCAAAAGTAAGATAAGTTCCCATTTTGAAACAACTGTATCTTCTGTACCTATCACCAGTTTGGTTTCATATAGTACCGTTACTGTTTAGGTTTGAGATTTTTTATTGATCGTGTTTCGTTGCTATCGTATCACAATTGTATAAACAATAATTGTTGTTCAGAATACAGACGGCAATTGGAGAATAATTTTAATAATTTTTACAATAGTTTTACCTTTACATGATATCAAGATTACTGCCTGGTGTGGTTTTACGTCAAATATAATAGGACCGTATTTCTATGAAGAAATTGAAAATGGACAAACAAAAACAGTGACGGTAACCGGGCAGCGATATTTTCAAATGTTGCAAGACTTTACAATATCAGCGTTACAGAATCATGAAATCGAAAACATTGTTTTCATGCAAGACGGCGCTCCACCTCACATACACAATAATGTACAAACAACTATTGCGCAACACATTTGGTGATCGTATAATTAGTAGGCATTTTCCGAACAGTTGGCCCTCTAGATCACCAGACATAAATCCAGCTGACTACTGGTTATGGGGTTATCTAAAAGAAAAGATATTTCTTAGCAGAGCTACTACAAGTGAGGAACTGAAACAGCCAATATCGGATGTCATTGAAAACATCCCTAGGAATGTGCTTACTAATGCCGTTTATAGCAAAGAAGAAAGATTATTTCTAATTGAACAACACGGTGGTGGTCATATTTAATTTTTTCGCGTTTTAATAAAATCTCATTTCTTTACGAACAAATTGGTGTTTTATTTTTGTGGAATCTAACCTTTGCTCTTAAACATGTGTTAAGGCCCATTCACAATGAAAATTAAACATAACCGTAACATAAACACAGAAGTTTGCGCCCAGGCTACCAAATGGGATCATTCACAATGATTCACATAAGCATTGACATAAACATTACCATAAGACGTTAACATGAAAGTTTGCAAACTCCAAACTTTCATGCTTATGCTTACGTGAATTGCAAACAGAACACAATCGTGGAGCGCTGAAGTATACGACAGAATATGAGGAATGACGTCGTTGTTATGTTTCCATGGTTACCCAGTATGTTTGCTGTTATGTTTATGTTCCCATCGTGAATGATGGTATGACTTCTTGATTTTACTGTAACGTTAAGTTAAAGTTTACGTTATGTTTAATTTTCATTGTGAATGAGCCTTGTATCCTGTTGAAAATGTAATATTGCGGAAACTGCTTGAAGTTCTTTTTTTAATCGGTACCCTAAGTCGGCAAGGCTTTGTTAAAACAGGAGTAGGAATAGTATGTCTTGTATACATTTTGTCTCTAAGAACATCGGGTGATCGCACTTTTTTCACTTAAGCTTAAAAATGCGATGTAATTTCTTCTTAAAGAACTTGTAAGGATGTTTTCTTTTTCTTTTTTTTTTTTTTTGGTATCATAAATTAATATTTTTCGTGCCAAACTACATCAAATTATCACCCTATTACAGAATATCACACAGTGAATCACGTACACAGCAATAAACGTGTCAACCTAGCACCACACTCAACTCAACTGCATCCGAAACAGGTTATCACCTAGCTAATAATAGCTAAACTTAACTATATATGGAATGCAGTTCGACTAGTTTCGGTTGTTTCCAATTAATCTATCTTCGGAACACTAGACAGAATACAGAATATGAACACAATCCGACAGGTAGTTCAGAAGAAATCGCCATACATGGACGGAAGGACAGAGAGAGACAGACAGACAGTAGGCGAAATATATATATATTTGTGTCAGGGTTGCTAAAAAGTGCCGTTCTTCGAACACTTCTAAACAGATTTATGTAGTATGGCAATATCAACAATTTATCCTTATTTTTGGCATTATGAGGAAAAAGCTATTCCTTTCTTCATTAGCTGAACGTTGAAGTAGGCACTCCAGGTTTTCCAATCGTATACAACTTTCAATTAACAAAATTAAATATTTACTCATATTCTGCACAAAAATTCATCAGAGACATACCACAGAAATGGAGTAGCCTACAATATTTGTGCATGGAGAGGACAACCAATGTATACACAGGCATATTTCATCATCCAATAACTGATATAACAATATTTTTTTCACGAGATCACGTGACTGTGTATACACAGACGCGTTCCGAATTGGGCCATGTTGGCAAGCGAAAATCAGTACTACAAAATTATACAGAAATACAGGCATATCGAAAACATTATAATACAATATTATTGAAAAGCACAGTGGAAGAAATATACAGAAAACGAAGGAAAATTTTTTCATTATAATATGCAACGAGGTTTTTAGCGTAGCTCAGCGTAAAGAACTGATATTCTAACGCGAGACTAATCTCGGCCATGGGTTCAAATCTCTATAGAACTTTCTAAATATACTATTTTTAGACTGTTATATAATGGGTTAGGTACAGCTTACAGCAGTAAAATTTTTTTGGAAATATTCAACATTTTTTTTCTCCATCATTATATCTTGTACAATAATGAAAATTGGTATGTGTAAAACACTGTCCTCCTGCTATAAGAAAAAAATATTTTTACGATTTAAAAAATATATTTATATATTCTTTTTTCAAAATTCAAAATGTGCAATTCACTGTGCAGTGATGAAGCGTTTCCCTCATAACTCATAAACTTGTTAACTTCTTCATGTTCTCTCTCTTTTATTTTATTGCTGAAACTCATGTTTACAATATCATGCTCTTTCAACTACATTCCTTAATAAATAATACTTTTTTATTTTGTGTTAGAAGAAAATACTAATATTTGACCATTCTGTAAAATTAATTTATTTTTTATCAGACAGTCTATTAAAGATAGAGAAGTGATCTTGTATCATATTGTAGATTTAATACACACAAGAAATTTCATCACAGAATGTTGGATAGTTTTTGAGTTATGTGGGAAAAGCTTCATCACTGCACAGTGAACTGAATTTTGAAAAAAAATGTAAATAATTTTTTAAATCGTAAAAATATTTTTTCCGTATAGCAGAAGGACAGTGTTTTACACATAGCAATTTTCATTATTATACAAGATACAGTAATGGAGGGGAAAAAAATGTTTAATGTTTCCAAAATTTTACAGCTGTAAGCTATATCTAACCCATTAACGACGTTTTATCAACTACTAGTTCATTTAGCGTCGACATAACTGATGATAGCGAGATAGAATTTGCGAGATGGTACCGAATAACCGTCATGGATTACATGATATTCGCCTTTCAGTTAGGAAAAGTCTCGGAAAACCTAACCAGGTAATCGGTATAAGCGAAAATCGTATTCAGCCCGAATACAATATGAGACAGGAGAATAGGGAAGCCGGAATAATCCCCAGGTCTAGGTAAGTGGTCACTCATCTCCTAGTAAAATCATTGGACTATCACAACCGCTGCTGAAATAGCCTTTTTCACTACTAAATCTTTTTCGATATAATTTGAGTTGAAGGTGCTGCATTCGGCAATTCAACTTGGACTACTACAATATGAGTAACAACACGCACCCTTCCCAAATAATGCCCTCAGGCTCGATTGAGCTATATAACAAGAGACTCAGCAAATAGTTAATCGGCTAGTCTCCTACAGTAAATTGAGACTAGTCACCCTGTCTGTAGTTTTTCGCGGTTTTCTAAGACGCTAAAAAATGTCGGAATGAGTCCTAAAAGAAATGGGACACGAACCTACATTCTTCTTCCCACAAATATTTCGGCATTCCTCCAAAACCTACAAAATAAGAGCCTTGGATTTCGCATATTGTCACCGGTAGGCTTACATGGACGAGTTTCAGACTTTGCTTGCTTGCCTCTCCTCCGCTCCCATTATGTCAGGTACTATTATGTTTTTAGCTAACGTCCATTTTCGGCTTTCTCTTTTAAAAATTTTCTAGAGTTCTTTCAATGGAACGGCGAACCTCAGAGTGAGACAAGTGGTCAACATGCCTGGAGCTCACATATTCAGTTTTTTTTTTCAGCTCCAAACTCCTTTGTAAGGACGCGTTTTCGCGTACATTTTAAAGTTTCTCCTCCTATTTCCCTCTTCATTCATTCATTCATTCATTCATTCATTCATTCATTCATTCATTCATTCATTCATTCATTCATTCATTCATTCATTCACGAGCGCTAATGTGATTATGTTAACAGTGTTTAGACGGCGAATTTAATAAGGTAGGCTATTGTTTTTCCTGAAATAGTCAACAAGGGTTAGGTCTTCTATACTTAACAAGTTTAAAGGTATTTATGCTCTGTACAGGGGAAATTATTTATTGAGTTATGAGGAAGGTGGGAGTGAAGTTGAATGAGAAAATTAGTATAAATAGCTATTAGTGTAGCTGAGAATAAAAAAGTGAAGTAGTTTAATGAAGTGTTGTAAATTAGAAGGATGGATAAATGAAAGTCAAAGGACATGAAAGACATAGATGAGAGCAGGTACTCGTATTAAGGTCACGTTTCATCTATGTTTTAAGCTGTAAATATCGTAAGTAAGGAAATGCTGATTCCAATATAGATATGTGAAGGGTCACCAGGACCGAATAGAGATAAATATATCACATCATATCATATCATATCATATCATATCATATCATATCATATCATATCATATCGTATCATATATCATATCATATCATATATCATATATCATATCATATCATATACTATCACATCATATCATATATCATCATATATCATATCATATCATATATATCACATCACATCAAACATCATGTCATATATCATATCATATATCATCATATCATATATCATCATATCATATCATATATATCATATATCATATCACATCACATATCACACATCACATCACATATCACACATCACATCACATATTACCACATCACACGAAACTATTCCACACCACACCACACCATACCATGCCATATATCATATCATATACATCATATCACAATATCATATCATATACCGTATCATATCATATACCATATCATATCATATCATATATCATATCATATATCATATCACATCATATCATATCACATATCACACGTCACATCACATATCACACATCACATCACATATTACCACATCACACGAAACTATTCCACACCACACCACACCATACCATACCATGCCATATATCATATCATATACCATATCATATCATATCATATCATATCATATCATATCATATCATATCATATCATATCATATCATATCATATCATATCATATATCATATCATATCATATCATGTCATAGCATGTCATATATCATATATCATGTATTATCATACACCATTCATTCAATACAACTCCGGAACAGCAGGCCTTCTCTTCCACACCACCAGCAATGCAAAAAAACTACAAGAAAAAATTATACTACAATACAATACTAATCTACTATTATAACGAGTGACAGAATGAATATGACATGAAAAAACAAATGAACGTACAGAAATTGAAAATAATAAAAATTAGCCTAACATATTAAATGATGCAAAAGAAGAAAAACACATTTTGACAGTAACTGGTAGCAAATAATAGGGAATTTTATCTTTTGTTTTGAATTTAGTGGTTCTTTTAATTCAAACTTTATAAATCATTTGATTTCATTCTTAGCAAGCAATATGTGGGCATAACTCAATTATGAACAAAATGATCTTTAGGGGGTTTTGAATCTAGAGTATTCACTTCTTTCATGTAGGGTCAATAATTTCGTTTATGAAGTACCTGTATGCGAAACACCCGGTACCCCGTATTTATTTGCATGCTCATGTAATTACTGGCGAGGCGACAGAGGGCTTGTTAGAGAGGTCGTGACGCTCCGGGTGCTACAACTGGGTGTGGATGTTGCCATGTTTAAATCTCGCGTTGCTCTAATTTGTCTTCGACTGGGGAGTGACCATAGGATGACACTCTGTTATAGCAGACAATGAAACATTCCCAGTGTCTTTGGCTAAATACTGCTGAAATTTATTGCAGTTGTAATTATAATTGTTTAATTAAGAACAAACGTAAAATAGGGATAATATTAATGGTATTTCCTATACTCAAACTAAGTTACGTGGAAGTAACTACTGTGGGTTCGAATCCCGTCTAAGGTATGAATGCTGGCACTGAATGCCATGTAGCATGTTGTCTTAGGTGGAGATCCAGCGCCATGCGTCACAAGACTTCAATGTGTGGGTGTACATAGTGTTAAGATTGAGAAAACTCTAACGGTCTTACTAACAAAAACTCTATATACAGACGTTTAACTATCTTATACTTATACAATGAGTAACTCGTTTATAAATGGTGTGTAAATTCCTTACTAATAATCACTACATACGTCTTGTATAACAATATAACTGTTACACAGCTACGTCATAGTTTCGTCATTACTTCATTACGGAAGGTAATAAAATATCTGAGGTTCTCTATTGCATCCAGTAGAGCGCTCTAGTGTTCCATGTTGAGTATCGATAGTATAACTAGCTCTGATCGATGACCACACAATATTTTGGACAAAGAGTACAAGCTACAGCAATATTATTCTAATTATTTTGTGCTCTTTGATTTGTTCTTCTGTGGTTACAAGGCAACCATAATCATAAAATAACAGTCGATACGAACAGCTGTTAGAGGGGCGGCCATTTTTTCTCTACATACAACGCTTAAACAAGGGGTTTCGTGTATATAACTACTGCAAAGCAATTCCCATTGTATTGTTACAGGCTGTTTATACATCCATCACTTATACATGGTTTATTAGTAACGTTTTCTGTCTCTCGTATAAAAACTATACACGGTTTATTAGTAAGACCGTAAGTCTATTCCTAAATCAGACTTGCTAGATATATTGAAAATCTATAGAGACGGTATAATGTCAGGAATATCTCGTAATATATATGTTTTGAATGTATTTTGTTTGAATTATGAATGCACTACACAAATGCTGTGAGAACAAGAAAAACACTAAAAGGAAAACCTTAAGAATACGTTTAGAATTAACCTTGATAGAATTATTATTGAAGCTCTAGAGAGATAGTATATATTCTAAAAAATCATTAAGTATATTTCCAGCATCAATCTTCCTGGAATAATTGAAACGCTAGAGAGATGGTGTAATGACACGGAAAATTCCATGTATATAGTGTCTTGCAATGTTCGAACATGGGAGAGGCAACCGAGACAATAAAATCTTCGTCTTATTTCATATGAAAAACTAATCGCAAGATATGTGCTAAAATCCTTAAGGGTTTGAAACATGAGTGAAGGACAGCGAATATTTTTATAACAAGGTGATACAAACACTATAGGTCTCGTTCTGCAGAGCGAACATCGGCGAATATGGAACTTCGCCGTACTCGACAAACTTGAACCGAACATTGCGCCTGTAATATACGACACTGATATAATTATGAAAATCTTACAGAAATAATGTAAGATAACGGAAACACAGAAATATACGTTTAAATAATTGCATATAGAATTATTGACATGTTATAAACTTAAGATTATCTATTGAACACATGAACTTTGTAATCTATATATAGCCTACGTATGTTTAACTGAATTCTGATCCAATTATTGAAACACACGGACTTGGTAATCTACAGTATATATAGCCTACATATGTTTAACTGAATTCTGATCCAATTATTGAAACACACGGACTTGGTAATCTACAGTATATATAGCCTACATATGTTTAACTGAATTCTGATCCAATTATCGAAACACACGGACTTGGTAATCTATATATAACTTATATGTAGCCTAAGTATGTTTAACTGAATTCTGATCCAATTATTGAAACACACGGACTTGGTAATCTACAGTATATATACCCTACATATGTTTAACTGAATTCTGATCCAATTATCGAAACACACGGACTTAGTAATCTATATATAACTTATATGTAGCCTACGTATGTTTAACTGAATTCTGATCCAATTATTGAAACACACGGACTTGATAATCTATATATAACTTATATAGCCTACGTATGTTTAACTGAATTCTGATCCAAATATTGAAACACACGAACTTGATAATCTATATATATAGCCTACGTATGTTTAACTGAATTGTGATCCAATTATTGAAACACACGGACTTGGTAATCTATATATAAATTATATAGCCTACATATGTTTAACTGAATTCTGATTCAATTATTGAAACACACGGACTTGGTAATCTATATATAACTTATATAGCCTACGTATGTTTAACTGAATTCTGATCCAATTATTGAAACACACGAACTTGATAATCTATATATATAGCCTACGTATGTTTAACTGAATTGTGATCCAATTATTGAAACACACGGACTTGGTAATCTATATATAACTTATATAGCCTACGTATGTTTAACTGAATTCTGATCCAATTATTGAAATACACGAACTTGATAATCTATATATATAGCCTACGTATGTTTAACTGAACTGTGATCCAATTATTGAAACACACGGACTTGGTAATCTATATCTAAATTATATAGCCTACATATGTTTAACTGAATTCTGATTCAATTATTGAAACACACGGACTTGGTAATCTATATATAACTTATATAGCCTACATATGTTTAACTGAATTCTGATCCAATTATTGAAACACACGAACTTGGTAATCTATATATATATATATATATATATATATATATATATATATATATATAGCCTACGTATGTTTATATATATATAGCCTACATATATATATATAGCCTACGTATTTTTAACTGAATTCTGATACAATTATTGAAACACAAGGACTTGGTAATCTATATATAGCCTACGTATGTTTAACTGAATTCTGATCCAATTATTGAAACACACGGACTTGGTAATCTATATATAGCCTACGTATGTTTAACTGAATTCTGATCCAATTATTGAAACACAAGGACTTGGTAATCTATATATAGCCTACGTATGTTTAACTGAATTCTGATCCAATTATTGAAACACACGGACTTGGTAATCTATATATAGCCTACGTATGTTTAACTGAATTCTGATCCAATTATTGAAACACACGGACTTGGTAATCTATATATAGCCTACGTATGTTTAACTGAATTCTGATCCAATTATTGAAACACACGGACTTGGTAATCTATATATATATATAGCCTACGTATGTTTCACTGAATTCTGATCCAATTATTGAAACACACGGACTTGGTAATCTATATATAGCCTACGTATGTTTCACTAAATTCTGATCCAATTATTGAAACACACGGACTTGGTAATCTATATATAGCCTACGTACGTTTAACTGAATTCTGATCCATTTATTGAAATAGACGGACTTGGTAATCTATATATAGCTACGTATGTTTAACTGAATTCTAATCCAATTATTAAAACACACGAACTTGGTAATCTATATATATATATATATATATATATATATATATATATATGTATATATATATAGCCTACGTATGTTTAATTGAATTCTGATCCAATTATTGAAACACACGAATTTCGTAATCTATATATATATATATATAGCCTACGTATGTTTAACTGAATTCTGATCCAATTATTGAAACACAAGGTCTTTGTAATCTATAGGCTATATAGCCTACGTATGTGTAACTGAATTCTGATCCAATTATTGAAACACACGGACTTGGTAATCTATATATAGCCTACGTATGTTTAACTGAATTCTGATACAATTATTGAAACACACGGACTTGGTAATCTATTTATAGCTTACGTATGCTTAGCTGAATTCTGATCCAATTATTGAAACCCACGGACTTGGTAATCTATATATATAGCCTACGTATGTTTAACTGAATTCTGATCCAATTATTGAAACACACGGACTTTGTAATCTATTTATAGCTTACGTATGCTTAGCTGAATTCTGATCCAATTATTGAAACCCACGGACTTGGTAATCTATATAAGCCTACGTATGTTTAACTGAATTCTGATCCATTTATTGAAACACACGGACTTGGTAATCTATATATATAGCCTACGTATTTTTAACTGAATTCTGATACAATTATTGAAACACACGGACTTTGTAATCTATTTATAGCTTACCTATGTTTAGCTGAATTCTGATCCAATTATTGAAACCCACGGACTTGGTAATCTATATAAGCCTACGTATGTTTAACTGAATTCTGATCCAATTATTGAAACACACGGACTTGGTAATCTATATATAGCCTACGTATGTTTAACTGAATTCTGATCCAATTATTGAAACACAAGGACTTGGTAATCTATATATAGCCTACGTATGTTTAACTGAATTCTGATCCAATTATTGAAACACACGGACTTGGTAATCTATATATAGCCTACGTATGTTTAACTGAATTCTGATCCAATTATTGAAACACACGGACTTGGTAATCTATATAAGCCTACGTATGTTTAACTGAATTCTGATCCATTTATTGAAACACACGGACTTGGTAATCTATATATATAGCCTACGTATGTTTCACTGAATTCTGATCCAATTATTGAAACACACGGACTTGGTAATCTATATATAGCCTACGTATGTTTCACTAAATTCTGATCCAATTATTGAAACAGACGGATTTGGTAATCTATATATAGCCTACGTACGTTTAACTGAATTCTGATCCATTTATTGAAATAGACGGACTTGGTAATCTATATATAGCTACGTATGTTTAACTGAATTCTAATCCAATTATTAAAACACACGAACTTGGTAATCTATATATATATATATATATATATATATATATATATATATAGCCTACGTATGTTTAATTGAATTCTGATCCAATTATTGAAACACACGAATTTCGTAATCTATATATATATATATATATATATATATATATATATATATATATATATATAGCCTACGTATGTTTAACTGAATTCTGATCCAATTATTGAAACACAAGGTCCTTGTAATCTATAGGCTATATAGCCTACGTATGTGTAACTGAATTCTGATCCAATTATTGAAACACACGGACTTGGTAATCTATATATAGCCTACGTATGTTTAACTGAATTCTGATATAATTATTGAAACACACGGACTTTGTAATCTATTTATAGCTTACGTATGCTTAGCTGAATTCTGATCCAATTATTGAAACCCACGGACTTGGTAATCTATATAAGCCTACGTATGTTTAACTGAATTCTGATCCATTTATTGAAACACACGGACTTGGTAATCTATATATATAGCCTAGGTATTTTTAACTGAATTCTGATACAATTATTGAAACACACGGACTTTGTAATCTATTTATAGCTTACGTATGTTTAGCTGAATTCTGATCCAATTATTGAAACCCACGGACTTGGTAATCTATATAAGCCTACGTATGTTTAACTGAATTCTGATCCATTTATTGAAACACACGGACTTGGTAATCTATATATATATATATATATATATATATATATATATATATATAGCCTACGTATGTTTCACTGAATTCTGATCCAATTATTGAAACACACGGACTGGGTAATCTATATATAGCCTACGTATGTTTCACTAAATTCTGATCCAATTATTGAAACAGACGGATTTGGTAATCTATATATAGCCTACGTACGTTTAACTAAATTCTGATCCATTTATTGAAATAGACTGACTTGGTAATCTATATATAGCTACGTATGTTTAACTGAGTTCTAATCCAATTATTGAAACACAAGAACTTGGTAATCTATATATAGCCTACGTATGTTTAACTGAATTCTGATCCAATTATTGAAACACACGGACTTGGTAATCTATATATAGCCTTCGTATGTTTATCTGAATTCTGATCCAATTATTGAAACACACGAACTTGTTAATCTCGATTTTAAAAAAATGTATATTTTTAAATTAATCCCTATTGAATTATTGAGACGCTTAATGTTGGTAATATCGGTAAGATCCCCAAGTAAAAATGTTTAAACAAAACCTGATTGAACTGTTGAAATGTTAGGGACTTGTTATTATCTATAAATACCTAAGTGCATGTTTGAATGAACACTGGCTGAATTGTTGAAATGCTATGGGGCTGGTAATATCGAGTAAACCCTGAGTATGTGTTTAATTGAATCTTTATTGATTTATTGAAACGGTATGGAGTTGCTAATATAAAAAACCTAAGTGTATTATATTTAAGAGAAACCTGACTGAATTATTGAAAAGATGGAGAGTTAGTAATATTGTTGAACGCTAGAGAATTGTTAATATTTATAAAAACCATGCATAAGTGTTTAAATAAATCCTTATACAATTACTGCAACAGTACAGCATTGGCAATGTCGACATGTTTATATGAATCTTCATCAAATTACTGAAAAGACAGATAATAGGTAATGTTGATCAAATCTTTAAGTATATGTTTAAATCAACCACAGTGAATTTTTGAAAAACTATAAATTTGGTAATGTTGATAAAATCGTTAAATATATGTTTAAATCAAACCAGATGGAATTTTTGAAACACTAGAAATTTGGTAAAGTTGATAAATTCTTAAATATATGTTTAAATAAAAAGAGATTGGATTTTTGAAACGCTATAAATTTGGTAATGTTGATAAAATCCATAAATATATGTTTGAATTTTTGAAACACTATAAATTTGGTAATGTTGATAAAATCGTTAAATATATGTTTGTATCAAACCAGATGGAATTTTTGAAACACTAGAAATTTGGTAAAGTTGATATAATTCTTAAATATGTGTTTGTATCAAACCAGATGAAATTTTAGAAACACTAGAAATTTGGTAAAATTGATATAATTCTTAAATATATGTTTAAATCAAATAAGATGGAATTTTTGAAACACTGCAAATTTGGCCACGTTGATAAAATCCTTAAATATATGTTTAAGTCACATACGATTGAACTTTTGAAACACTATAAATTGGGTAATATTGATATAAACACTAAGTTTATATTTAAACGAACCCTAATAGAATTACACAAAAGATAGAGAATTGGTAATGTCGATAAAAATCATAACTATGTGTTTACATGAATCACGATTTAATTGTTGAAATTCTAGAGAGTTGGTAATGCCGAAAAAAAGTTAGTACGTATTTAAATTAATCATGACTGAATGTTTGGAACGCTTGGAATTTGATAATGTCAATGGACATCATAACTACATATCCAGACGAATCCTAATTGAATTAATGAGAGGGTAAATAATTGTAAATATCTATAAGACCCTAAGTATGTTTTAAATTGAATTCATTGAATAACTGAAAAAACATAGAATAGGGAATGTGTACAAAAGAGAAGTTTTATATGATATTCTTATTGAATTTGGTATTCCCAAGAAACTAGTTCGATTAATTTAAAATGTGTCTCAGCAAACATACAGCAGAGTCCGTATAGGTCAGTATCTGTCGGATCCTTTTCCAATTCACTGTGGGCTAAAGCAAGGAGATGCACTGTCACCTTTACTTTTTAACTTCGCTCTAGATTATGCCATTAGGAAAGTCTAGGAAAACAGACAGGGTTTGGAATCGAACGGATTACATCAGCTTCTTGTCTAAGTGGATGACGTGAATATGTTAGGAGAAAATCCACAAACGATTAGGGAAAACATGGCAAATTTACTTGAAGCAAGTAAAGAGATAGGTTTGGAAGTAAATCCCGAAAAGACAAAGTATATGATTATGTCTCGTGACGAGAATATTGTACGAAATGGAAATATAAAAATTGGAAATTTATCTTTCGAAGAGGTGGAGAAGTTCAAATATCTCGGAGCAACAGTAACAAATATAAATGATACTCGGGAGGAAATTAAACACAGAATAACTATGGGAAATACCTGTTATTATTCGGTTGAGAAGCTTTTATCATCCAGTCTGCTGTCAAAAAATGTGAAAGTTAGAATTTATAAAACAGTTATATTACCGGTTGTTCTTTATGGTTGTGAAACTTGGACTCTCACTTTGAGAGAGGAACACAGTTTAAGGGTGTTTGAGAATAAGGTGCTTAGGAAAATATTTGGGGCTAAGAGGGAAGAAGTTACAGGAGAATGGAGAAAGTTACACAACACAGAACTCCACGCATTGTATTCTTCACCTAACATAATTAGGAATATTAAATCCCGACGTTTGAGATTGGCAGGGCATGTAGCACGTATGGGTGAATCCAGAAATGCATATAGGATGTTAGGTGGGAGGCGGAGGGAAAAAGACCTTTGGGGAGGCCGAGACGTAGATGGGAAGATATAAAAATGGATTAATCTTGCACACGATAGGGACCGATGGCTGGTTTGCGTGAGGGCGGCAATGAACCTCCGGGTTCCTTAAAAGCCAGTAAGTAAATAAGTAAGTATAGAAGGATGAATTAATTAATTAATTTTACGTATGGTGCCATACTTTTACCTAGTCCTGTGTAATGATTTTCAACAGATGAAGAGGGCATAGAAGGCTAGCCAGGCCTCACGAATAGTTACTGAATGGAGAAAAAAGAAGTCTACAAAAGCCTAATTGAGGACTGTTTTCGCAAAACTTCCTACTGAAAAAAACTAAATTTTACAGGAGAGACAAAACACTGTAATAAGCAAATTTTTGCTGTAACTCTCACTTAACAGGAAGCAAGTTTTGAAGAAACGATCACATTTTGACACACTACAATGAAGAAAAATAATTCAATTTTACTAAGACGCCTTTAACATCATGTAGAGGCCTGCCTTATGTTAACGAAACCATGAAAATCTCAATTTTACAAATTTTGCAGTTAGCAAGTTTTGCAAAAACGGTCCTCAATTTGTGATGGATGATGATGATGATGATGATGATGATGAAGGAGCATGTGGACAGAGTTGATAGGATGTTGAGAGAGAAATGGAGAAATGCCGAGAAAAACCCTCGCAATCTTGGTTTCGTCCAATACGAATGTCATTTTCACCTTAACCGGGGATTGAACCCGTGCTCACTTGCATGACAGTCTCACGCGCTAACCGTGAGTCACCGGGCGGCTTGCTACTGGACTTAATGAAGAATGGAAACGGATGGAGGAGGAAGATAAAGAACTGGAGCGAGTGTTTGGAATTGAAAGCCTGATTCATTCTACTCTAGACTTAACGTTATCCCTTCCATCGTTCGCGCCATTATCTGGCCACATCGTTTAGTACAAGTGAAGACAGCCTCTTATGGCTTCGAAAGAGAGCCTCCCAGCTAAGGTAACTCCCACCTTATTAAACGAACGAGGTTAAATGAGCCAGCACTAATGCCATCCATTCACACAATGTCTCGAATCCATTTTGTGTGACCCGCAGAAATCCCCCCTTCACAGTCTACGCCCACAGCGGGTATAGTAATTACAAGACGACCTATTTTATTCATATCAGGCCACCTGACATGCGCACTAACTGCTGAATAGCTGCCCTCACTCTTCAATATAAATTACAGGCAAGCCTGATGTCTTGATTCTCTGCTTGCAAAGAGACGTTTTGTAAACAGAAATACAGCCCTTATGGAACCTTTCCTGTCTGTTAACAAAGAAACAACGATGGACTCCAGCTATTATTCTCGAGATTTATACTTTCTCATTGCATGACGTATGGAGAGAAAGTACAGTATTGTAATGATATAAATATCTATTACGAAATCTTCACGGAAATACATTTACAGCATCACTGTTACCGAAAAAGTAACAGGGGACTCATTGAATTCCTATAATTAAATGAAACGTTTATGATGTCCGCGATTGTTATTTGTGAGCATTGTAATGATAGTAAGGATCTTTGGGATTTGAAATACGATTTTGGTTTCTTTTCATTTCTGTTTTAATACTTCCCGCATTTAAAATAACAAGACGAATCATTCTCATTAAGAGGTTAGGTACAGCTTACAGCAGTAAATTTTTTGGAAATAATCAACATTTTTTTCCTCCATTACTGTATCTTGTACAATAATAAAAATTGGTATGTGTAAACCACTATCTTTCTGCTATATGAAAAAAATATTTTTACGAAATTCAAAGTTCACTGTGCAGTGAAGAAACTTTTCCCTCATAACTCATAAACTTGTTAACTTTTTCATGTTCTCTCTCTTTTATTTTATTGCTGAAACTCATGTTTACAATATCACGCTCTTTCAACTACATTCCTTAATAAACTACATATATTTTTTTATTTTGTGTTAAATATTTGACCATTTTTAAAGGAATTTATTTTTTATTAGACAATTTATCAAAGGTAGAGAAGTGCTTTTGCATCATATTGTAGATATGACATGCATAAATACACACACAAAATTTTATCATAGAATGTTAGATACTTTTTTAATTATGAGGGAAACGCTTCATCACTGCTCAGTGAACTTTGAATTTCGGAAAAAAATATAAATAATTTTTTATCGTAAAAATATGTTTACCATATAGCAGAAGGACAGTATTTTACACATACTAATTTTCATTATTGTACACGATAGAGCAATGAAGGAAAAAAATGTTGAATATTTCCAAAATTTTACTCCTTTAGCTGTACCTAACCCTTAACTACTTCATAATCTAAAAACCATGTTGAAGCCGATAAGCAGCTGTATTAAATTGGGTTAAACAAGGTCCGCCTATGCTTATCTTTGAAACAAAGTAGTTGAAAGTTATTTGTACACATTATTTAATAAGTTTAAACGTTTTCGACTCTACAGAGTCATCATCAGAAGTTATGCCATAGAATACATAGAGTTTGAATGTGCATTTATGTGATCTACTGTAGTATATAGCACTATTAAGACTATACAAGTTACAAACATTAGTTATAAAATCCAATTATAAAATCTTTGTGATTAAAATTTAAAATGTAAAATTCCAAGTACTCCCAAATTTCGAGGTGCATATAGCATTGCATCCGGTACATCTGTCGGTAAGCCAACGATTCCCTTGACAGAACTACGGATACGTTTATCAATATCATTAAGAAATTTTAATGTTAAAACGAGGATGGACTACAGCTTGTTGAACAGTCTGTGATAAGGGGATCACATAATTCCAGTGCAGTGTCTTGTGCGTAGAATAAACAAAAAAAGCTGCCAAAGACATCGGAACTTTCACCGTGATCCTCAATTTCTGTTTATAATAATAATAATTTATTTATTAATATCTGTGTGCTGAACAACAGCCAGAGACCAATTGATAATAATAATAATAATAATAATAATAATAATAATAATAATAATAATAATAATAATAATTTATACTTAGGTAGCAAAATCAATTTCACACGATCAACATGGGTTTATGATTGGAAGATCAACTGTTACAAATTTACTACATTTCACTCAATTTGTTTCCACCCAACTAGATAATAAATTACAAGTTGATGTTATTTATACAGATTTTCAGAAAGCATTTGATAAGGTTGACCATGATATTCTTTTATTAGAATTGAAACAATATGGATTTTCTTTCTCATTGCTATCGTTAATTAAATCATACTTGAAAGGAAGAGTACAAGTTGTGAACTTTCATGGACATACTTGTAAGCCTTTTACGGTAAATTCTGGTGTGCCTCAAGGTTCCAATCTTGGTCCATTATTATTTTTATTGTTTGTTAATGATATTGTGAACTGTGTACAACATTCTAAAATTTTATTATTTGCGGATGATATTAAATTGTATAAAGAAATCAAAACTATATCAGATTGTAAGCTACTTCAAACAGATATTACAAACTTACATATTTGGAGTATTAATAATAAATTGTTATTTAATATAAATAAGTGTATACATATGACCTTTTCTAGATTGAAAAATAGAAGTAAATTTTCATATAAAATAGAGGCAAAAGTTTTATCAGCAGAAAATGAACATAAAGATTTAGGTTATTATTTTGCAGCAATTTTACATTTTATAGTCATATTAATAATATTATAAATTTGTCCTATAAAAGTTTAGGTTTTGTTATGAGAAATTCTTGTAAATTCAAAGTCAAAACTATAATAATTTTGTATAATTCCATTGTTCGATCTAAATTAGAGTATGCTGCTGTTATCTGGAACCCAGTTACTAACAAATATATTCTGTTACTAGAAAAAATTCAAAATAAATTTCTAAAATGGTTATATTACAGACTTTATAATGATTATCCTACCTATGAGAGTTATGCTACAATGCTTCAACATTTCCATTTTACTAGTTTGCAAATTCGACGAAATTGTCAATCTTTAAACTTTCTTTATAAAATTATTAACAATAAGTTGGACTGTGTTGGTTTATTTTATTATATAACATTATATGCACCTAAGCTTAAAACGAAATTTCGAAATTTGTTTTACATACCAAGGACAAATACTGAATCCCACAAAAATTCCCCAGTTTTCCAACTGTTACAGTTATACAATAAATTACATCCTCATTCGAATGTTGATATTTTCAATATGAATTTCTCTAGATACAGAATTATTTGTTATCATATTTTACAGAATATTGTTGTTAGTTAATTTGAAGCTACTTTCACACCTTATTTCAATTTCTCTTTTTTCTTTCCCTTTTTTCTATTTTGTTTCAGTTTTTAATAAGTGTATGTTTCCTTTTCCTTGTTTATGTTTTATCAATTAGTTTGTTAGTCGTGAACATTGTAATTGGGCTTTGCCTGTTATGTTCATCAACAAATGAATAAAATAAATAAAATTAAAAAAAAATAATAATAATGATACTAATAGTAGTAGTAGTAATAATAATAATAATAATAATAATAACAATAATAATAATAATAATAATAATAATAATAATAATAATAATAATAATAATGCTTTATTTTAAGGCCATTCGGCCTTCTCTTTCACTCAACCAATATGATACTAAATTGCTATATTGCTATAAACAAAACAAAATTAATACAAAAACAATACATAATTAATATAATACAATGACAATTCTTTTTATCTTCCCAACACACCAAAAATAATTATGTAATGATAATAATAATAATAATAATAATAATAATAATAATAATAATAATAATAATAATGGTTTATTTTAAGGCCATTCGGCCTTCTTTTTCACTCAACCAGTATGATACTAAATTGCTATATTGCTATAAACAAAACAAAATTAATACAATACAATGCATAATTAATATAATACAATGACAATTTTTTTTATCTTCCCAACACACCAAAAAATAATTATGTAATAATAATAATAATACTAATAATAATAATAATAATAATAATAATAATAATAATAATAATAATAATGGTTTATTTTAAGGCCATTCGGCCTTTTCTTTCACTCAACCAGTATGATACTAAATTGCTATAAACAAAACAAAATTAATACAAAAACAATACATAATTAATATAATATAATGATATTTTTTTATCTTCCCAACACAACAATAAAATAATTATGTCATAATAATAATAATAATAATATTATTAATAAAAATAATAATAATGTCATTAAAAAGGATTGGATTCATTTCAAAATTAAAACCAAACTTATACACGTCAGAATTACACTATGTTAAATTAACTTTTTTTTGTCTTCATAAACCCCGCATTTATGTACAAATATTATTTATAAAAGTAATGAAATAATGCACATTACAATAGGCTTAGTCAAATTTAAAACTATTTATGTAGATACAAATCAATTAAAATTACATTCAATATATTCCTGTACTGTGTAAATGTTAAATGTTATGTTTTATTTAACAACGCTCGCAACTGAAGAGGTTATATCAGCGTCGCCGGATGTGCCGGAATTTTGTCCCGCAGGACATGTCTACTGACATAAGCCTGTCGCATTTAAGCACACTTAAATGCCATCGACCTGGCCCGAGATCGAACCCGCAACCTTGGGCATAGAAGGCCAGCGCTATACCAACTCGCCAATCAGGTCCACTACTATGTAAAAGATTTTGCTAAAAATCATGTCTTTTAATTCAGTTTTTAAAACTTTAATATTAATTATATTTCTAATGTTAAGAAGAATTTCATTTAAAAGTTGCATACCCTAAACAAAATGGATATTACAAATCTTACATAATCAACATTTAGGAATAGTTAAGTTATGGTTATTTCTAATTTCAAAGGTATGTAGCGTATTACCAGAATGATATTCACGTAAATGTTCGTATACCAACATGATGTAAACAAAAACATACAATGAAGAAAGAGAATTTCAAATTCATTGAATAAGAGTTTACAATAATATTTTGCTCCAGAGCATAGGCGGAATATTGGGGAGGCATGGTGGGCACTGCCCCCCCCCCCGAACTTGGCTGAACTCTATTTTTTTTCTATGAACGTTAGAAAATATTAAATTCAAAACATTTTTCTTGCTTTTATATTTGATTAAGTTTCTGTGCTTAAATTGTCTTCAGATCATGTGTCTGGACTATAATATTTATTCTAAATTTCTGAATATATAAGAATTTCTATACCCCATTTGAAGAATGGAAGCACTGTAATGTTGAGATATTGAACATGAAGAAAGAGAAAGCTCTGCTAGCAGTTTACTAAACATATCTGTATTTAGACAGCATAACAAAAGCAACTTTTTCAGTAAAAGGGTTGATGGAACGGTTTGTTTCTGTCAGAAGTCTAGAACAGACAATCTGCAGCGACACAATTCTTTCTCCTTATGCTTCACAAATTGAGACAATAAAAAGGCTTAACTACCACTCTAACACAGAAGATCATAGCAGGTGTCGAACTCTGTATCCTTACAAACCATTTCCCACCTCTCTATCGCTCCTCTTACGTATTCAGTGGGTTACAATCCATAAGCCGAAATTTCCCTGAGGGATTGTCAAACCGTAGACATAAAAAAGAAAGGAAACCCTCCCCTGATGTTAGGCAACATACGTGACACAGTTGCACAGCACCAGATTACGACAGTGTTGCCAACTCTACGGTCGTCAGGTGTGCCATACTCCAAATCATCATTTAATTCCTTTAGCAGTTAACTGCAAGAGTGGGATTCATCTTCCAGTAAAGCCTCCCCTTTATCTCAGGGCTACAACACGAGCTTAGGTTTATATGAACTACAATACCATATCCGGCGTAGTCTGGAATATTAATTTTGGAGTAAGGTTTTTCTCTGGTTTGTACTGTTATCCCCAACAATAGGCCTGCATATTTCATTCCACCAATAATCTCCATTTCACCGTAGTCTTCTTTCATTTAATGTAATGAAAATGTAATTTCAAGGTAAGGTGTACGAACATCGGTAATGCCGAGTGAAAACAGTCAAGTAAGAACCATTACTTCTGTGCTTACGAGAGTGGTCCTTGCCACACAGGGACTACCAATGGCGTTACGTGATAATGGATCAAAATAAAATTCCTGGTGCTGAATGCGAGGCGATTAGTGTCCTTCCTTTGACGAGGAATGCTGGTCACTAGGATCCGTGAAATTATCATACTGGTTAGGGACAGGTTTAGTGTTTTATAGCGATAATAATAAACGATGTAGCCTATTGAATTCTGTGAGTACATGAAAGCTTCGATTCTGATGCCCTACCACTCATTTTGAAGTTTTACTATTTCAAGATCGTGAGAAAATTTAAAAAATTCAAAATTTTCGCCCAGTGTCCTATAATTTCGGTAAAAATTCTGAACAAAAAGTGCTGACTTTACTACTCAGAACGAATGGATTTTCAACTGATGCAAGAGGTCATGCATAAGTTTGTTAGAAGGCATGTGATACTTATTTTTTTTCTGAAAACTCGCTTTTGTTAAAAAGTGGTCCTCTACTTGTAGGCATGGCTAAAATATTTCACATTTGACATAGCTCTCGTTTTAATTACTGTAATTGTTAAAAATTAAGTCATGATACAGGGTAATTCAGGAGCAATTACCACCAATTACGGAACTTACTTCCGAAGATATTTTAAGCAAAAAATGCCATACAAACATTAGTCCTACTCTCAATATTTTCAGAATTACACTAATTTGAAGTTGTTTGTAAAATACCATATTACTTTAGATTTAAGGTTAAAAAAATATTACAAATAGAGAATGAACTATTCAGAAGTATCATTTCTTTAACTGGCTAGTATTCTGAATATTATTATGATGCACCGAAGTACATATGATATTTTCATGCAGGAGTTCTGCGTTACCATTTGATGAAGGATGGATAGAACAGATAAAAATTCTCTCCGCACCGGGACTCGAACCCAGGTTTTCAGCTCTACGTGCTGACGCTCTATCCACTAAGCCACACCGGATTCCAGTTCCGACGCCGAATCGAATTCCCTCAGTTTAAGTTATATCTCTCAGTTTTCCCTTTGGTGGTCTACCCTCATGTACTGTGTCACAGAATATGTGACAGTGGCACAATGTCCAACGCACTATGTACAGATGTGCACTCATTACGAGTGACTAAGTGGCCGGGATCCGACGGGATGAGCGCAGTCTTGAATCACTAAGTGATTACTTATGCATATCATATTCATCAAATAGTAGGCTATTCTGAAGCTAAAAATATGTCGTGAATTCCTCAGTTCTTTCGTACAGAAACTTTGTTCGCTTTTTAACTATAAAATTACATTATTCTTGTGCACTTCTCACAACAATTATTATAAATCACACTTCTTCTAGCCACTTTATTCTTTACAGCTAAATTTTCCATCTTAATGTACAGTCATAAAAGTTTACAAGAGTGGCGTGATTTGTAACAATTGTGATAAGTGCATAAGAATAATGTAATTTTGTAGTTAAAAAATGACAAAAATGTCTGTACCAAAAAACTCAAGGAATTCATAAACAGTTTTAGCTTCAAAATACTAGCCAATTAAAGAAATGATACTTTTACACTTAAAACTAAAGAAAAACGGTATTTTGCAAACAACTTCACATTGGTGTAACTGAAAATATTGAGAATAGGACTTTTTTGCTCAAAATATCTTCAGAATCAAGCTCCGTAAGTGGCGATAACTCCTCTTGAATCACATTGTATATAGATTTTATTTTTGAATACATTGCAGTAATTATAATGTACGTTATTACACCCTTCGAATAGATGATTAAACATACAGAGAATAGTCCCTTCTTTTGTGAAATATTAGTGGTCTCCAGCTGCATAAAAACTAATTCAGTTTTTCAGCCACTTAAGGAACTGGTAAATCAAAATATGAAATACTTGTGTACTCTTTGGCATGAATGAACCATCCAATGCAGACAACACAAGCTAGTAACATAGTCCTATATTTCTCACAGAATCTTTCAAGGAGGCGTGGTCATGAAATCAGAAAAAAAATCTGATCTAGTAGCAGAGGAAGCTATGACACATTGTCGTAATTCAGAGAACAGACTAAAGATGTTATAAGGATGGTAAAAACACAATTTTTCATATTTTGTGTCACAGCACCCTTTCTAAATGTACCGCTAAATTATTTTTATTATCCCTTCCTATATTCGACCGTGAATGTAAATCTTAAACTTTGTATCGCAAATCCTCCCAAGCTTCACCCATTGTCCTCAAGGGTAGAGCAGGAGAGAATGAGTTTTTTACTCCACACTATTTGAAAATTATGACGTGTTAAAAGTAAGAAAGTAATGTTTTGCATCCCTCAAGTGCTTACATTTTCTGATAGATTTGATAGATTTTTGTTCAGACTATAGTCGTATGCAACTAATGAAGGTCCTCAGTTTTCATACCTCATATTACAACCAAAGAAGAATCAACGATTTTGTCAACATTCACTGTACAGAAACAATTCAGCATATAAACAAAGACATTTCACTTCAAAGAGTAGTCAAAAACAATTTTATACCTTCTTTATACTGATTCAAAGACATGACCAATGACAGAAATATCTTATCGTGGTCTATTCAATGAATTAAGAAACAAATAATTGGTTATACGAGCAACATAATAAAGTAAGTAATAATATGGGTGTTTATTTACCTTGTCTTTTGGGATTATGTCGTCGAGGTTGACTATTCCAGAGTATCTACAAAGATAAAAATAAAAAATAATACATACAAAACATGCAAAATGGAGGTGCATTAATAGTAATAATAATAATAATAATAATAATAATAATAATAATAATAATAATAATAATAATAATAATATTTAAATTTCCTCAACTAGGTGAGGTTGCCAAAGACAAACAATAATGAACAGTACTATTTAAGATATTGCATTTAAATGTCTCGCAAGAAAATATTTTACATAAATTATTGAAATTTACAGTATATTAAATGACTGACAATTGAGAGGTTAGATGGAAGAAGAGCGTAATTCGAATTGCGGCGTTTATCCGTAAGATGGCTATATGCGTTCTTTCGCGTTTCTATTAGCCACCAAAATGTTATGCCTCTACTCCCAACAGCTTGCAATAAAGAGAATAAAGAGGTTTTATTGAATTGCGTCCGTCTTCCATCTCACTACTGTGGTTCGAGGACCGACGGAGGTAACTGCAAGAGTGGTCGCGTTGTCTGACGAATGTTCTGATCTATCCTGTCTTTCGTCTAATGGAAGCGAATATAACATTTCTGATGTTGCAAGTATCAGTGGAAATGAATTACATAGAAAACGGAAACAGTTTAACAAACTATGAAAGAATAATCTGGCAAGCGACGACAAAATTACGGCAAAGTTTACACAAGTAGGTCAGGAAAAATGGTGAAAGAAATACAGTATTTTTGTCAATAGAGAATAAATATAAGGTACTAATAATATAGGCGTATGCAGTGCTATAAAATGTTAGATCCAGGCTAGCAGTCAGTCATTTAGGAACGACCATATTTCTGACAGGTTAGTAGCAAAACATTTAAGCCAGTTGCTGCCAGAAGAAATATGAGATGTCTACAGAGGGACAAACCATTTTCCATTGAGGATTTTGGGAAATTGGAATCAAAAACCAACAGGATACATTTCTAATGAGGCATTTGGTGAGGAGGACCATTAAGCAACGTCAAAAACTGTAAAATCACAGCACCGAGAATGTTCTTGGGTATACAGTATCATGACTGAGAAGAATTTTTATGCAAGTCCTTTATTCTGCCATTGTTTAAAATATCTAAGAAACGACTGATAACTGTACAAAATATAGTGAAACCAGGTGATACTGTAATGACAGATATGAGATGTAGACAATCCAATAGGTCTCACAAGATTCTAGATGTTGTTTATGTTAGGTTATTAGATCACTTAAAGTTGTATAGTGTTTGTAAGCCTATATTCTAGGTACTTTAAGTTAAAATGATAACGTGAAATAAGTGGGATTTAATTATTTTTAATGTTGTGACAACAATTTAGTAAACGAACATATTATATATATATATATATATATATATATATATATATATATATATATATATATATATTTGTAGAACATAGCCTAACTTCATTATTGTAGTATAGACCTATATTTAGCCCTTCCTATAGAAATATAGAAAAGTAAATAGTATTGCAGTATTTTCAAGTCTTTTGTATGGAAGAAGGGCATAATTAAAAAAAATTGAATGCTTCGTTCTCGTATAATATTTAAACACTAATCATGGAACTCATTGTATTCACAAGAGAACGTATTACCCTACAAAATATATATATGAAGAGTCCACTGCAAGAATAATGGATGTCACTTTCTTGTCGAAAATGAACCAAGACTGTCAATGCATAGCTTAAGACATATAGAATGTACATACAGAGTTATATGGCATTAACACTGAAAGTCATTGTCCAGTAATGAGCGGAAAACCACAGTTCAAACTTTCAATTGCTTCTCCTGCAAAATGTATTCCAAATGACATCCATCATTCTTGCAGTGGACTCTTCATATATATGAAGATTGTCATATTCCAGCAAGAGATGCAGGGTGCAGATAGTTTTTGTTGATTATCTCAAAACTATGTTTTATGAGTTACACCCTTTTTCCAACTAACCCCTCAATTTAAGATCATGAAATTTTTGCAGTAAAGTAGAAAGATTAAATATTTTTTTAATAAAATAAAAAAATAAAGACGAAATGAAACGTTCAATTGTAGCTTGAATTGAAGTAGCTACAAAAGTCACCGTAAAATCTGCAGAAAACCCTTCAAAGCTAGCATAGAAATTTACTTTATTGGTGATGTTGGGACTCCAAACTTATGCCACAATGACATGAATTGTTTTGTTATGAACACTCTTGCGCCCACCATTAAACCAAGTGGTATAGGTTCTCGTATTGTCCTGTTGCAAGAGTATTTTATGTCGATTAAATAATGCAGGGTACATCTTCCTCAAAACTTCATGAAATCATTCTAGCTGTTGGAGAATAAAGATCCGCATAGACTGCACATCCGTTTGCAACAATGAATCCGATCTACAGAATTCCACCAGGCACAGAACATTACTTTGGCGCCGAACTAATTTTCTTTATCGACAATTTTGACAGGCTGACGGTTTCGAGCCAATGTTTTGAGGTGTCAGGGTTACGGTAATATACCTATTTTTCATTACATGTAACAATCCTCTTGATAAATCTAACTTCCATGGCATTAGCGATACGCTGACGAAAGATATCTACTCTGCGTTGAGCCTGTTCAGGTGTTAATTTACGAGGTACACATCTACAACTTCTGTATAATTTCCAAAGCGTCTTAATGTGACAACATATTGTATCTTTTGAAGCACCAAGTTCTTCTGGTAACCTACGGGTAATTTTTTGTGGATTTTCTTCCAAAACTCTGCCTGTATTCTCAACATTCCATACCTTAAGTCTTAAAATATAATGTTGCAAATATTTAACGTCTCTTTCTCCATTACTGAAACGCTGTATTGTATATTTTTAGTAGAGCCATCGATGTAGCTCAGTCGGCAGACTCGCTGGGTTGCTGATCCGGAGCTGCGTTCGGGCTTGTGTTGGATCCCCCTTTAGTCTCATTGAATGGTTTCTTCCGAGGTTTTCCCCAACCATGGGACTGAAGCCGGATGGTCTATGGCGAGTCCTCGGCATCACTTCATTTCACCCCTTTGTTTTGATTACCTGGTTGGGTTTTTCCGAGGTTTTCCCCAACCAAATGGCAAATGTCGGGTAATCTTTTGGCGAATCCTCGGACCTCACCTCATCTCACTACATCTCACCAAAATATTGTAAAAAATTGCACAAAATTGTAAAAATCGTAGAAAATTACTAAATTGTAAAACTGTAAAAATTGTAAAATATTGTAAAAATTGTAATTGTAATATTGTAAAATTTTGATTTGTTGCACATCTTAAAGCTTCATTGCTCATGTAAGATCTATGGAATATAATAAATAAATAAAAAAAAATGGAAACATCGTTGTGTTACACGCTCACTAATGACACCTTCACCCTCGACTTCGGATATTGTTCGAGCTGCGACAACAGCTTTATAATCCTGTTTTAAGTCATGGTTTAGAAGGTCTCTAACGTCAAACTTTATCACCTCCATTTTAGGCTATATTTGCCTATTGACAAACTGACAACTGTCACATACTCATAATACAGAATAATAACCATATTGTCCTTTGAATTGCACTTTCGAACTAAAGAAATTTATTAAAATCTTACAAGACATCAAACTTAAAAAATCGACAAGAGACGACTCGTATTCTAACTAGTCGCACAATATGTAGATACTGTAATGATGGTGGAATTATAAGGCAGTGAATGGTTTATGTAACCTGAGATGTTCTATCACATAGCTGCTTTTACAAGAACATCTAGCAAGATTTGCCTCGCATAGAATTCCGCTCCTTCTGACCACTGGCAAATAGCTGAGCCTTATCATGTTAGTTGAGATTCTAACTCATTGAATTTTAACATTTAAGTAGTAACGTGGGGGTGATGTTGAACCCCAAGTGTTATATCTTGGTTTGTATTATTTTTACGCTGTTGCCTATATTGCCTAGGTTATCAGTACCTTCCTGAAAGGGTGTCCGTAATACCACTACATGATAATAATAATAATAATAATAATAATAATAATAATAATAATAATAATAATAGTAATAATAATAATAATAATAATAATAATAATAATAATAATAATAATAATAATAATGGTTCATTTAACCTGGCAATAAGGAGTAAAACTGCGTTACAGAAACACTACAAACTTACAAAGTACACTACAATTTTACACACAAAACCGAATAAGATAATAATAATAATAATATAATGTACACAAAGTAGAATTCAGATATAATATATAACATATAGAAAGAAAGGAAAAAGCATAATAAAAATGTGAACAGCAGGTCAAAATAAATGAGACATACAAAGTATAAAAAATAAGACAATTATTGATAACAACAATAATAATAATAATAATAATAATAATAATAATAATAATAATAGTATTATTATTAGTAATACAATAGTGAAGTACAAAGTATACAATGAATACAATATTTTTAGGTACACACAGTAAGGAAAATTATGATTATATACAGCTCAAATTGTCACATTATAGATAACCATTATCAGGAAATATGAAAACAAAAAAGATAAAATCAGTTTATCACTGTCATTTGTTGTGTTAATTCAAATATTCTAGGCTGGGGGTTCTGTTGACCCCCACGCGACTACTAATGTCATAAATTAGTCCACAAGTAGTTTTTTATTTTTATTTTAGTAGGTTATTTTACGACGCTTTATCAACATCTTAGGTTATTTAGCGTCTGAATGAGGTGAAAGTGATAATGCCGGTAAAATGAGTCCGGGTCCAGCACCGAAAGTTACCCAGCATTTACTCATATTGGGTTGAGGGAAAACCCCGGAAAAACCTAAACCAAGTAACTTCCCCCGACCTGGAATCGAACCCAGGCTACCTGGTTTCGCGGCCAGACGCGCTAACCGTTACTCCACAGGTGTGAACTCCACAAGTAGTATAGTGTTATTTCTCTGATTCTATACGGTGAAATCTGTTACTCTAGAAGATCATGGCAGGTAATAATGCATATGAGCTAGAAGATTTACATAGTACCAGGATATTTCATATTTTAATCCGTGTTTTTAATTGGGGGTCACTCTAACCCCCACGCGACTACTAATGTTGCAAATCAGTCCACAAGTATTACAGTGTTACTTTTGTGGTGTATATTAGAGATGGGATAAACTGTTCTTTTTAGGAAACAGTTTCGACTGTAACTTGTTTCATGAACGAAACTGTTCCAAAATAACAGTTTCAAAGATAACAGTTTCATAAGAATATGTTTACAACATCAGTGCCAACTGTTTGAACCTCTCATCTGCTTCGGGAACATGTTTCAAGGCCCTTGAATCGTCTTTAAATCAGCTGTTCAGTGTATTATGACGACGAAAGATAGTTGTCGTAGGTTACTATTAAGGGTACAGTAAATAACTGCAATTCAAAATAAATCGATTTTAGTAAAAATAACGCATATAACCCTAGGAGAGATTAATAACGATGACATTAGCCGATGATATTTCTCGCGGTATATTAATAATTAACACTATGTCAGGGCACCATGAACATATTCTCCATCAATGGACAACTAATAATTAGGAGATTTATTAGGGAATTTGATTCGTACAATTAAATTTCGCGATTCTACATAGGTTACTGTTGCACGAAGGCCGTGTGGAATATGAATAATATTATAGCTACTTTCGATTGGAGGTCAATGATAGCGCTACACGTGGCCTTTGCAGACAGCTAAGAAGAGGAAAACTGTTTAGAAACTGAACTGCCTATCTCTTGGAACTATGTGGAACGTTGATATCACTGGAGCAGTGATTTGGAACAGTTGGAACAGGTTATATCACTGTTATAAACTGTTCCAGTTTTTTTACCCGTCTCTAGTGTATATACATGCAAATTGTTACTATTAAGAACATTTTGGCAAGTAATGACCCATATGAGCTGAAAAGTGTACGTGGAATTATGAATTATATATTTTAATTCGTATTTTTGCTTGGGGATTACTTTGATTCCCATGCGAGTACTAATGTCACAAAACTATTCGCGAGTATTTAAGTGTTAAGCGAGAGACAGTATCAAGCTAACTAAATCATGATAGAGTCCCCGCTCACCACTAAACCATCCCACTGATTTCTTGAAAAATATCAGGCAAATGCGTTACGCTAAGTACCGCATAAAATGGAGAAAATGCTTAATGTCCCATGAATGAATGAATGCTTAAAACCGCTGAAATAACCTGTAGTCGAATAATTTAAAATTTAACTGTGTTTTGTCTTGCAGAATGGGACTAATGTGTTTAGATCAATTGACTGGAATTCAACCGAGGACTCCAGAGAGCGATGACGCGTGAATGATGAATAGGTCCATCAGGACAGGTTGTTAAATGCAGGATATTAACTGGACAGAGAGATAGAGACTGCTAAAAAAATGTTAACCAACACAACGAGCTTAATACAGAGTCAAATTTCCTGTCATACAATGCCGTGAAATTAATAACAGTTGTCATGGCTTCTAAAGTTCACCATTCATTATCGTCTTTTACAAGCTTAAAAAGATATATATTTTAAGAAAACAAACCATCTGATAATGGACCATGTACTATTCCCCTTGGCATAATTACAATTTTATATACACGTTAGTAGATCCGAAATTGCAAACTTTGAAAAAGTGTTGTCTACTTAATACTGTGGTATTATGATACAGAAGTTTGAAAAAACCTCATTCTTTTATGCTCCAGTGTCAATTCAATAAAATGTTCAATAATGTCAACACCTGAAGTCAGTTGCTTAGCAACGGCAATGATTATGTCGCGCTATACTAACATCACTTGCATAGCAATGGATTAGCTTGAAATGAATAAAATGTTACGATAATGTCAACATCTGATGTCAGTTGCTTAGCAACGGAAATGAATACGTCCACTATACTAACATCACTTGGTTAGCAACAGATTAGCTTGAAATGAATACAATTTTACGATAATGTCAACATCTGATGTCAGTTACTTAGCAACGGCAATGAATACGTCACACTATGCTTACAACACTTGCTAAGAAAACGGATTAGCTTGAGTGTCAAATGAATGAAATGTTACGATAATGTCAATATCTGAAGTCAGTTGCTTAGCAACGGTAAAGAATATGTCACACTATACTAACATCACTTGCTCAGCAATGTATTACCTTGAGTGTCAAATGAATAAAATGTTACCATAAAACCAATATCTGATGTCAGTTGCTTAGCAACGGTAAAGAATACGCCACACTATACTAACATCACTTGCTTAGCAACGGATTAGCTTGACTGCCAAATGAATAAAATGTTACGATAATGTCAACATCTGATGTCAGTTGCTTAGCAACAGTAAAGATTACGACACACTTTACTAACATCACTTGCTTAGCAACGGATCAGCTTGAAATGAATGAAATATTACGATAATGTCAACATCTGATGTCAGTTACTTAGCAATGGCAATGAATACTCACACCAAACTAACATCATTTGCTTAGCAACAGATTAGCTTCAGTGCCAAATGAATAAAATGTTACGATAATGTAAACATCTGACGTCAGTTGCTTAGCAACGGTAAAGAATACGTCACACTATACTAACATCACTTGCTTAGCAACGGATTAGCTTCAGTGTCAAATGAATAAAGTGTTACGATAATCACGCACTCTTTGAAATTTACCTGGTTCCTTCATGTGTCCCCATAACCAAAAGTCTACAGGATTTAGGTTTGGGGAACGAGCAGGCCAAAGTGTGGGGCTTCTCCGACCAATGCAGCGGTCCTGAAATGTTAACGTCACGTGTTCATGCACATTGCGGAGAAAATGTGCTGGTGTGCCATCATGTATGAACCACATCTGCAGTCCTTCTGACATGGCACATTCTCCAGCAAGGCAGGCAATACGTTAATAAGAAAGTCATGAAAGTCTCTGTGGTATTTAGACATCGGATTTTTAGGCACTAAAAATTGCAGTTTTAGGCGCCTAAAATAAGCTCAAAATTTGTAAAATTAGGCTCTATTTTAATGAAAATAGGCATTTTAGGCACATCAAGGTATCATACTTATTTCTTTCACTGAAATTTTTAGTTATACACTAAAATACGCACAAAAAGAATGTTTAAACATTAAAAAAGAATACTATATTATATTTATAAACAGAGCTGCACAAATTTAATATATATAAACTAATGAAATAATGATTATTGATATCAAGATTACTCATTTTAAGTTATTGAAATTCAGTTCCATGCTCAGACTTTATTATAATTATCTGCACAGTACACCACCAGAATTTTTTCTAAATTCTCCACAGTTAACCTTTGCCTTTTGTCACTGAGAATCATTTTGAAAGCAGAAAAACTTCTTTCAACCGAAACTAATGTGAGAGGCGCAAATTTTAAATTAGGTACAATAGAAACATCAACACTTACTGGAACATTTACACTTTCCCCCGATATCACTCTTGATACTTTTTCCAACAATGAAAATCCTACATTCTTATTTAATACGTTGTCCCACTTATTTTTAACTTTTTTCCCAGTTTCGCCCAAAGCAGAATGTATGTTCACTTGAGCTTCCTTTACTACTGCTATTTGGCTACAAAGAGATTGTTTTTCACGTTCTAATTGTTCAATGCTTGCAGGTATGAAAGAAAAGTTTGATGTTATGTAGGCAATATCGTTTTTCACTCGTGAGTCATTCAGACAATCTTTCACTGCTTTCACACACGCTGCACTATCAGTTTCAGGTAATTTATCAATAACTGTGACCACTTCTTTAAAATACTTAGAATAATACACCACTGACTGAATCCAGGTTCCCCATCGTGTAACAGCCGGCTGAGGTGGGAGTGGGATATCTGGAAAGTTCTCTCTGAATATTGAAATCCTGGATGGGGCTTTACAAAAACTTTTTTTGTGTTAGAAATAAACGAATTGACAAGAGGAAATTCATTCCGGATTGTTTCAGAAACCCTGTGAAGGCCATGTGCTAGACAGGTTACATGCGTGAGGTTAGGATAAAATGTTTTAAGAAGTGGAGCTGCAGCAACCATGTATGAGGCAGCATCAGTACAAAACAACAGAACTTTAGAATCGTCTATATTACCTGAGTCTAAAGACTGTAGGCCTTTATTTACAAAATAAGCAATGGCTTGGCTATTCACTTTCGAAAGTTCCTTAACACATACGAGGACTGGAATCGAAGGTCCATCAGGACTAAGTTTTCCTACTACCATATTTGCTATATACCTATTCATAGGATCTGAGGTTTCATCCACAGAGACCCATATGTAAGAATCACCTATATCCTCCCGAATGGAAGCTAAAGTTTCAGTGTATATTCTGTCTAAGTATTTTTTTCTTAGGGTCGACTCAGATGGGATATTTTGTTTGCAGTATTTTTGTAAAAACTGTCTTAAAACCGGATTTTCAATTGCATTCCAGGGAATGTTAGCAGCAACAAACGCTCTGGTTAAATCAGCATAGAAATTGCTGCTGAGATTGGATGAAGTAGGCTGTGTTAGTAAAGTTTGTTGCAGTTGATTTTTCTGCTGAGCTTTAGCCTTATGAGCCGCTCCTTGCACATGCTGCTTTAGGTGGCACTTCTTTTCTTGCGAAATCTAAAAATGTAAAGTAAACTGAATTAAAATAAAATCCTAATTGTTGTATTGCCGTATTTCTATCACAAAGTTAGTGGGTTCGAACAATCAAAATTTTAATGACCTGCAAATACTTTAACTATCGGAATTTAAAAGGTTAAAGTGTAGTGGTCTTAAAAAGAATTATACCTCAGGATAGCTCAGTCAATGTATAAATATTATAGGCCTACTCATTAAAATTAATAGAATTTATATATTTCAACTATTGTTACATACCTGTTTGCTACAAATCTTGCAGAATATTATTTTTCCATCATAAGTGAATTCTGAATATTCTGTTAGCCATTGACGGATCAATGTAGATTTTGCACTTATATTTTTCGGCATTATCGCGTTAAACTTCACAGGAAAACGTCCTACCGCTCAAAACTTCTCAACACAAATAAGGTGAGGGAAAGAGCAACTGTTAACGAGCATTCAAATGAACCGTTGTTATTGAGATTCAATTGGACAAAAATACAAAGTTCCACTTATTGTTGCATTTCCTGGTAGTGTTAACACTAGGAGGGCCATTCTTTTAAATATTTTGTAACGGTTTACCCTACTAATTCGCAGTTTTACGACTTTTCATAAATATTTCAAAAACACTCTTTCTCCAAAAATTGTGATTTTATGACACTCTGAAGGGCAGTACAGCTAATCGGTTTCAGACCGAAAACAGTCATTTTTATAGTATAGTATATCTCTGAATCGGTAGCAGCACATGTTGTGATTGTTGCCTGCTTCAAAACTAAGGTTGGTTCTTTGTCGGCATTTATGCCTCCAAACATGTTAAATTCAGTGAAATCTATTGCGAGTGTCGTGAGATTCAAAACATTTTGTTTCCTTTATCAATGGTTTCATGGCCGGTGTGAAGCAAACTTTCCACTTTTTAAATGCCTTAAATTTCGCAGTGAATGCATGTATAAATTATAAGAAGTAAGAGTAAAATGCGAAACTTTACAGTGAGTTAGGCATTTTTAGGCGAATATTAACAAATTAGGCTCTAATAACCGTTTTAGGGCATTTTAGGGCACTATAAAACTCTTTGAATACCTTTCAATTTCCAAGAAACACAAATATTAATAATTGTTTTTACTTTTCTCCTAAAGAAACAAAATAGGCATTTGCCCTAAAATCCGATGTCTGGGTATTACGTATGACCCTATTAATCTATCACCAAGAACGCCTGCCCATACGTTGATTGAGAAACAGATGCTGATGCCTTGTTTCTTCAAGTGCATGGGGATTTTCATCAGCCCACACATGCTGATTACTAAAATTCACAACATCATCTCTGGTGAACCCCGCTCATATCCGCAACCAGACTTTTGTTTTCAGTATTCCTTGCGATGTATCATTATTCCATGACAAGGGTGACAACTACGGTATGATTTTCTGGCAGTCTGCTGAAGTTTAGGGCAGAAAAATGCATTGCCATGAATGGACGTCATATTGAGCACCTCCTATGAACAAGTGTTCAGATCACAGAAAGTATGTGTTGTAGGATCCATGTTTATTAGACATTATTTTCTTATTTGGATGCATATTATCACCTCCTAAAATATTGGACACTTTTATAACACCTTTATATCTCATTCTCCTAAGTTATGCAATTTATAAAAATACGAAGAACTCTATAAATAGGACAATAGTAATGTAAGAATAGCTATAATCACTAATTTCAGAAACTGCAACGTGTTCATAATGCATGTGTTCGTTTCATTTGTAATGTCCGCTACTACGATCACATTTCTCCTTCTTTCGATGAATTATTGTGGCTCAGATTAAATGAGAGGAGAAAGTTACATTCCCTTTCTCTCTTATACCGAATTTTGCACACCTCTACTCCCTCTTACTTATCTGTCCGATTCCACAGTCTTTCTCGGTATCATAACTTAAATACTCGGTCACAATATGATAACACGCTAGAAATACCACTGCACACATCATCTCTTTATTCTTCATCTTTCACTGTTGCTACTTCTCGTCACTGGAATTCTCTGCCGCCTGAAGTCAAGGGCTGCCGAACTTTAATTTCCTTTAAATGTAAATTAGAAAAATATCTTATGATGAGTTGCCAGACCTAACGCGTTGCAAATATTTAATGGAATGTGTTCCACTGTATTTATTTTTATTTTATTTTATTTTATTTTCTTACTTTTATTATCTAAATCGTGTTTATTTATCACTTAACGCCAATATGTATCCCACTGTGTTGCTTTTTATTATTAATCTATTTTTTGTGTACATTTTACTCAATTGTCGGTTTCTGGTTTAGCTAATTATGTAAATCCTACTTAATTGTAATCTAATACTAATATGTATACTAATGTGTTTATTTTTATTTTTACTGTGTACATTTTTTTTTAATTATCGGCTTCTGTTTTTATGTGATTCGTATTTGATTCTAACAACATTAATATGTATTCCACTATGTTTATTTTTATTTTATGAGGTAAATTTTATGTAACTACCTCTTTTGATCTCATTATGTACCTAAATTTTATCAGTATGTAATTACTTAATTCCGATCCAGTTTTATGTTCAACTGTGTAAGCAAGTTTTAATCCTGGTTGAGTGTAAGAGAAGGCCTTACGGCCTTAACTCTGCCACGTTAAATAAAGCCATTATTATTATTATTATTATTATTATTATTATTATTATTATTAATTTCACCAGCACTAGACGAACTTGCAGATGATACAACATTGTTAAACAGCGAAATTAAGCAATGACACTATAAATAATAATGTCAGTCGCAAAAATGGTAAAAATAGTTCATTATTATTGCGAAATATTCAAATCGCATAATGAATGTATCATTTCTGTCAAACTCACTTTCGTATTACTATTTACATTTTGTAATATGATCGTGTCTGCAATTGCAGACGCACTCGTTATCTGAAGCTAAGGTTGGGTGTGCAAGTTATATCCCGGAGTCAACACTGACTCAAGTTTTGAAGTTCTTTTATTTCGTTGTTGTGTAAGGGAAGTAGGCTGAAAAACAAGACCGTGGAACGTACTACTGTGTGCCGGAGTTTTGCTAAATTTAGTGGTTCCTCCAAGCAATATTTTTAATTTAATTTTACGACCAATGTCCGTCTATTTGTCATAGGAAACCAGTCTCTGCCTTGCACATGTAGAGAGCAATAAAAAGGATGGAATACCCTTGCGACAGGAAACCGATTTTTGTTAAAGCCTCAGCTACCTCTATTTCTTGCAGAAGAAAAATTCCCAAAACCACAGAACACAATTATTCCTTGTCTATCGTTTTTAAATCATTTTGTAGCTCTTAAAGCACGAGGGAAAAGGAGTAGAGGGGGGAGGCAGACCAAACAATAGTCTAGAAAACAACATCAAGAAATATATCGAAGTTATTGATCTTACGTTGTCTGACCGCTAACAATTTTATATTTTTTTTCATCCCTCTTTGTCTATACCCTCGAGACATGTTAGAGTTTTGTTGTGTCTCTACGAACTCAACATGTCTCTCCCACCCCTTTTTGTCCCTAAAATTTTTTCCTCTCTCACGCCTCCTGTAAGATATTTCACGATGAAAACAGGTTCAGGAAACAGTACCAATTTTTCGACAACCTCCTTTCCAAAGATGGATTTACAATTTATATTTTTAGGAGCTATAAAAAAGGGGAAAAACAATAAAGTATAACATGGGTTGCCGGGCCATAAATCCTCTTACAGCTTCAGCCAAGTTATGGCATCTCATTTCATTTATCTCGTCTCATTTTCCCATTTTATATTCATTGTCACCATGGCGACAAGAGAGCAGCACCTGCGAACGCAGCGCTATTTTGTGTACTAGTGGTGAAACCAGCAACCAGCGTTTCCAACGCATAAATTGTATCCCCGTCAGTCTAACACTGGTAATCCGTCAGAATTCGTCAAAATTAAAAAGGAATACGACTCAATATATCTACATAGAAATAAAAGCAAATATTAACGCAAGTTCCTTTATAAATTTAATTCATCCACTTCATCTGCCTTTAGTTCAACAGTTGATGTGCTGGGTTGGTCTACGCTCTTCCAAAAATTAAACAATTAAAAATGACAGCAGGTTAAAAAAAAAGTCAAAAGACGATGTAATTGTAATTTCCGCCAGAAAATCCGTCACTCGTCAAAGAAATTCTTTTCCCGTCCGCTACATTGAAATTCCGTCAATTTCCGTCAATTTGACGGAATTTCCGTCCAGTTGGTAACACTGCCAGCAACTACATAACACGCAACTTAGGACGATAGTCCAGTATCACGAATATTTTCGTACCAAGGGAACCAGAGTTCGAGTCCTAATAATTGCCACTAGATTTACACTGCGTAAAATCGTCTCTATTGTAGGTTTTCTAACAAGACTTCAGCATCTCTTTTAATTTGTGTGCTACAATTGAATACCCTCCGGAATAATGGTGGGAGTAAATAAGGAAACCATGTACCATACACCCTTATTCCGGAGGGGTATTCAATTATTGTTCTACTGTCATAGTATGAAAATTTCATTATTTTCCTTACTTCAAAGGCTTTCCTTAATTTGCGAAAACTGTTACATGTCCACATTATATGGACAAACAGAAAGTGACAGCGTATTCATCGAATACCTGCAACTTTTGGGATTTGAAATAAAAGTTTGATATTTCTTTCCATTCTGTGTTTACACTCCCTACATTTAAATCTAACAAGTCAGAGCCTTATCGTTAAATACTCCAACATTACTCTAAGACCAGTTTTTTTTTTTACGGAAAAAATTATATATTGTGAGTAGTTCGAGATGCGGATATTCTCAAACGGAGAAAACTAAACAATAAAGAAATTTATGATTTTTACAATGAACTTGATATTATGGACAGAATTAAAAGAAGAAGACTGCTATGGATTGGGCATGTAGGCCTACTAAGAGCTCCAGAAGAAAGAAGAGTAAAATGGGTGTTCACAGAAACTCCTTTAGGCAAAAGATAACTGGAAAGGGCTATGCTTAGGTATTTGGATAATCTGAATGAAGACCTAAAAATTTGAGACATGTAACTTATTATAACTGGAAAATTGTATGTCAGGACACGCTGCAGAAATATATTTTAAAATCAGCAATCAAAAGCTGAATTTATAAAACAGTTATATTACCGGTTGTTCTTTATGGTTGTGAAACTTGGACTCTCACTTTCAGAGGGGAACTTAGGTTAAGGGTGTTTGAGAATAAGGTACTTAGGAAAATATTTGGGGCTAAGAGGGATGAAGTTACAGGAGAATGGAGAAAGTTACACAACACAGAACTACACGCATTGTATTCGTCACCTGATATAATTAGGAACATTAAATCCAGACGTTTGAGATGGGTAGGGCATGTAGCGCATATGGACGAATCCAGAAATGCATATAAAGTATTAGTTGGGAGGCCGGAGGGAAAAAGACCTTTGGGGAGGCCGAGACGTAGATGGGAAGATAATATTAAAATGGATTTGAGGGAGGTGGGATATGATGATAGAGATTGGATTAATCTTGCTCAGGATAGGAACCTATGGCGGGCTTATGTGAGGGCGGCAACGAACCTCCGGGTTCCTTAAAAGCTAGTAAGTAAGTAAATAAGTAAGTAAGTAAGTAAGTAAGTAAGGAAGTAAGTCAAAAGCTTTCATAGTTCATAAGACATTATTATTATTATTATTATTATTATTATTATTATTATTATTATTATTATTATTATTATTATTATTATTATTATTATTATTATTATTGGAATCTCACTTTGAGAAACGAACAGAGGCTAGGGGTCTTTAAGAATAAGGTGGAGCTAGGAGGGATGAAGTTACAGAAGAACGGAGGAATTTACACAAGATAGAACTGCAAACTTGTATTCTTCACATGACATAATTAGGAACATTAAAACCAGCTGTTTGAGATGGGTAGGGCATGTTTTACGTATGAATGAATCCAGAAATGCATGTGCAGGGTGATTCACGAGGATTTACCGTCCCTTACGAAGCTTATTTCCGAAGAAATCTGAGCAAAGAATGTCATATAAACATGAGTTCTAATCTCAATATTTTCAGAGTCACAATAATTTGAAGTTGTTAGTAAAATACGTTTCTTCTTTAGTTTTAAAGATAAAAAAATATTACAAATAGAGAATGAACTAATCAGAAGTATCATTTCTTTAATTGGCTGGTGTTGTGAAGCTAAACATGTGTTGTTAATTGCTTTGTATAGATTTTGTTTTTCAATTTTTAGCTAAAAATTACATCATTCTTACGCACTTAACACAAAAATTGTTACAAATCATACGACTTTAGGAACTTCATTCTTTACAGTTTAATTATGCATCCTAATTTACAGTCTCAAAGAATTAACAAAGTGGCGTGATTTGTAACAATTGTGATAAATGCGTAAGAAAATGTAATTTTGTAGTTAGAAATCGAAAAAAAATTCTTTACGAAGCAATTATGTAATTCACAACACATTTTTAGCTTCAGAATACTAGCTAATTAAAGAAATGATACTCCTGAATAGTTCATTCTTTATCTTTAATATTCTTTTACCCTTAAAACTCGAGAATAATGGTATTTTTCATGTAACTTCAAAGTAGTGTAATTCTGAAAATGTTGAGATTAGAACAAACGTTTATATAACATTTTTTGTTGAGAACGTCTTCGGAAATAAGCTCCGTAAGGGCTGTAATTCCTCTTAAATCACTCTGTATAGTGTTAGTTGGAAGGCCGGAGAGAAAAAATCGAGACGTAGATGGGAGGAAAATATTAAAATAGATTTGATGAAGGTGGAATATGATAGTAGAGACTTGGATTAATCTTTCTCAGGATAAGGGCCGATGGAGGGATTATGCGAGAGCGGCAATGAACCTCCTTGTTTTCTAAAAATCCATTTGTAAGTAACTAGCCTTAGTGCTACTATTAGGCAAGGAGATTATTTTTATATATTCGACAGGCACTGAGTCTCCTTCACTTGTCCCTTATTGAGGAATACATATGGGAGAGGAGTTTAAAAACAATTTTCTTCAATTTATGTAGTGAAGCTTTTAAGATTATTGTGTATTATGTAAGACAAAATAATTGCATGCTTTTCAAGGAAGCATATTTCTTAGTATCTCCTCAAATTATACATTAATATTACCTGAAAATTGAAACCTTAAGTACAATGTTTCCACGGAAACATGTGGCATATTATTAACTCAAACTTATTGTTGTAGTACCCTTACGAAAATTGTATACAAGTACCGGTAAGGTTACCAATTAGTTTAAAATTACCGGCTTTTACAGAATATATGGATTTTTCAACCCCTACAAGGAAATTTACCCTACTTTTCTAGAGTGCGTGTTTTCTTTAACAGTTTTCAGACGATATTGCTCTGCAGCAGGTGAACTATTATATCTCTTGTAATGGAAACTTTTTTTGTGTGTGTTCTGGCATCATTATAAGAAATCGAAGACAGACGTGTCGATCACCGTGAAGTTCTGGTGGTGATTAAGAGAATCAGCGGTACCTCTGCGGCGCGTCCAGGACCGAGAAGAAAAATAATGACCCAACTTGAGCTGTTAAATTACGTGTGGTCTGTGTTGTACGGTTCACTGAGCTTTGGGTGCCTTCTGCGCCGACAGAGGCCATCCTATATTAACAGTCACACCCACACTGCCTAATCAAAAACAAATATAACCTATAAATTGAGTTCTTATATAGAACAAATGTTTATCACCATCATATTCTTTATGACATAAGAACTTGAGTTTCTTTCAACTATAATAATTATAACTGATGTAATAATAATAATAATAATAATAATAATAATAATTTATTTTAGCTGGCAGAGTTAAGGCCGTAAGGCCCCCTCTTCCACTCAACTAGCAAAAAGTATACATACATAATTATGTATGAACTTACAAAGAATTCAACAATTTGATTTAGAAAAGAGCTACATGTATACAAGAGTTATTTACGAATTAAACAACAAAATACCATCAACTATTAATTAAACACTGAAATACAAACTATGTAGCAGAATTAAGCTAAAATACATAGAATGTTAATATATTTCAAATAATGTTAGATAATAGAAAGAGATTATTATGAGACAATTTTGAAAATACAGCACTATTAGAATGCATGTCTAAAGGAAGGAGTAACAATGTAGACAGTGATAGTTTAAGTCAGTATGATTGGAGTGAAATGCTAAGAAGGTTATCTTTTAAAAGTTTTTGGAGCCCCTAATACTTTGTGACAGGGAATTCCATTTAGCGAAGTGGATACTGTAAAAGATGATGAATAACGAGATGTTCTATGAAGAGGTATACTTAACGCGCCACAGATAAGTGATCTGGTATTTACGTCGTGGTTAGAGTATAGATAAGAGAAACGAGACGAAAGATCGTCCCTATACGAGTCTTCCTAAGAATTTCTGGGCGAAAACTGCCCTGCCCATCTCAAACGTCTGGATTTTATGTTCCTAATTATGTCAGGTGAAGAATACAATTCATGCAGTTCTGTATTGTGTAACTTTCTCCATTTTCCTGTAACTTCATCCCTCTTAGCCCCAAATATTTTCCTACGTACCTTATTCTCAAACACCCTTAACCTAAGTTCGTCTCTGAAAGTGAGAGTCCAAGTTTCACAACCATAAAGAACAACCGGTAATATAACTGTTTTATAAATTCTAACTTTCAGATTTTTTGACAGCAGACTGGATGATAAAAGCTTCTCAACCGAATAATAACAGACATGTCCCATATTTATTCTGTGTTTAATTTCCTCCCGAGTATCATTTATATTTGTTAATTTCCTTGTATTACGTAATATAACAATAATGTGTTGAGTAATGAGTGCCATTTAGTAACGATGGAATTGGTCGACTGAACATCGGGCTTTTACCATAGAAGTATTTTTAAGAAAAATACCTCGGCTAATACAAACACAACGTATGTTTGGGCGTCACTTTAAATCGGAAGAAATGGGATGTCTCCAAGTCGTTAGACTATCCTTATTATTGAGTTTATTCAATTACGAGAATTGAATCAGCCGTTGACAGGAAACCTCCTGGTCGCCCTAGAACTGTACGTAGGCCTAGTCCAGAAATTGTGGAGAGAATGAGAATGGCGCTCCAGCAAATCCCAAGATTATAATGAATGGAAGTTGGCCTAGTATTCCGACAGAAATTGGCCTTCACGGTCGCCTGACCTATCAGCAGCTGATTTCTTCCTGTACGGTTGAAATCAATGGAAAAGTGTATCAAGAACGACCTCACACGATCCAAAACCTGAAAGACAATATTCGAACCGAAATTCAAGAAATCCCACGGGACATTCTGCAGAGAGTGATGGACAGTATAAAGTGTCGTGCAGAGATTTGTTTCGTGTCTAGTGGAACTCACCTGCGTGAAGAAACAAAAGTAATGGTAAAGTATATTTTAAATTTGGTGTTCAATATTATCTCTCCTATTAAAGTGTTTCTCGAATCATATTTGTCTTGTTCCTGCCTGACCCTGTATATTTAATTTATATTGATGGAGAAGAAGTAGAATCACTGAAATTTGAAATAATATCATACAGAAAACGCAGTTCACGCATCAAGATATGTGATTTTGAAAATAATACACCCCAAATTAAAAGTAGGAAAAGTTTGAAATACTTTAAATTCTATTTGGTGGAGTAAAAATACAACAAGTAATGATAAATTACACATTTATACAACTATCATACATAATAATCCTATAAAAGGGTCAGAGATATGACAATTATCAATCAGGAATAAAACAAAATTCTTTCTACTGAAACAGATGTTTTACGATCAGCAAGAAATTCCATACTAAAACAATTAAGACTGAAGCTGTAAAAAAAAAATATGGGAGTGAAATATAACCTAGACACTGAATAAAATAGGTTGCGTTGGTTTGGATACGTTAAAAAAGTGTCGAAAGAAAGACTACCGGTACCTAAATTAATAATGCAATGTGTACCAAGAAAGAATCAAAGTCCAAAGAAAAAAAAAAACAGATCTGGCTAGGAGCTGAAGCAGCAATGAAGTCCAGAAGTTTAAAACAATAGCAGTGGATGGACGGAGAGGAATGGCGTTTGGGCAAAGTAACAGCTGTTGATATGATATGATATGATATGATATGATATGATATGATATGATATGATATGATATGATATGATATGATATGATATGATATGATATGATATGATATGATATGATATGATATGATATGATATGGTATATGATATGATATGATATAATATAATATAATATAATATAATATAATATAATATAATATAATATAAAATAATATAATATAATATACCGTTAATATAATATAATATAATTAATATAATGTAATATAACATAAAGATAAATGCAAATAAGACGAAGAGCATGATCATAGGAAGAAAAATCCAAAAGATAAACTTTAGAATAAATTTTAAATGAGGCAGTACAGCAAGTGTACAGCTTCAAATACTTGGGGTGTACTATAAGCAGTAACATGACCTGCAGCCAGGAAGTCAAAAGGAGGATAGCAATGGTCAAGGAAACTTTTAATAGTAAAAGGAGCATTTTCTGCGGACCTCTGGAAAAAGAACTAGTGAAGTGCCTTGTATGGAGTGTGGCATTGTATGGGACAGAAACGTGGACACTACGACGAAGTGAAGAGAAGCGAATAGAAGCATTTGAATTGTGGATATGGAAAAGAAAGGAGAGTGTGAAGTGGAGAGACAGAATAAGAAATAAAGCTGTGTTAGAAAGAGTAGGTGAAGAAAGAATGATGTTGAAACTGATCAGGAAGAGGAAAAGGAATTGATTGGGTCACTGGCTGAGAAGAAATTTCCTACAGAAGACTGCACTGGAAGGAATGGTGAACGGGAGAAGAGTTCGGGGTAAAAGAAGATATCAGATCTTAGACGACATTAAGATGTATGGATCATATAAGGAAACGAAGAGGAAAGCAGAAAATAGGAAAGATTGTAGAAAGCTGGGTTTGCAGTGAAACACCTGCACTTGGGCAGAACACTAAATGAATATAATATAATATAATATAATATAATATAATATAATATAATATAATATAATATAATATAATGTAATATAATATAATTATTCGATTATCGGTGCACAATTATTAGGAGTAGCCAGACATTTCGAGTCCAAAAGAATAGGTGATCCCTCTTGTCACATCTATCTGCTCTGATGAATGATGGAACCTGTAGCCTATGAAGTTTCTAGAAGTTGGAAATGTTAACTTCCAGGATATGGTGGAATATCCGAGTCTATTTCTGAACAAATTCGTCGAGAAAGTATAGAAACGCTTAGCCTTCACGTAATATTTTTTTTCGGAAAGCTACTCATAAAGTAACTGAGAAGTTACGAAACAAAATCCAATAAGTCCACCTCCGATCATAATTTTAAATGGATTCATACTATTGGAACAACCATATATCAGGCTGCGAAATCCATTCGCTTGTAACCTAATAATTTACCTTCAAATAGAGTTTGTAGCCCGATGCAGAATCTGTTTCAAACTCAGTTACGATTTGAGGTGGACATAACGAGTTTTGTTTCAGAGCTCCCCTATCGTTTTATCCTAAAATTAACATTTAACTTGATTAAAGTAACATAAACAGTTACACAATTATAGCGGACTGTCTGCACAAGTCATATTAATTAATCAATGCAGCATAATACGCAATAGTTACAGAGTACCAGATATTTTTCTCTCCTCCGAACACATCACAATCTGGACAGGTGAAAGAGAGATAATATTTGGCGAGATGAGGCCCAGGATTCACAATGGAATCACCAGATATTCGACTTACACTTAGGGAAAACAACGAAGGAAAGTGGAGCAAGTATGCGGCCCAAACTGATTTCAAATCCGCCTCTGAGATCAGCTTTAAATCTGAAGTGATACTCGATATAGTCTGAGCTGCGCCAGTAGCTTCGGTGAAGTCCCTTATTATGAATCTTGAGATATTGGATGGTCTCTTTCTGATTGGCTGTAACCAATCATCAAGGGCTCCATTAATTTAATAATAAATAAATATGATCACTAGGGGGCGGATATTGATGAAAAGTCTCCTTCTTATTTTCCATATTAGAACGATGCCTATTGATATAGAAATCCTTTCTACGTTAATATCAACGTAGAAAATTTATTTCTTATATTACATTTTTTTTTCATTTTTGACGTTTTTTAACTAATAGGTCATTTTTATATTTTTTCGGCATTTTTTGGTAATTTTTAATACTTTGAAGTACTTTTAGATCATTTTAAATGAATTTTACTTTCTTATTTACCGATAGGTCTGTTAAATCATTTTCTAACCAAGTAGATCAGTAGTAATTACCTACTGAATAAGTACATAACAGTGAAGTTTGAGTTTTATGTTTGGAACAGATCTAAATTCCATCCCTCATTCCACTGAAGGCTTCACTTCACACAACGAAAATAATATAAAATGCTTGAAAACAGCTTAGTTTAAATGAGGACTTTGACCGCTAGTGTTCTTTTGTCGGTACCAGGGTGTCTTTAGAATTTATGTTTGGAAGGGCGGAAACTTTCACCATGTCCTGGACAGGACGTTGTGTCCTCAGCATGGTTCGGAAGGGATGTCTACTTTAGTAGACAGTATTTTTAACATAAAGATTGCAAGAATGCACGCTGCGCCCACAATTTGTTTTGCCACTCACACTCGCTCATTTGGAAGATCTGGTAACAAAAGTGATGCGCGGAAGGTGGAAGAGACGGAGAATGAAGGCACTGACATGGACCACCCTTGATTGAAACACATTGTAAGCCCTTATTAAAATCTATAGTTTTCCCTTAAAAAATTCATTTTGTTGCATGTTCTTTTCCTTTATCTTAGTCAAATTCAAGGAAGTTGCCTCCTCTCTCCGAGATTTGCAGGGCAGTCATTGAAACAAGGTGACTAATTTTAAGAAGTTGTGGTGCGAGTACGGTGAATAATATTTAAATGTCATTTTCTTTTATGTCATTTTTCCATTAGTTTAAGGGCATTTTAATGATAATTTTAAGTAGATTTTAGGTCATCAACATCCGCCCCCTAATGATCACACATATTAAGCATGTACGTTTTTAACCAAAAAAACATTAAACCTTTATCTGACCACACCACCAATTAAAATATGTACCTACTGAATGATAGAAGGGAAAACAAATCATCTATTAGAAGTGTGTGTGTGTGTGTGTGTATAATGCCTACCCACTTCACTTTGCGTGTTTCGGGTTCCGAATATGCGGATAGATGGGAGGACTGTGATCCATTTTACAATTGCACACATTATGTATATCTATGAAGAGTTATGTCGTGTACTAGGCTGAGTGTATGTATAAGTATTCGTGTAAGTGTGTGGTGTAGGGAATGGGTGAGGATGACGATGGTTAGGAAGGGAGAAGAGGAAACCCGGTGCCGGCACGTAGCCTACTCCTGTCGAATAGCACCAAGGTGGGCCCAAGCTTAAGTCCCCATCCGATGGACGAATCAAAATAAAACCATGGATATTCTTATGGATATTAAACAAATTTGATATATAATTATATAATATAATTTATTATACAGGGACATCATTTTATTTTTACTAACATTTCTAATATTAACCTGGCTATACCTTTCGGTTAAAGATTCAAAACCGGAAACACCGTTTTCTACCCCCTTCCACTGGAATTCGATGATACTGGCGTAAAATGCAAACAAATCAGTTTACTAGGTATAGGAAGGAAGAAAATTAGTTCATCCATGTACGTAAAGTAGGAAATATCGCGATTTTGAGTTTGATAATTTTCATTAGGTTTTCCTTTAATCAAAATACAGTACTGTATTAACAATAAGTGTTTTTACTCCATTCGGACGTATTCAATATGCAGTGTAGCCTACATTATACTGTCTACAGCACATTAGCGTACAATATAGAGAATGAAGTTAAATTGAAAAATAATCATAATATGGATATTTTAACACATTTTTGAAAATGGTGGCCGTTCATTTCGATACAGGCTTCAGTTCTTTTTTGCATACTATCGCACTATAGACTATTGTACCTAATCCCAGTTACCAGTTTCGTCCTTCGTACTAGTAACTCATGTTAAAATAATTCTGTACCTACTCTATAAAAGAGTACCTTACGTACTGTAAATTCAGTCTTCACTTCTGCCCGATCCGAAAAGATAAAATGATTCAGACATTCTATCTACTGTCCGCCCGAGTGGTTTTGTCGTAGGGTCGTAGGAAGGATGGAAATCACGTAACAGTTAATTAATTAACGAGGCCCTTTTATTTATTTTAAACAGTTGTATAATATTACGTAGATGTCCAATTCTTAACAGAAATTAATGCTTTCAGAAAAGAGCTAAGATAGCCCAACTACTACCCTTTACAGAGAGACGAGCAGAATCCGTGGGGGAAACCGGGATGTGACATAGGCAAACGACGACAGTACCTGTACTAGAATATGATTGAATATATTGAAAGCGAACATATTTCTGGAACATACTATACTCACTAACTCAGTACTGTTTGTGTTTACTATGACCGTAAGGCGACTTTGACTCTATACGCTTGGTTCTGTGTGGAGAACGGTTGGAAGTTTACTAGTAGAGGGGGTGGGAGTGAAGTACATTCAAAAACTCAGATACAATAAAAATTGAAGTAAAAATAAAATGATGTCCCTGTACAAGGCGAATAATAAGTATGGAATATTGCTAATAACTTCTTAAATTTTCATTTTACAAAATAAGTTTTATATAAAAGCTGTTGGAGATAAACCATACAATATGATACCAGTGTTAGGAAAAAAGGTAGTTATTCAGGCGTACAGGGTGTGACAGTAAATTTTGTTTTTTAAAAGGTACTCTATATTAAGGTTTGCATATTCCGAAACTGCATTAAATTTTAAGTATGAATGTATAGCAAATTTTACTCATTTATACGTTTCATGTCTTTAAAAATGTAAACAAAGGATAGAAGCCTACATTTCACAAGAGCTGTATTAAATTACACAATTATTATAAAATTATACAAGTTTTATTCACAACAGTTTAATAAAATATTAACATGGATATTGTAAGTGAAATTTGCATAGAACATTTTTTCGCGTTCACCATTCAATTAATATATTTTACGCTATGTCATGTTGCGGCCGTGATTTTGTAAACCATTCTAAAATTACTCCACCTGAAGCTTCTTTGGTTTCGAAAATTAAAAGAATGTTTTTCTTTTTTTTTTCATTTTCTAAAGCATTACTGACTATTGAAGATGTTTTCCAATTTTGTGTCAGCAACGAAAAATACTCGGACTAGCGGTCTTGCTTAGCAAAAACATCCCAACTCACAAAACAAAACGACAATTTAACAACTACTCTTATAAAACAAAATGAGTTTGTAACCTATACATGCGGCAGAAGTGAAACATCTTAAGTTGTAAATGTAATCTTAATAACGATCGGGTAATGAGAGACGATAATTTAGCTCTCTTATGACATTTCTTTACACAACACGCTTCAGAATTTAAAAAGGAAACAATTAGTTAATAATTGCTAAAATAAGTTATGAAAATTCTACTCCACAATCTTTCCAAATTACGTGAGAAAATTACATCAATAGGTGTTCTAGATCCTGTTTAAGCGATAACACAGCTACATACACAACACGCAAAGCGCTCTTAAAAACCTCCGTCACAGAAATTTTTCCATAGCTTTCGACTCTTACCAGGTCTAAAGCTGGGACATTTCAAAAACTTTTTCAGTGTCAGGAAAGAGAAAAATCATCCATTTACCTAAAAGTCTAGAAAAATATTTTCGTAACAGCGGAAATTAATTTCCCTCCCTCCCCTCTTTAACGTTGTTGTTTAGTCAACTGTTCGAAGACAAATCTGAACCTCATAAGTGATATCAACAAGGCACCACTTATGAGGTAAGTAGGCCAGAAAATAATGGGATAGGGTTGCTAGTTCCTACCCCTGTTGTTGGTCGTGTCCGAAGACAGGTTTTTTCTATTTTTTTACTTGGTTATTTAAAGACGCTATATCAACTACGAGGTTATTTAGCGTCGATAGGATTGGTGATAGCGAGATGATATATGGCGAGATGAGGCCGAGAATTCTCCATAAATTACCTGACATTTCCCTTACGGTTGGGGAAACCTCGGAAAAAACCCAACCAGTGATCAGCCCAAGCGGGAATTGAACCCGCGGCTAAGAATAACTCCGGATCGGCAGGCAAGCGCCTTAGCCGACCGAGCTACACCGGTAGCCTCCGAAGACAGATCTGAATCTCATAAGTGACACCAATAAGGCATCACTTTTGAGGCAACTAGGCCAGAAATAATGGGGTAGGGTGGCCAGTTCCTTTCCCCCTCCAATGGATACATCGCCGATTAGCTACATATTACACCACTCAGACTTCAGAGATATGCAAACAATATTGTTCTTCCTCTGACACATATCGTCAAGTGAGATGTACTGTCTGATAATAGATGTACATAACAGCTAGAGCCTAGAGATTTAAGTGGAAGCCGTGAATGTAGATAGCCATATTTCACATCACCATTCAAGGTAAGGGGGGGGGGGGGAGGATTATAAATATTCTGGAATTTTTTTCCTGCACGTACTGATAAATGTGGAAGTGGGATGAAAATTTACTTTAAAATACAGAACTATATAAGACGTCAATATATGTAGCGTAATATATGGAAAGTCCACACCTGTGGAGTAACGGTTAGCGCGTCTGACCGCGAAACCAGGTGGCCCGGGTTCGAATCCTGGTCGGGGCAAGTTATCTGGTTGAGGTTTTTCCGGGGTTTTCCCTCAAAATGTTATGTTTTATTTAACTGCCGAGGTTATATCAGCGTCGCCGGTGTGCCGAAATTTTGTCCCGCAGGAGTTATTTTAGGCTACATGCCAGTAAATCTACTGACATGAGCCTGTCGCATTTAAGCACACTAAAATGCCATCGACCTGGTCCGGGATCGAACCCGCAACCTCCGGCATAGAAGGCCAGCGCTATACCAATTCACCAACCAGGTCGACGGTTTTCCCTCACCCAATATGATCAAATGCTGGGTAACTTTCGGTGCTGGACCCCGGACTCATTTCACAGGCATTATCACCTTCATTTCATTCAGACGCTAAACAACCTGAGATGTTCATACAGCGTCGTAAAATAATCCAATAAAAATTAAAAATTAATGGAACTATCATTGGTCGATTTCTCAAAAGAAAATAAACTTTGCTCTGGATGAAGAAGCCCTTATTTCGGTAACAGCTTACTTTCAATTGAAGTAAAAGAACACAGATCACTGATTGTTATTTTTTTTACTTGGTTATTTAACGACGTTGTATCTACTACTCGATTATTTAGCGTCAATGGGATTGGTAATAGTGAGATGGTATTTGGCGAGATGAGGCCGAGGATTCGCCATAGATTACCTGACATTCGTTTCATTGTTGGGGAAAACCTTGGTAAAAACCCAACCAGGTAATCAGCCAAAACGGGGATCGAACCCGCGCCCGAGCGCAACTTCGAATCGGCAGACAAATGCCTTAATTGACTGAGTCACGCTGTTTGTTAAAACATAGTTGGCTGAACAAAATTCCAAGAAGTAGACAAGCTAAGGAATTCAGATAATCATGTTACGCCTGATTAAATATCGGTTGTGAAGGACCATTATATGGCCTTCTCCAAAGGAAAATAAAGCCGAAAGGTCGGTGTCGTACATTACGAGAATTGGAAGGACCCTATCCTTAAATGAGAGATCTTCTAACAAAATTTTCGGTCATTTCTCGCTAATTTTTAAAATATGAAGGCCTCACCAAAAGCTTACATGAGTCGCCAAATTGCGGATAGTTTTATCGCAGTGCTTTAGGGTCTATTTAACGAATCAGCCAAAATAATTAGAAACTAATGTTAATCGATTAGTGATAAAATACACGTTTTTGGTAAATTTTATAACTTTTCATTAAAATTGATCAAATACAATGAAACTGAAAAAATATATATAACAGTTTTATGAGCACTATGAAACTGTGTGCCTTAGGTCAGGAGGAAATTACAGTAACAATATCAAAGAGTATAGGAGTTTTTTTACTTGGTTATTAAACGACGCTGTATCAACTACGAGGTTATTTAGTGTCGATGGAATTGGTGATAGCGATATGATTAGACAGCGGAAAAAAAGTCATTCGGATGTGAAGGTAACTCAACGCGACTAATTTGTCTCGTCAGAGGGTTGTTTACGTAAGCACAGTAGGTACACTAGAGGCGCGTGCAGGTATAGGCCAGGGGAAATGTAAATTGGCACACGGAATAATCACTGAATATTGGTTGTACGTCGATGTAACTATTGTAATGGCATATTTTGTGTACTTTTCTATAAACTCTTTAAAGTGAGGATTGTTCAACGTTTTGAATGGAATATTGCACCTTATCATCATTCGACACAAATCCTGGCAAAAGTCATATTTCATATTTGAGGCGGAATTTGAACTTGAACTCTTATTTCCTTCTAACATACAAGCAACATTTTTCATGTATTACAGTGATGTTCTATCAATTGTTTTGTTATCTTTTTTAATCCACACATACATAACAGACACTCAATTGCTTCACCAGTATCACTACTAAAAATGTGGACGCCATATTCTTGTATTAAAGGATACACTCTATGTTTTTAACATCTGTCTTGGACAGATGGACACTGAACCAGTAGCGGCCGGTGATCTAAATCCTCGGTGAGGCCAGTTGCAACTAGTTTAATTGCCTCCGATAGGAAATGTTTATGATATTAATTATTATTGTTATTATATTATTCATATCATTATTACTGTATTATTATTATTATTATTATTATTATCAATGAAAAATAATAATTTCACTCACCAAATAAGCTGTTATGCTCTGAGTTTCAGTGATTGTTTCAGTGCGATGAAGCAACCCATATTATGTGTTGAAATTCTCCTTTCTTTCTTTTCTTTTTATTTTTTTTTCTTTGACAGCAACAAACAAGGCCAAGAGAAGTTTATTTTGCATCACATTACCACATAACCATTTATGTTGCCCATACCAGGATGCAATAGAAACTCGCGTTTTAAGATTATGTGTGAGAAAAATTATCAGTGATGTCGTAGGTATCTCGGTAGGCTCTCTCTTTATTTAAAACTTCCTTTCTTTCAGTATTATTTCTTCTCAAAAAAGGACACTCTGACAATGAATTAACTGCACCAGCATTATTTCTCTCATTTGTTTCTGTTTATATTTTCCCGAAATACATAACAACATTGGCCCACATTCACTACTGTACTACACCCTCGCTTATATGTCATAAACTGAGACATAGGGGGAGAGAATCGAGTGGGTCTCTGCCTGCCAAAGAGCTGGAATTTTGTTATTTATGGCCTAGTTAGGAAGACAAGTCACCACTGCTATTCCCACCCCACTCTACCCTTGAGGCCGGCCCATGGATGGGACGAGTGAAACCTGACCAGGCCAGACGAATTGTGCCTCAGCTACTACGTTTTAAGCGCAAATTCAAAGCCCGCGAAAGGACATGATATGCATTAAGCGAGACCCGGCACGAACGATTCTGGCGTCAGGAACAAATTTTACTGCAAAACAGGTCTATAAACATCACAAGCCAGACCCGGCACGAGCGATCCCGGCCTCAGGAACAAATTTTACTGAAAAACAGGTCTATATACATCAAAGTTTTCAAATTCTTCTACAGCGATATATGCTTCCTTTCAAATAACTAATACATTATATGAAAACACAAAATTTGATTTCAGTTAAGCCAAGTGACTGAGGCCCGGCCTCACTTGCCTCAGTCAATCAGCCGCCATTGCACTGAACACAAATGAAGAATATGTGTACGTATCTCAATGTTCTCTGTTCACGTACGGAGGAGGACTGACTGAGAATGCAGAGTGGCAGTTGTTTTCGGTGTTCGCGTGGTGCCCTCTGGTGACTGTACCGTGTTGTACCTACTTGGGATGCATGCACACCTCATGCCATAGTCTATGCATACAGTACTTGTAAATCGTAAACATGACTTTTATTTGACTTTTTTCCGCTGTCTAAATATGATATTTGGCGAGATGAGGCCGAGGATTCGCCATAGATTACCTAACATTTGCCTTACGGTTGGGGAAAACTTCGGAAAAAACCCAACCAGGTAATCAGCCCAAGCGGAAATCGAACCTGCGCCCGAGTGCAACTCCGAATCGGCAGGCAAGCGCCTTAACCGCCCGAGCTACGCAGGTGGCTATAGGAATTATTGCTTCTCTCACTCTTTTCCACAAAATTTCCGTCAGTACCAGTGATATCACTGTGGTGTTGAGAGATTAGGCAGTTCAGGGATAACAAGGCAGGTAGAGTGGAGCAGATAATGATGCTTGCGGTTTCCTTTGTCTTACTACTGTCTTGCTGATGTCACACGGGAGGTGAAGGATTGGAAGACAGAAGTGAAATTCAGAGTAATATTTAACTGCGGTCAGGGGTCCATGACACTCCGTCGGCGGAAGTTCTGCGGTTGCTACGGCAGCTTAAGAAGTTATGCTCCAACTGAATTGACACCCAAATCGACAAGTCTCGTCCGAGATGTTAACGAACTTTTCACGGCATTGAACCTAGCAGTCTAGAAATGATACTCAACTCCTCGATTTGATAGTTGTTGTTTAGTCAACTATCCAGGGACAGGTCTGAACCTCACAAGGCACCGCTCATGAGGCAACTAAGCCAGGAGATGAGACAATAGATTGGCTAGTTCCTTTCCTCCTCCATTGTAGACTATACATCGCCGACTAGCTACGTATTACACTAGTCAGACTTCAGATGCATACGGGCTATTCCATCTCAAATCGACCGAAATATAGAGAAAATTGACCTTGCAATTTTTAAATATAATGAAAATTTCTCTGTCCGTTGACAACTGCGATACAATATTTTGTGCAAAGTTTGAGGCATCAGAACTTCATAGTGTTTAAATTTAAAATATTTAAATTTATCGTATTTTCATAAAATTAGCAACTTTAAACTGTTGTGGTCCCGAAACTCTTTCACCCAGTGATCAAAATCATGGTTTATTTTGATGCTGAGAAGTTAAAGTTTTGGCATGTAAACAGTTTTTCTTACTTTTTATGGAAATGGAGAAATTTAGATTTTTCTTCATTAAGACGCCTTTGCCCACGAAAAAATATTTTTAAAATATATGGTTAGATTCCGCATTAAAAGTACAAATAAACACATATTTTTTACTGGTGCACCGTTGATAAGAAAGTATTGAAAATATCAAATAAAGGAAATAAATAGTACGTGCGTGAACTAACCAGCTGACTGTGAGGCGGAAGCTAGCCTAGGCAAGCATGGCCAGAAGACATAAACACGTGATGTTTCGTCTACTGTCCGTTACTCAGGAGAAGACGAGCGGAAAGAATGTGACCTTCTTGACTATCGCTGCTGATTATTATAAGCATCGCTCAGATAAGCATCCCAGTAGCCAGGTTATTACTCGTGCAGGAAGCATGAGTAACAATGCGTATGGAAATTCAAGCTACATTGAACAGAAGGAGACCTAATGTTTCCGCTTACTGCAGTACAAATATTGAACGTGTTGTACGTTATCTGTTCACATCCCTTCCTCCTCAGTCCGCTCTCGTCTTTTCCTGAGTCACCGACAGTAGTAGCGCATAGCTGGACTAGCTTTATCACAAGTTTTCATAAACACAGGAGTAAAATGACGCCCAATGCTCGCTTATCTTCATCTCATGGCCAGTTCGTGCGGTACTGCGCCGTTCAAATCTAGGCGTGTGAATATAATTTATTTAATACCCTCCAAACTTATTGCCGAGCCACTAAGCAAACAATGCCGAATCCCTCTTAATAATGCAAGGTTTTTCCTCAATATTTTTTTACATTTTTACAAATGGGCAAAAAGCCGAAAAGTAAGTAAAATCAGGTTATCTGTATCTCTGTATACAATAAAAATAAGGATTACTTCTTAACATAATCTACCAAATGTCAGCTTCAAAATGAGCTCCCGTTCAATGTTCTGCAGTAAACGGTTCCAGAGTTCTGAGCGCTGAAAAAGGGTTGTTTTTCTAAAATACGCTAAATTTGTCGCTCAACAATACGAAAACCGTTTGACTTTCGATAGTATATTTTTGCAAATGCACTCTCCTTAGCACCTTGTATAAATAGGAAAAAAATTAGAGTATTAAAAAAATGCGAGGTTTTTTTACTGGTCGATTTCATATGGAATAGCCCATACAAACAATTATTCTTCCTCTGACACATATCGTTAAGTGAGATGTATTGCCTGATAACAGATGAGGCTACATACCAGCCAGAACCTCAATCAGAGTTAACATACGTATACAGGGTGAACCGTAAGTAAGCCATTAATTCTGGTGGATAATTCCTTGAATAAAGAGCAAGAAAAAAGTCAAATACCATTATCCTATATTTTGAAGAGTTTTCCAGAAAAACATACACTTTAAAATAAGTAAATTTTGACATCGTGCAACGCTGTAGCCAGTAGCTAGTGCACATCAAGATTATGTTGCTCTGAACAACGCCTTCACCCGTTTATTCTGAATAGGGAAGTTCAAGGTCATTGTCACGCATCTACAGTTAGCGACAGAATTGTTGAGCGAACGAAAATGTTTCAATATCTGTAGCGCGTTTCATAAGAGGCTATAAGTTTTATTTTTTCTCAACATAGATATGTAATATTTAAAAAGAAAATTGAAGCGAATACCTGTTCAACATATGACTGAAAAGTTTCGACTCGCAGCATGCGTATTCTGGCAATTTTTGACTTAGAAAAAACTCGAATCCCTCAACTACAGTATAATGTCCCTTCAACGTACATTTCTTTTAAAAGCGTAAAAAAATTCAGATGATATACAGTTTAAACTGTGTTAGAGAACGGTGAATGAACACTGATGATTTCACGTTAAACAGAATCTTGGAAAATTGAAAATAAACTCTATAGCCTAATATTAATTAAATGTTCAGAGAACACAGACAATAAGATACGCTTATCTAAAAAAAGAAATTAAACGATTAAGAAATATTTCTACATTACCTTTTCAATTAATATTCTCGAGAACGAATGCAATAATGCTTATTTCACATTATAAAAAAATTGAAACATTTAAACTTCTAGAAAAAATAAAAATAGATGTCACTTTGCGTTAAACGAACAAAATTAAAAATGATATTTTTAAATTTCTTATATTTACGTAAAGATTAATTTTCTTTTGGTCCTACAGAATTTATCTGTTATGGTAACAATTAATATTAGAGCAGAAAAATTCGCTCCGACGCCGGGGGTCAAAACCTGGTCCTTGGTGCTATGTACCAAGCGCTCTAACCACTGAGCTACGTCGAAGTTCAATCCATAACACCGGATCGAACCCCCTCCACTAGTGGTTTTTCCTTTGTGGCCATGTTCGACGTATATGTTGACATTTTGAAATTAAGTCAACTGCTTTTATACAAGGAGCGCACTCAACTGAGTGACTTGGTGGCCGGGATTTCACGGTATATGCATTGTTGGGCGAAGAATTTACGTAAAGATAAATTTTTATTATTTTGTTGTCCTACAGAATTTATCTGTTATGGTAACAATTTACATTAGAGGAGAAAAATTCGCTCCGACGTCGGGGATCGAACTCGGGCCCTTGGTTCTACGTACCAAGCGCTGTAATCACTGGCTACTCCTACATACTTACTGCACTATCAAAACATCTGTGGCTTTGACCTAGAAAATCGAGCGCTAGAGCAGTACTTATCACCTACCAGCTGGGGCGTGGGAGTGCCAAGCTACTTGGAACTGGAGTGCGATTCTCATGACTGCGTCAGTTACTGTGTTGCTACGTCTGATGAAATCATCATAAAGGATCATGAAAACTATGTTATGTCGACTACTAATCGAGAGTAGGTGGCAACACTGAAGACACCGGAGAGAAATTCAACAAGCTGATAATGACGAGTTGAGACTTAGTGGCTGGGTTTAAGGTCAGCCAGATGATGTCAGTCGATCTGCAGTAGTAATTCGTATATGTTCAGCATCGTCAGAAGTTTTGGCACATCAGTATAAACATACATACAGTACATACATTACATAGATACATGCATTACATACTTTACATACTGCATTATATACATACTTTACATAAATACAGTATATATATATATGTACGTAACATGTAAACTACATACATACATACATACATACATACATAGGCCTACATACATACATTACATAGATACATGCATTACTTTACATACTGCATTATATACATACTTTACATACATACAGTATATATGTACGTACATATGTAGACTACATACATACACACATATATTAGAATTAGAGTTATAGTTTATTTAACGACGCTCGCAACTGCAGAGGTTATATCAGCGTCGTCGGTGTGCCGGAATTTTGTCCCGCAGGAGTTCTTTTACATGCCAGTAAATCTGCTGACATGAGCCTGTCGCATTTAAGCACACTTGAATGCCATCGACCTGGGTCGGGATCGAACCCGCAACCTCGAGCACAGAAGGCCAGCGCTATACCAACTACGCTACCGAGGCCGATGGAAAGCATTAAGGGCCGTATTCATAGACATTCTTAGAGCGCGCTTCTGGTGGATGATCAGTGAACTAACGTTTTTCGTATTCATAAACCAGTGTTAGCGATATTATATGATATGAATCCTGTGCAAGTAATCACTCGATAGCCAGGGCTAGCTTAGCACGCTCGCAGCGCGGGCTAGCGAAATGTCTATGCATAGCACCCTAAAAGACTGAACGAAGACTAACAAAAGTCAGGAAGGAGAAAGACAAGAACACAACGCAGAAGGAAGAGAAAGGTCGTACGTAGAATGTAGAAGATATCGAACCTCGGCTCCCGAGGTAAGAACCCTGCAGTGCTCTGTGAGGCTACAGCTAGCTAGACTGTGAAACGTATCCTTCCTGCCGCGGTGCATATTCAAACGCATTTGTATACATTCGCTCCAGAAAACAGCGTAAAACTGTGCCTTGAGTAAATTTTGCACTGAGCTGGTCGCAGGGAAGGGAAACCCACAATGGGACAAGACCGCTGTGCCTGGTAATGAAGGTAATGCAGAGGAGGAGGAGGAAGACGACGGGGAGGGACGGGGAGGAGTAACAGTGTCACTATCCAATTGCTACAACAAAATTTAACCCGAGTGGAGGGTGTCTCTGGGGTGAAGTAATTCACTTACTGGTTTGCTCACAATTTCTATAGGGTATTTTGAAATATCGAATCCAGTCAGACAGCGTGCAACTGTATTGTTTTTATTTTATATGACACTAGTCAGTAACGGTTAGGTTATGATTATAGCAATTGTCCAGGACAGCCGATACGAAGTACCAATGTCCACCGTGGACAAATAATTTTGGTCTGAAAAGTCTTAATGTAGTAGATCCACTTGTATGTATGTATGTATGTATGTATGTATGTATGTATGTATGTATGTATGTATGTATGTATGTATGTATGTATGTATGTATGTATGTATATATGTGTGTATGTAGCCATTATACAAAATATTATAATAGGCTTACAGTCTTACTAATAAACCGTGTATAATTTTTGTAGGAGACTTATGTAGGCCTAGAGTTGAGACAGAAAACGTTATTAATAAACCATGCATAAGCGATGGATGTATAAACAGTCTGTAACTATACAATGGGAATTGCTTTGCAGTAGTTATACACACGAAACCCCTTGTTTAAGCGTTCTATATAGAAAAAAATGGCCGCCCTTCTAACAGCTGTTCGTATCGACTGTCATTTTTTATGATGGTTGCCTTGTAACCATAGAAGAACAAACTAAAAAGTACAAAATAATTAGAATAATATTTCTGTAGCTTGTACTCTTTGACCAAAACATAGTGTAGTAATCGATCAGAGCCAGTTGTACTATCGATACTTAATACGGCACACTAGAGCACTCTTCTGGATGCAATAGAGAACCTCAGATATTCTATTCCCTTTCGTAATGAAGTAATGACGAAACTATGACGTAGCTATATAACAGTTGTACTGTGATACACGACGTATGTAGTGATTATTAGTAAGGAATTTGCACACGACTTATAAACGAGCTACTCATTGTATAAGGGAGTTAAACGTCTTTATATAGAGTTTTTATTAGTAAGACTGTTAGTCAGACATAGAACTAAAAACTTCATAATTAAAATTACACAAAAATACAAATACATGTCACAGGAATTATCATGTCTCCCTACTTTCTTCAACAACATAGGTCTAAATATTGTTTTTTGATTATGGAACAGAAATGCTGTCCTAGAGCCTTTAGTACCTGCACATTAATTAAAACTTTATTTCCGATTTCGGTTTTTGCACGTAAATTTCACTAAACACACATAATTTACACGTTCTTCAAATAGACTTATCTACACCTAGGCCTATTTCATCTGTCGGATGTCCCAAATTTCAGAATATACAAGAAAGCGAACGAAACACATGTTGAGCTGAAATGACCAGTGATAGGTCCTACTGTAAGCAAGAGAGATGCTAAAAATTAGACGAAGTGACTCTGGAAAGGATCCTCCATTACTGTAAGACATTTTGTACGATGGTGAAGGACAATTACTACTGGAGACATAGAACCATTAAAGTTGATTGACTCAGGACCTTCTTAGGTAGAAGTCAATAAGTTGAAATAGACTTTCATAAAATAAAAGACTAGAGCTTAGTGTGAGATACAAATATTTACACCTCCATTACGAAAGAAGTATTAACTCTTTTATGTTAATTTTATAACAGAAAACTCGAGGATACATAAGTATAACTGCCACATATAGGCCTATATTCACCTGGAATATATTGTACTACAAATTTTTCACCACATGACAAAGATTTTTTATAAAACGTGATTGAACTGCCAGATTTAATTTCCTTAAAGAAGTTCGGTTGTAGCGAGATTGAAACACTTGCACATGTGTTAGGCTTCTGCTCTAAAAGAGAACTTCAAAGAAACTCAAGACGTCACAGAGTTCCTTCAGCACCGGCGTCTTCACTACACTTCCGAAGGCAAGTGTTTGAACAAGTACATTGTATATCAACAAATGGCTCCAATAGAAGGGTTCATATTATTGCAATTGATACAGGTCCACACCTGGGGAGTAACGGTCAGCGCGTCTGGCTGCGAAACCAGGTGGCCTGGATTCGAATCCTGGTCGGGGCAAGTTACTTGGTTGAGGTTTTTTCCGGGGTTTTCCCTCAACCCAATACGAGCAAATGCTGGGTAACTTTCGGTGCTGGACCCCGGACTCATTTCACCGGCATTATCACCTTCATATCATTCAGACGCTAAATAAACTAGATGTTGATACAGCGTCGTAAAATAAACCAATAAAAAAATTGATCTAAGCATAAAATATAACATCCCTTTACATAACTGGAAAATATATGGTTTATTATTTGGAGCCAGAGGAGGTGTAACAAAATTTCCACATAAAATCTTAATAGAATTAAATTTCACCGTAAATTCCTTGCGAGAAAAAATATTATTGATGTTACAAAAAATTCCTTAGGGATTCTTCACCATCATTTATACTTTTCAAATTAATATTTTATACTAATCTTGTTGACTAAAAATTTGATAATATTTCATATTGTTTATATACCTTTTTTTCTTCAGAAATTGAAAGTTTTATATTTATAACTTAATTTATTAACATACAGTAATTGTTAAATTAATTATTTAAGGGGACAAGGTACTGTACTCAGAAGCATAAAAAAATGTATTTTTTTTTTGTTTTTAACGGAAATAAATTTTATGGATCTTCCTGATCAAGAATATATCGTTTTATAATGTTGTGATGTGACTAATGTACAAAAAACAGTTTTTAATTGAAGCAGGCGTCTGATTAAATGAATAGCGCCACGCCCCTTCACTGAAATGTGAATTTCTTTGCTTGCTATGATAGAATTTTCGGGAAAGTTCGTTTTTTCGTAGCACATCTATTGCCAGCCCTCTTGCTCTACTTGAAATGAATGTAATGGCTTCCTGTGTTTACATTTTGAATTAAATAACAGTTTATTTGGTGTTCGAGTTAATTCTGCAGTGTTACTGTGTTATATAATTAGTGTTTTTGATCACGATAAGCGTTTAAAATGGGAACAAGTAATAGCTATTGTAAGAAAAGTAAATTTCGTGGTAATCAGTATACTAAAAAGAAACTGAAGAACATAACCTCCAAACTCCATATGCTAATCCACATGGAGAGAAAGAACTCTGCCCTTGAGTGTCCAGTTCCTCCAAGAGAAAACTCTCCTACCTACATTAAAATGAAAACGTTGTGCAGGATGTAAATACCAGTAGCGATAACGTTGTAAATAACAGCAATGATGTAGGCATAAATAGTAGTGGTAATATTATAATCGTAGGTTTGTAAGTAAATAAATAAGAAATTGATGCTAATTTTTAAACGCGGTTTTCTTAAAACAATGTTTTAATGTATATACTGTATATACCTTTATCTCAGAAACTGTTAGTGTCAAAGAGCTGAAATTTTCACACTCATTGCAGGCTACATCATATAATGACTTAATGGTAGCACTTTTACATTTTGATAATAAGTATTACAAGATTTAGATGCATTTTTGCGTTGAAAATTTCAGGTTTTTCTCTGTAGAATTTTTATAAAAGTGTATTATTTTTAAAAAATTGACATAATCGAGCTGGATCCATAATATTGCTAGTGAACGTAAATAAGTATATTGTAAATATGTATGAAAAATTTTAGCCATGTAGATTAACAAATTTCAAAGAGAAAAGTGCATGAATTTAACCATTTTTTTTTTTTTATTTCTTTCATTTGAATATAATATTTTTAAACTCAATTATAGCAGTTAATATAACATACTAACCACCAATATAATTCTGACAGCATATAGAGTAACAAGTAAAAATTTGAAAATAACACCTTTAAATAAATAACCACATAAAATCAGCATTGCGCACTATAAAAACGACCTAGGCTACATTGTCCCCTTAAACTACATAATTGTTGCACAATTCTTTTATATTTTGAACGTTCGTGGTCAACTGCAGTTCAGCATCAGACGAAATTTATTGAATTTTATACAATGTTGTGTCTTGCGTTGTATTCACCACAACATGCCATCACTTCACATTTGTTTGTAGATATGAACATATTATATTTTTTGTGCTATTCTATTTAACTCGTATATTGATATCTGTTTGCTTTCAGAGTTGGAAATAATCACTTGATCATAAGCGAAAATTATTGTCATTACTAGAGTCGAAGGTTAGCCCGTATTTTATCCCGCAACGTGTAACATTACGTTCCTCTACTGCTGTGCGATGCATCAGGTACGTACAGTCAGCTCACAAAAAGACTCGAGCAGTAGTATCTCAAGCTCCAGGCAACGCGGTTAGTCTGATAGGATTTGTCCGTGCTTAATAATGAGGTTAATCAAAACTTTTCAGTTATTTCTGAAACTATCACCATTTTAGAATCACCGCAGTTGCCAATGAATGAAGCTATAAAAACAAGTGGACAATGTCTCACATATTCTTAACGGGTTATCTAACGGACCAATCACAAATCTAAAACATAAATTTATTAACGTACTCAAGAACAATTATGGGTATGCAGTAATGTCGGCTATACAAGGTAATATATTCCACAGACGCGGAATATAACTTGTGTGAAAATGATATTCTCTACCTGAGACAGGCCTATTACGTTCTGTGATGTGGAACGCTCTTTTTTACTATACGAACGCTGTCTGAGAGAGCAATGTAGAAAGTTTTCCTTCGAATCATTCGTAATTTACTGTAGTCTCGCTATTGGAAGAAGCTATAAATTGAACAATCTCGAAAAAAAATCCAATGGTATCAAGTGTATAATCTTGTAAATAATGTAAATAACTGAAGTTGTAGACAGTAATGTAAACTCTTAAGTAATATAATCACTAGGCCTATATTTTGTAACCCATCTATGTACTGCATATATTATGTTCTATGAACAGGGCCAAATATTTATGGAGATGGCAAAAATGATGACATAATAGATATACAATACAGTTTTACTAATCTTTACGAAGTAAGTGATTTTGAGTAATAATATGCGATAAAACAATCGCGACAAATCGCGAAATAGAGTTCTAATAGAGAAACATGAACACATTCGCGAATTATTACTATTGCGTCGTTCTAAGCTTATAGCGAATTTCATATTCTGAGATTTTTTCGGATTTTTTTTTTCAGTTGAATTTTTATATATCCAAGTAGGCTACATTACATGGTATTCCAGGTGTTCTGATTACACTAGTGAACTCAAAGGACGGAGAATTCCACATTTCACTAATAATTAGAAAGTGTTAATTTGAGGGCTGCAAGTTTTTTTTTTTTTTCGTTTTTAATGAATGAATCTTAAATACAGGCTCAATCCAACAAATATTATCTGTTGGCCATACCGCACCTTTACCAGAATCCAACGAACCTTTTATATTAGGCCTAATTATTTGGAAAGTAATATTCATACTGAGGTAATACCCCAATTCCAAAATAATTGTATTTTACAAAATTTCCATTAATCTCCGCCAAGAGTACAAATCAACCTTCAACAATCTCCGCCGACATCAATATTAAAAAACACAAATGATAAAATTAATCTCCATAAATACCGGTACCTGTCCCTGTCTATGAACAAAACATTATTTTGTTCCAGAACATTGTGACATTTTAGATATTACTGTTATTTTACATAATTTAAATGTTAGTTCCCTTGTGTAACTGCCATTATAATATGTTGTCTGAACGATAATATATTCAATAACATTGTTTGTTTATTGCTAGTATAGTGCCTTTATTAACAATCATATTATTACGCACGAACAAATCACATCAGATCATATCAGAGTTGTCTGGAGCTTGAGGTTCTTCCTACTGTGCATGCGTGTTTATATAAGTTCCTTGTATATACCCGATGCATGGTGCAGCAGTAAACAAACTTAATGCTACACGTTGCGGCCTAGAATAGGCGCTAAACCTTCAGACTTTAGTCATTACATATTCCTTTTCATTAAAAATTACATTAATAAAATGTTAAGTTCTGTATCCATTGTCTGGTAATTTCGTCAATATATTAATACAATTAGGCCTATATTAAATAAAAGCCGCGACATGCTGCAGCCTTGTCCAATTCCTAATTAACGTTTTTATATTTTGTCTGAATGTTTCCCATGTACATTTATTTTGGAATTTTTATATACATTTTTAATGATTTCAATTACATTTAGTAGAATACCTTGTTGTGCCATAATGTCCCACAAGAAGGACTTATTTACCTTATCAAACGCTTTAATGTAATCTATAAACAGAATGTGAGTTTCTCGATTGAATTCTCTGTTTTCCGATTATTTTGTTATTACAGTATGAAGGTATTGTCACTATAAGATCTCCATGTTCTGAAACCCGTCTGTTCTTTCAGTAATATAGTTTTTAATATTGGTTTTAACCCTGATTTGAACAATATCGTTTAACATCATAATCTTCTTTCAACAGACACAAATTTAATAGGCTATATAACTGCGTTATGTAAATCCGTTTAGAAATAAGTTTATACTTCAAATTAATACTCATCGAACGCCTGCAGGTTCTATTTCATAATATGTAGCCTATATCCCTACCAATAAAAACTATAAATTTAATTCTTCCACAAATGTTGTTTAGATTCTCTTCTGTGAGATCTAGGACTATGAATTTCTACTTCCCTCTCAAAGGAAACTATCTGCCTTTGATTTTTTTATCATCACCATCATCATCATCACATCATCATCATCATCATCATCAAAGATTACATCTTTTGGTCTGTTCCGACACAAGGACAATTAATATATAATGTATTTGTTATTATTATTATTATTATTATTATTATTATTATTATTATTATTATTATCAGTTATCACTATCATCATTGCTATCTCTGGTTTTCTTTCTTTTTTTTTTCTTGTATTAGCTCGATGAGAGCTCTATAGTGTTTTTTTGACCCTGTTGACCCTCTGTAGGGCTTTAATTTAAAATGTATTATTTTCATCAGTGTTTGTATTTCTTGTTTGTATTTATTTTTTTTTTTTAATGAGTTATTTAACGACGCTGCATCAACTACTAGATTATTTAGCGTCGATGAGATTGGTGATAGCGAGATGATATTTGGCGAGATGAGGCCGAGGATTCGCCATAGATTACCTTACATTCACATTACGGTTGGGGAAAACCTCGGAAAAAAGCCCAACCACGTAATCAGCCCAAGCGGGGATCGAACCAGCGCCCGAACGCAACTTCAGACCGGCAGGCAAGAGCCTTAACCGACTGAGCCACGCAGGTGGCTGTTTGTATTTATATGTGCTATTTGGTAGGATGGAAGAGGAGGCCTTATGGTCTTAATCCTGTCAGAATAAATAAATAAATAAATAAATAAATAAATAAATAAATAAATAAAAGTCATCTCTCCATCTCCGAAGACGTCTGCCAATAGACAGTCCTTGCGGTTGGTAATTCAGAAGTATCTTTGGAAATCGGTGGTCTTCCATTCTTTGTATATGTTCTAGCCATTCTCTCATGTGTCCATAAATTTCTTTAAGCTGATTCCTTATATTTTCTTTTCTTCGATGATCCATAACAGTATAGCCAGCTAGCGATCTAAGGAATTTCATTTCTGCAAATTCAATCTTTCTCTTATCCGATATATTCAGAGTCCAGTTTTCATAACTGTAGTTTAACATTTGTATGGCTATTACTTTGTAAAATTTAATTTGTGTTTTCCTCAAAGATTTGTATGGTAATGTTCTCTTTATTGTTCCACACATCTGTCTAAATTTATTTAATTTAATATCTATTTCTTCATTCTGACAGTATGAAACATTGAATCCAAGGTAATTAAAATGAGAAACCTGTTCTATTATTCCATTTTTCACAACTACGTATTTTACACTTCATATGATTCTTACACTAGATCATATATACCCAGATTCCTCGGCCTTATAGGCTTTGACGGTAACAACTTTTATCAGGTTTACTATGCTTCCATCTAGTTGTTACATAAGGAGGCACGTCATAACTCTCATTTGAATTGCATTAGCGACTGTACTGCCATCTCGTGTTCGTTTACGGCGGACAGGTGGCTAGCCTGGCGATTGTTCTCTTCAAAGTGCTGCCGATTTTGACATACGAATGAGCAATCTGTTGCATATATGATCTAAGTTCTTACCCACAAAGAACACAGTTTTTGTCTTTTTTTTTTTTTTTTTTTTTCCTTTTTCAGATATTTTTTAGATTGAATTCGCTCATTATTTTCTCTAGCAAGTTAGTTGCTATTTGTAAGCCTTTGATTCCCCCCCCCCCTAAAAATGTTAAACTTGGTCTGGGTTTGGATCTTGAATACGATACTCCAAAAGTAAGTTCGCTAACTTCTAAGCCACTAAGGAAGCATTAGAGATATTATGAAGGATTATAGCTTTCATTCCCTCACAAACCACACCACATTCTTCTTCAGTTACGGAACAAAACACACTAAAATTTTAAGAGGATATGTGGCAAATTTTTAGAAGGTAACCCATTGTTCACAATTGTTAATAACAGCAGCTGTTGTGATGCTCAGATTAATGCAACGGTACCGTGCTCCCCTCTCCATTCCAATAAGCTTTTCAAACCAACGGGATTCATATCTTTATTACCAAGCCAACTGGCGGGCTGGTAACCACAAAATTAACTCATATCCGTAATTCATGGACTCGTGGTACTATGGCCCCCATTGGAACACAACCCTCGACATATCTGATCACTGGAGAGAGCCATTCACTTGTTTTTCTATGTTCAAAATACTCCTCTTGAACAGAAAACTGTTATTTATGGAATTCCTGACCCTAAACCAATTCTCACTTCTCAATAGCTACCACCTGTTCTTTTATAACTCATGTATGTCTTTAAAATCCCGTTTCACACTATCAAATGGGTATAGTATCTTGCACAACACGGCCAAGCCTAACAACTTGTTTCATAAACACAAAATACGAGTAAGATTAGTATATTAAACATATTTACATATAAGCATTCTGTTCCGCGTTGTAGACAAATTATTTCTTTCGTATTTCTTAGATATTTTCAAATCTCATATTTAAAATAAGTTGAGTATATTTAGTCACAATTACGTAAAGAAATTCTGTTTTACACTAAGGTAATGAAATAAGTTCAGTTCCTTTTAAAATATATTCACATTCATGAAATATTATTCAAATACTGAAAATGATTTCAATGTGTTCTAAAAAATGTTGTATAAAATAGCCTTTATACTTCAAACCAATTCATCATCAATTTATTTATTTATTTATTCATTTATTTATTTATTTATTTATTTATTTATTTATTTATTTATTTATTCATTTTTTTATTTTATTGCTAGTAAGTTTGAAATGAATACAAGTTAATAAATATAATGAAAGATAAACTAGCCCACTCCTGAATGAGTAAGACTCGTGCTCAGGATGGGATGCCAATACAGACAAAAATAAAATTAATATTGAGAGTGAATACAGATTAAATAGTCTTTAATATGTTTAAGCCCAAACTATAAATCCAATACAATTTTTTTATTAATTTGGAGAGGATTCGTGGTTCAAATAATATTGGAATAAAATTTGTTTAATAATCTGGGACCTTGACTCATGCTATGATAAAAAGCTGCATTGGTTTTACATTTTGGTTCAGAAAAACGCAGAGAATTTATATTTTTAGTTCTATATTTATGTATATACCTTTCAAAGTTATTAAAATGTCTATGAAAATACTTTAATAAAATAAAATAATACATTTGTTTAATGTTGAAAACTTTGAAATGTTTAAACAACAATTCAGTTGGGTAATCTTTCTGCTTTTTTAAACAAATTTTAAATATTTTTTTCTTCAGTAAAATTAACGGATAAAGGTTGGATTTATAAGTTCCATCCCAACCTATAATACCATACATAAATATAGATTGAAATAATGCTAAATAAATTATACGTAAACAGTTAATTGACAAAATGTTTCTTAGAACAACAAAGTAACATAATGTTTTACGTAATTTATTACAAATATAATGAATATGATTATTCCATTTTAAATTATTATCAATAATTATACCTAAGTATTTAACCTCATTAACTTCATTAATAACTGAACAATTGCAATTTATACCGGATTATGCATTTTAATTTGTAGTATAGATTATAAAGTATGATTACGGAAGTCTTGCTCATCTAATTATTTATTTGTCTAATGGCTAGTACATGACATTTACAATCATTGACTGAGGAAAAACAAGAAAGTGGTGAACAAAACTATGGATTAAGTAATTAAAAACATTCGGGCTCTGGCTTCCCAGTAGCGGTCGACTTCCTTGGAGGATTTCAGAGCAGGGCATTTTTCAAGATGTTGTCTGTCCATTTTTCCTGTTGATGGCACAAAATGCAGGCTGGTGATGGCAGGATGCCAAGACGATTGAGGTGTTTACCCAGGATGTCATGTTCAATGTTAAGGCGAAAGCTTGCAACTGCTAGTCTTCTGGGTTCAGGAGGTATATCCTTCAGTAATTTCCTACGTTGTTGCGAAATGTTTATGTCCAATTTTTATTGGTGATTTGTTCATCTAATTAAGATCGTTATATACTCAGAATCCTGTATTACACTATTAAAATTGACTTCTGAATCACACTCCTCATTACCAACACATCTCATATAGGTTCTATCAGAAGTTTAAGGACACCCCTTCGAAAGAGATGTTTCACTGCTGTCCTTATGCCTATGTGAAATCCCCTGAACTTTCTGTGACAAGATGCCCCACCGGTATGCGGGGACTTGGATTCTCGTCACAACAGACCACGTTGTACTGTTTTCTGCTTTCTTTAGACTAAAACGCATTCTACTATGCTGTTAATGTTAATATTGGAGTTCCAGAAGGATCTGTTGTGGGTCCTCTATTGTTCCTTATTATGATTAATGATTTATATTTTAATATATAGTGTGACACAGTTCTTTTTGCTGATGACACCTCCTTTTTGTCTTCTACGTAAGATATACATCATCTGTCTTTATTAATGGATTCCTATTTATGTGATGCTGCTGGTTAGTTTGAAGCCAATGGATTGAAACTTAGTAGATCTAAAACTTAGCTGATACTATTTTCATTAAATCATGTTCCTGATGAAATTATTTCACAAGTTGAACTTCTTGGTATTACATTAGATTCAAAACTTACTTGGGCGGGTCACATTCCGATTTTGTGCAAAAGGTTATCTCGCGTGCTTTATCTTTTGTGTAAATTAAAAGCTCTTGTATCTAGTAGATATTTGAAACAAGCCCATTATGAATTTTTCCATAGTATATTTAATTATGGTATTCGTTTGTGGGGTAACAGAGCTAATGTCAATAGTGTTCTAATCTTGCAGAAAAAAAGCATTACGTATTATTACTAATTCATCTTTTAATGCTCATTGTCGACCTTTATTTCGTAATGCTAATAACCTTACTGTAATCAATATATTTATGACTGTTTAGTCTATACCAAGATTAATTTAAATATTCATTCTTCTCAATCCCAGCTTCACAAATATTGTACTAGAAATCATCATTATATTGTAACACCTACGGTAAGGTTGACAAAGACCAAGAAATGGTCCAATGTTATTTCTTTAGATATGTTTAATAGATTGCCTAAGAATGCCCACTCAGTTAGCTTGTTTAAATTTAAAGTTGTTTTAAGAATATGGCTTTTAGATAACCCTTTTTATCGTATAAATAAATTTTTTGACAGCCATATGAACATGGAATTTTTTGTCTGTTTTATTGACCATTGTCTATAATTACGATATTGTAATTTTGACAAATGAACATGATTGATTGATTGATTGATTGATTACTAAATCGGCGGAGCAGTGTACCAAGCTGTAAATACAAATTTAGAAAGTGAATTTGAAACACTGAAGTGAGATTATTGTTTCTAAAAAAAAATATTGTTCATAACAGATATGACCAATATACAGCTCAATTAAAAAACTGATTCTTTAGAGGATTCTATATTTAGTATTATACTCATCAAAACTTTCATCTGCAAAATAGCCTGAAATTTTATTTATCAGAGCTGCCAACCCTACAGTTACACCATATTTCAGTTGAAATCTGAAAATTCAATTTGCTATGTTTACCTATTGTGTTGATATACGAAGTAACAAAAACGTTATATACGTCAGTGTAAAGAGTCTCATGGAATATTTTCCAACATACAGAAATATGAATTGCTATGCTACTCTCCACTTGTGGTAGATGCTTGCCAGGTTGCCTTCTCCACTGCACGTGTCCCGTCTCTCTAGTACTTGAAGCACAAGGGTTCGGATATTGATAGAACTCTCTAGAGAGCTGGAATGGAATCCTCTTTATCTGTTGCGATCAATGAAGAACAATTTACATAAATCTCGCCAACATTGGGGGAGATTCCCAAACCACGGGACACGGGAAGAATGAGGCACGTTACTGGTTGGTAAGTTTTCCAATGAAATAACATCACCATGTTAAAGTTTCTATACAAATTTCATTTTATAGGGAATAGGTTGGTAATATTGTGATAGTTCTTTTTGAGAAATTATTACAATTTTGTTGAGCGAGAGGAAGATCGGTTTTTTCCGTCAGTGTATTAAGGGAATGTTCGTGGACAAAATCGGTCCTGTACTTTGGATTTTGTTCTAAAGTTTCAGAGCTAATTTAAACTTAGTTTTTTGCTTCCCTTGTAAAATTTTCTTTTTGGCGGTTAGCAGGTTTACATTCTAAGCCGACGATGAAAACTCCCATCTTTTAATCGCAATATAACCAGCAAGAAATTTTTCCTACTATCATAATAGCTTTATAATAATAAATTAATATTATCCATACCCAAATGGATCACACTGTAGGCTACATGCGTACACACGATCCGGCAACATATGGAACGTTCTAATTTAGATTTGTGCAAGTGGAGTGGTTGGAGCAGCTTATAACATTAAATTTAATAACATTTTAAATCACTCTCAGTAATCCGGCACTCTCGCTAATCCGGCACCCCTGTGTAATAAATGCCGGATTAGCAAGAGTCTGTCGTATAAAGTGACGTCGGTGACTGTGATGAATTAATCACATGTATATCATAAATTTTACATGTGAAACTCAGCAACCAAATGGACGCTATGAATTCAAGCCCGATTCTTCTAATAAAAAACGTATGTTTTCCTATGAACGGTTCAGGCAGTATTCGCCGTGGCTCTGGTATTCTACTCTTCTAAAAGGATTCTTGTGTAAATTTTGCGTCCTGTTCCCGTCTAGTAGTCGTGGAGAGTCATGCAAGTTCGTTAAAGAACCATTCTGCAGATACAAAGATTTTCATGAAAGAGCTGTGAGCACGTCAATGCGCTTAGAGCTACATAAAGCAGCTGCAGCAAAAGTAAGCAATTCGAGAAAATATTACTTTCTCAAAGAAAATCCGTGCAGAAGCAATTCAATGAAAACTTTAGCACGTTAATCCAGACCAACAAGTTGAAACTTAAATATGTAATATCATAAAATTTATTTGATGGAAAAGAAGTTTCACTTCGAGGTAACCTTTGAAGCTGGAAATATCGAAGAAACATTTAGAAACTTATGCATCTTCTGTGAGAACGCGAAATTAAATTACAGCAAAACCTGGATTGTACTCATACCCAACTGAAGAGAAATTATTTAAATTATGCACAACTCAGAACTATATATCAACAAGGTTTGATTAAAATCGTTTTCGAATAGTAACTAGAAATCAGTTTAACAGCACATAGAGCGCTGGGAACACTAGTCAATAGATTCTTTTAAATTGTTCAAATATGTCTTAATCAATAGAAAGTGACTAGAAATTAATGAATAGGCATAATGTAAATAAACTAAATACTTGTACATAAAAAATTAATTTTTGGTCTACAGAATTTATCTGTTATGATAACAGTTGTTAATAGAGGAAAAAAATTCGCTCCGGAGCCGGAAATCGAACACGGGTCCTTGGTTCTACGTATCAAGCGCTTTAACCACTGAGCTATGCCGAAGTTCAATCCACAGCATCGGATCGAACCCCCCCTCCTCTAGTGTTTCTCCCTTTGTGGCCTTACTCTAGGTTCGACATTTATGAAGGGTTCAGAGCCATAGTGGGCCAAGCGCCATTTATTGAAAACGGAGAAAGCAAGGGTTAAAGTTAAGTGAATGCCATAGTTTAATGAAGATTGAGATCATTTAGTTTTAATGTGCATACTTTATATTACTTGCTATGTTTCCATTGAATTATGGTAATAACTTCATTTTAACCCTTGTTCTCTGCGTTTTTAGTAAATGGCGCTTGGCCCACTATGGTTCTGAACGCTTATGTTAACATATTATATTAATTTACAATTCATTTTTCTATATCAATATGCCTGGTAAATTATTAATAAGTATTTAATGAATTTCAATCTTAAGGCATATAAACTTGCAAATGTTTATTTGCTATTTAATAACAATATATGAACGTTTTCGCCGTTTAGGGCATCTTCAGATATAACAAAACATATTATCTGGACCTATGATAACATATTATGCAAATAACAAGGAAAATAGAGAACAATATATATGGTACATGAAATTCATGAGCTTTATGTAGATATAACATGAAACAGGATGAATATTGAGATAATCTTTGAATTTGAACTTCGACTGGACGAATGTTTTATTTTATACATATAGCTCATGTTACAATTAATATACAATGTTTAAAATTTGTCAATGTTAAAATTTAAAATGATGATAATAAAATATATAAAGTAATCATGGCTGAAAGTTGTCGTAAGTTACAAGATAGTATGCGTAGTTAATGTTCTTGTGTTTTGTAACTATTTCGCTTAGAGAGGCCGTTGGCATTTCAGTGGATGTTGTTTTACGTTGATGACTACTTTACAGTTGATATACAGTGATTAAATTAGCCAAAGTTAAAATTTTATAATGAAGATAATAAAATATTTACAGTAATCATGGCTGGGAATTGTCGTAAGTTCAAGATAGTTTTCGTAGTTGATGTTGTGTGTTTTGTAATTGTTTCACTTAAAGGTCATTGACTTTGAAATGGCTACTCTGATGTGATGACATCCTATTACGTGTTCTCAGGTTTATTGAAGTATAAATGAAGAAGTTCTATAAATTTGTGTGTACTGGTGTTGATGTGTTGGAGGTTTTAAGAGAACTATTGTTATTTGCATAATATGTTATCATAGGTCCAGATAATATGTTTTGTTATATCTGAAGATGCCCTAAACGGCGAAAACGTTCATATATTGTTATTAAATAGCAAATAAACATTTGCAAGTTTATATGCCTTAAGATTGAAATTCATTAAATACTTATTAATAATATTATATTAAGTCAACTGTCATTATACAAGGAGCGCACTCAACTGAGTGACTTGGTGGTCCAGAGTATATGCACTGTTGGGCGAAGAATCTACGTAAAGATTAATTTTTGGTCCTACAGAATTTATCTGTTATGGTAACAATTGTTATTACAGGAGAAAAATTCGCTCCGGCGCCGGGGATCGAACTCAATTCCTTAGTTCTACGTACCAAGTGCTCTAACCACTGAGCTACGCCGAAGTTCAATCCACAGCACCGGATCGAACAAAGGGAAAAACACTAGAGGAGGGGGGTTCGATCCGGATGACAACCAGCACAAAGAATTACAAAACACGATATTGCTTGAGCTAAGCAGGTTGCTTACAGCATCTAGCTTGTAAAGTGAAATAAAACCAAAACCATTTCTTTGATTATGTATTTTCCTCCACTGTAATTGTTACATTTCACTGGCCTGCCTTATACCAAATTTATAATGTTCAGTTCCACTAATACTAAATGTTTCGTCTGCAAGATTCATTGATCCTAATTGATTAAACTTTGAAACTATTTCACTTAAAATAATTCTACCATGCACAACAATACAGTAAAATCTGGGTTATACGTACTTATGATTTCTACGTAATTATTAAGCCTATGTCCCCTGTAAAATTACGTTTAATGATAAGTAAATTAATTATGAATATATATGTATCTTCGCTGCTGTCCTAAAATTTTGTATGTGTATATATTTCTGATGGTGTGGAAGAGAAGGCCTGATGGCCTTAACTCCACAAGCATAAATAAAATAATAATAATAATAATAATAATAATAATAATAATAATAATAATAATAATAATAATAATAATAATACTTACCTACAAATGGCTTTTAAGGAACCCGGAGGTTCATTGCCACCCTCACATTAGCCCGCCATCGGTCCCTATCCTGTGCAACGTTAATCCAGTCTCTATCATCATATCTCACCTCCTTCAAATCCATTTTAACATTATCTTCCCATCTACGTCTCGGCCTCCCTAAAGGTCTTTTTCCCTCCGCCTCCCAACTAACACTCTATATGCATTTCTGGATTCGCCCATAAGTGCTACATGTCCTGCCCATTTCAAACGTCTGGATTTAATGTTCCTAATTATGTCAGGTGAAGAATACAATGCGTGCAGTTCTGCGTCGTGTAACTTTCTCCATTCTCCTGTAACTTCATCCCTCTTGGCCCCAAATATTTTCCTAAGAACCTTATTCTCAAACACCCTTAATCTCTGTTCCTCTCTCAAAGTGAGAGTCCAAGTTTCACAACCATACAGAACAATCGGTAATATAACTGTTTTATAAATTCTAACTTTCAGATTTTTTGACAGCAGACTAGATGACAAAAGTTTCCCAACCGAATAATAACACACATTTCCCATATTTATTCTGCGTTTAATTTCGTCCCGAGTGTCATTTATATTTGTCGCTGTTGCTCCAAGATATATGAGTTTTCCACCTCTTCGAAAGATGAATCTCCAATTTTTATGTTTCCATTTCGTAGAATATTCTGGTCACGAGATATAATTATATACTTCGTCTTTTCGGGGTTTACTTCCAAATCTATTGCTCTACTTGCTTCAAGTAAAATTTCCGTGTTAATAATAATGATGATGATAATAATAATAATAATAATAATAATAATAATAATAACAAAATGAAAACAAGTTTAATTACATGTAATTCTAAAAATCAAACGAATTATAGTAATGTGAATCGAATTGTTAAAATAATATAGAAAATGTATATGTTAAAAATAAAAACCATATATTAGAAAAAAAATATATTTTAGGAAAGCCCACAATCTAAGCAGTCTATTTGACAACCGGGTTTTGAAATTAGTAAATGTCTAACAGCCCCTTAAGGTATGAGGTGGGGAGTTCCAACGACGAGATATTGAAACGGTGAATGATGAAGAGTATCGGGAAGTGTTATGATGAGGTATACTCAATGTACCGGTGATCTGAGATCGAGTATTTAGGTTATGCTTGGAGCATAAATACACAAGACGAGACGACAGATACCTTGGGGTTGAGGTGCGCAGAATTTGAAATAGAAGAGAAAGACAACTATAAGGCAAAAGTTACGTAATCCTACGGCGAGTCCTCGGTCCCCATCTCGCCAAATACTCTCCCATTATCACAAATTCAATCGGCGGTGAATAATCTTGTACAGTAGTAGTTATAGCGTTTTTATTGACGAAATAATTGTATAAGTATACGGATATTGTAAAAGCTGCAAATTCTTTATTAAGTATCTTACGTCAATATGGATTAGACATGACCGAAAGAATGGGACAGAGTTATAATTGTGCAATACAATGACAGAAATGCATGGTGGTGTGCAAAAAAAAAAATAAAAGAACAAGGTTCTAAGGCATTTTATGTACTCGTGCATTCCAGAGCCCATAGGCTAAGTTAAGTAATAAATGACTTCAATAAAATGCCACTGATTAAAAAACTGCAGAGCTATTATAAAAAACTATTATTAAATTCTTTAAGCAAAATTCTAAACGCAGCAGACGAGTACAAAACATTCTACTTTTCTGTGAAGCTAGATGAACAGGAAAGTAAAGAAGCATAAGCATATTTATCGAATTTTTTTTTAGATGTTAATGAACTTGGGACATAACCCACCAAATTGAAGGTCCCACAGCAAAGCACAAAACTGTCGCTATTCTATTCTGTAGTAGCCCTGTTAAACGAGCATTACTTGTATATTTCTACATTTCTATTTTTGCAAATCTTATCTTGAAAACGGGCATAAAAATTTTGATACAATTTGTATTTGTATTTATTTTACTAATAACTGTAACATAAAATATAATATAATCAGATAAAACTTAATTCACCCCTGAAAGAGTAGAACTCGTGCTCAGGACCGGATTCCTGAAAATAAATTTGTCTTATGTCTACTACACAGTAACAATATATAAATCTAAATTTACAATTTTTCATTATTCATAAAATCCATTCATAACTTTTTAAATTTAATACTAGAACTATTAGAACTGACAAGATTAGGATAATTTCGAGGGAAAAATTGTTCCGGAGCCGGGCATCGATTGCAAGATTTGCAAGATTAGGATATTTGAAATATATTCTTGGGCCTAAATTACTACTATAATTAATTTATTAATTTTGCAATTTCCCCTAAAATAGGGGTTGCCCTGAAGGACAAAGTATACCAAATATACAAGTATTAGTAAAATACGTACAATTTTATGAAAATATTTTCGTGAGAAATATAATTATTATTATTGTGTTATTAATTTACTTTATATATGTGATTTCTCAGAAGATAGATTGAATATTTTAGAGCTATCAAAGAAACAGTCTTGGCCAAAGAGGTTTTGATTGAACTCTTTGAAGAAATTAATAAACTTTTTTGTAATCATGCCGCTAGCACCCACTAATAACCCAATAATTTCAATAGTTTGTACTTATACATATGTAAATAATAAGGAACAGTTTGACCATACTGTAGCAGTGTTGCATTTTGGTTCAAACAATCTTAAAGAATTGATACCTTTTCTTTCATAACTATGAGAATACAATTCAAAATTATCTCGATTTTTATGAATGGATTTTATTAATACAATATAATAAATTTGTCTCATTTTAAGAGCATTAATATTACTAGCAGTTAGCACTAGCAGATCTATAACAGACTATCGAATACCATAATAAAAATATATAAAACAAACGAACCGCGAACGATAACTACGTATCTTGCGACGTTATGACACCTCGCTTGAAGAAATGTGTCAGAGGAAGAACAATTGTTTGTATACATTTGATATGTAATTAGTGTAATACGTTACTATAGTCCGAATCAACTGACTTAATACCCTAAGAGTGAAACCTAACCATTTTCTCCCTATTACTAGACGTCAGGTTGAATTTTCTTTAACCAACTTTGTTTCGAATTTCTAGTAATAACAAATACAACTGGCAGTTATTTTCTAACTGTTATGTTGGCAGCAATAATTTTGGTTTTCAGTAAGCGAAACTGATGAAATTGAAGTCCCTAATTTGAACGTATTTAATAATTAATACCAGTATTAATATTATATAAAAACATGACTCATTTGTATTGCGTTGTGATTCCAAATCAACACTATATTCAGGGAAGTGTAATTAAATAAGATATACCTTATAGACCTACTTGGTATGAAATACGCACGTGGCTAGTGGACATATTTTTATTAAAATATCCAAGAGAGAAAATAGCATGGTAGCGACTTAGGAGTAGGCCTATGTATTTTAAGTAGGATACAGTGTACATTTCGAAGTGGTATTCTGTTTTAGGAATTCGTACTAATCATTTCACGTGATTAAAAAAAAAAACATTTTTAGGTTAGATCTCGTGAATCGTAACTATGTAGTCAAAGCAATGAATTTCGTGTTGTCAGACAAAACAGATTTTAATATTAGATCATACTAACCTACTAATTACCAATATAATGTGCGAGAGGTACAGGAAGAAAATATACTCACAAATTATTTATTGAACAATTTAGAAAACCTCTCCCAACATAAGGATGAGATTTGGTATTAAGTAAATAAACAAGATATTGTTATTAATAATATTATTATTATATTATTGTTATTATTATATTATTATTTCAGTACATGGCATTGTGATTTTACCCTCTTTGGTGTTATCTAGTATTAGTTGGCAATACTGAAGAGACGGCGAAATTAGCCTTTAAGAAACTACTCCTACGTGATCCTTACTATAGTCATGAATGTATTCAATGGAGAGAAAAAGGAACTGATCACCCTACCGCATTATCTCCTGCCTCATGAGTGATACCTTATTGGTGTCACTTATGATGGTCAAACCTGTCTTCGGACAGTTGACTAAATTACAAGAATGCAAGATATTGATCATAGAATACAGAGACGAAGATAATTCTAAGCATGTTGCAAAGATGCTGTCTACAATATTATTATTATTATTATTATTATTATTATTATTATTATTATTATTATTATTATTATTATTAGGCCAGAGACCGGAAGTTTAGGCACTATGAATCGTTAAAATAGGCAGGCAAAAAGGGCATCATAAATAGCTAAAATAGGCGGGCAAAAAGGCATTATATATAGCTAAAATACGCAATAAAAGACAATTACAAAAACCTTGCACTAGACCCACAACCTTGCACTTTCCACAAAAGGATTTCGGCAGCAAGAAAAGCTTTACATAAGTAGAATGCAAATTGAGATTTTCGACTCGATGTTACAATTAGCCTACTGTTGGAAGCAAAGAAATCTTCCCAATAGCCTTGGAAAGTGAATTTTTGTGTTTGGTTGTACCGATATGTTGCGATATGAAATATTTAGCTAGTTACAACAACGTCGCAATGAAAACTGAAAGAAAAATAACCGTTAAAAATAACGTTAGACCCGCACTCATTGTTGCCTTGTCAAATAAACACAAGCGATAATTAAAACGCTTACCGTTATACAATTTTGCACGGTAGTACTCATTGTTGCAAAGAGAATATTGTGACAGCGACGTGAGATTCGAACTCACGACCAGCGTCCCGCAAGAGAGAAGATCGCGCGGAGCACTTTGGGATGGCGCGCGGCGGAGAGGGGAAAAGGGCCAACGCGGCGAGAGAGTGGAGAGAGAGTGCGCGCGCATCTGGTGCTGGTAGAGAGGAGAGGGCTCGGGATTTTTCTGGAGTGCCATCTCTAGAGACGCGTGGAACCTTCGAGGCTACGTCGCTGTGGTTATAAATTACGGTCGCGAAGGGACGACAGAGTTTTTAGTTATTCAGTCAGTGAGTAAGCCAGAGCAAGCAAGCCAGACTTGTGTGCCGGAGTTCGACTCGAGTGTGCGTCCGCATCTGCGTCAGCATCCGAAGGCCTGAGTTCGCGTTAGTGGACCGCAGTTGGAGGGACCTGAGTTCGAGTGCAGTGGACCGCAGTTGGAGGGACCTGAGTTCGAGTACAGTGAACTGTCTCTGAATGTCTGTGGTTCGAGATACTGTGAACTCCAGTGACTGAGATAGAAGAACTGTGAACTGAGAACTGATAGTTCTGATTTGTAAATAGTGCTTTGTAAATATTAGTTAAGAATAACAATTCATTGTTGTTCGTACTAGTCCAAGTAAATTGTCATTGTCGTCAGTGGAGTGCTATAACGAATACTGTGTTGAGTGAAAATTCCAATTGTTGCCGAGAGCGTTTAAGGCGAATTGTAGAAAGGAATTATTGTTGTGAGGAATAAATTACATTGTTGTTACTAATAAAATTCACAATATGGATTGAAAGACAATAATATATTATTGCCGCGCTAGCCTGAGTAACGACCGGCGAAGCTTTGATATTTATAAGTCATTGTTTGTCGCTTCTGATTATGGTTCTTTCAGTCCCACCGCTCCAATCATATTCTACAAAAAGCTGTTGCCGCCAATGGCAATCCAGGATTGAATTTTGACGTGTACATATCAAGTTTCGTTCAGTTTAGTAAAGAATTTGAAGTGGAATTTGTAAGTTGGTGTTAATATTTAAGATGTGGAGGCCGTTGGAAGGCGATGATGAAGTTGAAAGTAGACTAATGTAAATGCGTATGCTCCTTCAATTAGTAGAAGTAAGACAATAACAGGTAGCAAATATATAAACAGTCTCAGAAAATAATTTTTAATATGTATATCTACGTCAAAAGTAATAAATTGGGCAAGGGACCGATTACAGAGACCGCAAAAGCTGTTGGATTAAGTAGGCAAGCCGTAAGCAGAGTTGTAGAAAGAGGTTCTAAAACACCCAAAAAAATATAAAAATGAAAAACAGAAATTTGAAAAAGCTGATAACTTCACCTGCGATCTGATTCGTCGAACGGTGTATGATTTCTTTTAAAAATGGACAGTCGGCAACAGTTAGTGAAATATCCATAGAACTTCAATACACGTGTGAATTCCCCTACAAAGAAACAACACTGAGAGAATTATTTAAAAAGTTATGATTCAGGTTTCGAATTCTTAACAAAAGACGCGTGATAATGGAGTCATCGAGAATAGTCACGTGGAGGTACAAATATTTGAACACACTTCGTTCTAAGAGATCGGCAGGCCATAAAATTATATTTTTGGACGAGACATGGTATGACACCCATGATGTCCCCAAAAGAGGCTGGGATGATGGGAGTTGCTCATGAGCCTTCAGTGCCCCTGTATCTCGCGGGAAACGAATTATGGTTTTGCACGCAGGTAGTAGTGACGGCTGGGTTCCAAATTGTTTGTTCCTTTTAGCTAGAAATATAGGTGATTCCAAAGCAGATTCATATGATGAAATGAATTCTGAAATTTTCGAGGACTGGTTTACAACCAAATTAATGAAAAATCTTCCAACAAGCCCTCCATGTATAATTGTAACGGATAACGCTGCTTATCATTCCAGGCTACAGTTTAGGCTGCCAAATAGATCCACAAGAAAGGATGATATTATTAGCTTCATGGTGCACTAGAAGTACGTAGGCCTAATCCATTCCCCACTATATATGTATTGCTTGAAGTTACAAAAGAAGCTAATATCAGTAGAGAGTTTGTCATTGACAAAATTGCAAGAGATTTCGGCCATGAGGGTTTGCGGTTGCCCCCCATATTACTGCAATTTAAATGCTATTGACCTTAGGCCTATTTGGGCGCTCTTAAAACATGAAGTTCGAAAACGAAATGTGACTCCATCACGTAGTGACAGTGTATGCAGAACTATACGAGAATGTGTTGAAGTTATAAATTCGGAATTGTGGACAAAGCGTGTTAACAGGACAAGAGAAATAGAATGCCAATATATTGTTCGCGACTCTGAAAACGACAGAGACTAGTTCATTATAAGCGTAGGTGACAGTGACAGTGAAGGAAGCAGTTCAGATGAGAGCTAGGATGTCAGGTAATTAATAACTGTAATTTACATATTTATTTCATTAATGTAGTTAGATAGCATGAAAGTATTATTATTATATTATTATTATTATTATTATTATTATTATTATTATTATTATTATTATTATTAGTTATAAAGTAGTCGTGTTTCTCGTTTGTACGCCCTGCAGTTTGAAAAAAAACGCGACAACATCGCTTTAGAACAGTATGCAATCGACAGGTCTGTTATTGTTGTTAACCTTTTCTTTGATCTGCCGGTCGTTACTCTGGCTGGCGCGGCGATTGAAGTCACTTTCATTGTAGCGGTTATATAATTAAATTAAAATATATCTGTAGGAAATTTTTAATAATATATTAATAAATAATAGATAAATAAATAAAGGCAAAAAAAGGCATTTATTTTGTAAATTAGGCATTTATATTAAAAAAGGCACAAAAGGGCAACATAAAACTGTGACCTTTAAATCACAAGGGTATAATTCGTACAGATTTACTTTCAAAATGAAGATAGATTTCACACATTTAAAAAGACATTCTGCCGGTTCCGGTCTCTGATTATTATTACTATTGTTATTAATATCATTAATATTACTATTCCGACTAATTCGTTTCAGAGAATCGAAGAGCTTTAATAAATTTGACGTGTTCGGTATCTATGTTGGGCTCTCTACTCCGTCCACTCTAATTCCAAGAGACGTAAAGGAAACTTGTAAGTTGGACGGACACACGGACAGACAGACGTATCGGAGATTGGAGGGGACTTACGAGCCACGCCAAGGAGGAGATTTTTGGATTGTTTAATGCTAGTCGTGAGATCTCCCCCCTCGGCTGTCTATCTGATGAACCTATATAACACGGGGCCCATAAAGTTTCCTAGAGATATCATCAAGCCTTCAGAGCACGCCTCAACTGCCTAATCCCACATGTGGGCGTGGTCCAAGTTACAGGGTCAAGAGCTGAGAAATATTTCTGAATATAAAGTATTCTTTCCGTGCAACACAAATGGGGCAATCTCCTCTTAAAAATCTAACGAGTTCTAATAAATTCTACTCTCGACGGGGTTATTTAAATGATTAGAGTAAAATAAATTTCAAATGTTACATTTATTTATTTATTCTATTTTATTTATTTATACTGGCCTTCTCTTACACTCTACCAGGTCACAAAGTATACAAGCAGTGAAAATTTAACAAAAAGTTAAAGAGTAGAATACTAACACATCACAAAATAATAATAATAATAATAATAATAATAATAATAATAATAATAATAATAATAGCATAACAAAATCGACACTTAACAACATGAAAATAATACCATAATATAAAAAAGAAAGTACAATACATTTAAATATAATAAAAGCAACTCAGTTAGTACAAATAGTTAATACAGAAAACGTAAGGAAGAATATAACAAAATGGAATGTAATAAAATAATAATAAAAAAGAAAAAAAGAAATACGAAGATTAAATAAAATCCACAATAAAAAGGGTATGATAATAAATTCATCTGGTGATCAACAGAACAAAAAACGAAGGAAAAGAAATATATATATATATATATATATATATATATATATATATATATATATATATATATTTTACAAAACTATCGTAGAGAAAAGGGCTTATAATTGAAAGGAATCTGAATTGAAAAAGTGCAATTTTAGTTTATTTTTGAAACTAGACAATGTCCGACAGTCTCTGACATGTTGTGGTAGAGAGTTCCAGAGATGAGCTGCAGAGATGGTGAAAGATGAAGAGTAGAAGGATGTTCTGTGTTTAGGAATGGAGAGTGTGATATGGTGTTGTGAGTGAGTATTTATTTCGTGATATGAGGACAAATGTTGAAAACGAGAATCTAAGTGACATTATAGAGTGTCAAAAATTGTTAAGGATTTCCGCTATGCTGTGAGCGTCTAAGGCCTATAACAGTTTCCGTATAAACTCCCGAATCCAATATCCTGAATGGTCATTTCCACGAAAGGAAAATATCCCAAATCCATTTTCCCGAATAATAAATTCTGAATATGGAAATTTAAGGTGGGCTCCGAAAATAAGAAAATATTTTCAAAACTCCTACGAAATTCATTATATTGAAGTGACTGGTCTGTTTTTGGAGTAAGAGGGATCATTTCTGCATTACTTTTGGAAGAAGACAGATAGGTATCTGCTCTATAAAAAATCTCCTATATGATAATATAATTGAATGATTTGCCAGAACAAGGTTGTAACCAACAAAAGTTGTTTTTTGGTGAATCAAGATTAATGCCTAGAACCCGGAAATTTAGACATTTACAGTTAAGAATGACACCACTTATAGTTGAATGGATGTGGTGTCCGTAAGAGGGTTTTTAAGTCTAGTTCATTAGAGTCCGATATGTAGCTAATAAATAAAGAACTGAGTCATAAGGCTAGAAAATGGTTGTTGTAAACTGTGCGCTAATTTTGTAAGGATAGATCATGAGGATTAAAGTTCGATAACGGTACAAAGGGAAATACTGAATAACAAGAATGAAATGACATCCAAAAGGTGGCATTGCTTGCATACTTATAAAAACTAGAGATTAACAATATTAACTTTTAGTGCCTATATATTCGTGCTTTACGATCTTACTGGAAATACACTTTCTACGCATTTTTAATGTTATTTGGTTAAATTCATTACTCTGAGAGAATGACTGTCAGTTACAGTTAGTGGAGTTTAAAAAGGGCGCGTCAGCATCTATGGCTATTTGCGCCGAATGACTGTCAAAAATAAATATGTAACAATTTATTGCTTTAACCCTTTCAGACCTGAATTTATATTAAAATTGAAAAAAAAATGGTCATATAATCATTCCGGGGATCCAAAATTCCCAAATCAAGTCTTCACAGAAAATCAAAATTTGGGGACAATTTTGACCCCAGAGGTCCCAAAATTTTAAATTTTATTTTTAATTCAGGTATAGGAATGTTTCAAAAATAATATTCTCCATTTCTATCACATTAATTTTTCAAAATATTTAAAAGTATCGAAGACATTCCAAAAAAGAAACAATGTACACTATAAAATATATCAGGCTTGAAGGGGTTAAAATGTATTTAGAAGCTTCATCGTACATGAAGTACGTGTTTCGTTGTATTGCTAACGACACATGGTGTAACAGAACAAACAAGGCGTAGGCCTACTATTAAGACACTTTGTATTTTTTCTGTTGAGCATGAGTGGAAGAACATGAGGTCCCACCAAAACATCACCAACAATACCCAGCCCAAACATTGGCAATTCCATGTGATAAGCTATTTTTTTCTTAATGTACCGTATCATAAAATGTAAGCAGAATTGTAGAAAAATAAGGAACTAAAAGGTTTTCGGATAAATGTTCATATAACATTTCTTCATCTTCCATATGAGAGGAATATACCCTTAAAATTGTGACATACATTTTAGTTACATTCTTTATATATAATAACATGAATTGTTAGACACATAAGGGTACAGACCGATTATTTAGTCCTGACAGCTCAGCGACGAGAAAGACGGGAAATAGTAGGAGTAGTGGGGAGGCTTCGGAGTAGAGATAACGGCGAGCGGTCGGTAAAGGATTGCAGTAAACCTTAACTGTACTAGAAACATACCGCTCTACCGCAGGCATAACATCCGATCGCTCCGAAGGCAAGCGAATGACTAACCCAAACACCCCTTGGCGTAACTAAATGGACTCGCCTGACCCAGGCGCACATCTCCGGCGACTGTCAGGACTAAATAATTGTACTGTATATTATTAAAATAGCATTAAATGAAATCATATGGTTCGGTAACATAATATGTCAACTTTGACTATTCTTTCTCATTATTATATGCCCTCTTTATGGGGGACGGGACGATAATACACAATCCGGCCTTTGGTTCCGACTAGTTTCAGCATGCTGTTGTAAAAGGTCTATAAGGTTTAAAAAATTAAAAAATAACACAGTATGTAGCTTGATTAATGCAATTTATTGGAATGTCTTCATTTTTTGAAAATTACACATTTCAAGTGATCCCCTTGGTATTGTATAACCTATTGTAATCTTACACGACACTTCGCAATAAACCTAGGGTTTCGTTGATTTTTTGCACTTCAGCCTGTATCCTGTTCTTCAGATCATGGATAGAGTGTGGTCTGGTTTGAAACACTCTTGCTTTGAGGGTGACCGTATGGTGTGCTGTTTCTGCTGCAGTCACAATTGGTCCCTATTTTTTCTAAGATGGAAATGAGAGAGCTGTTACGGTGAATGGTGAACGGTATCGACAGATGTTACAGACATTTAGAGACGCACTAAATAGTGATGACGTGGTTCAACAAGATGGGGCTACGGCCCATACTGCCAGAGACACACTGCGATTGTTGAGAAATTTCTTCCCAGAACGCATAATTTCTCGGTTTGGAGATATCAATTGGCCGGCTCGATCCCCAGATCTAACAGCTCCTTACTTCTTTTTGTGGGGACATCTCAAAGCAAGAGTGTTTCAAACCAGATCACACTCTATCCAGGATCTGAAGAACAGGATACAGGCTGAAGTGCAAGAAATCAACGAAACCCCAGGTTTATTGCAAAGTGTCAAGAATAATTTTCCTGTAAGATTACAACAGGTCATAAGGTACCAAAGGGATCACTTTAAATGTGTTATTTTCAAAGAATGAAGACATTCCAATTCAGGCGGTAGCCGGAAAATGAGCCTATAGATATATAGGCCCTTTTTCGGGAGAATATTTAATTCGATTCTCCGTTTTAAAATCTACTTGCTTACATAGTTTCGTTTCAATATTTTGTAAACGAAGGACAGGGTATCTAATTTAGTGAACTCATGCACCCTTGAGTAGTTGTGGAACTCAGCAAACATCAGTGAAGATGATCCTCAAAGTGAGTGTGAGTCCATCCAGGATGTCGAGTAAAGTGTAAACTGCACTGTGAAGATAAACTCTGAAGTGAGTGTGAATCCATTCTAGATTAATACTAAATAACCTGCAATCCGTATTCTGTACCCAACAGGTATTCTTTATTTTTACGTTTTTGATAAAATTTATGACGTAACTATGAGATATATGTAAGAAATATAATTTTACTAAAATTATTTTGAAATTGTAAATCTCAGCAATGTGCGCTGTTCAGTCCTGATGTTTAATTTCTGCTGAAATATAATCATATTTAAAGTATTTTGATAAAATAAACTTGTTCTCTGGAAGAAGGGCCAATAAAATGCTCTAATAAAATATAATTATTTATAACATTATTGAAGTCGGAATGCTTTATTTAATAATAACTTGTAAAGAAATGTTATTGTAACAGTATGCAAATTTTTATTTTGATAAAACTGCATTAAAATCGTAATTACATAAAAATAAATATTTCGAGCTTTGTTTCCTCGAAACATGACTTTTGCTTATGGGCCCTTTTTCCGGCTACCGCCTCAATAAATTGCATTATTCAAGCTACATACTGTGTTATTTTTTAATTTGTAAAGCTTATAGTCCCTTTACAACAGCATGTAGAAACTCGTCAGAACCAAAAGCCGGACCCTGTATAAAACCCTAATAAATTACCGCTGGTTACAAGAATATTACTTACAGATTTATTTCACCTGTGATTAGACAGTAGAGTGGACTAACGCAAGGCCTACACTTACACTACATCTGTGAAGGGAGTAAGCCAGGCATATCTACTACTGCTACAGTCTGCTAAATTAAGACCACAAAATAAATTATATCCTCTTTTTCTCTCTCCCCTTGTCTGAACATACCTTCCCCTCCTCCTCCCTCACCCCAACACGAACAACCAGGGTGAGGTGATCACAACACGTGACTTTATTTTGGCACGCAAAGAGATGAATTAATCACGTTTGCCTGCGCCCGCGGGCCCAAAGTGTGGAAGTTATTAATTGCTGTTTGTTATAATGAAAAACACAGAGGGTTATCACAAAGGGGTTGCACTAACTAGCCATGCGGCAATAGCTGCCGTAATTGCTTGTTTAACGACGCCTTTCAACTTCGTAATATAATAAAAAAGTGTGAGGGATTTTACCTCAATTAGCTATAATTCTATATTCAGCAGCCATTTTCAGCTGCAGAGAATATTAAGAGACAATAGCATGCTGAAACTGAGCTACTAGAGCAATGGTGGAAGGAAAATGTGAATACCGGAATAAAAGGAAGAAAACTGTACTCTAGCCCCTATGCGCTTCATAGGCCTACATCACAACTCGCACCTGGATGTAATCGCCATTGTATCTAGTACGAAACTTGTGACTGATAGTAGGAACCGGATTTTTATGTACTAATTATTAGACTTCGTGGAATTGCCACGAGAATCGTTAGGTTTACTACGCACGCGGTATAGACTGTATGAGAAGGAGACATGCAACGGATGGACTATGCCTCTCATGTAAACACTGAGCAGTATACTGCGGTTACAATAAAATCTGTATCCTGCATTCAAGAAATATAATGAATGATCATTGAAGTAGGAAAGGTCTAAACATGTAAATACACAATTATTTTGTAGTGAGATATATTAACTCTTAAAATTTAATGTAATATACTCACATCATCCTTGAATATGTGCATTGCAGTGAAAAGTTACATAAATTTTGAGCGACTGCAAAGTGAACCTCCTCCGGTAGTCACTCAAACAATTTTTATATATTGGGAAAATGTACGTTCAACATCACACGATGTAGTAGGTGCATATTTGAAGAACGGAAAGTCACTACTTTTTAGTACACCAACTTTAGACGTCTTGTCGTGACCTGATAGTACATAATTTATAATACGAAGTTGTGAATAGGCAGAACTTTTAGCAATGATGTTTCTCAACTTACATTTCACCTTTTCTGAAATTAGTGAATTGTTATTTTGGATAACGGTTTGTGATACTTTATACACTGTATTAAGGGCTTCTGAGAGTTCTAGTTTAGACGATTCTAACAGGGTGATGCTTTTGGACACGATTTTAAAAGTAGAATCAATGAACAGAATATCTTCCAATAGCTGTTCAGAAGGCAATGATTTTATAGCTGCAACAGCGGAACTGTCTGTGCTATCCAATGCATCAATTACCTCCACTATTTTGCCGTAATGTTCTGCATAATAATTAACAGCATCCAACCACGTTCCCCAAAGGGTCAAGACTGGCTGCGGGGGTAAGGGTATTATTCCAGGGACAATTATTTGGAACAACAACACTCTCATTGTAGTATGTTTGATTGAATTCTTGTCTGCACTGAACAAATGTTAAGCTTTGACTATTCCAACCACAGTAATGCAAAAACAAGTGCTTACATAGGTATACATTAGCTGTAGCTGCTCCATCTAATTGGACCGGTCACAACTCTTAATATGAACTACTTATACTACCAGACCGGGCGGTCGCTCACTTCCTCTATACTACCGTACATCGGCAACCTGATTGCATGCTGCGTGTGGCAATTCAACGAAGTCTAGTAATTACATATTATATTCCTTTCACCCTAACCGTATATAAATAGCAAATCTTTGTAAATCTTGTAATTACCATCAATATATTACAATTTGATACTACATATTTTTATATATTTACCCTACATTACATATTATGGCTTGATATTACATAAATCTACATATTTAGGGGTTTTATTCATTTTTACTCCTCTAAAAGGAAGAAAAAAAAACTTCTGCTTGGGTAGTTTACAATTTGAAATACACAGATTTAAAAAGTCTTTTTATCTACCCAAGAAAGGATATATTTCGGGACGAAACATAACGTCCTTAGTTCCAGGAAGTAATAGAGGCATTCACTCCATACCGCCCACTATAAATATGAGTGAACAAAAGGCATCCTTTCTCATACAACTACCTTGTATTGTAAAAATCACTCACAAAGTAGCGTTGCCTTCTTGCGGTGGAGTGGGATGAGGATAACATGATTTGTCTCGAACTATAATTGTTCTGTACACGTCTTAACAAGTCGTTCCCATGCAATTTGCAACATTACCCACCCTCTTTCTAATCCTTGCAGGGAAAACCCGTGTCAAGTTTGACATGAGCCGCAATAAAATATTATATATTTATTATATAAAGTATCCGACTTTTGAAAAGAAGCTGGAGTAAAAAACAAACAGGAAATATGTTCAAAGATTTAAATAAATAGCTTTTCAGGTTATTGCTTGAACCTCTTTACTTTAAATTTAGTAGATCTATATGAAAATGGGATTTTCCGAGGAATTAGAAAGTATGGTTCTCGGCTGGAATAATCCTACCCTTCTGAATGAGACAGGAATGCCACTTTTCAAACAAGAGCTTGTAAATGCCTATAGTTTGAGGTTTTAATAGGTACAGTACTTTGTTTTTTTTTCCAGGGAGCAGCTAAAATGCATGTGTTCCATATCTCTTATTTTCTCCTAATCCAGTAAAGCGAAACATTGCTTGCAGTACTGTTGTGTTATTCATTTCACTCAGTTCTCTAGTTTTAGTACTTACAGTATAAAATGCAAGTGAGTTTATCTACTGCTTTTAATTAATTAAAATGGCCCCTGTATCTTCAACCCTAATGACAAAAATAAAATCATGGATTGCAATGGGTGAATCTTTAACTACAGATAGAAAAATAGTAATGTGTCAAGTGTGCGGTAAAAAAGTCGGGTGCTCTATGAAATCACAACTGGAGAGTCTTACATATCCAGTACCTGCCAGATATTGATATTAAATATTTTCATGATTTTACATATTTTGGTACATATTCAACTTATTCTTCTTACATAAATATGCACATATTTCACACCTTGATATTACATAAATATTCGGTCCCTACTGATAAGCATCCACTTACTCCAAGGAAATTATTAAGCCTAATATATATAACTTATTTCATTTATTTATTTAGGTTATTTTACGACGCCATATCAACATCTCTGGTTATTTAGTGTCTGAATGAAATGAAGGTAATAATGCCGCTGAAATATGAGTCCGGGGTCCAACACAAATAGTTACCCAGCAAGGCCTAATGTTGAGGGTGATAATATTACTATTGTAATTGAAATTAATTATTTCACAGCTGCGTCTGTAACGCAGAAGGACGGGCGCCAGTATATTTACTTATGAGTCTAGCCTATGTATTGTCGATATAAACGCTTATTCATAGGTAGTCAAACTCCGAACAAAGTCACATCATGAGTTAAAGGTGAAGAACATATGTAAGAAGAAAGAGAAACAGAAAAAGTGACTGGAAAAATAATATATCCAAAACGATGGAAAAGATATAGAACAATAATAAGCATTAGAAACAAATAGGCCTACATTTGAATATAAAGGAAGAGTGAATGAACAAGGATGCGAGGTAACAATATAGCCAAGACGATAGAAAAGGTATAGAACAATAATAAGCATTAGAAACAAATAGGCCTACATTTGAATATAAAGGAAGAGTGAATGAACAAGGATGCGAGGTAACAATATAGCCAAGACGATGGAAAAGATATAGAACAATAATAAGCATTAGAAACAAATAGGCCTATATTTGAATATAAAGGAAGAGTGAATGAACAGGGATGCGAGGTACCAATATAGCCAAGACAATGGAAAAGATATAGAACAATAATAAGCATTAGAAACAAATAGGCCTATATTTGAATATAAAGGAAGAGTGAATGAACAGGGATGCGAGGTACCAATATAGCCAAGACAATGGAAAAGATATAGAACAATAATAAGCATTAGAAATAAATAGGCCTACATTTGAATATAAAGGAAGAGTGAATGAACAAGGATGCGAGGTAACAATATAGCCAAGACGATGGAAAAGATATAGAACAATAATAAGCATTAGAAACAAATAGGCGTACATTTGAATATAAAGGAAGAGTGAATGAACAAGGATGCGAGGTAACAATATAGCCAAGACGATGGAAAAGATATAGAACAATAATAAGCATTAGAAATAAATAGACCTACATTTGAATATAAAGGAAGAGTGAATGAACAAGGATGCGAGGTAACAATATAGCCAAGACGATGGAAAAGATATAGAACAATAATAAGCATTAGAAACAAATAGGCCTACATTTGAATATAAAGGAAGAGTGAATGAACAAGGATGCGAGGTAACAATATAGCCAAGACGATGGAAAAGATATAGAACAATAATAAGCATTAGAAACAAATAAGCCTATATTTGAATATAAAGGAAGAGTGAATGAACAGGGATGCGAGGTACCAATATAGCCAAGACAATGGAAAAGATATAATAATAATAATAATAATAATAATAATAATAATAATAATAATAATAATAATAATAATAATAATATTTATTAATACTATACACTTGAGCTACATTAGGCATTGCAGCCCGAAAGAGCAGAAGCTCGTGCTCGGGCGCAGTTCAGATCAGTTATACAAAATATATAAAAAAATTACGAGAGTTCATTGAGCACAATCACATTAATAAATACATACAGCATGTAATAACAGGGTCTATATACAAATAGAAAATACAGAAGTACATGAATATTAGATTAACAATTTTTAACTCAATTAGCTTAAACAATTAAATAATTAATCTGATTTGTTTCTTAAATCTATGTGTGTTAAGTGTACTTAGCTCAGGGTAAGCTCTAATAATGTATTATATATTTTGGGTCCAAAATTTCTGCTGTGTTTTAATCCAGCAGTTGTGTGGTATTTGGGAGTATTTAGAAAGAAACTGTAGTTTTGTCTCGTCTGGTATTCATGAGGATCAAATTTAAATTTATTGTGGTTTTTATGGAAGTAAATCAGCAATTTTTGTTTATAAATTTGTTCTAGATTTGATACACCAAATTCCTGAAAAATTAATTTTGTTGGGTAATCAAAAGGTTTATATAGACAAATTTTGATAATTCTTTTTTGGAGCAGATTTAAAGGACGGAGAGTCGATTTTGCCATTCCTCCCCAACCTAAAATACCATACTGAATTATTGATTGAAACAGAGCTAAGTACACAGTACGCAGAACATAAACAGGTAAATAAGAGCGTAGAATGGAAAATTTGTGGATTGTTTTACGCAATCTGTTACACAGAAAGGAGATATGCTTGTCCCATTTTAAATAGAACAATAATAAGCATTAGAAATAAATAGGCCTACATTTGAATATAAAGGAAGAGTGAATGAACAAGGATGCGAGGTAACAATATAGCCAAGACGATAGAAAAGATATAGAACAATAATAATCATTAGAAACAAATAAGCCTACATTTGAATATAAAGGAAGAGTGAATGAACAAGGATGCGAGGTAACAATATAGCCAAGACGATGGAAAAGATATAGAAAATAATAAGCATTAGAAACAAATAGGCCTATATTTGAATATAAAGGAAGAGTGAATGAACAAGGATGCGAGGTAACAATATAGCCAAGACGATGGAAAAGATATAGAACAATAATAAGCATTAGAAACAAATAGGCCTACATTTGAATATAAAGGAAGAGTGAATGAACAAGGATGCGAGGTAACAATATAGCCAAGACGATGGAAAAGATATAGAACAATAATAAGCATTAGAAACAAATAGGCCTATATTTGAATATAAAGGAAGAGTGAATGAACAAGGATGCGAGGTAACAATATAGCCAAGACGATAGAAAAGGTATAGAACAATAATAAGCATTAGAAACAAATAGGCCTACATTTGAATATAAAGGAAGAGTGAATGAACAAGGATGCGAGGTAACAATATAGCCAAGACGATGGAAAAGATATAGAACAATAATAAGCATTAGAAACAAATAGGCCTATATTTGAATATAAAGGAAGAGTGAATGAACAGGGATGCGAGGTACCAATATAGCCAAGACAATGGAAAAGATATAGAACAATAATAAGCATTAGAAACAAATAGGCCTATATTTGAATATAAAGGAAGAGTGAATGAACAGGGATGCGAGGTACCAATATAGCCAAGACAATGGAAAAGATATAGAACAATAATAAGCATTAGAAATAAATAGGCCTACATTTGAATATAAAGGAAGAGTGAATGAACAAGGATGCGAGGTAACAATATAGCCAAGACGATGGAAAAGATATAGAACAATAATAAGCATTAGAAATAAATAGGCGTACATTTGAATATAAAGGAAGAGTGAATGAACAAGGATGCGAGGTAACAATATAGCCAAGACGATGGAAAAGATATAGAACAATAATAAGCATTAGAAATAAATAGGCGTACATTTGAATATAAAGGAAGAGTGAATGAACAAGGATGCGAGGTAACAATATAGCCAAGACGATGGAAAAGATATAGAACAATAATAAGCATTAGAAACAAATAAGCCTATATTTGAATATAAAGGAAGAGTGAATGAACAGGGATGCGAGGTACCAATATAGCCAAGACAATGTAAAAGATATAATAATAATAATAATAATAATAATAATAATAATAATAATAATAATAATAATAATAATAATAATAGTAGTTATTAATACTATACACTTGAGCTACATTAGGCATTGCAGCCCGAAAGAGCAGAAGCTCGTGCTCGGGCGCAGTTCAGATCAGTTATACAAAATATATAAAAAAAATTACGAGAGTTCATTGAGCACAATCACATTAATAAATACATACAGCATGTAATAACAGGGTCTATATACAAATAGAAAATACAGAAGTACATGAATATTAGATTAACAATTTTTAACTCAATTAGCTTAAACAATTAAATAATTAATCTGATTTGTTTCTTAAATCTATGTGTGTTAAGTGTACTTAGCTCAGGGTAAGCTCTAATTAATGTATTATATATTTTGGGTCCAAAATTTCTGCTGTGTTTTAATCCAGCAGTTGTGTGGTATTTGGGAGTATTTAGAAAGAAACTGTAGTTTTGTCTCGTCTGGTATTCATGAGGATCAAATTTAAATTTATTGTGGTTTTTATGGAAGTAAATCAGCAATTTTTGTTTATAAATTTGTTCTAGATTTGATACACCAAATTCCTGAAAAATTAATTTTGTTGGGTAATCAAAAGGTTTATATAGACAAATTTTGATAATTCTTTTTTGGAGCAGATTTAAAGGACGGAGAGTCGATTTTGCCATTCCTCCCCAACCTAAAATACCATACTGAATTATTGATTGAAACAGAGCTAAGTACACAGTACGCAGAACATAAACAGGTAAATAAGAGCGTAGAATGGAAAATTTGTGGATTGTTTTACGCAATCTGTTACACAGAAAGGAGATATGCTTGTCCCATTTTAAATAGAACAATAATAAGCATTAGAAATAAATAGGCCTACATTTGAATATAAAGGAAGAGTGAATGAACAAGAATGCGAGGTAACAATATAGCCAAGACGATGGAAAAGATATAGAACAATAATAATCATTAGAAACAAATAAGCCTACATTTGAATATAAAGGAAGAGTGAATGAACAAGGATGCGAGGTAACAATATAGCCAAGACGATGGAAAAGATATAGAACAATAATAAGCATTAGAAACAAATAGGCCTATATTTGAATATAAAGGAAGAGTGAATGAACAAGGATGCGAGGTAACAATATAGCCAAGACGATGGAAAAGATATAGAACAATAATAAGCATTAGAAACAAATAGGCGTACATTTGAATATAAAGGCAGAGTGAATGAACAAGGATGCGAGGTAACAATATAGCCAAGACGATCGAATATATATAGAACAATAATAAGCATTAGAAACAAATACGCGTACATTTGGATATAAAGGAAGAGTGAATGAACAGGGATGCGAGGTAACAATACAGCCAAGACGATGGAAAAGATATAGAACAATAATAAGCATTAGAAATAAATAGCCTACATTTGGATATAAAGGAAGAGTGAATGAACAAGGATGCGAGGTAACAATATAGCCAAGACGATGGAAAAGATATAGAACAATAATAAGCATTAGAAATAAATAGGCCTACATTTGGATATAAAGGAAGCGTGAATGAACAAGGATGCGAGGTAACAATATAGCCAAGACGATGGAAAAGATATAGAACAATAATAAGCATTAGAAATAAATAGGCCTACATTTGGATATAAAGGAAGAGTGAATGAACAAGGATGCGAGGTAACAATATAGAAAAAATAATGACGAAAAGAAAAACGCGAAGGATAAGTAATATTATTAAGTGAAAATGAATGCAAATACAAAGATGGGTGGAATAGAAAAACAAGAAGAAAGGTATAACAGGTGAAGAAAGTCGGGAAACAAGACTTAGGTGATGGAACAGAGAGAAGCAGGACAAGTGAAATGGAAAGTGAGACGAAGAAAATAAAAAAGAGTAAAGGGGGAAAAAAAAAGGCAATGAGAGAACGAAGCAAAACAAGTAAAACTCGTCCACTTAAAGTGCAGTTCCAGTCATAACAAAATTAAGTAATTTAAACAAGAGAACTGCAGGTGCACACACAATTATTTTAGACGGATAAATTGTAACATTTCTCCCCTCTCCACTACTTTCTTCAAAATTACGTAATACAGAACTAAATCTGGAGACCGCAGCATAACAATGGCGTCTGCATCAGATGCCACACGAAATTAATTGAAAAAAGTTAGTTAATTAAAAACAAAATCAACTCACATGTGCAGAACAATCCTGACATCTGGCGGTAGTTCGCCGCGTGACTGCTTTCAAAACAGCGGTCCACTTTGTTCGTGTTGTCGTAGATGACACTGGAAAAAAAAAAAAAAAAAAAAACCATGAAGGCAAAGCTGGGGAGAGGGAAATTACGTTTTGTTATTCCTTCACATCTCGATTCGCCCGTCCGTATCAAAAGAAGCTACCTGTGTTCTGAGAGCGAAACAAAAGAAGCATCATTTCGGGTTTTGTCCTCAGGTTTACCATTTCACGCCTCATAATATCCCTAGCAATAACTTGTACAGTCAGGGAAATGAGCAAAGCTTATAAACTAATCTTTAAAAGTAAAATGGAATGATATTCCGGAGCCTATTCTCAGGTAATGCGTTTATAGTAACAATTTTAATTAATTATTTCATTTTTTTTCGAAATTACACACACTTATTAACAAATCACAAATCACATTTTTAGCCGTCATTATTTACTTAATGCTCTTTGTAATTATGAAAGTTGTTTAAGCATTCCAACCATAACTTCATTTTAATTCCTCATTTTAATACCTGAATAAATACAGAAACTAATCGGATAATATAAGTTGACATTAAAATTATTTATTTAACACAGCGTATAATAACATATCTAATTGTAATACTATTCATTTATGCTACATTAAATTGCAAAATATTATTAAGAAATGATGAGGTGCAAGCTATATTGCAATATTTTATTTAATGTCTTTTAAGCTAGCGGAAATTCAAAGACAATCGGATTAAATTTATAAGAGTAATTTCTTATTTATTATTTCACTTAAATTGCAGAGCCCCTTCAGGAACGATTAGGCAATAATTGTAATTACGGTAAATCTTGTGCTCTAAACCTGAATTTAAAATCCAAATTTTCCCATCACATATCATTTTCCGACAAAAATTAAAAGAATGTTATATGAAGAAACTTGTTTTATATATATATATATATATTTTTTTTTTTTCACTGCTACTGGTAACATTACAACACACTAAGGATTAAAAATGCCTCATAATACTTGAAAAATGTGCACTGGATACAAATGTGGTGTTATATAGTTTAAAACACAATAATAAAAATATTTCATGCGTATAATGAGAAAAATCTTGGAATTTGAACTTGCCATTTAAAAGAATTTTCTGGATGACTTCCGTTTATAACTAGAACCGGGGCTGTTTTTTTTTTCCAAGGGACCAACAATAGTCTGCAAGCATGCTGAATGATGATCTTCCTTTATATTGCCTTTCTATTTCAGATATTTCTCGATGAAATCTTTCCCTATGCTCGTCGCTCACCGCTCCAAGGTTAGGAGGAAAGGAATCCAAATGAGAATGTAAAAAGTGTATTTTGAGAGGAATATTACACTCCATTTTCTCATATGCACTTGACATGGTTTCCACAACAAGTTCTATGTAGTTGTCTGCCCTAGAATTTCCAAGGAAATTTGAGTGCGCCATGTCATTTATTTCTGCAACGGAAAGTTTTTCCTCAAACAAAGAGTTAGCCATTACTTTGTGAATTTGTGGACCGATGAAAATGCCCTCTTTTAATCTTCCTTCACTCAAACATGTAAACTTTTCTTTTAAATACTGAAAAACCACACCCTTGTTTGTTCATTGCGTAGACCTCACTTTGAACTGTTATGAAATTTACTGAATAGAAGGGACCAATATCTGTTTATTTATTAGAAGTGCAAAAGAACATGCCAACAACCATAAGAAACCGGAAATAAGTCATAAACTCATAAAATACATTAGCTTTTGTTTTGGTTTACAACCCCCAACCCGCGCCAAACGTTTCCTGGGGGAGCGTTTATCGAAAGCTGAAATCACAATATATCTTAAAAATCTTACATGATACGAAGAAAAGAGATTCATTTTCGGATTCAACGTACACCAAACTATAAGGGACACATTGTTTTAAGTCGGAGCAAAATTCTTATTGTTGAGTGAAGCGGTAGGAACATAATCATTATTTAAATGATTTATCTTTCATTTTAAAGTACAGAAATTGTCTGAGTGGTTCATATCTGAATGGCGAATTATTCTTGTGATGTAATCTAATTTCGTAATAAGAAGGTAAGGAAACATAGACAAGATACATTCATTAGGATCAATAGTTCAACTACTATTCAGTTAAACCCACAACAGAGATGTTCCTATTGAGTAATGATAATTCCTCTTCCTGTCTTCACTACTAGAATATCGGTACAGTGGACGTAAACAGAGCACTTGAGCTACTAAGATCAGAGGCAATCAATTGATGGGTGACTTGTATTTAGTTATCGAGCCGTTCAGTTCCAGTCTGTTGCCCCTGAAAGTGATGATTGAACGCCAGGTATTGGCACTGCCTTGAAACATAATGCTCTATTATTAGACGCTGGGACATATTTGAACTATTCAAGTCCTTTCAGTGCTGTTACCTCAAACCTTTGGATATGTCAGAATATTTTACCACTGAGTACTAATTACGTTATGAATAGGGCCGGGATTTCTATGACATGTCATAATTTTATGCTGATTCCTTTTTACAAACTCAAATTAAACGCGTTTCTAAGTTTTCTGAACACGATGACAAGGTTTTCATTGTTCATATAAATACATATTTACCATGTTTTTAGCTTTAAGTCATATTAGCTCAAAAATAGTAGAAAAGCATATTTCTGATCGTATTAAAATTCATTAATTCATTTAGTGTTCTGCCCAAGGGCAGGTCTTTCACTGCAAACCCAGCTTTCTCCAGTCTATCCTATTTTCTGTCTTCCTGTTTGTTTCCTCATATGATCCATATATCTTAATGTCGTCTATCATCTGATATCTTCTTCTGCCCGAACTCTTCTCCCGTTCACCATTCCTTCAGTAGACAGTTTCTTCTCAGCCAGTGACCCAACCAATTTATTTTCCTCTTCCTGATCATTTTCAGCATCATTCTTTCTTTACCCACTCTTTCCAACGCAGCTTCATTTCTTTTTCTGTCTGTCCACTTCACACGCTCCATTCTTCTCCATATCCACATTTCAAATGCTTCTATTCGCTTCTCTTCGCTTCGTCGTAATGTCCGTGCTTCTGCCTCATACAATGCCACACTCCATGCAAAGCACTTCACTAGTCTCTTCCTTAGTTCTTTTTCCAGAGGTCCGCAGAAGATGCTCCTTTTTCTATTAAAAGCTCCCTTGGCCATTGCTATCCTCCTTTTGACTTCCTGGCTGCAGCTCATGTTACTGCTTATAGTACACCTCAAGTATTTGAAGCTGTCCACTTGCCCTACTGCCTCATTTAGAATTCGCAAGTTTATCTTCTGCACTTTTCTTCCTATGACCATGCTCTTATTTGCATATATTTTCATCCTATACTGCTCACAGCTGTCATTTAGCTCCAGTAGCGTATCCTTTAGTATTATTTTCTTTTCTGTTAACAACGCCATAACATCAGAAAATTTTATGCACTTTATTCTTCTTCCTCGGTTTTTTTTTTTTTTTTTTTTTTTAAAGAACCGTAGTCCAAGAAATGCAAATTTGAGATATTAAACATGTGGTGAGAGTATTGTATCAACCATTTACTGAATTGGTTGTTAGTGAAAAAAAAAAACACCATAGTCTTATGTTAGATTGGACATTTTCAGTGGTTTTCATAAAACAACCATAGTCCAAAGACTTTGTTTTTTGTGAAAATAGCCTTTGTCCAGGAAGAATATTCCATTCATATAGTCTTGAAACATTTATCCATATACAGTAATTTTAAACTGTAGTAGATTAGCAGTATTGCTTCTTATGTACGCGGCAAGAACCACCTCAGAGAAAAATACTTCAGCACATGAACTGTTGCATTAGTTATGGAGTCATCTTTAGGTGCAGAATAACCTCATAAAAGAAACGTAATCAACAAAAGGAGAAGAAGCAGGATGTAATAAAGAAAAATATTAAAGAAAAGACACACTTCAGCCACAATAGAGTATTTTTTTTTCTTAAAACAACCATTGTCCACAATTATCTACATTTACACATGTATGTATTTCTATGAGGCAGTTTAATTTATAAATGTACTCCAGTTTTCCAAAATTTATACACCTTAAGAAACGACGTGATGAATTTCATAACTGAAGTATCAACATCCATGCCAGACAGTTTTTTGTTTCCCCTGAAAACTTATGTTTTCTCCGTCCCATTACTCTTTCATCGTATTATGTTTTTGGACTAAGGTTGTTTTTCCAAAAAACTCTTCAATTGTTTCAACAGTTCTCCAAGTATTATTCACATAGAGTGAGAGTTAATTGGGGGTAATAGACCGTGGTCTACTGACAATGTTACGACCAGACGTTTCGTCTACAGCTAGTGATCTCCTCAGCGTGCCAGGGACAACTGGACAATGTCTACCGCAGCTGTAGACGAAACGTATGGTTGTAACATCGCCAGTAGGCTATTAGCCCGGATAATTCTCACTCCATTGACACCGGCCGTGAAAGACTACATTCGAAGATGGTTCACATGTTTTGTGTCAATAATGCCAAGATATATTTTCTTTCTGTTTGGTTATTTATTTCGGAATTACTTTCTTTAGGAATATTTTGTGCTTAAATGAAGTTTGAAGGAAACTGAATTCGCTAACAGCAAGTTTTCAAAACACAAAGGAGCAAAGTAGGCCTATGTTAGGAATATGGCCAGATTGTTGCTGATCGGTCTCACCTTCACGCTCTTCAACCCTCCCAAGCATTTGACACTTGAGGGGTTAAGTACAGCTTACAGCAGTAAAATTTTGGAAATATTCAACATTTTTTCCTCCATTACTGTATCGTGTACAATAATGAAAATTGCTATGTGTAAAACACTGTCCTTCCGCTATATGAAAAAAATATTTTTACAATTTAAAAAAATATTTATATATAATTTTTTTTTTTTTTTCAAAATTCAAAATGTTTGCAGTTCACTGTGCAGTGATGAAGCGATTCCCTCATAACTAAAAAATTATTCAATATTTTGAAATTAAATTTTTTGTGTATATTTATGCATATCATATCTACAATATGATGCAAAATCACATCTTTACCTTTGATAGACTATCTGATAAAAAATAAATTCATTTAAAGAAGTGGTCAAATACCAGTATTTTCGTCTAACACAAAATTGAAAAAATTATTTATTACGGAATGTAATTGAAATAGAATGATATTGTAAACACGAGTTTATGAAATGTAATAAAAGAGAGAGAACATGAAAAAATTAACACGTTTATGAGTCATGAGGGAAACGCTTCGTCACCTCACAGTGAACTGTCATCATTTTTAATTTTGAAAAAAAAAAAAAAAACAATAAATAATTTATTTTAAATCGTAAAAATATTTTTTTTTTATATAGTAGAAGGATAGTGTTTTACACATACCAATTTTCATTATTGTATAAGATACAGTAATGGAGGAAAAAAATGTTGAATATTTCCAACAATTTTACTGGTCTAAGCCGTACCTAACCCCTTAAGGAGTTCCAACTCCACTGTTGCCTGGTAGTAATCCATAAACAATCAGGGACCCTGTTAACATAGCTGTAAAAGAATTAGTCACGCAAAGGACAGACGTTGGACATTTTCAACTCCCTTTTCCCTCTTCTATTTTTATAGGCTAAACATTCATCTACGGCCAATATAAGGAGTTGATATTCATAAAAACAATTTAGTAAAATGGAATAGGAAAGTTTTTTTCAGTAATTTTTGGAGAATGTTTAATATGTTTTGCGTCATACTTCTAAGCTTTTAATGTAAGATTTTCCACTTTAGGGCATACGTGAGTGCTTATAACCAGTTATAAATACTGTTGGGATTTCTTGGTTAGTCCTCGGCCTCACTTCATTTCACCCCCTTTGGTCTGATTACCTGGTTGGGGTTTTTCCGAGGTTTTCCCCAACCATAAGGCAAATGCCAGGTAATCTTTTGGCGAATCCTCCGGCCTCACATCATCTCACTACATCTCGCCAAAATATTGTAAAAAATTATAGAAAATTGTAAAACAAAAATTGTAGAAAATTGCAAGATTGTAAAAATTGTAATTGTAACCTCGTAAAATTTTGGCTTAAAGCTTCATTGCTAATGTAAGATCTATGGAATATAATAAATGAAATGAAATGAACTACTCAACTTCCTCACCTTTACAATACAGACAGATGCATGTTTGAGTTTCAATCTCATTAATGCACTTAGGACCACTTCAAGGTGGCCGAAATTTTTTAACCATCCTGTAGTTGAGATTTTTGTTATGATCACAGTGACCAGATCTCACTTTTGACCTTAACTCTCGGGAGCTTCATGGAACGCATTCGCCTTCCACAACACCAATGAATAAAATCATAAAAATATATTTACAAGAATTTATAGTGTGAAAGTTACATAGCATCCCTGACTTTCTTGCCCTCTAGCGGCTCTGTCTTATTTTGTCTTTCATCAGTCACCGAGTTCAGATCTGTCGGCATGGCAACGTCACAGAAAGTCGGCAGTTGTTTTCAATGTAAACTGATTGACGAAAAAACATTTATGATAGCTGTAAACAAGATTTCTTTTTGGAGGGAGCAGCATTCGTTATAAATAAACTGCTCTGCTGATGACACAGACAATTCAGATGAAGGAATGACAGCCTTCTCCCAGTCATCTCGAAGGGGTCCAAGTAATGACACATGCCTAAACAAAAGAGTGCTTGTTTGAACAGTGAAACATGTGGGGAATATGCAGTCATTTTTCTGTTGGAATTTTAGACTGTCATTCCTTTCGTAAAATAATTTTTTTTCAATGTTCTTAATATGCATAACTGGAATAATAATTGATGAAATATATTCGACGTTGTCACGTTGGCAGCAAAGATATTTCAAAGCATAGATTCATTAAATCATTCATATTTTTCTGCCTTCCTCTTAGTCTCCGCATATGATCCATATTTCATAATGTGGTGGGTGTATCATCTATTGTCTTCTGCCCCAAACTTTCCTCCCTTTTACTTTTCTTTCTAGTGTATCCTTGAGTAGGCGGTTCCTTCTTAGCCCTTGATCCAACCAATTCTTTTTTTCTCCTCCTGATCAGTTTCATCATCATTCTTTCTTCATCCACTCTTTCCAACACAGCTACAATCATGGTATGTTTGCAGTTTTGCTTAGGGGAAGATGAATAGGGTAGCTTCCTGATGCTTTCCGCACACCACTTTTTCTTTCGCGCCTTAAAAGGTCCCAGAGGACCCAGCGTGGAGGTGAGGAAAGTGGATATAACTAATTTAAACCCTCCGAACTTGACCGAAATTCACCGCAAATGTTAAATAACAGTTCTATCGGAGTTTTCGACCCGATCAGACACTGGGAAATCCGAATAGCCTTCCCCCACCCCCAAAAAAAGCTTAGATTATGTAACGCTAATAACAATAATAATAATAATAATAATAATAATAATAATAATAATAATAATAATAATAATAATAAGAAGAAGAAGAAGAAGAAGAAGAAGAAAATACTGATCGACTTTTCACATAGGCATACATGTTGCCTTCACTTAAAATTATATCATTAGATTCTTGGGTTTAAGAGTGCTCATAAATAAATTATTCTACTAACAAGTAAAATGTTTCGACTACCTTGGTTGTAAGATCTCTTGCCTCTCCTTCAGAGACGACACAAAGGGGCCAAGATTTAACAACTCAAAGATATTATGAAAGGGGATTTCAATTAATGAAGCGAGGTTAGAAAGAATAATAATAATAATAACAATAATAATAATAATAATAATAATAATAATAATAATAATAATAACAATAAAAATAATAATAATAATTATTATTATTATTATTATTATTATTATTATTATTATTAACGAGCTCGCAGGTGTAAAGGTTAACATTTCACCTTTCATTCGGGAACTTCGGGGTTCGGTCCCAGGAGCCGGCTATCCTAACTTAATATTTTCGTGATTTCCCAAGTTCTTGCAGGCTAATACTGGGATAGTACCAATTTTAAGGGCCACTATCCGACTCCTTTCGAATTCTCATTACTCCATCATCATCACTTGTTATAAATTATCATTCTATCATTTCCAAATTTTAACAACCCATAGGCAATGAAAGAGAAGTTTAATTATTATTGATGTGACGCTAATAGCAATAATAATAGTAATAATAATAATAATAATAATAATACTTACTTACTTACTTACTTACTTACTTACTGGCTTTTAAGGAACCCGGGGGTCCATTGCCGCCCTCACGTAAGCCCGCCATTGGTCCCTATCCTGTGCAAGATTAATCCAGTCTCTATCATCATATCCCGCCTCCCTCAAATCCATTTTAATATTAGGCCTACCTTCCCATTTACGTCTCGGCCTTCCCAAAGGTCTTTTTCCCTCCGGCCTCCCAACTAACACTCGATATGCATTTCTGGATTCGCCCATACGTGCTACATGCCTTGCCCATCTCAAACGTCTGGATTTAATGTTCCTAATTATGTCAGGTGAAGAATACAATGCGTGCAGTTCTGTGTTGTGTAACTTTCTCCATTCTCCTGTAACTTCATCTCTCTTAGCCCCAAATATTTTCCCAAATACCTTAATAATAATAATAATAATAATAATAATAATAATAATAATAATAATAATAATAATAATGATTATAACGACATACATTCACATTGCTAAAGTGCCAATGCATGTTGAGGAAAAATGATACGTGATAGAGAAAATCTGAATTTAGTTTTGTATTCAGCACTCTAAGAAACTATAAACGTAGCATAAATTTTTCAAAAAATGTTTACGGTCCTTAATTTTGAAGGTCTGTGTTAATGATGATGATGATGATGATGATGATGATGATGATGATGATGATGATGATAATGCCCTTTTCCTTTTTCCACAGTTGATTGCCTTGTAATTCTTCACTTTGTGTTGGTGAGGTCGAAAGTAGAATATGCATCTGTAGTCTGGGATTCTCAATAACTCAGTCGGTAAGATAAAGTATTGAACGAAATGTCATGTCGTGACCTTATGTAAGTTCAGACTCTTTCCCAGTGACTCGAAGAATAGTTACAAGAAAATTTGCTATTTCTTCGAGTGTCATACTTTAAGTTACCGACATCAAGAATCTGATGCTCTCTTTCTATTCAAGGTCTTTAAAGGGAATATAACCTTCGAATAATTTAAGAACAATATTAAATTACGTGTTTCTGCGAAAGACATGATAAGCCGCAATTTATTTTATAAATATAACAAAAATTATAATTATCTTTCTTGTGTGTCAGATGTATAATATGACATTTATAACTTCTTAATCAATAGTAAGTATATACATCTTAAATACAGATAAAATTCGTTTTCAAAATAATTATATTTAATTATTTCCTACAAGTAAGTGCATGTTTTAACAGAATGGACGTCTACACGTATACATAGACGTGGGCAGGCAAATAAATTCTGCGCTGTATCATGCACACATCTGAAAGTTAAATACGTCACCCAGTTCCGGAGTTGTGTACGTTGTGTTTCAATTTACACATGGAGTATATGCGTCTTTGATAAGAGAAGTAATTAATGAAAGTCATACACCATATTTCTCTTTATATGATACGAATTTAGTCCCAGCTAACAAAACATTTTTCACTGTGGTTCACTAAAAATGTATCGTACAAGTAAAGAATAAATAAAGGAAAGGAAAGGAAGGAAGGAAGGAAGGAAGAAGGAAAGAAATAAATAAAGAAAGAAGGAAAGAAGAAAAAGTAAATCCAAATGAAATAAAGAAGTAAAAACGAAAGAAGAAAATTTTAATACAATAGACGAAACGAAAAAAAAATGACAAAGAAACTAGTTGAATAAAAGAAATAAAACCAATATGAGAGTGAATGAAATAAGGCAGAGAAAAAGTTTAAGAAACAAGTAAAGTTAGAAATAATGAATTAATTTACACAAAAATAATGATTAAAAATAGTAATGAAAGAAAGGGAGAAACAAATAAAAAAAGAACGTAACAACAGAAAAATAGCGTGAAAATAAATAGAGGGAGAAAGGAAAAAAAAAAGTTTTGGAAAAAAAAATATATAGAGAACTAAGAATGAATGAATGATTGAATGAAGTAACTAAGTTAACAAAACTTAAAATGGAAATTTTAAATAGGGAAATGATAATATATACATATAAAATCGAAACGAAATAACAATTTAATTATAGTAAGGGATGAATCAAAGAAATAGGGGGAATCAACGATGGAAGGAATGAATGAATTCATCAATTAATAAACCAATAAAATCAATGTATGTATGTATGTATGTATGTAATAATTATTAGCAAAATAATAAATAAATAAATAAATAAATAAATAAATATATAAATGTATGTGTGTAAGCGTATACATGCATGTATGTATGTATGTATGTATGTATGTACGTACGTACTCGTATGTATACATGAAATAAATTCATAAAAACGAGAGAGAGAGAGAGAAAAATAGCGGAAATGAGAGAGAAAAGAGAATTATAGGAAGATGCGTGAGGAAATATGAGTCCCAAGTGCCTTGCAAGTACGAGATATTCATCGTACACCGTTTAACTGATTCTTCCTGCTTTCTCGCTCTTTTCATTCATTTATTAACAGAGAGTGTGACCAGATTTCTGAAATGTTAAACGCAATAACACTTCAAGTTAAAAGGGAAAAAGTATTTAGAAGAGAATAGAGAGAAATTGAATGAATATAACAAAAAGGAAAGTAATAGAGAAATCGGTAGAAAGTAATGTCAGGAAATTCATTGCAAATATTTACATTAATTATAAGGAACACCCTCTTTACAATGTCTGGTATTAAAATACCCTTAGTGAGATATTTCACTTCACTTGTGATATGTTTCTATTTTCACACGGCGCGAAGCAAAACGCCAGAGGAAACATTATTATACAAGCCGTAAAACTAGTAAACAATTTGCACAAATTTGCCATCATGAATAGAAATTAAACTATAAATTAGCTTTCTAATTATACACAGCTGCAGAGAAAGCCATTAAAATATTATATAAAAAGATCATTTCAGTAGCTAGGTTACAAGAAATAAATCTGTGTAAGGATTAGAATCCACAATATGTTCCAACGAGAAAAACAAATGAATACTTAACAAAACCTACTTTTGTTCTGTTTTAATATAGCTATTAGCGAAGTAATTATGCTGACAATTAATTGTACACGTGTTAATTAAGCCAATGTGTTTATGAATTACAGTCTAACACTTGTTTCTTACAGACTTCCTGAAACAAGAAACTGATAAATGTAAGAAATAATCCCACATAAATTATATAAGCTTCCTGTGGTAAGGTTCTGGTAGAGTTATATCTTCAAGGTCCGTGCTTCGATTCCACCGACCAACTATATTTAGTTAACTATTTACTTCTCTTACACCTCGTCAGGCTAATTCAGTAAAATTCTAGAAGCTTCCTATTTCATTTTTAATGGTTGGTCCCAATATTCATTACGCCAAAGACAAAAGTATAAGGTTATTGAAAAGTCAAGAAAGATTTAAAAGTTCTCTAACTTTTTGTTATATAGTAGAGGAGACTGTTGTACCTTTAAACACTTTTCAGATTTTATTTTTTTTTTTAATTTTGGGAAATGATATTTTTTAAATTAAAAAAAAATTAAATAATTATTGAAGATTCCTTTACAACTTCGTGTATATATTTTCCTGTTCTACACATCTATTAAGGATGGAAAAAATAAAATGTAATATGTTCAAAGGTACAGCAGGTTCATGTACCTTAGAACATACCCTCTTGTAAGTTGGAACACATGTAATCTAGATGGGAATATAGTTGTAAGAACTGACAATCATATTTAAAATGTATTTGGAATCATAAACCAGAGCAGGCTTCTCTCATTTAGATTTTATTTCCTGGAGGAACAAGAATTGCTTCAACGGCTTTCTTCAAGGCATCCGGATCAACTGGGGGACCTCTTAATTTCAGACTTACTTCGTGACATGATCTTAAAATAAAAGAAAGACAAAAACCAATAGTATTATGTACCTTGGAACATGTTCCATGGTACAAGATATTCTGTGTTCAAAGGTACAAGAGGGTGCACGTTTAAACAAATATGGCTCCCAAAACCAAAGATTCGAATAAATCATGGAAATAAAAATATGTTATTGTTATTACTCACCGGACGATATGAAACATTGTACTTAATGGATGGTAACAAATACAATCTGGTTTTATGTTAGATAACATATATAAATGAACGAAATGTTTACTTTTGGTACTAAAAAAGATTCTTTCGTTCACAGAACTCAGATTTTGCAATAAATCAAATCAAAACTACGACCAGATCTACTTAGCGGCTTTCCCTACAATCTATTTCAGTTTGAGTCCTCTAGGTAGTAGAAAAAGATAAAAAAAACATAAAATGTTCAAAGGTACACTATGCTAAAGGTACAACAGTCTCCCCTAAGATTATAGGAAAATAATAACATAGTTCTGTTCATGAAGGAATGGGGGTTATTTAGGTATAAAAAATTTTGAAAAATTGAACACCTGAATTGACAAATAACCACCCAAATCCATTGAAATAAAGTTTTCAGGGGAGCATAAAAACTACATAGGCTTGCCATTTACGAATAGGTTTAGAGTCGGAATTGGGATAGGCCTATTCATTTTTAGAGAATGATAGTTTTTGCAATACACAACATGTGTAAGGTAAAATGTCAAATTGGATAAATATTGGACTTGGAATGTTTCTCAATTCGGGTATTCAATAAATTGTAATAAGGTCGTCTTTTTTCCTTCTGTTATTATCAGTCTCTCTTCTAGAGAATGAATAGCATTGACAAGAAAATCTTTCAGAAATTCAATAATTTTAAAAGCTTCCACAATGACGAAAAATTTCACGGTCCACAACCCATTCCATTTAAAGTTCTAAACCTTCCCAGTGCTTTGGAACAATATCTATCACATCTCTAAAATTTCAGGGCCCATAACTCAATTCACATAGAGTTTTTAACCTTCCCAATACTTTGGAACCATCTCTATTACAACTCTAAAATTTCTAGGTCCATAACTCAATCCATATAGAGTTTTCAACCTTCCCAGTACTTTTGAACAATCTCTATTACATCTCTAAAATTTCAAGGTCCATAACTCAATCCATAAAATTTTCAACCTTCCCAGTATTTTGGAACCATCTCTATTACAACTCTAAAATTTCAAGGTACGTAACTCAATCCACATAGACTAGAGTTTCAATTTTCCCAGTGCTTTGGAACCATCTCTATTGTAGCTCTAAAATTTCAAGGTCCATAACTCAATCCATATAGAGTTTTCAACCTACCCAGTGCTTTGGGACCATCTCTATTACAACTTTAAAATTTCAAGGTCCATAACTCAATTCATATAGTTTTCAACCTTCCCAGTGCTTTGGAACCATCTCTATTACAACTCTAAAATTTCAAGGCCCATAACTCAATCCATAAAGTTTTCAACCTTCCCAGTGCTTTGGAACCATCTCTATTACAACTCTAAAATTTCAAGGCCCATAACTCAATCCATATAGAGTTTTCAATCTTCTTAGTATTTTGAAGCAATCTCTATTACGAGTATATCTCTAAAATTACAAGGTGCATAACTCAATCGATATAGAGTTTTCAACCTTCCCAGTGCTTTGGAACCATCTCTATTACAACTCTTAAATTTCAAGGTGCGTAACTCAACCCACATAGACTAGAGTTTTCAATCTTCCCAGTGCTCTGGAACCATCTCTATTATAGCTGTAAAATTTCAAGGTCCATAACTCAATCCATATAGAGTTTTCAATCTTCCCAGTGCTTTGGAACAATCTCTATTACAACTCTAAAATTTCAAGGTCCATAACTCAATCCATATAGAGTTTTCAACATTCCCAGTGCTTTGGAAACATCTCTATTACTTTCATAGTAACTCTAAAGAAGGCCAAATCACATGTTTAAAAGAAAGATCATTATTTTCTTGTAAGAAATAAAAAAATACTCACATAAACTCACTCAGGAACAGTTTGAATTGCTGTTTACTTCATTCACCTTAGCAACAACAGCGAAACAACTTAAACAAGTTTCTGCAAAAATAAAATGATTAAACAAGTTTCTGCAAAAATAAAATGAGCTTTCCTTATTTTTTAATGAAAATATACTTCTCTAAGTCTGATAACTTTCTCTCTTGCCTTGTCATCAGATTTGTCGACACATTAAACAGCACAAATGGCAGAACTCTGGCTTACAACGGCCGCGGATTGGAGTTCATATCCCGGTGATGGCCGAGTTGTATCAATTCCCTTTTCATTATTACTTCTCTTTCAATCGTCAGACGTGAGGAGTTTTTTCTCTGTATGTCCAAAGATTGCCAGGTGACAATGGTAATGGGTTTCTGACAGCTCTGACGAGAATATGATGGCTCATATTTATGACGTACGGCAGATCACCACCAGAGATAAGGTAAATGGATTTTATGGCTCGAGAGGAATGAGTAATTTAGGCGAAAAGCACAGTCGACACGAAAATCATTCTGTAACAAGTGTACTAGAGGCTACTTGGCGTGAAGGGCGTAGAAATGTTACTTGTCTGGTCCGATAATTGCCAATGACCAATTTCAATGGTCACATTAAGTGACAACACGCCTTTTCTAATCTTTTTCATTCATTTATTCGTTTATTCATATAATACAATTCAATACAGAATCTTTATCATGAATGTAAAGATACGAGAAGTAGCTCCGTTAATGGGAACATGCAGCTTTTAGTGTTGAAAAATTGGTGAATATATATAGAGAGATTAATCTACATCATTCGGCACAATGTTTACTTACGAGGTTTTAGAAGTAAGCTTACGAAATATTTCTGGATACAATATTCTTGCATCCCAATGGCAGAAGTTCTTAAAAGTTCACTTTACTCCCTCAAAGTTAAGTATATTGACCGTTTATGAATCTTATGTATTATACCGAATCGTTTGTCAAGTAATATCCTTGGCTATTAGCCACGAGTAATATCATGGTGACGTAATACTAAATTACCTGACTGTACTTCAGAGAAGTCGACGTGTTACCATGACAGCAAAAACATATGAAGGGAGTCAGTTGCCTACTGAATTCTAGGTAATGATTCGTTTTACTACTGATATAGAATTCAGAGGAAAAAGCTTCTCAACCTTTGACGAATTCCTTGCAGAGTTTTGAGAATTAAATGCCCACCACATTCACAACAGAGATATCTTAAGAGTGTTTGGATTACAGAGAAATCAACACAAGTAACAGAATGTGGCAGCTTTTTATTTCAGTTAACTTACACTTCAACTAGCGACAATATGACGTCATCATTTAGATAACATAATAGAATTTTAGTTTTGCCCTATTACTGTAATTATTTTTTGCTTTATAACTACTGAAACATTATTTGATTTTTGTGTTCAACATTGCTTATGTTTATATTTCTAAATAAAACATAAATGTACGTCCATGGGTGGGCAACTCGTGCTCTCGAAGTGTGAACACAACCTCAGTGCAGGTAGAACGGACTCTGTACTGTAGTGTCTGTATAAAAGTTTGCTCGTGTCTGGAGTAAGTGGCGGCTCGTTTTAAGTGAAAACAATACAATCCCCAGATCATTTCCCTTCAGTGATGAATCGAAAGAGAAAGATTTTTTATTAAGAAAGGAGACAAAGCTTGTATTATGTTCTGTTAACTTTCTTACGCATGACATTTTATTTTAAAAATAAACATAGTGAAGGTTTTAATAAAGAAATACTGTCTAGATCGCCTTTAGAATTATAGCTGAAGGTAAAAATGGGATATCAACAATGTGAGACTGATATCAAATATCGTTAGCACGTTGTGCGTGCGAGTTACAGAATTGCACAACATATGATCGACTAGCTAAGAGCATTTATGGATAAATTTGAAATGTGGCAGTAGCCTATTGTGTAGAACATAGACAACTTTACTTTCTTTCGTTATAAACTATCTTGAAGAGTGATAAGAAAATCTTCTTATCAAATATAAGACCCTACTTCAAGACCTACAGCAGAATTCACTGGTAAGTTTGGAGAAACAGTGACAATTGACAAGGAATCGAGATTTTTTTTTAAATCCTTTTGGCTTACAGTCGATAGAAGATCCTAAAAGTTTATAGCTTGAATTGATAAATCTACAGAACAGCACGCCACTCAGATTCCAGCGAAATCAGGAATCGAACTGTTCGTAATGCTACTTAAGTCAGAATTTCCAAATATACTCTTTGCTTCCATATATACTGTATGTGCTTGAGGCAGAGTTTAATACAAGAAAGAAGTGTAAAAGCTCTCAATGTACAGAAAGAGCTTAGAAGTAAGTTTATTTCATCTACCGTGACATGTGAAAAATACTTCCTTGAATTTGTGTCTGTTTGCGAATATAGACTATTACATTTCTGAGAACAGAGGAATACTTTTTAATGTATAAAGACTTGTAAATTCTCGCGTTCTATGTTTCAAATAAGACATATAATAATAAATGTTAACAAATAGTATAATAATAATAATAATAATAATAATAATAATAATAATAATAAATAAGTGTTTCAGCTACGTTTATTGTCTCTTAAAAAGGTGTATTCAGGTTTGTTTCCAGTACTAAACTAATTTACAAAGCTAGGAAATAATACAATTTTGTTTTGTTATGTTTTATTTAACGACACTCGCAACTGCAGAGGTTATATCAGCTCGCCGGATGTGCTGGAATTTTGTTCCGCAGGAGTTCTTTTACATGCCAGTAAATCTACTGATATGAGCCTGTCGCATTGAAGCACACTTAAATGCCATCGACCTCGCCCGGGGTCGAACCCGCAACCTTGGGCATAGAAGGCCAGCGCTATACTAACTCGCCAACCAGGTCGACAATTTTGTTATGTGTGTTTAGTACAGTCTTCTAAAATTACTATAATTATTGTATCAGCGTCATTCTGAAATTCAAATCATGGAATAGAAATCACGACCACCTGCATGAGCCGCCAGAGCACACAGTGGCAATGAACTGCTTTTGCAGCCAAACTACAAACAACTTGTAGCCCTAACTGTTACGGCTGGCTCCGCCTGTCTTTCTCTCTTTGAAGGTATTTTAGCACTTTGTGAGCAATAGTTGCCCATCCATGTGTATGTCAATAAGGCGGGTTTGCTTTATTTTGTGTATCATTTCGCAATCCCCCCCCCCCTCAGTTTTTACACGACCCTCCAGGGGGTTACGATCCATACTTTGGAAACCACTGCTCCACACAAATTAGCATAGTAGAGCAAAGAAGTTAGATAACACTGCGAACTTTTTAAAGACTTCTACTTAACTGGATTACTAGCGTTAGTCATTTGTTGGCAATGGTTGTAGGAGCAATTGTCTACCATGCTTATCAGTTCCTTGAGTCGCTGATACACTGTACTGATACTTGTGGATTACTCTATTAGGATACTTAACAGCACAATATCACGTAAATCGACGCTGAATCATATTTCCCAGAACAAAGTAGGTATTGTGCTCCACGCACCCTCTATTCTATGTCTTAATAGCGTGACGGCACTCAAGAAACACCTGTAATTCGCTTCAATAAATGTACCTTTCCCTCCTTTGTTGCGTCTTCTGTGATTTGTCGTGATCAGTCAAGGAAAAAAGGAAGAGGGTGACCTATTTATAAGCGAGAGGGGAAAGCCCCAGAGTCACAGTTCACCCCTCTGTATTTATAGGTCACGCACAAAAGGGAAACTGCTTTCATTTTCCCAATACACGACAAATAAAGTGAATGTTTTATGTTTCACTTTTCCGATTTCGGGAACTCTATAATGATGTAATATGATGTTGCACAAAGTCTATTACAAGATATTCACGGAGAAGCCCATCTATTCCTACGTAAATTATGGTTCGATCCCGGCACTAAATTTACTTGTGACAAGAGACATAAAAGGTGAAGTCCTCAATACAGACACAATAATCTTGGGGATTTACATTTTGTGATCACACAACTTTCGTGTTTAATATTAACTGTAGGCTATGTTTTCGTTCTATTGCTATTTATTATTATTATTATTATTATTATTATTATTATTATTATTATTATTATTATCATTATTATTATTATCATTAGGAGTAAAACAAGGCTGTCCACTATCCCCTCTATTATTTAATTTATATGATTTATTTGTAGATGAGTTGACCAGGGAATGGAAAAAAAAATTGAACACACATTATTTGCTAAATGATACAACCTTAGACACATTACTGTTTGCAGATGACCAAATCGTAGTTGCCGACTCGGAAGATAATATGCAAAGAGCAATATACAAATTATAAAAACTTTCGAAAACATATAATTTGAAAATTAAAAAAAAAAAAAACAACAACAAGGTTTTAGCATTCTCTGGATCAAATTCCATCAGATCAAAAATAGTTGTAGGTAATCATATATTAGAACAAGTTAACTCTTTTGATTAGTTAGATTGCAACCTCTCTCACATTTCCCCTAAGGATTTTGACAATAAAATGGCTAAATATCAGCAACTCATAAGTACTACTAAAAGAACACAGTTGAAGAAGGTTAGAACTGAGACTGTTTTAAAACTTTACAAAACACTAATCGTACCAACACTATTATAGGTTCTGAAACATGGACACTCACCTCACAGCAGATCAGAAGCAGCAGATATGCGACTCTTAAGGCCACTAGCAGGTTATACACTTCCTGATCACCAAAGAAACGAGGACATTCACAACATATTAAAAATACAAAACATAACTACAATTCAAGATACATACAGAAGAAGTTGGTACGACCATGTGATCAGAATGCCCCCAGACAGAATACCACAAAATATCCTAAAATGCACACCAAGAGGAAGGAGAAACATCGGCAGACCGAAGAAGCGTTGGAGGGACCAGCTGAATCCAGGAGACGGAACAGGCCGAACGGCCTAATCCGAAGAGCATTTGATGATGTGATAATGATTATTATTATTATTATTATTATTATTATTATTATTATTATTATTATTATTATTATTATTATTATTATTGAATGGCTATTCGCTAGTAAATTCCCATCTCATGCATTTTATTTCTCACAG